>NC_054477.1:142076253-142701253 GCF_017639515.1 Carcharodon carcharias
GTTGCTGCTGCTGCTGCAGTTGGGAGTGTGTGTTCCTGCTGTAGATGTTGCAGCAGATGGGAGTGCGTGTTGCTGCTGCTGGAGAATTTGGGAGCGTGTTGCTGCTGCTGCTGCAGTTGGGAGTGTGTGTTGCAGCTGCTGCTGCAGTTGGGAGTGTGTGTTGTCGCTGCTGCTACAGCAGTTGGTAATGTGTGTTGTTGCTGCTGCTACAGCAGTTGGGAGTGTGTATTGTTGCTGCTACCGCAGTTGGGAGTGTGTGTTGTTGCTGCTGCTACAGCAGTTGGGAGTGTGTGTTGCTGCTGCTGCTGCAGTTGGGAGGGTGTGTTGCTGCTGATTCTGCTGCAGTTGGGAATGTGTGTTGCTGCTGCTGCTGCTGCTGTAGTTGGAAGTGTGTGTTGCTGCTGCTGCTGCAGTAGAGATTGTGTGTTCCTGCTGCTGCAGCATTTGCGAGGGGGTGTTGCTGCGGCTGCTTCAGCAGTTGGGAGTGTGTAGTCCTGCTGCTGAAGCATTTTTGAGTGGGTGTTCTTGCTGCTGCTGCAGTTGCGAGTGTGTGTTGCTGCTGCTGCCGGAGTTGGGTGTGTGTCTTGCTGCTGCTGCTGCAGTTGGGAGTGTGTGTTGCTGCTGCCGCTGCAGCAAAGAGTTTGTGTTCCTGCAGCTGCTGCATTTGGGAGGGTCTGTTGCTGCTGCTGCTTCAGCAGTTGGCAGTGTGTATTCCTGCTGCTGAAGCATTTGCGAGTGGGTGTTATTACTGCTGCTGCAGTTGGGAGTGTGTGTTGCTGCTGCTGCTGCAGTTGGGTGTGTGTGTTGCTGCTGCTGCTGCAGTTGGGAGTGTGTTTTTTTGCTGCTGCAGCAGTTTGGAGTGTGTGTTGTCGCTGCTGCTACAGCAGTTGGTAGTGTGTGTTGTTGCTGCTGCTACAGCAGTTGGGAGTGCGTGTTGCTGCTGCTGGAGAATTTGGGAGTGTGTTGCTGCTGCTGCTGCAGTTGGGAGTGTGTGTTGCTGCTGCTGCTGCAGTTGGGAGTGTGTTGCTGCTGCTGCTGCAGTTGGGAGTGTGTGTTGCTGCTGCTGCTGCTGTTGGGAGGGTGTGTTGCTGCTGTTGCTGCTGTAGTTGGTAGTGTGTATTCCTGCTGCTGAAGCTTTTGCGAGTGCGTGTTATTGCTGCTGCTGCAGTTGGGAGTGTGTGTTGCTGCTGCTGCTGCAGTTGGGAGTGTGTATTTTACTGCTGCTGCTGCAGTTGGGAGGGTGTGTTGCTGCTGCTGCTGCTGCAGTTGGGAGTGTGTGTAGCTGCAGCTCCTGCTGCAGTTGGGAGTGTGTGTTTTTGCTGCTGCAGCAGTTGGGAGTGTGTGTTGCTGCTGCTGCTGCTGCAGTTGGGAGGGTGTTTTGCTGCTGCCGCTGCAGCAAAGAGTTTGTGTTCCTGCAGCTGCTGCATTTGGGAGGGTCTGTTGCTGCTGCTGCTTCAGCAGTTTTCGGTGTGTATTCCTGCTGCTGAAGCATTTGCGAGTGGGTGTTATTACTGCTGCTGCAGTTGGGAGTGTGTGTTGCTGCTGCTGCTGCAGTTGGGTGTGTGTGTTGCTGCTGCCGCTGCAGTAGAGAGTGTGTGTTCCTGCTGCTGCAGCATTTGCAAGGGGGTGTTGCTGCTGCTGCTTCAGCAGTTGGGAGTGTGTAGTCCTGCTGCTTAATCATTTGTGAGTGGGTGTTATTGCTGCTGCTGCTGCTGTTGGGAGTGTGTGTTGCTGCTGCTGATGCAGTTGGGTGTGTGTGTTGCTGCTGCTGCTGCAGTTGGGAGTGTATGTTGCTGCTGCTGCTGCTGCTGTTGGGAGAGTTTGTTGCTGCTGCAGCAGTTGGGAGTGTGTGTTGCTGCTGCCGCTGCAGTAGAGAGTGTGTATTCCTTCTGCTGCAGCATTTGCGATGGAGTGCTGCTGCTGCTGTTTTAGCAGTTGGGAGTGTGTAGTCCTGCAGCTGAAGCATTTGTGAGTGGGTGTTATTGCTACTGCTGCAGTTGGGAGGGTGTGTTGCTGCTGCTGCTGCAGTTGGGTGTTTGTGTTGCTGCTGCTGCTGCAGTTGGGAGTGTGTGTTGCTGCTCCTGCTGCAGTTGGGTGTGTGTGATGCTGCTGCTGCTGCTGCAGTTAGGAGGGTGTGTTGCTGCTGCTGCTGCAGTTGGGAGGGTATGTTGCTGCTGCTGCTGCTGCTGCTGCTGCAGCTGGGAGAATTTGTTGCTGCTGCTGATGCAGTTGGGAGCACGTGTTGCTGCTGCTGCTGCTGCAGTTGGGAGTGTGTGTTGCTGCTGCTGCTGCAGTTGGGAGTGTGTGTTGCTTCTGCTGCTGCAGTTGGGAATGTGTGTTGCTGCTGCTGCAGTTGGGAGTGTGTGTTGCTGCTGCTGCTGCATTTGGGAGGGTGTGTTGCTGCTGCAGCAGTTGGGAGTGTCTGTTGCTGCTGCTGCTGCAGTTGCGAGGGTGTGTTGCCTCTGCAGCAGTTGGGAGTGTGTGTTGCTGCTGCCGCTGCAGCAAAGAGTTTGTGTTCCTGCAGCTGCTGCATTTGGGAGGGTCTGTTGCTGCTGCTGCTTCAGCAGTTGGCAGTGTGTATTCCTGCTGCTGAAGCATTTGCGAGTGGGTGTTATTACTGCTGCTGCAGTTGGGAGTGTGTGTTGCTGCTGCTGCTGCAGTTGGGTGTGTGTGTTGCTGCTGCTGCTGCAGTTGGGAGTGTGTTTTTTTGCTGCTGCAGCAGTTTGGAGTGTGTGTTGTCGCTGCTGCTACAGCAGTTGGTAGTGTGTGTTGTTGCTGCTGCTACAGCAGTTGGGAGTGCGTGTTGCTGCTGCTGGAGAATTTGGGAGTGTGTTGCTGCTGCTGCTGCAGTTGGGAGTGTGTGTTCCTGCTGTAGATGTTGCAGCAGATGGGAGTGCGTGTTGCTGCTGCTGGAGAATTTGGGAGCGTGTTGCTGCTGCTGCTGCAGTTGGGAGTGTGTGTTGCAGCTGCTGCTGCAGTTGGGAGTGTGTGTTGTCGCTGCTGCTACAGCAGTTGGTAATGTGTGTTGTTGCTGCTGCTACAGCAGTTGGGAGTGTGTATTGTTGCTGCTACCGCAGTTGGGAGTGTGTGTTGTTGCTGCTGCTACAGCAGTTGGGAGTGTGTGTTGCTGCTGCTGCTGCAGTTGGGAGGGTGTGTTGCTGCTGATTCTGCTGCAGTTGGGAATGTGTGTTGCTGCTGCTGCTGCTGCTGTAGTTGGAAGTGTGTGTTGCTGCTGCTGCTGCAGTAGAGATTGTGTGTTCCTGCTGCTGCAGCATTTGCGAGGGGGTGTTGCTGCGGCTGCTTCAGCAGTTGGGAGTGTGTAGTCCTGCTGCTGAAGCATTTTTGAGTGGGTGTTCTTGCTGCTGCTGCAGTTGCGAGTGTGTGTTGCTGCTGCTGCCGGAGTTGGGTGTGTGTCTTGCTGCTGCTGCTGCAGTTGGGAGTGTGTGTTGCTGCTGCCGCTGCAGCAAAGAGTTTGTGTTCCTGCAGCTGCTGCATTTGGGAGGGTCTGTTGCTGCTGCTGCTTCAGCAGTTGGCAGTGTGTATTCCTGCTGCTGAAGCATTTGCGAGTGGGTGTTATTACTGCTGCTGCAGTTGGGAGTGTGTGTTGCTGCTGCTGCTGCAGTTGGGTGTGTGTGTTGCTGCTGCTGCTGCAGTTGGGAGTGTGTTTTTTTGCTGCTGCAGCAGTTTGGAGTGTGTGTTGTCGCTGCTGCTACAGCAGTTGGTAGTGTGTGTTGTTGCTGCTGCTACAGCAGTTGGGAGTGCGTGTTGCTGCTGCTGGAGAATTTGGGAGTGTGTTGCTGCTGCTGCTGCAGTTGGGAGTGTGTGTTGCTGCTGCTGCTGCAGTTGGGAGTGTGTTGCTGCTGCTGCTGCAGTTGGGAGTGTGTGTTGCTGCTGCTGCTGCAGTTGGGAGGGTGTGTTGCTGCTGTTGCTGCTGTAGTTGGTAGTGTGTATTCCTGCTGCTGAAGCTTTTGCGAGTGGGTGTTATTGCTGCTGCTGCAGTTGGGAGTGTGTGTTGCTGCTGCTGCTGCAGTTGGGAGTGTGTATTTTACTGCTGCTGCTGCAGTTGGGAGGGTGTGTTGCTGCTGCTGCTGCTGCAGTTGGGAGTGTGTGTAGCTGCAGCTCCTGCTGCAGTTGGGAGTGTGTGTTTTTGCTGCTGCAGCAGTTGGGAGTGTGTGTTGCTGCTGCTGCTGCTGCAGTTGGGAGGGTGTTTTGCTGCTGCCGCTGCAGCAAAGAGTTTGTGTTCCTGCAGCTGCTGCATTTGGGAGGGTCTGTTGCTGCTGCTGCTTCAGCAGTTTTCGGTGTGTATTCCTGCTGCTGAAGCATTTGCGAGTGGGTGTTATTACTGCTGCTGCAGTTGGGAGTGTGTGTTGCTGCTGCTGCTGCAGTTGGGTGTGTGTGTTGCTGCTGCCGCTGCAGTAGAGAGTGTGTGTTCCTGCTGCTGCAGCATTTGCAAGGGGGTGTTGCTGCTGCTGCTTCAGCAGTTGGGAGTGTGTAGTCCTGCTGCTTAAGCATTTGTGAGTGGGTGTTATTGCTGCTGCTGCTGCTGTTGGGAGTGTGTGTTGCTGCTGCTGATGCAGTTGGGTGTGTGTGTTGCTGCTGCTGCTGCAGTTGGGAGTGTATGTTGCTGCTGCTGCTGCTGCTGTTGGGAGAGTTTGTTGCTGCTGCAGCAGTTGGGAGTGTGTGTTGCTGCTGCCGCTGCAGTAGAGAGTGTGTATTCCTTCTGCTGCAGCATTTGCGATGGAGTGCTGCTGCTGCTGTTTTAGCAGTTGGGAGTGTGTAGTCCTGCAGCTGAAGCATTTGTGAGTGGGTGTTATTGCTACTGCTGCAGTTGGGAGGGTGTGTTGCTGCTGCTGCTGCAGTTGGGTGTTTGTGTTGCTGCTGCTGCTGCAGTTGGGAGTGTGTGTTGCTGCTCCTGCTGCAGTTGGGTGTGTGTGATGCTGCTGCTGCTGCTGCTGCAGTTAGGAGGGTGTGTTGCTGCTGCTGCTGCAGTTGGGAGGGTATGTTGCTGCTGCTGCTGCTGCTGCTGCAGCTGGGAGAATTTGTTGCTGCTGCTGATGCAGTTGGGAGCACGTGTTGCTGCTGCTGCTGCTGCAGTTGGGAGTGTGTGTTGCTGCTGCTGCTGCAGTTGGGAGTGTGTGTTGCTTCTGCTGCTGCAGTTGGGAATGTGTGTTGCTGCTGCTGCAGTTGGGAGTGTGTGTTGCTGCTGCTGCTGCATTTGGGAGGGTGTGTTGCTGCTGCAGCAGTTGGGAGTGTCTGTTGCTGCTGCTGCTGCAGTTGCGAGGGTGTGTTGCCTCTGCAGCAGTTGGGAGTGTGTGTTGCTGCTGCCGCTGCAGCAAAGAGTTTGTGTTCCTGCAGCTGCTGCATTTGGGAGGGTCTGTTGCTGCTGCTGCTTCAGCAGTTGGCAGTGTGTATTCCTGCTGCTGAAGCATTTGCGAGTGGGTGTTATTACTGCTGCTGCAGTTGGGAGTGTGTGTTGCTGCTGCTGCTGCAGTTGGGTGTGTGTGTTGCTGCTGCTGCTGCAGTTGGGAGTGTGTTTTTTTGCTGCTGCAGCAGTTTGGAGTGTGTGTTGTCGCTGCTGCTACAGCAGTTGGTAGTGTGTGTTGTTGCTGCTGCTACAGCAGTTGGGAGTGCGTGTTGCTGCTGCTGGAGAATTTGGGAGTGTGTTGCTGCTGCTGCTGCAGTTGGGAGTGTGTGATCCTGCTGTAGATGTTGCAGCAGATGGGAGTGCGTGTTGCTGCTGCTGGAGAATTTGGGAGCGTGTTGCTGCTGCTGCTGCAGTTGGGAGTGTGTGTTGCAGCTGCTGCTGCAGTTGGGAGTGTGTGTTGTCGCTGCTGCTACAGCAGTTGGTAATGTGTGTTGTTGCTGCTGCTACAGCAGTTGGGAGTGTGTATTGTTGCTGCTACCGCAGTTGGGAGTGTGTGTTGTTGCTGCTGCTACAGCAGTTGGGAGTGTGTGTTGCTGCTGCTGCTGCAGTTGGGAGGGTGTGTTGCTGCTGATTCTGCTGCAGTTGGGAATGTGTGTTGCTGCTGCTGCTGCTGCTGTAGTTGGAAGTGTGTGTTGCTGCTGCTGCTGCAGTAGAGATTGTGTGTTCCTGCTGCTGCAGCATTTGCGAGGGGGTGTTGCTGCGGCTGCTTCAGCAGTTGGGAGTGTGTAGTCCTGCTGCTGAAGCATTTTTGAGTGGGTGTTCTTGCTGCTGCTGCAGTTGCGAGTGTGTGTTGCTGCTGCTGCCGGAGTTGGGTGTGTGTCTTGCTGCTGCTGCTGCAGTTGGGAGTGTGTGTTGCTGCTGCAATTGGGTGTGTGTGTTGCTGCTGCTGCTGCATTTGGGAGTGTGTTTTTTACTGCTGCTGCTGCTGCAGTTTGGTGTGTGTGTTGCTGCTGCTGCTGCTGCAGTTGGGAGGGTGTGTTGCAGCTGCTGCAGTTGGGAGGGTGTATTGCTGCTGCTGCTGCAGTTGGGAGTGTATGTTGTTGCTGCTGCAGCAGTTGGGAGTGTGTGTTGCTGCTGCTGCTGCAGTTGGGAGAGTGTGTTGCTGCTGCTGCAGTTGGCAGTGTGTGTTGCAGCTGCTGCTGCTGCAGTTGGGAGTGTGTGTTGCTGCTGCTGCTGCTGCAGTTGGGAGGGTGTGTTGCTGCTGCTGCTGCAGTTGGGAGGGTGTGTTGCTGCTGCAGCAGTTGGGAATGTGTGTTGCTGCTGCTGCTGCAGTTGGGAGTGTGTGTTGCTGCTGCCGCTGCAGTTGGGAGGGTGTGTTGCTGCTGCAGCAGTTGGGAGTGTGTGTTTCTGCTTATGCTGCTGCAGTTGGGAGTGTGTGTTGCTGCTGTTGCTGCTGTAGTTGGAAGTGTGTGCTGCTGCTGCTGCTGCAGCAGTTGGGAGTGTGTGTTGCTGCTGGCGCTGCAGTAGAGAGTATGTGTTCCTGCTGCTGCAGCATTTGGGAGGGTGTGTTGCTGCTGCTGCTGCAGCAGTTGGCAGTGTGTATTCCAGCTGCTGAAGCATTTGTGAGTGTGTGTTATTGCTACTGCTGCAGTTGGGAATGTGTGTTGCTGCTGCTGCTGCAGTTGTGTGTGTGTTTTTTGATATTGCGGCTGCAGTTGGGAATTTGTGTTGCTGCTGCTGCTGCAGTTGGGAGGTTGTGTTGCTGCTGCAGCAGTTGGGAGTGTGTGTTTCTGCTTATGCTGCAGCAGTTGGGAGTGTGTGTTGCTGCTGGCGCTGCAGTAGAGAGTATGTGTTCCTGCTGCTGCAGCATTTGGGAGGGTGTGTTGCTGCTGCTGCTGCAGCAGTTGGCAGTGTGTATTCCAGCTGCTGAAGCATTTGTGAGTGTGTGTTATTGCTACTGCTGCAGTTGGGAATGTGTGTTGCTGCTGCTGCTGCAGTTGTGTGTGTGTTTTTTGATATTGCGGCTGCAGTTGGGAATTTGTGTTGCTGCTGCTGCTGCAGTTGGGAGGTTGTGTTGCTGCTGCAGCAGTTGGGAGTGTGTGTTTCTGCTTATGCTGCTTCAGTTGGGAGTGTGTGTTGCTGCTGCTGCTGCTGCAGTAGTTGGGAGTGTGTGTTGCCGCTGGCGCTGCAGTAGAGAGTATGTGTTCCTGCTGCTACAGCATTTGGGAGTGTGTGTTGTTGCTGCTGCAGCAGTTGGGAGTGTGTGTTGCTGCTGCTGCCGCTGCTGCAGTTGGGAGGGTGTGTTGTTGCTGCTGCAGCAGTTGGGAGGGTGTTGTTGCTGCAGCTGCTGCTGTAGTTGGGAGTTTGTTTTGCTGCTACTGCAGTTTGGGAAGTGTTGCTGCTGTAGATCTTGCCGCAGTTGGCACTGTGTCGCTGCTGCTGCAGCAGCTGGGAGTTTGTTGCTGCTGCTGCAGCAATTGGGAGGATGTTGCTGCTGCTGCTGCTACTGCAGTTGTGAGCGTGTGTTCCTGCTGCTGCTGCATTTGGGAATGTGTGTTATTGCTGCTGCTGCAGCTGGCAGTGTGTGTTGCTGCTGTTGCTGCAGTTGGGAGTGTATGTTGCTGCTGCTGCTGCAGTTGGGAGTATGTGTAGCTGCAGCTCCTGCTGCAGTTGGGAGTGTGTGTTGTTGCTGCTGCAGCAGCAGTTGGAAGTGTGTGTTGCTGCTGCTGCTGCTGCAGTTGGGAGTGTGTGTTGCTGCTGCTGCTGCAGTTGGCAGTGTGTGTTGCATCTGCTGCTGCTGCTGCAGTTGGGAGTGTGTGTGGCTGCTGCTGCTGCTTTTGGGAGTGTGTGTTGCTGCTGTTGCTGCAGTTGAGATGGTGTTTTGCTGCTGCAGCAGTTGGGAGTGTGTGTTGCTGCTGATTCTGCTGCAGTTGGGAGTGTGTGTTGCTGCTGCCGCTGCAGTAGAGAGTGTGTGTTCCTGCTTCTGCAGCATTTGCGAGGGGGTGTTGCTTCTGCTGCTTCAGCAGTTGGGAGTGTGTAGTCCTGCTGCTGAAGCGCCTGTGAGAGGGTATTTTTGCTGCTGCTGCAGTTGGGAGTGTGTGTTGCTGCTGCTGCTGCAGTTGGGAGTGTGTGTTGCTGCTGCTGCTGCAGTTGGGAGTGTGTGTTGCTGCTGCTGCTGCAGTTGGGTGTGTGTGTTGCTGCTGCTGCTGCAGCTGGCAGGGTGTGTTGCAGCTGCTGCAGTTGGGAGGGTGTGTTGCTGCTGCAGTTGGGAGGGTGTGTTGCTGCTGCTGCAGTTGGGAGTGTGTGTTGCTGCTGCTGCAGCAGTTGGGAGGGTGTTGTTGCTGCAGCTGCAGCTGTAGTTAGGAGTGTGTTTTGCTGCTCCTGCAGTTGGGAGAGTGTTGCTGCTGTAGATTTTGCTGCAGTTGGGAGTGTGTATAGTTGCTGCTGCTACAGCAGTTGGGAGTGTGTGTTGTCGCTGCTGCTACAGCAGTTGGTAGTGTGTGTTGTTGCTGCTGCTACAGCAGTTGGGAGTGTGTGTTGTTGCTGCTGCTACCGCAGTTGGGAGTGTGTGTTGTTGCTGCTGCTAAAGCAGTTGGGAGTGTGTGTTGCTGCTGCTGCTGCAGTTGGGAGGGTGTGTTGCTGCTGCTGCTGCAGTAGAGAGTGTGTGTTCCTGCTGCTGCAGCATTTGCGAGGGGGTGTTGCTGCAGCTGCTTCAGCAGTTGGGAGTGTGTAGTCCTGCTGCTGAAGCATTTTTGAGTGGGTGTTATTGCTGCTACTGCAGTTGCGAGTGTGTGTTGCTGCTGCTGCTGCAGTTGGGTGTGTGTCTTGCTGCTGCTGCTGCAGTTGGGAGTGTGTGTTGCTGCTGCTGCTGCAGTTGGGTGTGTGTGTTGCTGCTACTGCTGCAGTTGGGAGGGTGTGTTGCAGCGGCTGCAGTTGGGAGGGTTTTGTTGCTGCTGCTGCAGCTGTAGTTGGGAGTGTGTTTTGCTGCTCCTGCAGTTGGGAGTGTGTTGCTGCTGTAGATTTTGCCGCAGTTGGGAGTGTGTGTTGCTGCTGCTGCAGCAGCTGGGAGTGTGTGTTGCTGCTGCTGCTGCAGCTGGGAGTGTGTGTTGCTGCTGCTGCTGCAGTTGGGAGTGTATGTTGCTGCTGCTGCTCCTGTTGCTGTGAGGGTGTGTTGCTGGTGCAGCACTTGGGAGTTTGTGTTCTGCTGTAGATGTTGCAGCAGATCGGAGTGTTTGTTGCTGCTGCTGCAGCAGTTTGGAGTGTGTGTTGCTGCTGCTGCTGCATTTGGGAGTGTCTGTTATTGCTGCTATGAGAGTTGGGGGTGTATGTTGCTGCTGCTGATGCTGCACTTGGAGTGTGTGTACTTGCTGCTGCTGCTGTTGGGAGTGTATGTTGCTGCTGCTCCTGCAGTTGGGTGCGTGTGTTGCTGCTGCTGCTGCAGTTGGGTGTGTGTATTGCTCCTGCAGATTCTGCAGTTGGGAGTGTGTTTTGCTGCTACTGCAGAAGTTGGGAGTATGTTTAGCTGCTGCGGCTGGTGCAGTTGGGAGTGTGTGTTGTTGCTGCTACTGCTGCATTTGGGAGTGGGTGTTGTTGCTGCTCCTGCAGATGTGAGTGTGTGTTGTTGCTGCTGCTGCAGCAGTTGGGACTGCTTGTTCCTGCTGTAGATGCTGTAGCAGTTGGGAGTGTGTGTTCCCGCTGTAGATGTTGGAGCAGATGGGAGTGCGTGTTGCTGCTGCTACAGCATTTGGGAGTGTGTTGCTGCTGCTGCTGCAGTTGGGGGTGTGTGTTGCAGCTGCTGCTGCTGCAGTTGGGAGTGTGTGTTGCTGCTGCTGCTGCAGTTGGGAGTGTGTTGCTGCTGCTGCTGCAGTTGGGAGTGTGTGTTGCTGCTGCTGCTGCAGTTGGGAGGGTGTGTTGCTGCTGTTGCTGCTGTAGTTGGTAGTGTGTATTCCTGCTGCTGAAGCTTTTGCGACTGGGTGTTATTGCTGCTGCTGCAGTTGGGAGTGTGTGTTGCTGCTGCTGCTGCAGTTGGGAGTGTGTATTTTACTGCTGCTGCTGCAGTTGGGAGGGTGTGTTGCTGCTGCTGCTGCTGCTGCAGTTGGGAGTGTGTGTAGCTGCAGCTCCTGCTGCAGTTGGGAGTGTGTGTTTTTGCTGCTGCAGCAGTTGGGAGTGTGTGTTGCTCCTGCAGATTCTGCAGTTGGGATTGTGTTTTGCTGCTACTGCAGAAGTTGGGAGTATGTTTAGCTGCTGCGGCTGGTGCAGTTGGGAGTGTGTGTTGTTGCTGCTACTGCTGCATTTGGGAGTGGGTGTTGTTGCTGCTCCTGCAGATGTGAGTGTGTGTTGTTGCTGCTGCTGCAGCAGTTGGGACTGCTTGTTCCTGTTGTAGATGCTGTAGCAGTTGGGAGTGTGTGTTCCCGCTGTAGATGTTGGAGCAGATGGGAGTGCGTGTTGCTGCTGCTACAGCATTTGGGAGTGTGTTGCTGCTGCTGCTGCAGTTGGGGGTGTGTGTTGCAGCTGCTGCTGCTGCAGTTGGGAGTGTGTGTTGCTGCTGCTGCTGCAGTTGGGAGTGTGTTGCTGCTGCTGCTGCAGTTGGGAGTGTGTGTTGCTGCTGCTGCTGCAGTTGGGAGGGTGTGTTGCTGCTGTTGCTGCTGTAGTTGGTAGTGTGTATTCCTGCTGCTGAAGCTTCTGCGAGTGGGTGTTATTGCTGCTGCTGCAGTTGGGAGTGTGTGTTGCTGCTGCTGCTGCTGCAGTTGGGAGTGTGTATTTTACTGCTGCTGCTGCAGTTGGGAGGGTGTGTTGCTGCTACTGCTGCTGCAGTTGGGAGTGTGTGTAGCTGCAGCTCCTGCTGCAGTTGGGAGTGTGTGTTTTTGCTGCTGCAGCAGTTGGGAGTGTGTTGTTGCTGCTGCTGCTGCTGCAGTTGGGAGGGTGTGTTTCTGCTGCTGCTGCACTTGTGAGTGTGTGTTGCTGCTGCTGCTGAAGTTGGGAGGGTGTGTTGCTGCTGCAGCAGTTGGGAGTCTGTGTTGTTGCTGCTGCTGCTGCAGTTGGGAGTGTGTGTTTCTGCTGATGCTGCTGCAGTTGGGAGTGTGTGTTGCTGCTGTTGCTGCTGTAGTTGGGAGTGTGTGTTGCTGCTGCTGCTGCAGCAGTTGGGAGTGTGTGTTGCTGCTGCCGCTGCAGTAGAGAGTATGTGTTCCTGCTGCTGCTGCATTTGGGAGGGTCTGTTGCTGCTGCTGCTTTAGCAGTTGGCAGTGTGTATTCCTGCTGCTGAAGCATTTGCGAGTGGGTGTTATTGCTGCTGCTGCAGTTGGGAGTGTGTGTTGCTGCTGCTGCTGCAGTTGGGTTTGTGTGTTGCTGCTGCTGCTGCTGCAGTTGGGAGGGTGTGTTGCAGCTGCTGCAGTTGGGAGGGTGTGTCGCGGCTGCTGCTGCAGGTGGGAGTGTGTCTTGTTGCTGCTGCAGCAGTTGGGAGGGTGTGTTGTTGCTGCTGCAGCAGTTGGGAGGGTGTTGTTGCTGCAGCTGCTGCTGTAGTTGGGAGGTTGTTTTGCTGCTGCTGCAGTTGGGAAAGTGTTGCTGCTTTAGATCTTGCCGCAGTTGGCACTGTGTGTCGCTGCTGCTGCAGCAGCTGGGAGGGTGTTGCTGCTGCTGCAGCAGTTGGGAGGGTGTTGCTGCTGCTGCTACTGCAGTTGTGAGTGTGTGTTCCTGCTGCTGCTGCATTTGGGAATGTGTGTTATTGCTGCTGCTGCAGCTGGGAGTGTGTGTTGCTGCTGCTGCTGCTGCAGCTGGGAGAGTTTGTTGCTGCTGTTGCAGTTGAGAGTGTGTGTTGCTGCTGTTGTTGCTATAGTTGGGAGTGTGTGTTGCTGCTGCCGCTGCAGTAGAGAGTATGTGTTCCTGCTGCTGCTGCATTTGGGAGGGTCTGTTGCTGCTGCTGCTTCAGCAGTTGGCAGTGTGTATTCCTGCTGCTGAAGCATTTGCAAGTGGGTGTTATTGCTGCTGCTGCAGTTGGGAGTGTGTGTTGCTGCTGCTGCTGCAGTTGGGTGTGTGTGCTGCTGCTGCTGCAGTTGGGAGGGTGTGTTGCAGCTGCTGCAGTTGGAAGGGTGTGTTGCTGCTGCTGCTGCAGTTCGGAGTGTGTGTTGTTGCTGCTGCAGCAGTTGGGAGTGTGTGTTGCTGCTGCTGCTGCTGCAGTTGGGAGGGTGTGTTCCTGCTGTAGATGTTGGAGCAGATGGGAGTGCGTGTTGCTGCTGCTACAGCATTTGGGAGTGTGTTGCTGCTGCTGCATTTGGGGGTGTGTGTTGCAGCTGCTGCTGCTGCAGTTGGGAGGGTGTGTTGCTGCTGTTGCTGCTGTAGTTGGCAGTGTGTATTCCTGCTGCTGAAGCATTTGCGAGTGGGTGTTATTCCTGCTGCTGCAGTTGGGAGTGTGTGTTGCTGCTGCTGCTGCAGTTGGGAGTGTGTTTGTTACTGCTGCTGCTGCAGTAGGGTGTGTGTATTGCTGCTGCTGCTGCTGCAGTTGGGAGTGTATTTAGCTGCAGCTGCTGCTGCAGTTGGGTTTGTGTGTTGCTGCTGCTGCTGCTGCAGTTGGGAGGGTGTGTTGCAGCTGCTGCAGTTGGGAGGGTGTGTCGCGGCTGCTGCTGCAGGTGGGAGTGTGTCTTGTTGCTGCTGCAGCAGTTGGGAGGGTGTGTTGTTGCTGCTGCAGCAGTTGGGAGGGTGTTGTTGCTGCAGCTGCTGCTGTAGTTGGGAGGTTGTTTTGCTGCTGCTGCAGTTGGGAAAGTGTTGCTGCTTTAGATCTTGCCGCAGTTGGCACTGTGTGTCGCTGCTGCTGCAGCAGCTGGGAGGGTGTTGCTGCTGCTGCAGCAGTTGGGAGGGTGTTGCTGCTGCTGCTACTGCAGTTGTGAGTGTGTGTTCCTGCTGCTGCTGCATTTGGGAATGTGTGTTATTGCTGCTGCTGCAGCTGGGAGTGTGTGTTGCTGCTGCTGCTGCTGCAGCTGGGAGAGTTTGTTGCTGCTGTTGCAGTTGAGAGTGTGTGTTGCTGCTGTTGTTGCTATAGTTGGGAGTGTGTGTTGCTGCTGCCGCTGCAGTAGAGAGTATGTGTTCCTGCTGCTGCTGCATTTGGGAGGGTCTGTTGCTGCTGCTGCTTCAGCAGTTGGCAGTGTGTATTCCTGCTGCTGAAGCATTTGCGAGTGGGTGTTATTGCTGCTGCTGCAGTTGGGAGTGTGTGTTGCTGCTGCTGCTGCAGTTGGGTGTGTGTGCTGCTGCTGCTGCAGTTGGGAGGGTGTGTTGCAGCTGCTGCAGTTGGAAGGGTGTGTTGCTGCTGCTGCTGCAGTTCGGAGTGTGTGTTGTTGCTGCTGCAGCAGTTGGGAGTGTGTGTTGCTGCTGCTGCTGCAGTTGGGAGGGTGTGTTCCTGCTGTAGATGTTGGAGCAGATGGGAGTGCGTGTTGCTGCTGCTACAGCATTTGGGAGTGTGTTGCTGCTGCTGCATTTGGGGGTGTGTGTTGCAGCTGCTGCTGCTGCAGTTGGGAGGGTGTGTTGCTGCTGTTGCTGCTGTAGTTGGCAGTGTGTATTCCTGCTGCTGAAGCATTTGCGAGTGGGTGTTATTCCTGCTGCTGCAGTTGGGAGTGTGTGTTGCTGCTGCTGCTGCAGTTGGGAGTGTGTTTGTTACTGCTGCTGCTGCAGTAGGGTGTGTGTATTGCTGCTGCTGCTGCTGCAGTTGGGAGTGTATTTAGCTGCAGCTCCTGCTGCAGTTGGGAGGGTGTGTTGCTGCTGCTGCTGCTGCAGTTGGGAGGGTGTGTTGCAGCTGCTGCAGTTGGGAGGGTGTGTCGCGGCTGCTGCTGCAGGTGGGAGTGTGTTTTGTTGCTGCTGCAGCAGTTGGGAGTGTGTGTTGCTGCTGCTGCTGCTGCAGTTGGGAGGGTGTGTTGTTGCTGCTGCAGCAGTTGGGAGGGTGTTGTTGCTGCAGCTGCTGCTGTAGTTGGGAGTTTGTTTTGCTGCTCCTGCAGTTGGGAAAGTGTTGCTGCTGTAGATCTTGCCGCAGTTGGCACTGTTTGTCGCTGCTGCTGCGGCAGCTGGGAGTGTGTTGCTGCTGCTGCAGCAGTTGGGAGGGTGTTGCTGCTGCTGCTGCTACTGCAGTTGTGAGTGTGTGTTCCTGCTGATGCTGCATTTGGGAATGTGTGTTATTGCGGCTGCTGCAGCTGGGAGTGTGTGTTGCTGCTGTTGCTGCAGCTGGGAGAGTTTGTTGCTGCTGCTGCAGTTGGGAGTACGTGTAGCTGCAGCTCCTGCTGCAGTTGGGAGTGTGTGTTGCTGCTGTTGCTGCTGTAGTTGGGAGTGTGTGTTGCTGCTGCCGCTGCAGTAGAGAGTATGTGTTCCTGCTGCTGCTGCATTTGGGAGGGTCTGTTGCTGCTGCTGCTTCAGCAGTTGGCAGTGTGTATTCCTGCTGCTGAAGCATTTGCGAGTGGGTGTTATTGCTGCTGCTGCAGTTTGGAGTGTGTGTTGCTGCTGCTGCTGCTGCAGTTGGGTGTGTGTGCTGCTGCTGCTGCTGCTGCAGTTGGGAGGGTGTGTTGCAGCTGCTGCAGTTGGAAGGGTGTGTTGCTGCTGCTGCTGCAGTTGGGAGTGTGTGTTGTTGCTGCTGCTGCTGCAGTTGGGAGTGTGTTTGTTACTGCTGCTGCTGCAGTAGGGTGTGTGTGTTGCTGCTGCTGCTGCTGCTGTTGGGAGGGTGTGTTGCAGCTGCTGCAGTTGGGAGGGTGTGTTGCTGCTGCTGCTGCTGTAGTTGGGAGTGTATTTAGCTGCAGCTCCTGCTGCAGTTGGGAGTGTGTGTTGCTGCTGCTGCTGCTGCAGTTGGGAGGGTGTGTTGCAGCTGCTGCAGTTGGGAGGGTGTGCCGCGGCTGCTGCTGCAGGAGGGAGTCCGTCTTGTTGCTGCTGCAGCAGTTGGGAGTGTGTGTTGCTGCTGCTGCTGCTGCAGTTGGGAGGGTGTGTTGTTGCTGCTGCAGCAGTTGGGAGTGTGTGTTGCTGCTGCTGCTGCTGCAGTTGGGAGGGTGTGTTGTTGCTGCTGCAGCAGTTGGGAGGGTGTTGTTGCTGCAGCTGCTGCTGTAGTTGGGAGTTTGTTTTGCTGCTCCTGCAGTTGGGAAAGTGTTGCTGCTGTAGATCTTGCCGCAGTTGGCACTGTTTGTCGCTGCTGCTGCAGCAGCTGGGAGTGTGTTGCTGCTGCTGCAGCAGTTGGGAGGGTGTTGCTGCTGCTGCTGCTACTGCAGTTGTGAGTGTGTGTTCCTGCTGATGCTGCATTTGGGAATGTGTGTTATTGCGGCTGCTGCAGCTGGGAGTGTGTGTTGCTGCTGCTGCTGCAGCTGGGAGAGTTTGTTGCTGCTGCTGCAGTTGGGAGTACGTGTAGCTGCAGCTCCTGCTGCAGTTGGGAGTGTGTGTTGCTGCTGTTGCTGCTGTAGTTGGGAGTGTGTGTTGCTGCTGCCGCTGCAGTAGAGAGTATGTGTTCCTGCTGCTGCTGCATTTGGGAGGGTCTGTTGCTGCTGCTGCTTCAGCAGTTGGCAGTGTGTATTCCTGCTGCTGAAGCATTTGCGAGTGGGTGTTATTGCTGCTGCTGCAGTTTGGAGTGTGTGTTGCTGCTGCTGCTGCTGCAGTTGGGTGTGTGTGCTGCTGCTGCTGCTGCTGCAGTTGGGAGTGTGTGTTGCTGCTGCTGCTGCTGCAGTTGGGAGGGTGTGTTGCAGCTGCTGCAGTTGGGAGGGTGTGCCGCGGCTGCTGCTGCAGGAGGGAGTCTGTCTTGTTGCTGCTGCAGCCGTTGGGAGTGTGTGTTGCTGCTGCTGCTGCTGCAGTTGGGAGGGTGTGTTGTTGCTGCTGCAGCAGTTGGGAGGGTGTTGTTGATCAGCTGCTGCTGTAGTTGGGAGTTTTTTTGCTGCTCCTGCAGTTGGGAAAGTGTTGCTGCTGTAGATCTTGCCGCAGTTGGCACTGTTTGTCGCTGCTGCTGCAGCAGCTGGGAGTGTGTTGCTGCTGCTGCAGCAGTTGGGAGGGTGTTGCTGCTGCTGCTGCTACTGCAGTTGTGAGTGTGTGTTCCTGCTGATGCTGCATTTGGGAATGTGTGTTATTGCGGCTGCTGCAGCTGGGAGTGTGTGTTGCTGCTGCTGCTGCAGCTGGGAGAGTTTGTTGCTGCTGCTGCAGTTGGGAGTATGTGTAGCTGCAGCTCCTGCTGCAGTTGGGAGTGAGTGTTGCTGCTGTTGCTGCTGTAGTTGGGAGTGTGTGTTGCTGCTGCCGCTGCAGTAGAGAGTATTTGTTCCTGCTGCTGCTGCATTTGGGAGGGTCTGTTGCTGCTGCTGCTTCAGCAGTTGGCAGTGTGTATTCCTGCTGCTGAAGCATTTGCGAGTGGGTGTTATTGCTGCTGCTGCAGTTGGGAGTGTGTGTTGCTGCTGCTGCTGCAGTTGGGTGTGTGTGCTGCTGCTGCTGCAGTTGGGAGGGTGTTGCTGCTGCTGCTGCTACTGCAGTTGTGAGTGTGTGTTCCTGCTGATGCTGCATTTGGGAATGTGTGTTATTGCTGCTGCTGCAGCTGGGAGTGTGTGTTTCTGCTGCTGCTGCAGTTGGGAGTGTATGTTGCTGCTGCTGCTGCAGCTGGGAGAGTTTGTTGCTGCTGCTGCAGTTGGGAGTACGTGTAGCTGCAGCTCCTGCTGCAGTTGGGAGTGTGTGTTGCTGCTGTTGCTGCTGTAGTTGGGAGTGTGTGTTGCTGCTGCCGCTGCAGTAGAGAGTATGTGTTCCTGCTGCTGCTGCATTTGTGAGGGTCTGTTGCTGCTGCTGCTTCAGCAGTTGGCAGTGTGTATTCCTGCTGCTGAAGCATTTGCGAGTGGGTGTTATTGCTGCTGCTGCAGTTGGGAGTGTGTGTTGCTGCTGCTGCTGCAGTTGGGTGTGTGTGCTGCTGCTGCTGCTGCTGCAGTTGGGAGGGTGTTTTGCAGCTGCTGCAGTTGAAAGGGTGTGTTGCTGCTGCTGCTGCAGTTCGGAGTGTGTGTTATTGCTGCTGCAGCAGTTGGGAGTGTGTGTTGCTGCTGCTGCTGCTGCAGTTGTGAGGGTGTGTTCCTGCTGTAGATGTTGGAGCAGATGGGAGTGCGTGCTGCTGCTGCTACAGCATTTGGGAGTGTGTTGCTGCTGCTGCTGCAGTTGGGGGTGTGTGTTGCAGCTGCTGCTGCTGCTGCTGGGAGTGTGTGTTGCTGCTGCTGCTGCAGTTGGGAGTGTGTGTTGCTGCTGCTGCTGCAGTTGGGAGGGTGTGTTGCTGCTGTTGCTGCTGTAGTTGGCAGTGTGTATTCCTGTTGCTGAAGCATTTGCGAGTGGGTGTTATTCCTGCGGCTGCAGTTGTGAGTGTGTGTTGCTGCTGCTGCTGCAGTTGGGAGTGTGTTTGTTACTGCTGCTGCTGCAGTAGGGTGTGTGTGTTGCTGCTGCTGCTGCTGCAGTTGGGAGTGTATTTAGCTGCAGCTCCTGCTGCAGTTGGGAGGGTGTGTTGCTGCTGCTGCTGCTGCAGTTGGGAAGGTGTGTTGCAGCTGCTGCAGTTGGGAGGGTGTGTCGTGGCTGCTGCTGCAGGTGGGAGTGTGTCTTGTTGCTGCTGCAGCAGTTGGGAGTGTGTGTTGCTGCTGCTGCTGCTGCAGTTGGGAGGGTGTGTTGTTGCTGCTGCAGCAGTTGGGAGGGTGTTGTTGCTGCAGCTGCTGCT
Source organism: Carcharodon carcharias (assembly GCF_017639515.1). Lineage (NCBI taxonomy): Eukaryota > Metazoa > Chordata > Chondrichthyes > Lamniformes > Lamnidae > Carcharodon > Carcharodon carcharias. The sequence goes on from NC_054477.1 coordinate 142,094,289, forward strand.
GTAGTTGGGAGTTTGTTTTGCTGCTCCTGCAGTTGGGAAAGTGTGGCTGCTGTAGATCTTGCCGCAGTTGGCACTGTTTGTCGCTGCTGCTGCAGCAGCTGGGAGGGTGTTGCTGCTGCTGCAGCAGTTGGGAGGGTGTTGCTGCTGCTGCTGCTACTGCAGTTGTGTGTTCCTGCTGATGCTGCATTTGGGAATGTGTGTTATTGCGGCTGCTGCAGCTGGGAGTGTGTGTTGCTGCTGCTGCTGCAGCTGGGAGAGTTTGTTGCTGCTGCTGTAGTTGGGAGTACGTGTAGCTGCAGCTCCTGCTGCAGTTGGGAGTGTGTGTTGCTGCTGTTGCTGCTGTAGTTGGGAGTGTGTGTTGCTGCTGCCGCTGCAGTAGAGAGTATGTGTTCCTGCTGCTGCTGCATTTGGGAGGGTCTGTTGCTGCTGCTGCTTCAGCAGTTGGCAGTGTGTATTCCTGCTGCTGAAGCATTTGCGAGTGGGTGTTATTGCTGCTGCTGCAGTTGGGAGTGTGTGTTGCTGCTGCTGCTGCAGTTGGGTGTGTGTGTTGCTGCTGCTGCTGCAGTTGGGGGTGTGTGTTGCTGCTGTTGCTGCTGTAGTTGGGAGTGTGTGTTGCTGCTGCCGCTGCAGTAGAGAGTATGTGTTCCTGCTGCTGCTGCATTTGTGAGGGTCTGTTGCTGCTGCTGCTTCAGCAGTTGGCAGTGTGTATTCCTGTTGCTGAAGCATTTGCGAGTGGGTGTTATTGCTGCTGCTGCAGTTGGGAGTGTGTGTTGCTGCTGCTGCTGCAGTTGGGTGTGTGTGCTGCTGCTGCTGCTGCTGCAGTTGGGAGGGTGTTTTGCAGCTGCTGCAGTTGAAAGGGTGTGTTGCTGCTGCTGCTGCAGTTCGGAGTGTGTGTTATTGCTGCTGCAGCAGTTGGGAGTGTGTGTTGCTGCTGCTGCTGCTGCAGTTGTGAGGGTGTGTTCCTGCTGTAGATGTTGGAGCAGATGGGAGTGCGTGCTGCTGCTGCTACAGCATTTGGGAGTGTGTTGCTGCTGCTGCTGCAGTTGGGGGTGTGTGTTGCAGCTGCTGCTGCTGCTGCTGGGAGTGTGTGTTGCTGCTGCTGCTGCAGTTGGGAGTGTGTGTTGCTGCTGCTGCTGCAGTTGGGTGGGTGTGTTGCTGCTGTTGCTGCTGTAGTTGGCAGTGTGTATTCCTGTTGCTGAAGCATTTGCGAGTGGGTGTTATTCCTGCGGCTGCAGTTGTGAGTGTGTGTTGCTGCTGCTGCTGCAGTTGGGAGTGTGTTTGTTACTGCTGCTGCTGCAGTAGGGTGTGTGTGTTGCTGCTGCTGCTGCTGCAGTTGGGAGTGTATTTAGCTGCAGCTCCTGCTGCAGTTGGGAGGGTGTGTTGTTGCTGCTGCTGCTGCAGTTGGGAAGGTGTGTTGCAGCTGCTGCAGTTGGGAGGGTGTGTCGTGGCTGCTGCTGCAGGTGGGAGTGTGTCTTGTTGCTGCTGCAGCAGTTGGGAGTGTGTGTTGCTGCTGCTGCTGCTGCAGTTGGGAGGGTGTGTTGTTGCTGCTGCAGCAGTTGGGAGGGTGTTGTTGCTGCAGCTGCTGCTGTAGTTGGGAGTTTGTTTTGCTGCTCCTGCAGTTGGGAAAGTGTGGCTGCTGTAGATCTTGCCGCAGTTGGCACTGTTTGTCGCTGCTGCTGCAGCAGCTGGGAGGGTGTTGCTGCTGCTGCAGCAGTTGGGAGGGTGTTGCTGCTGCTGCTACTGCAGTTGTGTGTTCCTGCTGATGCTGCATTTGGGAATATGTGTTATTGCGGCTGCTGCAGCTGGGAGTGTGTGTTGCTGCTGCTGCTGCAGCTGGGAGAGTTTGTTGCTGCTGCTGTAGTTGGGAGTACGTGTAGCTGCAGCTCCTGCTGCAGTTGGGAGTGTGTGTTGCTGCTGTTGCTGCTGTAGTTGGGAGTGTGTGTTGCTGCTGCCGCTGCAGTAGAGAGTATGTGTTCCTGCTGCTGCTGCATTTGGGAGGGTCTGTTGCTGCTGCTGCTTCAGCAGTTGGCAGTGTGTATTCCTGCTGCTGAAGCATTTGCGAGTGGGTGTTATTGCTGCTGCTGCAGTTGGGAGTGTGTGTTGCTGCTGCTGCTGCAGTTGGGTGTGTGTGCTGCTGCTGCTGCTGCTGCAGTTGGGAGGGTGTTGCTGCTGCTGCTGCTACTGCAGTTTTGAGTGTGTGTTCCTGCTGATGCTGCATTTGGGAATGTGTGTTATTGCGGCTGCTGCAGCTGGGAGTGTGTGTTGCTGCTGCTGCTGCAGCTGGGAGAGTTTGTTGCTGCTGCTGCAGTTGGGAGTACGTGTAGCTGCAGCTCCTGCTGCAGTTGGGAGTGTGTGTTGCTGCTGTTGCTGCTGTAGTTGGGAGTTTGTGTTGCTGCTGCTGCTGCAGTTGGGAGTGTATGATGCTGCTGCTGCTGCAGCTGGGATAGTCTGTTGCTGCTGCAGCTGCACTTGGAAGTATGTGTATCTGCAGTGCCTGCTTCAGTTGGGACTGTGTGTTGTTGCTGCTGCAGCAGTTGGGAGTTTGTGTTGCTGCTGCTGCTGCTGCAGTTGGGAGTGTGTGTTGCTGCTGCTGCTGTTGGGAGTGTGTGTTGCATCTGTTGCTGCTGCAGTTGGGAGTGTGTGTTTCTGCTGCTGCTGCAGTTGGGTGGGTGTAGCTGCTGCTGCTGCTACTGCAGTTGTGAGTGAGTGTTCCTGCTGCTGCTGCATTTGGGAATGTTCGTTATTGCTGCTGCTGCAGCTGGGAGTGTGTGTTGCTGCTGCTGCTTCAGAAGTTGGGAGTGTGTAGTCCTGCTGCTGAAGCATTTGTGAGTGAGTGTTATTGCTGCTGCTGCAGTTGGAAGTGTGTGTTGCTGCTGCTGCAGCAGTTGGGTGTGTGTGTTGCTGCTGCTGCTGCAGTTGGGAGTGTGTTGCTGCTGCTGCTGCTACTGCAATTGTGAGTGTGTGTTCCTGCTGCTGCTGCATTTGGCAATGTGTGTTATTGCTGCTGCTGCAGTTGGGAGTGTATGTTGCTGCTGCTGCTGCTGCAGCTGGGAGAGTTTGTTGCTGCTGCAACTGCAGTTTGGAGTATGTGTAGCTGCAGCTCCTACTGCAGTTGGGAGTGTGTGTTGTTGCTGCTGCAGCAGTTGGGAGTTTGTGTTGCTGCTGCTGCTGCAGTTGGGAGTGTATGATGCTGCTGCTGCTGCAGTTGGGATAGTCTGTTGCTGCTGCAGCTGCAGTTGGGAGTATGTGTAGCTGCAGTGCCTGCTTCAGTTGGGACTGTGTGTTGTTGCTGCTGCAGCAGTTGGCAGTGTGTTTTGCAGCTGCTGATTCTGCTGCTGTAGTTGGGAGTGTGTGTCGCTGCTGCTGCAGCAGTTGGGAGCGTGTGTTGCTGCTGCCGCTGCAGTAGAGAGTGTGTGTTCCTGCTGCTGCAGCATTTGCAAGGGGGTGTTGCTGCTGCTGCTTCAGCAGTTGGGAGTGTGTAGTCCTGCTGCTTAAGCATTTGTGAGTGGGTGTTATTGCTGCTGCTGCTGCAGTTGGGAGTGTGTGTTGCTGCTGCTGCTGCAGTTGGCAGTGTGTTTTGCAGCTGCTGCTGCTGCAGTTGGGAGTGTGTGTTGCTGCTGCTGCTGCAGTTGGGAGTGTGTGTTGCTGCTGCTGCTGCAGTTGGGAGGGTGTGTTGCTGCTGCAGCAGTTGGGAGTGTGTGTTGCTGCTGATTCTGCTGCAGTTGGGAGTGTGTGTTGCTGCTGCTGCTGCTGTAGTTGGGAGTGTGTGTTGATGCTGCTGCAGCAGTTGGGAGCGTGTGTTGCTGCTGCCGCTGCAGTAGAGAGTGTGTGTTCCTGCTGCTGCAGCATTTGCAAGGGGGTGTTGCTGCTACTGCTTCAGCAGTTGGGAGTGTGTAGTCCTGCTGCTTAAGCATTTGTGAGTGGGTGTTATTGCTGCTGCTACTGCAGTTGGGAGTGTGTGTTGCTGCTGCTGCTGCAGTTGGGTGTGTGTGTTGCTGCTGCTGCTGCTGCAGTTGGGAGTGTATGTTGCTGCTGCTGCTGCAGCTGGGAGAGTTTGTTGCTGCTGCAGCTGCAGTTTGGAGTATGTGTAGCTGCAGCTCCTACTGCAGTTGGGAGTTTGTGTTGCTGCTGCTGCTGCAGTTGGGTGTGTGTGTTGCTGCTGCTGCTGCAGTTGGGAGTGTGTGTTGCTGCTCCTGCTGCAGTTGGGTGTGTGTGTTGCTGCTGCTGCTGCAGTTAGGAGGGTGTGTTGCTGCTGCTGCTGCTGTTGGGAGGTTATGTTGCTGCTGCTGCTGCTGCTGCTGCAGCTGGGAGAGTTTGTTGCTGCTGCTGATGCAGTTGGGAGTACGTGTTGCTGCTGCTGCTGCTGCTGCAGTTGGAAGTGTGTGTTGCTGCTGCTGCTGCAGTTGGTAGTGTGTGTTGCTTCTGCTGCTGCAGTTGGGAATGTGTGTTGCTGCTAGAGCAGTTGGGAGTGTGTGTTGTTGCTGCTGCAGCAGTTGGGAGTGTGTGTTGCTGCTGCTGCTGCTGCAGTCGGGAGTTTGTTTTGCTGCTCCTGCAGTTGGGTGTGTGTTGATGCTGTAGATTTTGCCTCATTTGGGACTGTGTGACGCTGCTGCTGCAGCAGCTGGGAGTGTGTTGCTGCTGCTGCAGCAGTTGGGTGTGTGTGTTGCTGCTGCTGCTGCAGTTGGGAGTGTATGTTGCTGCTGCTGCTGCAGCTGGGAGAGTTTGTTGCTGCTGCTGCAGTTGGGAGTGTGTGTTGCTGCTGCTGCTGCAGTTGGGTGTGTGTGTTGCTGCTGCTGCTGCAGTTGGGAGTGTGTGTTGCTGCTCCTGCTGCAGTTGTGTGTGTGTGTTGCTGCTGCTGCAGTTAGGAGGGTGTGTGGCTGCTGCTGTTGGGAGGTTATGTTGCTGCTGCTGCTGATGCAGCTGGGAGAGTTTGTTGCTGCTGCTGATGCAGTTGGGAGTACGTGTTGCTGCTGCTGCTGCTGCTGCAGTTGGCAGTGTGTGTTGCTGCTGCTGCTGCAGTTGGTAGTGTGTGTTGCTTCTGCTGCTGCAGTTGGGAATGTGTGTTGCTGCTAGAGCAGTTGGGAGTGTGTGTTGTTGCTGCTGCAGCAGTTGGGAGTGTGTGTTGCTGCTGCTGCTGCTGCAGTTGGGAGTTTGTTTTGCTGCTCCTGCAGTTGGGTGTGTGTTGATGCTGTAGATTTTGCCTCATTTGGGACTGTGTGACGCTGCTGCTGCAGCAGCTGGGAGTGTGTTGCTGCTGCTGCAGCAGTTGGGAGGGTGTTGCTGCTGCTGCTGCTACTGCAATTGTGAGTGTGTGTTCCTGCTGCTGCTGCATTTGGCAATGTGTGTTATTGCTGCTGCTGCAGCTGGGAGTGTGTGTTGCTGCTGCTGCTGCAGCTGGGAGAGTTTGTTGCTGCTGCTGCAGTTGGGAGTACGTGTAGCTGCAGCTCCTGCTGCAGTTGGGAGTGTGTGTTGCTGCTGTTGCTGCTGTAGTTGGGAGTGTGTGTTGCTGCTGCCGCTGCAGTAGAGAGTATGTGTTCCTGCTGCTGCTGCATTTGGGAGGGTCTGTTGCTGCTGCTGCTTCAGCAGTTGGCAGTGTGTATTCCTGCTGCTGAAGCATTTGCGAGTGGGTGTTATTGCTGCTGCTGCAGTTTGGAGTGTGTGTTGCTGCTGCTGCTGCAGTTGGGTGTGTGTGCTGCTGCTGCTGCTGCTGCAGTTGGGAGGGTGTGTTGCAGCTGCTGCAGTTGGAAGGGTGTGTTGCTGCTGCTGCTGCAGTTGGGAGTGTGTGTTGTTGCTGCTGCTGCTGCAGTTGGGAGTGTGTTTGTTACTGCTGCTGCTGCAGTAGGGTGTGTGTGTTGCTGCTGCTGCTGCTGCAGTTGGGTGTGTGTGTTGCTGCTGCTGCTGCAGTTAGGAGGGTGTGTTGCTGCTGCTGCTGCTGTTGGGAGGTTATGTTGCTGCTGCTGCTGCTGCTGCTGCAGCTGGGAGAGTTTGTTGCTGCTGCTGATGCAGTTGGGTGTACGTGTTGCTGCTGCTGCTGCTGCTGCAGTTGGAAGTGTGTGTTGCTGCTGCTGCTGCAGTTGGTAGTGTGTGTTGCTTCTGCTGCTGCAGTTGGGAATGTGTGTTGCTGCTAGAGCAGTTGGGAGTGTGTGTTGTTGCTGCTGCAGCAGTTGGGAGTGTGTGTTGCTGCTGCTGCTGCTGCAGTCGGGAGTTTGTTTTGCTGCTCCTGCAGTTGGGTGTGTGTTGATGCTGTAGATTTTGCCTCATTTGGGACTGTGTGACGCTGCTGCTGCAGCAGCTGGGAGTGTGTTGCTGCTGCTGCAGCAGTTGGGTGTGTGTGTTGCTGCTGCTGCTGCAGTTGGGAGTGTATGTTGCTGCTGCTGCTGCAGCTGGGAGAGTTTGTTGCTGCTGCTGCAGTTGGGAGTGTGTGTTGCTGCTGCTGCTGCAGTTGGGTGTGTGTGTTGCTGCTGCTGCTGCAGTTGGGAGTGTGTGTTGCTGCTCCTGCTGCAGTTGTGTGTGTGTGTTGCTGCTGCTGCAGTTAGGAGGGTGTGTGGCTGCTGCTGTTGGGAGGTTATGTTGCTGCTGCTGCTGATGCAGCTGGGAGAGTTTGTTGCTGCTGCTGATGCAGTTGGGAGTACGTGTTGCTGCTGCTGCTGCTGCTGCAGTTGGCAGTGTGTGTTGCTGCTGCTGCTGCAGTTGGTAGTGTGTGTTGCTTCTGCTGCTGCAGTTGGGAATGTGTGTTGCTGCTAGAGCAGTTGGGAGTGTGTGTTGTTGCTGCTGCAGCAGTTGGGAGTGTGTGTTGCTGCTGCTGCTGCTGCAGTTGGGAGTTTGTTTTGCTGCTCCTGCAGTTGGGTGTGTGTTGATGCTGTAGATTTTGCCTCATTTGGGACTGTGTGACGCTGCTGCTGCAGCAGCTGGGAGTGTGTTGCTGCTGCTGCAGCAGTTGGGAGGGTGTTGCTGCTGCTGCTGCTACTGCAATTGTGAGTGTGTGTTCCTGCTGCTGCTGCATTTGGCAATGTGTGTTATTGCTGCTGCTGCAGCTGGGAGTGTGTGTTGCTGCTGCTGCTGCAGCTGGGAGAGTTTGTTGCTGCTGCTGCAGTTGGGAGTACGTGTAGCTGCAGCTCCTGCTGCAGTTGGGAGTGTGTGTTGCTGCTGTTGCTGCTGTAGTTGGGAGTGTGTGTTGCTGCTGCCGCTGCAGTAGAGAGTATGTGTTCCTGCTGCTGCTGCATTTGGGAGGGTCTGTTGCTGCTGCTGCTTCAGCAGTTGGCAGTGTGTATTCCTGCTGCTGAAGCATTTGCGAGTGGGTGTTATTGCTGCTGCTGCAGTTTGGAGTGTGTGTTGCTGCTGCTGCTGCAGTTGGGTGTGTGTGCTGCTGCTGCTGCTGCTGCAGTTGGGAGGGTGTGTTGCAGCTGCTGCAGTTGGAAGGGTGTGTTGCTGCTGCTGCTGCAGTTGGGAGTGTGTGTTGTTGCTGCTGCTGCTGCAGTTGGGAGTGTGTTTGTTACTGCTGCTGCTGCAGTAGGGTGTGTGTGTTGCTGCTGCTGCTGCTGCTGTTGGGAGGGTGTGTTGCAGCTGCTGCAGTTGGGAGGGTGTGTTGCTGCTGCTGCTGTAGTTGGGAGTGTATTTAGCTGCAGCTCCTGCTGCAGTTGGGAGTGTGTGTTGCTGCTGCTGCTGCTGCAGTTGGGAGGGTGTGTTGCAGCTGCTGCAGTTGGTAGGGTGTGCCGCGGCTGCTGCTGCAGGAGGGAGTCTGTCTTGTTGCTGCTGCAGCAGTTGGGAGTGTGTGTTGCTGCTGCTGCTGCTGCAGTTGGGAGGGTGTGTTGTTGCTGCTGCAGCAGTTGGGAGGGTGTTGTTGATCAGCTGCTGCTGTAGTTGGGAGTTTGTTTTGCTGCTCCTGCAGTTGGGAAAGTGTTGCTGCTGTAGATCTTGCCGCAGTTGGCACTGTTTGTCGCTGCTGCTGCAGCAGCTGGGAGTGTGTTGCTGCTGCTGCAGCAGTTGGGAGGGTGTTGCTGCTGCTGCTGCTACTGCAGTTGTGAGTGTGTGTTCCTGCTGATGCTGCATTTGGGAATGTGTGTTATTGCGGCTGCTGCAGCTGGGAGTGTGTGTTGCTGCTGCTGCAGCAGCTGGGAGAGTTTGTTGCTGCTGCTGCAGTTGGGAGTATGTGTAGCTGTAGCTCCTGCTGCAGTTGGGAGTGTGTGTTGCTGCTGTAGTTGGGAGTGTGTGTTGCTGTTGCCGCTGCAGTAGAGAGTATTTGTTCCTGCTGCTGCTGCATTTGGGAGGGTCTGTTGCTGCTGCTGCTTCAGCAGTTGGCAGTGTGTATTCCTGCTGCTGAAGCATTTGCGAGTGGGTGATATTGCTGCTGCTGCAGTTGGGAGTGTGTGTTGCTGCTGCTGCTGCAGTTGGGTGTGTGTGCTGCTGCTGCTGCAGTTGGGAGGGTGTTGCTGCTGCTGCTGCTACTGCAGTTGTGAGTGTGTGTTCCTGCTGATGCTGCATTTGGGAATGTGTGTTATTGCTGCTGCTGCAGCTGGGAGTGTGTGTTTCTGCTGCTGCTGCAGTTGGGAGTGTATGTTGCTGCTGCTGCTGCAGCTGGGAGAGTTTGTTGCTGCTGCTGCAGTTGGGAGTACGTGTAGCTGCAGCTCCTGCTGCAGTTGGGAGTGTGTGTTGCTGCTGTTGCTGCTGTAGTTGGGAGTGTGTGTTGCTGCTGCCGCTGCAGTAGAGAGTATGTGTTCCTGCTGCTGCTGCATTTGTGAGGGTCTGTTGCTGCTGCTGCTTCAGCAGTTGGCAGTGTGTATTCCTGCTGCTGAAGCATTTGCGAGTGGGTATTATTGCTGCTGCTGCAGTTGGGAGTGTGTGTTGCTGCTGCTGCTGCAGTTGGGTGTGTGTGCTGCTGCTGCTGCTGCTGCAGTTGGGAGGGTGTTTTGCAGCTGCTGCAGTTGAAAGGGTGTGTTGCTGCTGTTGCTGCAGTTCGGAGTGTGTGTTGTTGCTGCTGCAGCAGTTGGGAGTGTGTGTTGCTGCTGCTGCTGCTGCAGTTGTGAGGGTGTGTTCCTGCTGTAGATGTTGGAGCAGATGGGAGTGCGTGCTGCTGCTGCTACAGCATTTGGGAGTGTGTTGCTGCTGCTGCTGCAGTTGGGGTGTGTGTTGCAGCTGCTGCTGCTGCAGCTGGGAGTGGGTGTTGCTGCTGCTGCTGCAGTTGGGAGTGTGTGTTGCTGCTGCTGCTGCAGTTGGGAGGGTGTGTTGCTGCTGTTGCTGCTGTAGTTGGCAGTGTGTATTCCTGTTGCTGAAGCATTTGCGAGTGGGTGTTATTCCTGCGGCTGCAGTTGTGAGTGGGTGTTGCTGCTGCTGCTGCAGTTGGGAGTGTGTTTGTTACTGCTGCTGCTGCAGTAGGGTGTGTGTGTTGCTGCTGCTGCTGCTGCAGTTGGGAGTGTATTTAGCTGCAGCTCCTGCTGCAGTTGGGAGGGTGTGTTGCTGCTGCTGCTGCTGCAGTTGGGAAGGTGTGTTGCAGCTGCTGCAGTTGGGAGGGTGTGTCGCGGCTGCTGCTGCAGGTGGGAGTGTGTCTTGTTGCTGCTGCAGCAGTTGGGAGTGTGTGTTGCTGCTGCTGCTGCTGCAGTTGGGAGGGTGTGTTGTTGCTGCTGCAGCAGTTGGGAGGGTGTTGTTGCTGCAGCTGCTGCTGTAGTTGGGAGTTTGTTTTGCTGCTCCTGCAGTTGGGAAAGTGTGGCTGCTGTAGATCTTGCCGCAGTTGGCACTGTTTGTCGCTGCTGCTGCAGCAGCTGGGAGGGTGTTGCTGCTGCTGCAGCAGTTGGGAGGGTGTTGCTGCTGCTGCTACTGCAGTTGTGTGTTCCTGCTGATGCTGCATTTGGGAATGTGTGTTATTGCGGCTGCTGCAGCTGGGAGTGTGTGTTGCTGCTGCTGCTGCAGCTGGGAGAGTTTGTTGCTGCTGCTGCAGTTGGGAGTACGTGTAGCTGCAGCTCCTGCTGCAGTTGGGAGTGTGTGTTGCTGCTGTTGCTGCTGTAGTTGGGAGTGTGTGTTGCTGCTGCCGCTGCAGTAGAGAGTATGTGTTCCTGCTGCTGCTGCATTTGGGAGGGTCTGTTGCTGCTGCTGCTTCAGCAGTTGGCAGTGTGTATTCCTGCTGCTGAAGCATTTGCGAGTGGGTGTTATTGCTGCTGCTGCAGTTGGGAGTGTGTGTTGCTGCTGCTGCTGCAGTTGGGTGTGTGTGCTGCTGCTGCTGCTGCTGCAGTTGGGAGGGTGTTGCTGCTGCTGCTGCTACTGCAGTTGTGAGTGTGTGTTCCTGCTGATGCTGCATTTGGGAATGTGTGTTATTGCGGCTGCTGCAGCTGGGAGTGTGTGTTGCTGCTGCTGCTGCAGCTGGGAGAGTTTGTTGCTGCTGCTGCAGTTGGGAGTACGTGTAGCTGCAGCTCCTGCTGCAGTTGGGAGTGTGTGTTGCTGCTGTTGCTGCTGTAGTTGGGAGTTTGTGTTGCTGCTGCTGCTGCAGTTGGGAGTGTATGATGCTGCTGCTGCTGCAGCTGGGATAGTCTGTTGCTGCTGCAGCTGCACTTGGAAGTATGTGTAGCTGCAGTGCCTGCTTCAGTTGGGACTGTGTGTTGTTGCTGCTGCAGCAGTTGGGAGTTTGTGTTGCTGCTGCTGCTTCTGCAGTTGGGAGTGTGTTGCTGCTGCTGCTGCAGTTGGGAGTGTGTGTTTCTGCTGCTGCTGCAGTTGGGTGGGTGTAGCTGCTGCTGCTGCTACTGCAGTTGTGAGTGAGTGTTCCTGCTGCTGCTGCATTTGGGAATGTTCGTTATTGCTGCTGCTGCAGCTGGGAGTGTGTGTTGCTGCTGCTGCTTCAGAAGTTGGGAGTGTGTAGTCCTGCTGCTGAAGCATTTGTGAGTGAGTGTTATTGCTGCTGCTGCAGTTGGAAGTGTGTGTTGCTGCTGCTGCAGCAGTTGGGTGTGTGTGTTGCTGCTGCTGCTGCAGTTGGGAGTGTGTTGCTGCTGCTGCTGCTACTGCAATTGTGAGTGTGTGTTCCTGCTGCTGCTGCATTTGGCAATGTGTGTTATTGCTGCTGCTGCAGTTGGGAGTGTATGTTGCTGCTGCTGCTGCTGCAGCTGGGAGAGTTTGTTGCTGCTGCAACTGCAGTTTGGAGTATGTGTAGCTGCAGCTCCTACTGCAGTTGGGAGTGTGTGTTGTTGCTGCTGCAGCAGTTGGGAGTTTGTGTTGCTGCTGCTGCTGCAGTTGGGAGTGTATGATGCTGCTGCTGCTGCAGTTGGGATAGTCTGTTGCTGCTGCAGCTGCAGTTGGGAGTATGTGTAGCTGCAGTGCCTGCTTCAGTTGGGACTGTGTGTTGTTGCTGCTGCAGCAGTTGGCAGTGTGTTTTGCAGCTGCTGATTCTGCTGCTGTAGTTGGGAGTGTGTGTCGCTGCTGCTGCAGCAGTTGGGAGCGTGTGTTGCTGCTGCCGCTGCAGTAGAGAGTGTGTGTTCCTGCTGCTGCAGCATTTGCAAGGGGGTGTTGCTGCTGCTGCTTCAGCAGTTGGGAGTGTGTAGTCCTGCTGCTTAAGCATTTGTGAGTGGGTGTTATTGCTGCTGCTGCTGCAGTTGGGAGTGTGTGTTGCTGCTGCTGCTGCTGCAGTTGGGAAGGTGTGTTGCAGCTGCTGCAGTTGGGAGGGTGTGTCGCGGCTGCTGCTGCAGGTGGGAGTGTGTCTTGTTGCTGCTGCAGCAGTTGGGAGTGTGTGTTGCTGCTGCTGCTGCTGCTGCAGTTGGGAGGGTGTGTTGTTGCTGCTGCAGCAGTTGGGAGGGTGTTGTTGCTGCAGCTGCTGCTGTAGTTGGGAGTTTGTTTTGCTGCTCCTGCAGTTGGGAAAGTGTGGCTGCTGTAGATCTTGCCGCAGTTGGCACTGTTTGTCGCTGCTGCTGCAGCAGCTGGGAGGGTGTTGCTGCTGCTGCAGCAGTTGGGAGGGTGTTGCTGCTGCTGCTACTGCAGTTGTGTGTTCCTGCTGATGCTGCATTTGGGAATGTGTGTTATTGCGGCTGCTGCAGCTGGGAGTGTGTGTTGCTGCTGCTGCTGCAGCTGGGAGAGTTTGTTGCTGCTGCTGCAGTTGGGAGTACGTGTAGCTGCAGCTCCTGCTGCAGTTGGGAGTGTGTGTTGCTGCTGTTGCTGCTGTAGTTGGGAGTGTGTGTTGCTGCTGCCGCTGCAGTAGAGAGTATGTGTTCCTGCTGCTGCTGCATTTGGGAGGGTCTGTTGCTGCTGCTGCTTCAGCAGTTGGCAGTGTGTATTCCTGCTGCTGAAGCATTTGCGAGTGGGTGTTATTGCTGCTGCTGCAGTTGGGAGTGTGTGTTGCTGCTGCTGCTGCAGTTGGGTGTGTGTGCTGCTGCTGCTGCTGCTGCAGTTGGGAGGGTGTTGCTGCTGCTGCTGCTACTGCAGTTGTGAGTGTGTGTTCCTGCTGATGCTGCATTTGGGAATGTGTGTTATTGCGGCTGCTGCAGCTGGGAGTGTGTGTTGCTGCTGCTGCTGCAGCTGGGAGAGTTTGTTGCTGCTGCTGCAGTTGGGAGTACGTGTAGCTGCAGCTCCTGCTGCAGTTGGGAGTGTGTGTTGCTGCTGTTGCTGCTGTAGTTGGGAGTTTGTGTTGCTGCTGCTGCTGCAGTTGGGAGTGTATGATGCTGCTGCTGCTGAAGCTGGGATAGTCTGTTGCTGCTGCAGCTGCACTTGGAAGTATGTGTAGCTGCAGTGCCTGCTTCAGTTGGGACTGTGTGTTGTTGCTGCTGCAGCAGTTGGGAGTTTGTGTTGCTGCTGCTGCTTCTGCAGTTGGGAGTGTGTTGCTGCTGCTGCTGCAGTTGGGAGTGTGTGTTTCTGCTGCTGCTGCAGTTGGGTGGGTGTAGCTGCTGCTGCTGCTACTGCAGTTGTGAGTGAGTGTTCCTGCTGCTGCTGCATTTGGGAATGTTCGTTATTGCTGCTGCTGCAGCTGGGAGTGTGTGTTGCTGCTGCTGCTTCAGAAGTTGGGAGTGTGTAGTCCTGCTGCTGAAGCATTTGTGAGTGAGTGTTATTGCTGCTGCTGCAGTTGGAAGTGTGTGTTGCTGCTGCTGCAGCAGTTGGGTGTGTGTGTTGCTGCTGCTGCTGCAGTTGGGAGTGTGTTGCTGCTGCTGCTGCTACTGCAATTGTGAGTGTGTGTTCCTGCTGCTGCTGCATTTGGCAATGTGTGTTATTGCTGCTGCTGCAGTTGGGAGTGTATGTTGCTGCTGCTGCTGCTGCAGCTGGGAGAGTTTGTTGCTGCTGCAACTGCAGTTTGGAGTATGTGTAGCTGCAGCTCCTACTGCAGTTGGGAGTGTGTGTTGTTGCTGCTGCAGCAGTTGGGAGTTTGTGTTGCTGCTGCTGCTGCAGTTGGGAGTGTATGATGCTGCTGCTGCTGCAGTTGGGATAGTCTGTTGCTGCTGCAGCTGCAGTTGGGAGTATGTGTAGCTGCAGTGCCTGCTTCAGTTGGGACTGTGTGTTGTTGCTGCTGCAGCAATTGGCAGTGTGTTTTGCAGCTGCTGATTCTGCTGCTGTAGTTGGGAGTGTGTGTCGCTGCTGCTGCAGCAGTTGGGAGCGTGTGTTGCTGCTGCCGCTGCAGTAGAGAGTGTGTGTTCCTGCTGCTGCAGCATTTGCAAGGGGGTGTTGCTGCTGCTGCTTCAGCAGTTGGGAGTGTGTAGTCCTGCTGCTTAAGCATTTGTGAGTGGGTGTTATTGCTGCTGCTGCTGCAGTTGGGAGTGTGTGTTGCTGCTGCTGCTGCAGTTGGCAGTGTGTTTTGCAGCTGCTGCTGCTGCAGTTGGGAGTGTGTGTTGCTGCTGCTGCTGCAGTTGGGAGTGTGTGTTGCTGCTGCTGCTGCAGTTGGGAGGGTGTGTTGCTGCTGCAGCAGTTGGGAGTGTGTGTTGCTGCTGATTCTGCTGCAGTTGGGAGTGTGTGTTGCTGCTGCTGCTGCTGTAGTTGGGAGTGTGTGTTGATGCTGCTGCAGCAGTTGGGAGCGTGTGTTGCTGCTGCCGCTGCAGTAGAGAGTGTGTGTTCCTGCTGCTGCAGCATTTGCAAGGGGGTGTTGCTGCTACTGCTTCAGCAGTTGGGAGTGTGTAGTCCTGCTGCTTAAGCATTTGTGAGTGGGTGTTATTGCTGCTGCTACTGCAGTTGGGAGTGTGTGTTGCTGCTGCTGCTGCAGTTGGGTGTGTGTGTTGCTGCTGCTGCTGCAGTTGGGAGTGTATGTTGCTGCTGCTGCTGCTGCAGCTGGGAGAGTTTGTTGCTGCTGCTGCAGTTGGGAGTGTGTGTTGCTGCTGCTGCTGCAGTTGGGTGTGTGTGTTGCTGCTGCTGCTGCAGTTGGGAGTGTGTGTTGCTGCTCCTGCTGCAGTTGGCTGTGTGTGTTGCTGCTGCTGCTGCTGCTGCAGTTAGGAGGGTGTGTTGCTGCTGCTGCTGCTGTTGGGAGGTTATGTTGCTGCTGCTGCTGCTGCTGCAGCTGGGAGAGTTTGTTGCTGCTGCTGATGCAGTTGGGAGTACGTGTTGCTGCTGCTGCTGCTGCTGCAGTTGGCAGTGTGTGTTGCTGCTGCTGCTGCAGTTGGTAGTGTGTGTTGCTTCTGCTGCTGCAGTTGGGAATGTGTGTTGCTGCTAGAGCAGTTGGGAGTGTGTGTTGTTGCTGCTGCAGCAGTTGGGAGTGTGTGTTGCTGCTGCCGCTGCAGTAGAGAGTGTGTGTTCCTGCTGCTGCAGCATTTGCGAGGGGGGGCTGCTGCTGCTGCTTTAGCAGTTGGGAGTGTGTAGTCCTGCAGCTGAAGCATTTGTGAGTGGGTGTTATTGCTACTGCTGCAGTTGAGATGGTGTGTTGCTGCTGCTGCTGCAGTTGGGTGTGTGTGTTGCTGCTGCTGCTGCAGTTGGGAGTGTGTGTTGCTGCTCCTGCTGCAGTTGGGTGTGTGTGTTGCTGCTGCTGCTGCAGTTAGGAGGGTGTGTTGCTGCTGTTCCTGCAGTTGGGAGGGTATGTTGCTGCTGCTGCTGCTGCTGCAGCTGGGAGAGTTTGTTGCTGCTGCTGATGCAGTTGGGAGTACGTGTAGCTGCAGCTCCTGCTGCAGTTGGGAGTGTGTGTTGTTGCTGCTGCAGCAGTTGGGAGTGTGTGTTGCTGCTGTTGCTACTGTAGTTGGGAGTGTGTGTTGCTGCTGCTGCTGCTGCAGCAGTTGGGAGTGTGTTTTGCTGCTGCCGCTGCAGCAAAGAGTTTGTGTTCCTGCAGCTGCTGCATTTGGGAGGGTCTGTTGCTGCTGCTGCTTCAGCAGTTTTCGGTGTGTATTCCTGCTGCTGAAGCATTTGCGAGTGGGTGTTATTACTGCTGCTGCAGTTGGGAGTGTGTGTTGCTGCTGCTGCTGCACTTGGGTGTGTGTGTTGCTGCTGCCGCTGCAGTAGAGAGTGTGTGTTCCTGCTGCTGCAGCATTTGCAAGGGGGTGTTGCTGCTGCTGCTTCAGCAGTTGGGAGTGTGTAGTCCTGCTGCTTAAGCATTTGTGAGTGGGTGTTATTGCTGCTGCTGCTGCAGTTGGGAGTGTGTGTTGCTGCTGCTGATGCAGTTGGGTGTGTGTGTTGCTGCTGCTGCTGCTGCAGTTGGGTGTGTGTGTTGCTGCTGCTGCTGCAGTTGGGAGTGTATGTTGCTGCTGCTGCAGCTGGGAGAGTTTGTTGCTGCTGCTGCAGTTGGGAGTGTGTTTTGCTGCTGCCGCTGCAGTAGAGAGTGTGTGTTCCTGCTGCTGCAGCATTTGCGATGGGGTGCTGCTGCTGCTGCTTTAGCAGTTGGGAGTGTGTAGTCCTGCTGCTGAAGCATTTGTGAGTGGGTGTTATTGCTGCTGCTGCAGTTGGGAGTGTGTGTTGCTGCTGCTGCTGCAGTTGGTTGTGTGTGTTGCTGCTGCTGCTGCAGTTGGGAGTGTGTGTTGCTGCTGCTGCTGCTGCAGTTGGGAGGGTGTGTTGTTGCTGCTGCAGCAGATGGGAATGTGTTGTTGCTGCTACTGCTGCAGTTGGGAGTGTATGTTGCTGCTGCTGCTGCTGCTGCAGCTGGGAGAGTTTGTTGCTGCTGCAGCTGCAGTTTGGAGTATGTGTAGCTGCAGCTCCTGCTGCAATTGGGATTGTGTGTTGTTGCTGCTGCAGCAGTTGGGAGTTTGTGTTGCTGCTGCTGCTGCTGCAGTTGGGAGTGGGTGTTGCTGCTGCTGCAGTTGGGAGGGTGTGTTGTTGCTGCTGCAGCAGTTGGGAGGGTGTTGTTGCTTCAGCTGCTGCTGTAGTTGGGAGTTTGTTTTGCTGCTCCTGCAGTTGGGAGTGTGTGTTGCTACTGTAGATTTTGCCGCAGTTGGGACTGTGTGTCGCTGCTGCTGCAGCAGCGGGGAGTGTGTTGCTGCTGCTGCAGCAGTTGGGAGGGTGTTGCTTCTGCTGCTGCTACTGCAGTTGTGAGTGTGTGTTCCTGCTGCTGCTTCATTTGGCAATGTCTGTTATTGCTGCTGCTGCAGCTGGGAGTGTGTGTTGCTGCTACTGCTGCAGTTGGGAGTGTATGTTGCTGCTGCTGCTGCTGCAGCTGGGATAGTCTGTTGCTGCTGCAGATGCAGTTGGGAGTATGTGTAGCTGCAGCGCCTGCTGTAGTTGGGAGTGTGTGTTGTTGCTGCTGCAGCAGTTGGGAGTTTGTGTTGCTGCTGCTGCTGCTGCAGTTGGGAGTGTGTGTTGCTGCTGCTGCAGTTGGGAGTGTGTGTTGCATCTGCTGCTGCTGCAGTTGGGAGTGTGTGTTTCTGCTGCTGCTGCAGTTGGGAGTGTGCGTTGCTGCTGCTGCTGCAGTTGGGAGGGTGTGTTGCTGATGCAGCAGTTGGGAGTGTGTTTTGCTGCTGTTGCTGCAGTTGCGAGGGTGCGTTGCCTCTGCAGCAGTTGGGAGTTTGTTTCTGCTGATGCTGCTGCAGTTGGGAGTGTGTGTTGCTGCTGTTGCTACTGTAGTTGGGAGTGTGTGTTGCTGCTGCTGCTGCTGCAGCAGTTGGGAGTGTGTTTTGCTGCTGCCGCTGCAGCAAAGAGTTTGTGTTCCTGCAGCTGCTGCATTTGGGAGGGTCTGTTGATGCTGCAGCTTCAGCAGTTTGCAGTGTGTATTCCTGCTGCTGAAGCATTTGCGAGTGGGTGTTATTACTGCTGCTGCAGTTGGGAGTTTGTGTTGCTGCTGCTGCTGCAGTTGGGTGTGTGTGTTGCTGCTGCTGCTGCAGTTGGGAGTGTGTTATTTTTCTGCTGCTGCTGCAGTTGGGTGTGTGTGTTGCTGCTGCTGCTGCTGCTGTTGGGAGGGTGTGTTGCAGCTGCTGCAGTTGGGAGGGAGTGTTGCTGCTGCTGCTGCAGTTGGCAGTGTGTTTTGCAGCTGCTGCTGCTGCAGTTGGGAGTGTGTGTTGCTGCTGCAGTTGGGAGTGTGTGTTGCTGCTGCTGCTGCAGTTGGGAGGGTGTGTTGCTGCTGCAGCAGTTGGGAGTGTGTGTTGCTGCTGATTCTGCTGCAGTTGGGAGTGTGTGTTGCTGCTGCTGCTGTAGTTGGGAGTGTGTGTTGCTGCTGCTGCAGCAGTTGGGAGCGTGTGTTGCTGCTGCGGCTGCAGTAGAGAGTGTGTGTTCCTGCTGCTGCAGCATTTGCAAGGGGGTGTTGCTGCTGCTGCTTCAGCAGTTGGGAGTGTGTAGTCCTGCTGCTAAAGCATTTGTGAGTGGGTGTTATTGCTGCTGCTGCTGCAGTTGGGAGTGTGTGTTGCTGCTGCTGCTGCAGTTGGGTGTGTGTGTTGCTGGGGCTGCTGCAGTTGGGAGTGTGTGTTGCTGCTGCTGCTGCAGTTGGGTGTGTGTATTGCTCCTGCAGATTCTGCAGTTGGGAGTGTGTTTTGCAGCTACTGCAGAAGTTGGGAGTATGTTTAGCTGCTGCGGCTGGTGCAGTTGGGAGTGTGTGTTGTTGCTGCTACTGCTGCATTTGGGTGTGGGTGTTGTTGCTGCTCCTGCAGATGTGAGTGTGTGTTGTTGCTGCTGCTGCAGCAGTTGGGACTGCTTGTTCCTGCTGTAGATGCTGTAGCAGTTGGGAGTGTGTGTTCCCGCTGTAGATGTTGGAGCAGATGGGAGTGCGTGTTGCTGCTGCTACAGCATTTGGGAGTGTGTTGCTGCTGCTGCTGCAGTTGGGGGTGTGTGTTGCAGCTGCTGCTGCTGCAGTTGGGAGTGTGTGTTGCTGCTGCTGCTGCAGTTGAGAGTGTGTTGCTGCTGCTGCTGCAGTTGGGAGGGTGTGTTGCTGCTGTTGCTGCTGTAGTTGGTAGTGTGTATTCCTGCTGCTGAAGCTTTTGCGAGTGGGTGTTATTGCTGCTGCTGCAGTTGGGAGTGTGTGTTGCTGCTGCTGCTGCAGTTGGGAGTGTGTATTTTACTGCTGCTGCTGCAGTTGGGAGGGTGTGTTGCTGCTGCTGCTGCTGCAGTTGGGAGTGTGTGTAGCTGCAGCTCCTGCTGCAGTTGGGAGTGTGTGTTTTTGCTGCTGCAGCAGTTGGGAGTGTGTGTTGCTGCTGCTGCCGCTGCAGTTGGGAGGGTGTGTTTCTGCTGCTGCTGCAGTTGGGAGTGTGTGTTGCTGCTGCTGCTGAAGTTGGGAGGGTGTGTTGCTGCTGCAGCAGTTGGGAGTCTGTGTTGTTGCTGCTGCTGCTGCAGTTGGGAGTGTGTGTTTCTGCTGATGCTGCTGCAGTTGGGAGTGTGTGTTGCTGCTGTAGTTGGGAGTGTGTGTTGCTGCTGCTGCTGCAGCAGTTGGGAGTGTGTGTTGCTGCTGCCGCTGCAGTAGAGAGTATGTGTTCCTGCTGCTGCTGCATTTGGGAGGGTCTGTTGCTGCTGCTGCTTTAGCAGTTGGCAGTGTGTATTCCTGCTGCTGAAGCATTTGCGAGTGGGTGTTATTGCTGCTGCTGCAGCAGTTGGGAGTGTGTGTTGTTGCTGCTGCTACCGCAGTTGGGAGTGTGTGTTGCTGCTGCTACAGCAGTTGGGATTGTGTGTTGCTGCTGCTGCTGCAGTTGGGAGGGTGTGTTGCTGCTGCTGCTGCAGTAGAGAGTGTGTGTTCCTGCTGCTGCAGCTTTTGCGAGTGGGTGTTGCTGCGGCTGCTTCAGCAGTTGGGAGTATGTAGTCCTGCTGCTGAAGCATTTTTGAGTCGGTGTTATTGCTGCTACTGCAGTTGCGAGTGTGTGTTGCTGCTGCTGCTGCAGTTGGGTGTGTGTCTTGCTGCTGCTGCTGCAGTTGGGAGTGTGTGTTGCTGCTGCTGCTGCAGTTGGGTGGGTGTGTTGCAGCGGCTGCAGTTGGGAGGGTTTTGTTGCTGCTGCTGCAGCTGTAGTTGGGAGTGTGTTTTGCTGCTCCTGCAATTGGGAGTGTGTTGCTGCTGTAGATTTTGCCGCAGTTGGGAGTGTGTGTTGCTTCTGCTGCAGCAGCTGGGAGTGTGTGTTGCTGCTGCTGTTGCAGCTGGCAGTGTGTGTTGCTGCTGCTGCTGCAGTTGGGAGTGTATGTTGCTGCTGCTGCTCCTGTTTCTGTGAGGGTGTGTTGCTGGTGCAGCACTTGGGAGTTTGTGTTCTGCTGTAGATGTTGCAGCAGATCGGAGTGTTTGTTGCTGCTGCTGCAGCAGTTTGGAGTGTGTGTTGCTGCTGTTGCTGCATTTGGGAGTGTGTGTTATTGCTGCTATGAGAGTTGGGAGTGTATGTTGCTGCTGCTCCTGCATTTGGGTGTGTGTGTTGCTGCTGCTGCTGCAGTTGGGTGTGTGTGTTGCTCCTGCAGATTCTGCAGTTGGGATTGTGTTTTGCTGCTACTGCAGAAGTTGGGAGTATGTTTAGCTGCTGCGGCTGGTGCAGTTGGGAGTGTGTGTTGTTGCTGCTACTGCTGCATTTGGGAGTGGGTGTTGTTGCTGCTCCTGCAGATGTGAGTGTGTGTTGTTGCTGCTGCTGCAGCAGTTGGGACTGCTTGTTCCTGCTGTAGATGCTGTAGCAGTTGGGAGTGTGTGTTCCCGCTGTAGATGTTGGAGCAGATGGGAGTGCGTGTTGCTGCTGCTGCTGCAGTTGGGAGTGTGTTGCTGCTGCTGCTGCTGTAGTTGGTAGTGTGTATTCCTGCTGCTGAAGCTTTTGCGAGTGGGTGTTATTGCTGCTGCTGCAGTTGGGAGTGTGTGTTGCTGCTGCTGCTGCAGTTGGGAGTGTGTATTTTACTGCTGCTGCTGCAGTTGAGAGGGTGTGTTGCTGCTACTGCTGCTGCAGTTGGGAGTGTGTGTAGCTGCAGCTCCTGCTGCAGTTGGGAGTGTGTGTTTCTGCTGCTGCAGCAGTTGGGAGTGTGTGTTGCTGCTGCTGCTGCTGCAGTTGGGAGGGTGTGTTTCTGCTGCTGCTGCAGTTGGGAGTGTGTGTTGCTGCTGCTGCTGAAGTTGGGAGGGTGTGTTGCTGCTGCAGCAGTTGGGAGTCTGTGTTGTTGCTGCTGCTGCTGCAGTTGGGAGTGTGTGTTTCTGCTGATGCTGCTGCAGTTGGGAGTGTGTGTTGCTGCTGTTGCTGCTGTAGTTGGGAGTGTGTGTTGCTGCTGCTGCTGCAGCAGTTGGGAGTGTGTGTTGCTGCTGCCGCTGCAGTAGAGAGTATGTGTTCCTGCTGCTGCTGCATTTGGGAGGGTCTGTTGCTGCTGCTGCTTTAGCAGTTGGCAGTGTGTATTCCTGCTGCTGAAGCATTTGCGAGTGGGTGTTATTGCTGCTGCTGCAGTTGGGAGTGTGTGTTGCTGCTGCTGCTGCAGTTGGGTGTGTGTGTTGCTGCTGCTGCTGCTGCAGTTGGGAGGGTGTGTTGCAGCTGCTGCAGTTGGGAGGGTGTGTTGTTGCTGCTGCAGCAGTTGGGAGGGTGTTGTTGCTGCAGCTGCTGCTGTAGTTGGGAGGTTGTTTTGCTGCTGCTGCAGTTGGGAAAGTGTTGCTGCTGTAGATCTTGCCGCAGTTGGCACTGTGTGTTGCTGATGCTGCAGCAGTTGGGAGGGTGTTGCTGCTGCTGCTACTGCAGTTGTGAGTGTGTATTCCTGCTGCTGAAGCTTTTGCGAGTGGGTGTTATTGCTGCTGCTGCAGTTGGGAGTGTGTGTTGCTGCTGCTGCTGCAGTTGGGAGTGTGTATTTTACTGCTGCTGCTGCAGATGAGAGGGTGTGTTGCTGCTACTGCTGCTGCAGTTGGGAGTGTGTGTAGCTGCAGCTCCTGCTGCAGTTGGGAGTGTGTGTTTCTGCTGCTGCAGCAGTTGGGAGTGTGTGTTGCTGCTGCTGCTGCACTTGGGAGGGTGTGTTTCTGCTGCTGCTGCAGTTGGGAGTGTGTGTTGCTGCTGCTGCTGAAGTTGGGAGGGTGTGTTGCTGCTGCAGCAGTTGGGAGTCTGTGTTGTTGCTGCTGCTGCTGCAGTTGGGAGTGTGTGTTTCTGCTGATGCTGCTGCAGTTGGGAGTGTGTGTTGCTGCTGTTGCTGCTGTAGTTGGGAGTGTGTGTTGCTGCTGCTGCTGCAGCAGTTGGGAGTGTGTGTTGCTGCTGCCGCTGCAGTAGAGAGTATGTGTTCCTGCTGCTGCTGCATTTGGGAGGGTCTGTTGCTGCTGCTGCTTTAGCAGTTGGCAGTGTGTATTCCTGCTGCTGAAGCATTTGCGAGTGGGTGTTATTGCTGCTGCTGCAGTTGGGAGTGTGTGTTGCTGCTGCTGCTGCAGTTGGGTGTGTGTGTTGCTGCTGCTGCTGCTGCAGTTGGGAGGGTGTGTTGCAGCTGCTGCAGTTGGGAGGGTGTGTTGTTGCTGCTGCAGCAGTTGGGAGGGTGTTGTTGCTGCAGCTGCTGCTGTAGTTGGGAGGTTGTTTTGCTGCTGCTGCAGTTGGGAAAGTGTTGCTGCTGTAGATCTTGCCGCAGTTGGCACTGTGTGTTGCTGATGCTGCAGCAGTTGGGAGGGTGTTGCTGCTGCTGCTACTGCAGTTGTGAGTGTGTGTTCCTGCTGCTGCTGCATTTAGGAATGTGTGTTATTGCTGCTGCTGCAGCTGGGAGTGTGTGTTGCTGCTGCTGCTGCAGTTGGGAGTGTATGTTGCTGCTGCTGCTGCAGCTGGGAGAGTTTGTTGCTGCTGTTGCAGTTGGGAGTGTGTGTTGCTGCTGTTGCTGCTATAGTTGGGAGTGTGTGTTGCTGCTGCCGCTGCAGTAGAGAGTATGTGTTCCTGCTGCTGCTGCATTTGGGAGGGTCTGTTGCTGCTGCTGCTTCAGCAGTTGGCAGTGTGTATTCCTGCTGCTGAAGCATTTGCGAGTGGGTGTTATTGCTGCTGCTGCAGTTGGGAGTGTGTGTTGCTGCTGCTGCTGCAGTTGGGAGTGTGTGTTGTTGCTGCTGAAGCAGTTGGGAGTGTGTGTTGCTGCTGCTGCTGCAGTTGGGAGTGTGTTTGTTACTGCTGCTGCTGCAGTAGGGTGTGTGTGTTGCTGCTGCTGCTGCTGCTGTTGGGAGGGTGTGTTGCAGCTGCTGCAGTTGGGAGGGTGTGTTGCTGCTGCTGCTGCTGCAGTTGGGAGTGTATTTAGCTGCAGCTCCTGCTGCAGTTGGGAGTGTGTGTTGCTGCTGCTGCTGCTGCTGCAGTTGGGAGGGTGTGTTGCAGCTGCTGCTGCTGCAGTTGGGAGTGTGTGTTGCTGCTGCTGCTGCAGTTGGGAGTGTGTGTTGCTGCTGCTGCTGCAGTTGGGAGGGTGTGTTGCTGCTGTTGCTGCTGTAGTTGGCAGTGTGTATTCCTGTTGCTGAAGCATTTGCGAGTGGGTGTTATTCCTGCGGCTGCAGTTGTGAGTGTGTGTTGCTGCTGCTGCTGCAGTTGGGAATGTGTGTTATTGCTGCTGCTGCAGCTGGGAGTGTGTGTTGCTGCTGCTGCTACAGTTGGGAGTGTATGTTGCTGCTGCTGCTGCAGCTGGGAGAGTTTGTTGCTGCTGCTGCAGTTGGGAGTACGTGTAGCTGCAGCTCCTGCTGCAGTTGGGAGTGTGTGTTGCTGCTGTTGCTGCTGTAGTTGGGAGTGTGTGTTGCTGCTGTTGCTGCTGTAGTTGGGAGTGTGTGTTGCTGCTGCCGCTGCAGTAGAGAGTATGTGTTCCTGCTGCTGCTGCATTTGGGAGGGTCTGTTGCTGCTGCTGCTTCAGCAGTTGGCAGTGTGTATTCCTGCTGCTGAAGCATTTGCGAGTGGGTGTTATTGCTGCTGCTGCAGTTGGGAGGGTGTGTTGCTGCTGCTGCTGCAGTTGGGTGTGTGTGCTGCTGCTGCTGCTGCTGCAGTTGGGAGGGTGTTTTGCAGCTGCTGCAGTTGAAAGGGTGTGTTGCTGCTGCTGCTGTGTTTGGGAGTGTGTGTTGTTGCTGCTGCAGCAGTTGGGAGTGTGTGTTGCTACTGCTGCTGCAGTTGGGATGGTGTGTTCCTGCTGTAGATGTTGGAGCAGATGGGAGTGCTTGCTGCTGCTGCTACAGCATTTGGGAGTGTGTTGCTGTTGCTGCTGCAGTTGGGGGTGTGTGTTGCAGCTGCTGCTGCTGCAGTTGGGAGTGTGTGTTGCTGCTGCTGCTGCAGTTGGGAGTGTGTGTTGCTGCTGCTGCTGCAGTTGGGAGGGTGTGTTGCTGCTGTTGCTGCTGTAGTTGGCAGTGTGTATTCCTGTTGCTGAAGCATTTGCAAGTGGGTGTTATTCCTGCGGCTGCAGTTGTGAGTGTGTGTTGCTGCTGCTGCTGCAGTTGGGAGTGTGTTTGTTACTGCTGCTGCTGCAGTAGGGTGTGTGTGTTGCTGCTGCTGCTGCTGCAGTTGGGAGTGTATTTAGCTGCAGCTCCTGCTGCAGTTGGGAGGGTGTGTTGCTGCTGCTGCTGCTGCAGTTGGGAGGGTGTGTTGCAGCTGCTGCAGTTGGGAGGGTGTGTCGCGGCTGCTGCTGCAGGTGGGAGTGTGTCTTGTTGCTGCTGCAGCAGTTGGGAGTGTGTGTTGCTGCTGCTGCTGCTGCAGTTGGGAGGGCGTATTGTTGCTGCTGCAGCAGTTGGGAGGGTGTTGTTGCTGCAGCTGCTGCTGTAGTTGGGAGTTTGTTTTGCTGCTCCTGCATTTGGGAAAGTGTGGCTGCTGTAGATCTTGCCGCAGTTGGCACTGTTTGTCGCTGCTGCTGCAGCAGCTGGGAGGGTGTTGCTGCTGCTGCAGCAGTTGGGAGGGTGTTGCTGCTGCTGCTGCTACTGCAGTTGTGAGTGTGTGTTCCTGCTGATGCTGCATTTGGGAATGTGTGTTATTGCGGCTGCTGCAGCTGGGAGTGTGTGTTGCTGCTGCTGCTGCAGCTGGGAGAGTTTGTTGCTGCTGCTGCAGTTGGGAGTACGTGTAGCTGCAGCTCCTGCTGCAGTTGGGAGTGTGTGTTGCTGCTGTTGCTGCTGTAGTTGGGAGTGTGTGTTGCTGCTGCCGCTGCAGTAGAGAGTATGTGTTCCTGCTGCTGCTGCATTTGGGAGGGTCTGTTGCTGCTGCTGCTTCAGCAGTTGGCAGTGTGTATTCCTGCTGCTGAAGCATTTGCGAGTGGGTGTTATTGCTGCTGCTGCAGTTGGGAGTGTGTGTTGCTGCTGCTGCTGCAGTTGGGTGTGTGTGCTGCTGCTGCTGCTGCTGCAGTTGGGAGGGTGTTGCTGCTGCTGCTGCTACTGCAGTTGTGAGTGTGTGTTCCTGCTGATGCTGCATTTGGGAATGTGTGTTATTGCGGCTGCTGCAGCTGGGAGTGTGTGTTGCTGCTGCTGCTGCAGCTGGGAGAGTTTGTTGCTGCTGCTGCAGTTGGGAGTACTTGTAGCTGCAGCTCCTGCTGCAGTTGGGAGTGTGTGTTGCTGCTGTTGCTGCTGTAGTTGGGAGTTTGTGTTGCTGCTGCTGCTGCAGTTGGGAGTGTATGATGCTGCTGCTGCTGCAGCTGGGATAGTCTGTTGCTGCTGCAGCTGCACTTGGGAGTATGTGTAGCTGCAGTGCCTGCTTCATTTGGGACTGTGTGTTGTTGCTGCTGCAGCAGTTGGGAGTGTGTGTTGCTGCTGCTGCAGTTGGGAGTGTGTGTTGCTGCTGCTGCAGTTGGGAGTGTGTGTTGCTGATGCTGCAGTTGGGAGTGTGTGTTGCATCTGCTGCTGCTGCAGTTGGGAGTGTGTGTTTCTGCTGCTGCTGCAGTTGGGTGGGTGTAGCTGCTGCTGCTGCTACTGCAGTTGTGAGTGAGTGTTCCTGCTGCTGCTGCATTTGGGAATGTGTGTTATTGCTGCTGCTGCAGCTGGGAGTGTGTGTTGCTGCTGCTGCTTCAGAAGTTGGGAGTGTGTAGTCCTGCTGCTGAAGCACTTGTGAGTGGGTGTTATTGCTGCTGCTGCTGTTGGAAGTGTGTGTTGCTGCTGCTGCAGCAGTTGGGTGTGTGTGTTGCTGCTGCTGCTGCAGTTGGGAGTGTGTTGCTGCTGCTGCTGCTACTGCAATTGTGAGTGTGTGTTCCTGCTGCTGCTGCATTTGGCAATGTGTGTTATTGCTGCTGCTGCAGTTGGGAGTGTATGTTGCTGCTGCTGCTGCTGCAGCTGGGAGAGTTTGTTGCTGCTGCAGCTGCAGTTTGGAGTATGTGTAGCTGCAGCTCCTACTGCAGTTGGGAGTGTGTGTTGTTGCTGCTGCAGCAGTTGGGAGTTTGTGTTGCTGCTGCTGCTGCAGTTGGGAATGTATGATGCTGCTGCTGCTGCAGCTGGGATAGTCTGTTACTGCTGCAGCTGCAGTTGGGAGTATGTGTAGCTGCAGTGCCTGCTTCAGTTGGGACTGTGTGTTGTTGCTGCAGCAGCAGTTGGCAGTGTGTTTTGCAGCTGCTGCTGCTGCTGCTGTAGTTGGGAGTGTGTGTCGCTGCTGCTGCAGCAGTTGGGAGCGTGTGTTGCTGCTGCCGCTGCAGTAGAGAGTGTGTGTTCCTGCTGCTGCAGCATTTGCAAGGGGTTGTTGCTGCTGCTGCTTCAGCAGTTGGGAGTGTGTAGTCCTGCTGCTTAAGCATTTGTGAGTGGGTGTTATTGCTGCTGCTGCTGCAGTTGGGAGTGTGTGTTGCTGCTGCTGCTGCAGTTGGCAGTGTGTTTTGCAGCTGCTGCTGCTGCAGTTGGGAGTGTGTGTTGCTGCTGCTGCTGCAGTTGGGAGTGTGTGTTGCTGCTGATGCTGCAGTTGGGAGTGTGTGTTGCTGCTGCAGCAGTTGGGAGTGTGTGTTGCTGCTGATTCTGCTGCAGTTGGGAGTGTGTGTTGCTGCTGCTGCTGCTGCTGTAGTTGGGAGTGTGTGTTGCTGCTGCTGCAGCAGTTGGGAGCGTGTGTTGCTGCTGCCGCTGCAGTAGAGAGTGTGTGTTCCTGCTGCTGCAGCATTTGCAAGAGGGTGTTGCTGCTACTGCTTCAGCAGTTGGGAGTGTGTAGTCCTGCTGCTTAAGCATTTGTGAGTGGGTGTTATTGCTGCTGCTGCTGCAGTTGGGAGTGTGTGTTGCTGCTGCTGCTGCAGTTGGCAGTGTGTTTTGCAGCTGCTGCTGCTGCAGTTGGGAGTGTGTGTTGCTGCTGCTGCAGCAGTTGGGAGCGTGTGTTGCTGCTGCCGCTGCAGTAGAGAGTGTGTGTTCCTGCTGCTGCAGCATTTGCAAGGGGTTGTTGCTGCTGCTGCTTCAGCAGTTGGGAGTGTGTAGTCCTGCTGCTTAAGCATTTGTGAGTGGGTGTTATTGCTGCTGCTGCTGCAGTTGGGAGTGTGTGTTGCTGCTGCTGCTGCAGTTGGCAGTGTGTTTTGCAGCTGCTGCTGCTGCAGTTGGGAGTGTGTGTTGCTGCTGCTGCTGCAGTTGGGAGTGTGTGTTGCTGCTGATGCTGCAGTTGGGAGTGTGTGTTGCTGCTGCAGCAGTTGGGAGTGTGTGTTGCTGCTGATTCTGCTGCAGTTGGGAGTGTGTGTTGCTGCTGCTGCTGCTGCTGTAGTTGGGAGTGTGTGTTGCTGCTGCTGCAGCAGTTGGGAGCGTGTGTTGCTGCTGCCGCTGCAGTAGAGAGTGTGTGTTCCTGCTGCTGCAGCATTTGCAAGGGGGTGTTGCTGCTACTGCTTCAGCAGTTGGGAGTGTGTAGTCCTGCTTCTTAAGCATTTGTGAGTGGGTGTTACTGCTGCTGCTACTGCAGTTGGGAGTGTGTGTTGCTGCTGCTGCTGCAGTTGGGTGTGTGTGTTGCTGCTGCTGCTGCAGTTGGGAGTGTATTTTGCTGCTGCTGCTGCTGCAGCTGGGAGAGTTTGTTGCTGCTGCTGCAGTTGGGAGTGTGTGTTGCTGCTGCTGCTGCAGTTGGGTGTGTGTGTTGCTGCTGCTGCTGCAGTTGGGAGTGTGTGTTGCTGCTCCTGCTGCAGTTGGCTGTGTGTGTTGCTGCTGCTGCTGCTGCAGTTAGGAGGGTGTGTTGCTGCTGCTGCTGCTGTTGGGAGGTTATGTTGCTGCTGCTGCTGCTGCTGCAGCTGGGAGAGTTTGTTGCTGCTGCTGATGCAGTTGGGAGTACGTGTTGCTGCTGCTGCTGCTGCTGCAGTTGGCAGTGTGTGTTGCTGCTGCTGCTGCAGTTGGTAGTGTGTGTTGCTTCTGCTGCTGCAGTTGGGAATGTGTGTTGCTGCTAGAGCAGTTGGGAGTGTGTGTTGTTGCTGCTGCAGCAGTTGGGAGTGTGTGTTGCTGCTGCTGCTGCTGCAGTTGGGAGTTTGTTTTGCTGCTCCTGCAGTTGGGTGTGTGTTGATGCTGTAGATTTTGCCTCATTTGGGACTGTGTGACGCTGCTGCTGCAGCAGCTGGGAGTGTGTTGCTGCTGCTGCAGCAGTTGGGAGGGTGTTGCTGCTGCTGCTGCTACTGCAATTGTGAGTGTGTGTTCCTGCTGCTGCTGCATTTGGCAATGTGTGTTATTGCTGCAGCTGCAGTTTGGAGTATGTGTATCTGCAGCTCCTACTGCAGTTGGGAGTGTGTGTTGTTGCTGCTGCAGCAGTTGGGAGTTTGTGTTGCTGCTGCTGCTGCAGTTGGGAGTGTATGATGCTGCTGCTGCTGCAGCTGGGATAGTCTGTTGCTGCTGCAGCTGCAGTTGGGAGTATGTGTAGCTGCAGTGCCTGCTTCAGTTGGGAATGTGTGTTGTTGCTGCTGCAGCAGTTGGGAGTTTGTGTTGCTGCTGCTGCTGCTGCAGTTGGGAGTGTGTGTTGCTGCTGCTGCAGTTGGGAGTGTGTGTTGCATCTGCTGCTGCTGCAGTTGGGAGTGTGTGTTTCTGCTGCTGCTGCAGTTGGGTGGGTGTAGCTGCTGCTGCATTTGGGAATGTGTGTTATTGCTGCTGCTGCAGCTGGGAGTTTGTGTTGCTGCTGCTGCTTCAGAAGTGTGTAGTCCTGCTGCTGAAGCATTTGTGAGTGGGTGTTATTGCTGCTGCTGCAGTTGGAAGTGTGTGTTGCTGCTGCTGCAGCAGTTGGGTGTGTGTGTTGCTGCTGCTGCTGCAGTTGGGAGTGTGTGTTGCTGCTGCTGCTGCAGCAGTTGGGTGTGTGTTGCTGCTGCTGCAGTTGGGAGTGTGTGTTGCTGCTGCTGCTGCAGTTGGGAGGTTGTGTTGCTGCTGCAGCAGTTGGGAGTGTGTGTTGCTGCTGCTGCTGCAGTTTGGAGTGTGTGTTGCTGCTGCTGCTGCAGTTGGGAGGGTGTTTTTTTCTGCTGCTGCTGCAGTTGTGTGTGTGTGTTGCTGCTACTGCTGCATCAGTTGGGAGGGTGTGTTGCAGCTGCTGCAGTTGGGAGGGTGTGTTGCTGCTGCTTCAGCAGTTGGGAGTGTGTAGTCCTGCTGCTAAAGCATTTGTGAGTGGGTGTTATTGCTGCTGCTGCTGCAGTTGGGTGTGTGTGTTGCTGCTGCTGCTGCAGTTGGGAGTGTATGTTGCTGCTGCTGCTGCTGCAGCTGGGAGAGTTTGTTGCTGCTGCTGCAGTTGGGAGTGTGTGTTGCTGCTGCCGCTGCAGTAGAGAGTGTGTGTTCCTGCTGCTGCAGCATTTGCGTGGGGGTGCTGCTGCTGCTGCTTTAGCAGTTGGGAGTGTGTAGTCCTGCAGCTGAAGCATTTGTGAGTGGTTTTTATTGCTACTGCTGCAGTTGGGAGGGTGTGTTGCTGCTGCTGCTGCAGTTGGGTGTGTGTGTTGCTGCTGCTGCTGCAGTTGGGAGTGTGTTTTTTTTTCTGCTGCTGCTGCAGTTGGGTGTGTGTGTTGCTGCTGCTGCTGCTGTTGGGAGTGTGTTGTTGCTGCTGCAGCAGTTGGGGGTGTGTGTTGTTGCTGCTGCTGCTGCAGTTGGGAGGGTGTGTTTTTGCTGCTGCAGCAGTTGGGAGTGTTGTTGCTGCAGCTGCTGCTGTGGTTGGGAGTTTGTTTTGCTGCTCCTGCAGTTGGGAATGTGTTGCTGCTGTAGATCTTGCCGCAGTTGGCACTGTGTGTGGCTGCTGCAGCAGCTTGGAGTGTGTTGCTGCTGCTGAAGCAGTTGAGAGGTTGCTGCTGCTGCTGCTGCTACTGCAGTTATGAGTGTGTGTTCCTGCTGCTGCTGCATTTGGGAATGTGTTTTATTGCTGCTGCTGCAGCTGGGAGTGTGTTTTGCTGCTGCTGCTGCAGTTGGGAGTGTATGTTGCTGTTGCAGCAGTTACGAGTGTGTGTTGCTGCTGCTGCTGCAGTTGGGAGGGTGTGTTGTTGCTGCTGCAGCAGTTGGGAGCGTGTTGCTTCTGCTGCTGCTACTGCAGTTCTGTTTGTGTGTTCATGCTGCTGCTGCATTTGGGAAAGTGTATTATTGCTGCTGCTGCAGTGGGGAGTGTGTGTTGCTGCTGCTGCTTCAGCAGTTGGGAGTGTGTAGTCCTGCTGCTGAAGCATTTGCGAGTGTGTGTTATTGCTGCTGCTGCAGTTGGGAGTGTGTGTTGCTGCTGCTGCTGCAGTTGTGTGTGTGTGTTGCTGCAGCTGCTGCATTTGGGAGGGTGTGTTGCTGCTGCTGCTGCAGTTGGGAGTGTATGTTGCTGCTTCTGCTGCTGCAGCTGGGAAAGTTTGTTGCTGCTGCTGCTGCAGTTGGGAGTACGTGTAGCTGCAGCTCCTGCTGCAGTTGGGAGTGTGTGTTGTTGCTGCTGCAGCAGTTGGGCGTGTGTGTTGCTGCTGCTGCTGCAGTTGGCAGTGTGTGTTGCAGCTGCTCATGCTGCAGCTGTGAGTGTGTGTTGATGCTATTGCTGCAGTTGGTAGAGTGTGTATCTGCTGCTGCTGCAATTGGGAGGGTGTGTTGCTGCTGCAGCAGTTGGGAGTGTGTGTTGCTGCTGCTTCAGCAGTTGGGAGTTTGTAGTCCTGTGGCTGAAGCATTTGTGAGTGGGTGTTATTGCTGCTGCTGCAGTTGGGAGAGTGTGTAGCTGCTGCTGCTGCAGTTGGGAGGGTGTGTTGCTGCTGCAGCAGTTGGGAGTGTGTGTGCTGCTGCTTCTGCTGCAGTTGGGAGTGTGTGTTGCTGCTGCTGCTGTTGCTGTAGTTGGGAGTATGTGTTGCTGCTTCTGCAGCAGTTGGGAGTGTGTGTTGCTGCTGCTGCTGCAGTAGAGATTGTTTGTTCCTGCTGCTGCAGCATTTGCGAGGGGGTGTTGCTGCTGCTGCTTCAGCAGTTGGGAGTTTGTAGTCCTGCTGCTGAAGCATTTGTGAGTGGGTGTTATTGCTGCTGCTGCAGTTGGGAGTGTGTGTTGCTGCTGCTGCAGCAGTTGGGTGTGTGTGTTGCTGCTGCTGCTGCATTTGGGAGTGTGTGTTGCTGCTGCTGCTGCAGTTGGGTGTGTGTGATGCTGCTGCTGCTGCAGTTGGGATGGTGTGTTGCAGCTGCTGCTGCAGTTGGGAGGGTGTGTTGTTGCTCCTGCAGCAGTTGGGAGGGTGTTGTTGCTGCTGCTGCAGCTGTAGTTGGGAGTGTGTTTTGCTGCTCCTGCAGTTGGGAGATTGTTGCTGCTGTAGAAGTTGGGAGTATGTTTTGCTGCTGCGGCTGTTGCCGCTGGGAGTGTGTGTTCCTGCTGTAGCTGCTGCAGCAGTTGGGAGTGTGTGTTCCTGCTGTAGATGTTGCAGCAGATGGGAGTGCGTGTTGATGCTGCTGCAGAGGATGGGAGTGTGTTGCTGCTGCTGCTGCAGCTGCAGTTGGGAGTGTGTTTTGCTGCTCCTGCAGCAGTTGGGAGGGTGTTGCTGCTGCTGCTGCTGCTACTGCAGTTGTGTGTGTGTGTTCCTGCTGCTGTTGCATTTGGGAATGTGTGTTTTTGCTGCTGCTGCAACGGGGCGTGTGTGTTGCTGCTGCTTCTGCAGTTGGGAGTGTATGTTGCTGCTGCTGCTGCAGCTGGGAGTGTTTGTTCCTGCTGCTGCTGCAGTTGGGAGTGTGTGTAGCTGCAGCTGCTGCTGCAGTTGGGAGTGTGTGTTGCTGCTGCTGCTGCAGTTGGGAGGGTGTGTTGCTGCTGCTGCTGCAGTTGGGAGTGTGTGTTGTTGCTGCTGCTGCAGTTGGGAGTGTGTGTTGCTGCTGCTGCAGTTGGGAGTGTGTTTTGCAACTGCTGCTGCCACAGTTGGGATTGTGTTTTGCTGCTTCTGCAGTTGGGAGTGTGCTCCTGCTGTAGATGTTGCAGCAGGTGGGAGCGTGTGTTGCTGCTGCTGCAGCAGTTCGAGTGTGTGTTGTTGCTGCTGCTGCAGTTGGGAGTGTGTGTTGTTGTTGCTGCTGCTGCCGTTGGGATTGTGTATAATTGCTGCTGCTGCTACAGTTGGGAGTGTGTTGCTGCTGCTGCTACAGCAGTTGGTAGTGTGTGTTGTTGCTGCTGCTACAGCAGTTGGGAGTGTGTTGTTGCTGCTACAGCAGTTGGGAATGTGTGTTGCTGCATCTGCAGCAGGGAGTATATGTTGCTGCTGCTGACGCAGCATTTGGCAGTGTGTGTATTTTCTGCAGCAGCAGTTGGGAGTGTGTGTTGCTGCTGCTGCTGCAGCAGTAGGGAGTGTGTGTTGCTGCTGCAGAAGTTGGGAATATGTTTTGCTGCTGCGGCTGTTGCCGCTGGGAGTGTGTGTTCCTGCTGTAGCTGCTGCAGCAGTTGGGAGTGTGTGTTCCTGATGTAGATGTTGCAGCAGATGGGAGTGCGTGTTGATGCTGCTGCAGAGGATGGGAGTGTGTTGCTGCTGCTGCTGCAGCTGCAGTTGGGAGTGTGTTTTGCTGCTCCTGCAGCATTTGGGAGGGTGTTGCTGCTGCTGCTGCTGCTACTGCAGTTGTGTGTGTGTGTTCCTGTTGCTGTTGCATTTGGGAATGTGTGTTTTTGCTGCTGCTGCAACGGGGAGTGTGTGTTGCTGCTGCTTCTGCAGTTGGGAGTGTATGTTGCTGCTGCTGCTGCTGCAGCTGGGAGTGTTTGTTGCTGCTGCTGCTGCAGTTGGGAGTGTATGTTGCTGCTGCTGCTGCAGTTGGGAGGGTGTGTTGCTGCTGCTGCAGCAGTTGGGAGTGTGTGTTGTTGCTGCTGCAGTTGGGAGTGTGTTTTGCAACTGCTGCTGCCACAGTTGGGAGTTTGTTTTGCTGCTTCTGCAGTTGGGAGTGTGCTCCTGCTATAGATATTGCAGCAGGTGGGAGCATGTGTTGCTGCTGCTGCAGCAGTTGGAGTGTGTGTTGTTGCTGCTGCTGCAGTTGGGAGTGTGTGTTGCTGCTGCTACAGCAGTTGGGAGTGTGTTGTTGCTGCTACAGCAGTTGGGAGTGTGAGTTGCCGCATCTGCAGCGGCAGGGAGTATATGTTGCTTCTGCTAACGCGGCATTTGGCAGTTTCTGTACTTTCTGCTGCAGCAGTTGGGAGTGTGTGTTGTTGCTGCTGCTACAGCAGTTGGTATTGTGTGTTGTTGCTGCTGCTACAGCAGTTGGGAGTGTGTGCTATTGCTGCTACTGCATTTGGGAGTGTGTGTTGTTGCTGCTGCTGCTGCAGTTGGGAGTGTGTGTTGTTGCTGCTGATGCTGCAGTTGGGAGTGTGTATTCCTGCTGCTGCAGCTTGTGCGAGTGGGTGTTATTGCTGCTGCTGAAATTGGGAGGGTATGTTGCTGCTGCTGCTGTAGTTGGGAGTGTGTTTTGCTGCTCCTGCAGTTGGGATTATGTTGCTGCTATAGATGTTGCAGTAGTTGGGAGTGTTTTGCTGCTGTTGCTGCAGTTGGGATTGTGGAGCTGATGCTGCTGCAATTTGGAGTGTGTGTTGTTGCTGCTGATGCTGCAATTGGCAGTGTGTATACTTTATGCAGCAACAGTTGGGAGTGTGATTTGCTGCTGCTGCTGCAGATGTTGGGAGTATGTTTGGCTGCTGCGGCTAGTGCAGTTGGGAGTGTGTGTTGTTGCTGCTACTGCTGCATTTTGGAGTGGGTGTTGTTGCTGCTCCTGCAGTTGGGAGTGTGTGTTCCTGCTGCAGATGTGGCAGCAGATGGGAGTGTGTGTTGCTGCTGCGGCTGCTGCAGTTGGGACTGTGTGTTGCTGCTGCTGCTGCAGTTGGGAGTGTGAGTTGCTGCTGCAGCAGTTGGGAGTGTGTGTTGCTGCTGCTGCTGCTGCTGCAGCAGTTGGGAGGGTGTGTTGTTGCTGCTGCTGCAGTTGGGAGTGTGTTGTTGTTGCTGATGCAGTTGGGAGTGTGTGTTTGTTGTTGCTGCCGTTGCAGTTAGCAGTGTGAGTTTTTTTCTGCTGCTGCTGCAGTTGGGATTGTGTGTTGTTGCTGCTGCTGCTGCAGTTGGGAGTGTGTGTTATTGCTGCTGCTGCTGCTGCATTTGGGAGTGTGTGTTTCTGCTGTTGCTGCTGCAGTTGGGAGTGTGTGTTGCTGCTGCTGCTGCAGTTGGGAGTGTGTGTTGCTGCTGCTGCTGCTGTAGCTGGGAGGGTGTGTTGCTGGTGCAGCAGTTGGGAGTGTGTGTTGCTGCTGCTGCTGCAGCAGTTGGGAGTGTGTGTTCCTGCTGTAGATCTTGCAGCAGATCGGAGTGTTTGTTGCTGCTGCTGTAGCAGTTGGGAGTGTGTGTTCCTGCTGCTGCTGCATTTGGGAGTGTGTGTTATTGCTGCTACTACAGTTGGGGGTGTATGTTGCTGCTGCTGATTCTGCAGTTGGGAGTGTGTGTTGCTGCTGCAGAAGTTGGGAGTATGTTTTGCTGTTGCCGCTGGGAGTGTGTGTTCCTGCTGTAGCTGCTGCAGCAGTTGGGAGTGTGTGTTCCTGCTGTAGATGTTGCAGCAGATGGGAGTGCGTGTTGATGCTGCTGCAGAGGATGGGAGTGTGTTGCTGCTGCCGCTGCAGCTGCAGTTGGGAGTGTGTTTTGCTGCTCCTGCAGCAGTTGGGAGGGTGTTGCTGCTGCTGCTGCTGCTACTGCAGTTGTGTGTGTGTGTTCCTGCTGCTGTTGCATTTGGGAATGTGTGTTTTTGCTGCTGCTGCAACGGGGAGTGTGTGTTGCTGCTGCTTCTGCAGTTGGGAGTGTATGTTGCTGCTGCTGCTGCTGCAGCCGGGAGTGTTTGTTGCTGCTGCTGCTGCAGTTGGGAGTGTGTGTAGCTGCAGCTGCTGCTGCAGTTGGGAGTGTGTGTTGCTGCTGCTGCTGCTGCAGTTGGGAGGGTGTGTTGCTGCTGCTGCAGCAGTTGGGAGTGTGTTTTGTTGCTGCTGCTGCAGTTGGGTGTGTGTGTTGCTGCTGCTGCAGTTGGGAGTGTGTTTTGCAACTGCTGCTGCCACAGTTGGGAGTGTGTTTTGCTGCTTCTGCAGTTGGGATTGTGCTCCTGCTGTAGATGTTTCAGCAGGTGGGAGCGTGTGTTGCTGCTGCTGCAACAGTTGGAGTGTGTGTTGTTGCTGCTGCTGCAGTTGGGAGTGTGTGTTATTGCTGCTGCTGCTGCAGTTGGGATGGTGTATAATTGCTGCTGCTGCTGCAGTTGGGAGTGTGTTGCTGCTGCTGCTACAGCAGTTGGTAGTGTGTGTTGCTGCTGCTGCTAGAGCAGCTGGGAGTTTTTGTTGTTGCTGCTGCTGCTGCAGTTGGGAGAGTTTGTTGTTGCTGCTGCTGCTGCAGTTGGGAATGTGAGTTTTTGCTGCTTCTGCTGCAGTTGGGATTGTGTTGCTGCTGCTGCTACATCAGTTGGGAGTGTGTGTTGTTGCTGCTGCTACAGCAGTTGGGAGTGTGTGTTGCTGCTGCTGCTGCTGCTGCAGTTGGGAGTGTGTGTTGCTGCTGCTACAGCAGTTGGGAGTGTGTTGTTGCTGCTACAGCATTTGGGAGTGTGAGTTGCCGCATCTGCAGCAGCAGGGAGTATATGTTGCTTCTGCTGAAGCGGCATTTGGCAGTGTGTGTACTTTCTGCTGCAGCAGTTGGGAGTGTGTGTTGTTGCTGCTGCTACAGCAGTTGGGAGTGTGTGCTATTGCTGCTACTGCATTTGGGAGTGTGTGTTGTTTCTGCTGCTGCTGCAGTTGGGAGTGTGTGTTGTTGCTGCTGCTGCTGCATTTGGGAGTGTGTATTCCTGCTGCTGCAGCTTGTGCGAGTGGGTGTTATTGCTGCTGCTGAAATTGGGAGGGTATGTTGCTGCTGCTGCTGTAGCTGGGAGTGTGTTTTGCTGCTCCTGCAGTTGGGATTATGTTGTGCTATAGATGTTGCAGCAGTTGGGAGTGTTTTGCTGCTGTTGCTGCAGTTGGGATTGTGGAGCTGATGCTGCTGCAATTTGGAGTGTGTGTTGTTGCTGCTGATGCTGCAATTGGCAGTGTCTATACTTTATGCAGCAACAGTTGGGAGTGTGATTTGCTGCTGCTGCTGCAGATGTTGGGAGTATGTTTTGCTGCTGCGGCTAGTGCAGTTGGGAGTGTGTGTTGTTGCTGCTACTGCTGCATTTTGGAGTGGCTGTTGTTGCTGCTCCTGCAGTTGGGAGTGTGTGTTGTTGCTGCTGCTGCAGCAGTTGGGAGTGCATGTTCCTGCTGCAGATGTGGCAGCAGATGGGAGTGTGTGTTGCTGCTGCGGCTGCTGCAGTTGGGACCGTGTTGCTGCTGCTGCTGCAGTTGGGAGTGTGTGTTGCTGCTGCAGCAGTTGGGAGTGTGTGTTGCTGCTGCTGCTGCAGTTGGGAGTGTGTTGTTGTTGCTGCCGCTGCAGTTAGCAGTGTGAGTTGTTGCTGCTGCTGCTGCAGTTGGGAGTGTGTGTTGTTGCTGCTGCTGCTGCAGTTGGGAGTGTGTGTTATTGCAGCTGCTGCTGCTGCATTTGGGAGTGTGTGTTTCTGCTGTTGCTGCTGCAGTTGGGAGTGTGTGTTGCTGCTGCTGCTGCTATTGGGAGTGTGTGTTGCTGCTGCTGCTGCTGTAGCTGGGAGGGTGTGTTGCTGGTGCAGCAGTTGGGAGTGTGTGTTGCTGCTGCTGCTGCAGCAGTTGGGAGTGTGTGTTCCTGCTGTAGATCTTGCAGCAGATCGGAGTGTTTGTTGCTGCTGCTGTAGCAGTTGGGAGTGTGTGTTCCTGCTGCTGCTGCAGTTGGGAGTGTGTGTTGCTGCTGCTGCTGCAGTTGGGAGTGTGTGTTGCTGCTGCTGCTGCTGTAGCTGGGAGGGTGTGTTGCTGGTGCAGCAGTTGGGAGTGTGTGTTGCTGCTGCTGCTGCAGCAGTTGGGAGTGTGTGTTCCTGCTGTAGATCTTGCAGCAGATCGGAGTGTTTGTTGCTGCTGCTGTAGCAGTTGGGAGTGTGTGTTCCTGCTGCTGCTGCATTTGGGAGTGTGTGTTATTGCTGCTACTACAGTTGGGGGTGTATGTTGCTGCTGCTGATGCTGCATTTGGAGTGTGTCTACTTGCTGCTGCTGCAGTTGGGTGTGTGTGTTGCTGCTGCTGATTCTGCAGTTGGGAGTGTGTGTTGCTGCTGCAGACGTTGGCAGTATGTTTTGCTTCTGCGGCTATTGCCGCTGGGAGTGTGTGTTCCTGCTGTAGCTGCTGCAGCAGTTGGGAGTGTGTGTTCCTGCTGTAGATGTTGCAGCAGATGGGAGTGCGTGTTGATGCTGCTGCAGAGGATGGGAGTGTGTTGCTGCTGCTGCTGCAGCTGCTGTTGGGGGTGTGTTTTGCTGCTCCTGCAGCAGTTGGGAGGGTGTTGCTGCTGCTGCTGCTGCTGCTACTGCAGTTGTGTGTGTGTGTTCCTGCTGCTGTTGCATTTGGGAATGTGTGTTTTTGCTGCTGCTGCAACGGGGAGTGTGTGTTGCTGCTGCTTCTGCAGTTGGGAGTGTATGATGCTTCTGCTGCTGCTGCAGCTTGGAGTGTTTGTTGCTGCTGCTGCTGCAGTTGGGAGTGTGTGTAGCTGCAGCTGCTGCTGCAGTTGGGAGTGTATGTTGCTGCTGCTGCTGCAGTTGGGAGGGTGTGTTGCTGCTGCTGCAGCAGTTGGGAGTGTGTGTTGCTGCTGCTGCTGCAGTTGGGAGTGTGTTTTGCAACTGATGCTGCCACAGTTGGGAGTGTGTTTTGCTGCTTCTGCAGTTGGGAGTTTGCTCCTGCTGTAGATGTTGCAGCAGGTGGGAGCGTGTGTTGCTGCTGCTGCAGCAGTTGGAGTGTGTGTTGTTGCTGCTGCTGCAGTTGGGAGTGTGTGTTGTTGCTGCTGCTGCTGCAGTTGGGATTGTGTATAATTGCTGCTGCAGTTGGGAGTGTGTTGCTGCTGCTGCTACAGCAGTTGGTAGTGTTTGTTGTTGCTGCTGCTACAGCAGTTGGGAGTGTGTTGTTGCTGCTACAGCAGTTGGGAATGTGTGTTGCTGCATCTGCAGCAAGGGAGTATATGTTGCTGCTGCTGACGTGGCATTTGGCAGTGTGTGTACTTTCTGCAGCAGCAGTTGTGTGTGTGTGTTCCTGCTGCTGTTGCATTTGGGAATGTGTGTTTTTGCTGCTGCTGCAATGGGGAGTGTGTGTTGCTGCTGCTTCTGCAGTTGGGAGTGTATGTTGCTGCTGCTGCTGCAGTTGGGAGTGTGTGTAGCTGCAGCTGCTGCTGCAGTTGGGAGTGTATGTTGCTGCTGCTGCTGCAGTTGGGAGGGTGTGTTGCTGCTGCTGCAGCAGTTGGGAGTGTGTGTTGTTGCTGCTGCTGCAGTTGGGAGTGTGTGTTGCTGCTGCTGCAGTTGGGAGTGTGTTTTGCAACTGCTGCTGCCACAGTTGGGAGTGTGTTTTGCTGCTTCTGCAGTTGGGAGTGTGCTCCTGCTGTAGATGTTGCAGCAGGTGGGAGCGTGTGTTGCTGCTGCTGCAGCAGTTGGAGTGTGTGTTGTTGCTGCTGCTGCAGTTGGGAGTGTGTGTCGTTGCTGCTGCTGCTGCAGTTGGGATTGTGTATAATTGCTGCTGCTAATGCAGTTAGGAGTGTGTTGCTGCTGCTGCTACAGCAGTTGGTAGTGTGTGTTGTTGCTGCTGCTACAGCAGTTGGGAGTGTGTTGTTGCTGCTACAGCAGTTGGGAATGTGTGTTGCTGCATCTGCAGCAGGGAGTATATGTTGCTGCTGATGACGCGGCATTTGGCAGTGTGTGTACTTTCTGCAGCAGCAGTTGGGAGTGTGTGTTGTTGCTGCTGCTACAGCAGTTGGGAGTGTGTGCTATTGCTGCTACTGCATTTGGGAGTGTGTGTTGTTGCTGCTGCTGCTGCAGTTGGGAGTGTGTGTTGTTGCTGCTGATGCTGCAGTTGGGAGTGTGTATTCCTGCTGCTGTAGCTTGTGCGAGTGGGTGTTATTGCTGCTGCTGAAATTGGGAGGGTATGTTGCTGCTGCTGCTGTAGTTGGGAGTATGTTGCTGCTATAGATGTTGCAGTAGTTGGGAGTGTTTTGCTGCTGCTGCTGCAGTTGGGATTGTGGAGCTGATGCTGCTGCAATTTGGAGTGTGTGCTGTTGCTGCTGATGCTGCAATTGGCAGTTTGTATACTTTATGCAGCAACAATTGGGAGTGTGATTTGCTGCTGCTGCTGCAGATGTTGGGAGTATGTTTTGCTGCTGCGGCTAGTGCAGTTGCTGTGATGTTGCTGCTACTGCTGCATTTTGGAGTGGGTGTTGTTGCTGCTCCTGCAGTTGGGAGTGTGTGTTGTTGCTGCTGCTGCAGCAGTTGGGAGTGCATGTTCCTGCTGCAGATGTGGCAGCAGATGGGAGTGTGTGTTGCTGCTGCGGCTGCTGCAGTTGGGACTGTGTGTTGCTGCTGCTGCTGCAGTTGGGAGTGTGTGTTGCTGCTGCAGCAGTTGGGTGTGTGTGTTGCTGCTGCTGCTGCAGCAGTTGGGAGGGTGTGTTGTTGCTGCTGCTGCAGTTGGGAGTGTGTTGTTGTTGCTGATGCATTTGGGAGTGTGTGTTTGTTGTTGCTGCCGCTGCAGTTAGCAGTGTGAGTTGTTGCTGCTGCTGCTGCAGTTGGGAGTGTGTGTTGTTGCTGCTGCTGCTGCAGTTGGGAGTGTGTGTTATTGCTGCTGCTGCTGCTGCAGTTGGGAGTGTGTGTTGCTGCTGCTGCTGCTGCAGTTGGGAGTGTGTGTTGCTGCTGCTGCTGCTGTAGCTGGGAGGGTGTGTTGCTGGTGCAGCAGTTGGGAGTGTGTGTTGCTGCTGCTGCTGCAGCAGTTGGGAGTGTGTGTTCCTGCTGTAGATCTTGCAGCAGATCGGAGTGTTTGTTGCTGCTGCTGTAGCAGTTGGGAGTGTATGTTCCTGCTGCTGCTGCATTTGGGAGTGTGTGTTATTGCTGCTACTACAGTTGGGGGTGTATGTTGCTGCTGCTGATGCTGCATTTGGAGTGTGTGTACTTGCTGCTGCTGCTGTTGGGTGTGTGTGTTGCTGCTGCTGATTCTGCATTTGGGAGTGTGTGTTGCTGCTGCAGAAGTTGGGAGTATGTTTTGCTACTGCGGCTGTTGCTGCTGGGAGTGTGTGTTCCTGCTGTAGCTGCTGCAGCAGTTGGGAGTGTGTGTTCCTGCTGTAGATGTTGCAGCAGATGGGAGTGCGTGTTGATGCTGCTGCAGAGGATGGGAGTGTGTTGCTGCTGCTGCTGCAGCTGCAGTTGGGAGTGTGTTTTGCTGCTCCTGCAGCAGTTGGGAGGGTGTTGCTGCTGCTGCTGCTGCTACTGCAGTTGTGTGTGTGTGTTCCTGCTGCTGTCGCATTTGGGAATGTGTGTTTTTGCTGCTGCTGCAACGGGGAGTGTGTGTTGCGGCTGCTTCTGCTGCAGCTGGGAGTGTTTGTTGCTGCTGCTGCTGCAGTTGGGAGTGTGTGTAGCTGCAGCTGCTGCTGCAGTTGGGAGTGTATGTTGCTGCTGCTCCTGCAGTTGGGAGCGTGTGTTGCTGCTGCTGCTGCAGTTGGGAGTGTGTTTTGCAACTGCTGCTGCCACAGTTGGGAGTGTGTTTTGCTGCTTCTGCAGTTGGGAGTGTGCTCCTGCTGTAGATGTTGCAGCAGGTGGGACCGTGTGTTGCTGCTGCTGCAGCAGTTGGAGTGTGTGTTGTTGCTGCTGCTGCAGTTGGGAGTGTGTGTTGTTGCTGCTGCTGCTGCAGTTGGGATTGTGTATAATTGCTGCTGCTGCTGCAGTTGGGAGTGTGTTGCTGCTGCTGCTGCAGCAGTTGGTAGTGTGTGTTGTTGCTGCTGCTACAGCAGTTGGGAGTGTGTTGTTGCTGCTACAGCAGTTGGGAATGGGTGTTGCTGCATCTGCAGCAGGGAGTATATGATGCTGCTGCTGACGCGGCATTTGGCAGTGTGTGTACTTTCTGCAGCAGCAGTTGGGAGTGTGTGTATTCCTGCTGCTGAAGCTTTTGCGAGTGGGTGTTATTGCTGCTGCTGCAGTTGGGAGTGTGTGTTGCTGCTGCTGCTGCTGCAGTTGGGAGTGTTTATTTTACTGCTGCTGCTGCAGTTGGGAGTGTGTGTTGCTGCTGCTGCTGAAGTTGGGAGGGTGTGTTGCTGCTGCAGCAGTTGGGAGTCTGTGTTGTTGCTGCTGCTGCTGCAGTTGGGAGTGTGTGTTTCTGCTGATGCTGCTGCAGTTGGGAGTGTGTGTTGCTGCTGTTGCTGCTGTAGTTGGGAGTGTGTGTTGCTGCTGCCGCTGCAGTAGAGAGTATGTGTTCCTGCTGCTGCTGCATTTGGGAGGGTCTGTTGCTGCTGCTGCTTTAGCAGTTGGCAGTGTGTATTCCTGCTGCTGAAGCATTTGCGAGTGGGTGTTATTGCTGCTGCTGCAGCAGTTGGGAGTGTGTGTTGTTGCTGCTGCTACCGCAGTTGGGAGTGTGTGTTGTTGCTGCTGCTACAGCAGTTGGGAGTGTGTGTTGCTGCTGCTGCTGCAGTTGGGAGGGTGTGTTGCTGCTGCTGCTGCAGTAGAGAGTGTGTGTTCCTGCTGCTGCAGCATTTACGAGGGGGTGTTGCTGCGGCTGCTTCAGCAGTTGGGAGTGTGTAGTCCTGCTGCTGAAGCATTTTTGAGTGGGTGTTATTGCTGCTACTGCAGTTGCGAGTGTGTGTTGCTGCTGCTGCTGCAGTTGGGTGTGTGTCTTGCTGCTGCTGCTGCAGTTGGGAGTGTGTGTTGCTGCTGCTGCTGCAGTTGGGAGGGTGTGTTGCAGCGGCTGCAGTTGGGAGGGTTTTGTTGCTGCTGCTGCAGCTGTAGTTGGGAGTGTGTTTTGCTGCTCCTGCAGTTGGGAGTGTGTTGCTGCTGTAGATTTTGCCGCAGTTGGGAGTGTGTGTTGCTGCAGCTCCTGCTGCAGTTGGGAGTGTGTGTTTTTGCTGCTGCAGCAGTTGGGAGTGTGTGTTGCTGCTGCTGCCGCTGCAGTTGGGAGGGTGTGTTTCTGCTGCTGCTGCAGTTGGGAGTGTGTGTTGCTGCTGCTGCTGAAGTTGGGAGGGTGTGTTGCTGCTGCAGCAGTTGGGAGTCTGTGTTGTTGCTGCTGCTGCTGCAGTTGGGAGTGTGTGTTTCTGCTTATGCTGCTGCAGTTGGGAGTGTGTGTTGCTGCTGTTGCTGCTGTAGTTGGGAGTGTGTGTTGCTGCTGCTGCTGCAGCAGTTGGGAGTGTGTGTTGCTGCTGCCGCTGCAGTAGAGAGTATGTGTTCCTGCTGCTGCTGCATTTGGGAGGGTCTGTTGCTGCTGCTGCTTTAGCAGTTGGCAGTGTGTATTCCTGCTGCTGAAGCATTTGCGAGTGGGTGTTATTGCTGCTGCTGCAGCAGTTGGGAGTGTCTGTTGTTGCTGCTGCTACCGCAGTTGGGAGTGTGTGTTGTTGCTGCTGCTACAGCAGTTGGGAGTGTGTGTTGCTGCTGCTGCTGCAGTTGGGAGGGTGTGTTGCTGCTGCTGCTGCAGTAGAGAGTGTGTGTTCCTGCTGCTGCAGCATTTGCGAGGGGGTGTTGCTGCGGCTGCTTCAGCAGTTGGGAGTGTGTAGTCCTGCTGCTGAAGCATTTTTGAGTGGGTGTTATTGCTGCTACTGCAGTTGCGATTGTGTGTTGCTGCTGCTGCTGCAGTTGGGTGTGTGTCTTGCTGCTGCTGCAGTTGGGAGTGTGTGTTGCTGCTGCTGCTGCAGTTGGGAGGGTGTGTTGCAGCGGCTGCAGTTGGGAGGGTTTTGTTGCTGCTGCTGCAGCTGTAGTTGGGAGTGTGTTTTGCTGCTCCTGCAGTTGGGAGTGTGTTGCTGCTGTAGATTTTGCCGCAGTTGGGAGTGTGTGTTGCTGCTGCTGCAGCAGCTGGGAGTGTGTTGCTGCTGCTGCTACAGCAGCTGGGAGTGTGTGTTGCTGCTGCTGTTGCAGCTGGGAGTGTGTGTTGCTGCTGCTGCTCCTGTTGCTGTGAGGGTGTGTTGCTGGTGCAGCACTTGGGAGTTTGTGTTCTGCTGTAGATGTTGCAGCAGATCGGAGTGTTTGTTGCTGCTGCTGCAGCAGTTTGGAGTGTGTGTTGCTGCTGTTGCTGCATTTGGGAGTGTGTGTTATTGCTGCTATGAGAGTTGGGGGTGTATGTTGCTGCTGCTGATGCTGCACTTGGAGTGTGTGTACTTGCTGCTGCTGCTGTTGGGAGTGTATGTCGCTGCTGCTCCTGCATTTGGGTGTGTGTGTTGCTGCTGCTGCTGCAGTTGGGTGTGTGTGTTGCTCCTGCAGATTCTGCAGTTGGGAGTGTGTTTTGCTGCTACTGCAGAAGTTGGGAGTATGTTTAGCTGCTGCGGCTGGTGCAGTTGGGAGTGTGTGTTGTTGCTGCTACTGCTGCATTTGGGAGTGGGTGTTGTTGCTGCTCCTGCAGATGTGAGTGTGTGTTGTTGCTGCCGCTGCAGCAGTTGGGACTGCTTGTTCCTGCTGTAGATGCTGTAGCAGTTGGGAGTGTGTGTTCCCGCTGTAGATGTTGGAGCAGATGGGAGTGCGTGTTGCTGCTGCTACAGCATTTGGGAGTGTGTTGCTGCTGCTGCTGCAGTTGGGGGTGTGTGTTGCAGCTGCTGCTGCTGCAGTTGGGAGTGTGTGTTGCTGCTGCTGCTGCAGTTGGGAGTGTGTTGCTGCTGCTGCTGCAGTTGGGAGTGTGTGTTGCTGCTGCTGCTGCAGTTGGGAGGGTGTGTTGCTGCTGTTGCTGCTGTAGTTGGTAGTCTGTATTCCTGCTGCTGAAGCTTTTGCGAGTGGGTGTTATTGCTGCTGCTGCAGTTGGGAGTGTGTGTTGCTGCTGCTGCTGCAGTTGGGAGTGTGTATTTTACTGCTGCTGCTGCAGTTGGGAGGGTGTGTTGCTGCTACTGCTGCTGCAGTTGGGAGTGTGTGTAGCTGCAGCTCCTGCTGCAGTTGGGAGTGTGTGTTTTTGCTGCTGCAGCAGTTGGGAGTGTGTGTTGCTGCTGCTGCTGCTGCAGTTGGGAGGGTGTGTTTCTGCTGCTGCTGCAGTTGTGAGTGTGTGTTGCTGCTGCTGCTGAAGTTGGGAGGGTGTGTTGCTGCTGCAGCAGTTGGGAGTCTGTGTTGTTGCTGCTGCTGCTGCAGTTGGGAGTGTGTGTTTCTGCTGATGCTGCTGCAGTTGGGAGTGTGTGTTGCTGCTGTTGCTGCTGTAGTTGGGAGTGTGTGTTGCTGCTGCTGCTGCAGCAGTTGGGAGTGTGTGTTGCTGCTGCCGCTGCAGTAGAGAGTATGTGTTCCTGCTGCTGCTGCATTTGGGAGGGTCTGTTGCTGCTGCTGCTTTAGCAGTTGGCA
Organism: Carcharodon carcharias; assembly: GCF_017639515.1. NCBI lineage: Eukaryota > Metazoa > Chordata > Chondrichthyes > Lamniformes > Lamnidae > Carcharodon > Carcharodon carcharias. The sequence continues at coordinate 142,138,142 of NC_054477.1, forward strand.
GTGTGTATTCCTGCTGCTGAAGCATTTGCGAGTGGGTGTTATTGCTGCTGCTGCAGTTGGGACTGTGTGTTGCTGCTGCTGCTGCAGTTGGGTGTGTGTGTTGCTGCTGCTGCTGCTGCATTTGGGAGGGTGTCTTGCAGCTGCTGCAGTTGGGAGGGTGTGTCGCGGCTGCTGCTGCAGGTGGGAGTGTGTCTTGTTGCTGCTGCAGCAGTTGGGAGGGTGTGTTGTTGCTGCTGCAGCAGTTGGGAGGGTGTTGTTGCTGCAGCTGCTGCTGTAGTTGGGAGGTTGTTTTGCTGCTGCTGCAGTTGGGAAAGTGTTGCTGCTGTAGATCTTGCCGCAGTTGGCACTGTGTGTCGCTGCTGCTGCAGCAGCTGGGAGGGTGTTGCTGCTGCTGCAGCAGCTGGGAGGGTGTTGCCGCTGCTGCTACTGCAGTTGTGAGTGTGTGTTCCTGCTGCTGCTGCATTTGGGAATGTGTGTTATTGCTGCTGCTGCAGCTGGGAGTGCGTGTTGCTGCTGCCGCTGCAGTAGAGAGTATGTGTTCCTGCTGCTGCTGCATTTGGGAGGGTCTGTTGCTGCTGCTGCTTTAGCAGTTGGCAGTTTGTATTCCTGCTGCTGAAGCATTTGCGAGTGGGTGTTATTGCTGCTGCTGCAGTTGGGAGTGTGTGGTGCTGCTGCTGCTGCAGTTGGGTGTGTGTGTTGCTGCTGCTGCAGCAGTTGGGAGTGTGTGTTGCTGCTGCTGCAGTTGGGAGTGTGTGTTGCTGCTGCTGCAGTTGGGAGTGTGTTTTGCAACTGCTGCTGCCACAGTTGGGAGTGTGTTTTGCTGCTTCTGCAGTTGGGAGTGTGCTCCTGCTGTAGATGTTGCAGCAGGTGGGAGTGTGTGTTGCTGCTGCTGCAGCAGTTGGAGTGTGTGTTGTTGCTGCTGCTGCAGTTGGGAGTGTGTGTTGTTGCTGCTGCTGCTGCAGTTGGGATTGTGTATAATTGCTGCTGCTGCTGCTGCTGCTGCAGTTGGGAGTGTGTTGCTGCTGCTGCTACAGCAGTTGGTAGTGTGTGTTGTTGCTGCTGCTACAGCAGTTGGGAGTGTGTTGTTGCTGCTACAGCAGTTGGGAATGGGTGTTGCTGCATCTGCAGCAGGGATTATATGTTGCCGCTGCTGATGCGGCATTTGGCAGTGTGTGTATTTTCTGCAGCAGCAGTTGGGAGTGTGTGTTGCTGCTGCTGCTGCAGGAGTTGGGAGTGTGTGTTCCTGCTGTAGATCTTGCAGCAGATCGGAGTTTTTGTTGCTGCTGCTGTAGCAGTTGGGAGTTTGTCTTCCTGCTGCTGCTGCATTTGGGAGTGTGTGTTATTGCTGCTACTACAGTTGGGGGTGTATATTGCTGCTGCTGATGCTGCATTTGGAGTGTGTGTACTTGCTGCTGCTGCTGTTGGGTGTGTGTGTTGCTGCTGCTGATTCTGCAGTTGGGAGTGTGTGTTGCTGCTGCAGAAGTTGGGAGTATGTTTTGCTACTGCGGCTGTTGCTGCTGGGAGTGTGTGTTCCTGCTGTAGCTGCTGCAGCAGTTTGGAGTGTGTGTTCCTGCTGTAGATGTTGCAGCAGATGGGAGTGCGTGTTGATGCTGCTGCAGAGGATGTTAGTGTGTTGCTGCTGCTGCTGCAGCTGCAGTTGGGAGAGTGTTTTGCTGCTCCTGCAGCAGTTGGGAGGGTGTTGCTGCTGCTGCTGCTACTGCAGTTGTGTGTGTGTGTTCCTGCTTCTGTTGCATTTGGGAATGTGTGTTTTTGCTGCTGCTGCAATGGGGAGTGTGTGTTGCTGCTGCTTCTGCAGTTGGGAGTGTATGTTGCTGCTGCTGCTGCTGCAGCTGGGAGTGTTTGTTGCTGCTGCTGCGGCAGTTGGGAGTGTGTGTAGCTGCTGCTGCTGCAGTTGGGAGGGTGTGTTGCTGCTGCTGCTGCAGTTGGGAGTGTGTGTTGTTGCTGCTGCTGCAGTTGGGAGTGTGTTTTGCAACTGCTGCTGCCACAGTTGGGAGTGTGTTTTGCTGCTTCTGCAGTTGGGAGTGTGCTCCTGCTGTAGATGTTGCAGCAGGTGGGAGCGTGTGTTGCTGCTGCTGCAGCAGTTCGAGTGTGTGTTGTTGCTGCTGCTGCAGTTGGGAGTGTGTGTTGTTGCTGCTGCTGCTGCAGTTGGGATTGTGTATAATTGCTGCTGCTGCTGCAGTTGGGAGTGTGTTGCTGCTGCTGCTACAGCAGTTGGGAGTGTGTTGTTGCTGCTACAGCAGTTGGGAATGTGTGTTGCTGCATCTGCCGCAGGGAGTATATGATGCTGCTGCTGACGCGTCATTGGGCAGTGTGTGTACTTTCTGCAGCAGCAGTTGGGAGTGTGTGTTGTTGCTGCTACAGCAGTTGGGAGTGTGTGCTGTTGCTGCTACTGCATTTGGGAGTGTGTGTTGTTGCTGCTGCTGCTGCAGTTGGGAGTGTGTGTTGTTGCTGCTGATGCTGCAGTTGGGAGTGTGTATTCCTGCTGCTGCAGCTTTTGCGAGTGGGTGTTATTGCTGCTGCTGAAATTGGGAGGGTATGTTGCTGCTGCTGCTGTAGTTGGGAGTGTGTTTTGCTGCTCCTGCAGTTGGGAGTATGTTGCTGCTATAGATGTTGCAGTAGTTGGGAGTGTTTTGCTGCTGCTGCTGCAGTTGGGATTGTGGAGCTGATGCAGCTGCAATTTGGAGTGTGTGTTGTAGCTGCTGATGCTGAAATTGGCAGTGTGTATACTTTATGCAGCAACAGTTGGGAGTGTGATTTGCTGCTGCTGCTGCAGATGTTGGGAGAATGTTTTGCTGCTGCTGCAAGTGCAGTTGGGAGTGTGTGTTGTTGCTGCTGATGCTGCAGTTGGGAGTGTGTATTCCTGCTGCTGCAGCTTGTGCGAGTGGGTGTTATTGCTGCTGCTGAAATTGGGAGGGTATGTTGCTGCTGCTGCTGTAGTTGGGAGAATGTTTTGCTACTGCTGCATTTTGGAGTGGGTGTTGTTGCTGCTCCTGCAGTTGGGAGTGTGTGTTGTTGCTGCTGCTGCAGCAGTTGGGAGTGCATGTTCCTGCTGCAGATGTGGCAGCAGATGGGAGTGTGTGTTGCTGCTGCGGCTGCTGCAATTGGGACTGTGTGTTTCTGCTGCTGCTGCAGTTGGGAGTGTGTGTTGCTGCTGCTGCTGCTGCAGTTGGGAGTGAGTGCTGCTGCTGCTGCTGCAGTTTGGAGGGTGTGTTGCTGCTGCTGCAGTTGGGTGTGTGTGTTGCTGCTGCAGCAGTTGGGAGTGTGTGTTGCTGCTGCTGCTGCAGCAGTTGGGAGGGTGTGTTGTTGCTGCTGCTGCACTTGGGAGTGTGTTGTTGTTGCTGAAGCAGCTGGGAATGTGTGTTTGTTGTTGCGGCCGCTGCAGTTAGGAGTGTGAGTTGTTGCTGCTGCTACTGCAGTTGGGAGTGTGTGTTGTTGCTGCTGCTACTGCAGTTGGGAGTGTGTGTTGTTGCTGCTGCTGCAGTTGGGAGTGTGTGTTGTTGCTGCTGCTTCTGCAGTTGGGATTGTGTATAATTGCTGCTGCTGCTGCAGTTGGGAGTGTGTTGCTGCTGCTGCTACAGCAGTTGGTAGTGTGTGTTGTTGCTGCTGCTACAGCAGTTGGGAGTGTGTTGTTGCTGCTACAGCAGTTGGGACTGTGTGTTGCTGCATCTGCAGCAGGGAGTATATGTTGCTGCTTCTGACGCGGCATTTGGCAGTGTGTGTACTTTCTGCAGCAGCAGTTGGGAGTGTGTGTTGTTGCTGCTGCTACAGCAGTTGGGAGTGTGTGCTATTGCTGCTACTGCATTTGGGAGTGTGTGTTGTTGCTGCTGCTGCTGCAGTTGGGAGTGTGTGTTGTTGCGGCTGATGCTGCAGTTGGGAGTGTGTATTCCTGCTGCTGCAGCTTGTGCGAGTGGGTGTTATTGCTGCTGCTAAAATTGGGAGGGTATGTTGCTGCTGCTGCTGTAGTTGGGAGTGTGTTTTGCTGCTCCTGCAGTTGGGAGTATGTTGCTGCTATAGTTGTTGCAGTAGTTGGGAGTGTTTTGCTGCTGCTGCTGCAGTTGGGATTGTGGAGCTGATGCTGCTGCAATTTGGAGTGTGTGTTGTTGCTGCTGATGCTGCAATTGGCAGTGTGTATACTTTATGCAGCAACAGTTGGGAGTGTGATTTGCTGCTGCTGCTGCAGATGTTGGGAGAATGTTTTGCTGCTGCTGCAAGTGCAGTTGGGAGTGTGTGTTGTTGCTGCTACTGCTGCATTTTGGAGTGGGTGTTGTTGCTGCTCCTGCAGTTGGGAGTGTGTGTTGTTGCTGCTGCTGCAGCAGTTGGGAGTGCATGTTCCTGCTGCAGATGTGGCAGCAGATGGGAGTGTGTGTTGCTGCTGCGGCTGCTGCAGTTGGGACTGTGTGTTGCTGCTGCTGCAGCAGTTGGGAGTGTGTGTTGCTGCTGCTGCTGCTGCAGTTGGGAGTGTGTGTTGCTGCTGCTGCTGCTGCTGTTGGGAGTGAGTGTTGCTGCTGCTGCTGCAGTTGGGAGGGTGTGTTGCTGCTGCTGCTGCAGTTGGGAGGGTGTGTTGCTGCTGCTGCAGTTGGGAGTGTGTGTTGCTGCTGCAGCAGTTGGGAGTGTGTGTTGCTGCTGCTGCTGCTGCAGTTGGGAGTGTGTTGTTGTTGCTGAAGCAGTTGGGAATGTGTGTTTGTTGTTGCGGCCGCTGCAGTTAGGAGTGTGAGTTGTTGATGCTGCTACTGCAGTTGGGAGTGTGTGTTATTGCTGCTGCTTCTGCTGCATTTGGGAGTGTGTGTTTCTGCTGTTGCTGCTGCAGTTGGGAGTGTGTGTTGCTTCTGCTGCTGCTGTAGCTGGGAGGGTGTGTTGCTGGTGCAGCAGTTGGGAGTGTGTGTTGCTGCTGCTGCTGCAGTAGTTGGGAGTGTCTGTTCCTGCTGTAGATCTTGCAGCAGATCGGAGTGTTTGTTGCTGCTGCTGTAGCAGTTGGGAGTGTGTGTTCCTGCTGCTGCTGCATTTGGGAGTGTGTGTTATTACTGCTACTACAGTTGGGGGTGTATGTTGCTGCTGCTGATGCTGCACTTGGGTGTGTGTGTTCCTGCTGCTGTTGCATTTGGGAATGTGTGTTTTTGCTGCTGCTGCAACGGGGAGTGTGTGTTGCTGCTGCTTCTGCAGTTGGGAGTGTATGTTGCTGCTGCTGCTGCTGCAGCTGGGAGTGTTTGTTGCTGCTGCTGCTGCAGTTGGGAGTGTGTGTAGCTGCAGCTGCTGCTGCAGTTGGGAATGTGTGTTGCTGCTGCTGCTGCAGTTGGGAGGGTGTGTTGCTGCTGCTTCTGCAGTTGGGAGTGTGTGTTGTTGCTGCTGCTGCAGTTTGAGTGTGTTTTGCTGCTTCTGCAGTTGGGAGTTTGCTCCTGCTGTAGATGTTGCAGCAGGTGGGAGCGTGTGTTGCTGCTGCTGCAGCAGTTGGAGTGTGTGTTGTTGCTGCTGCTGCAGTTGGGAGTGTGTGTTGTTGCTGCTGCTGCTGCAGTTGGGATTGTGTATAATTGCTGCTGCTGCTGCAGTTGGGAGTGTGTTGCTGCTGCTGCTACAGCAGTTGGTAGTGTGTGTTGTTGCTGCTGCTACAGCAGTTGGGAGTGTGTTGTTGCTTCTACAGCAGTTGGGAATGTGTGTTGCCGCATCTGCAGCAGGGAGTATATGTTGCTGCTGCTGACGCTGCATTTGGCAGAGTGTGTACTTTCTGCAGCAGCAGTTGGGAGTGTGTGTTGTTGCTGCTGCTACAGCAGTTGGGAGTGTGTGTTGTCGCTGCTGCTCCAGCAGTTGGTAGTGTGTGTTGTTGCTGCTGCTACAGCAGTTGGGAGTGTGTGTTCCTGCTGCTGCAGAATTTGGGTGTGTGTGCTATTGCTGCTACTGCATTTGGGAGTGTGTGTTGTTGCTGCTGCTGCTGCAGTTGGGAGTGTGTGTTCCTGCTGCTGCAGAATTTGGGTGTGTGTGCTATTGCTGCTGCTGCATTTGGGAGTGTGTGTTGTTGCTGCTGCTGCTGCAGTTGGGAGTGTGTGTTGTTGCTGCTGATGCTGCAGTTTGGTGTGTGTATTCCTGCTGCTGCAGCTTGTGCGAGTGGGTGTTATTGCTGCTGCTGAAATTGGGAGTGTATGTTGCTGCTGCTGCTGCAGTTGGGATTGTGGAGCTGATGCTGCTGCAATTTGGAGTGTGTGTTGTTGCTGCTGATGCTACAATTGGCATCGTGTGTACTTTATGCAGCAACAGTAGGGAGTGTGATTTGCTGCTGCTGCTGCAGATGTTGGGAGTATGTTTTGCTGCTGCTGCTAGTGCAGTTGGGAGGTTGTGTTGTTGCTGCCACTGCTGCATTTTGGAGTGGGTGTTGTTGCTGCTCCTGCAGTTGGGACTGTGTGTTGCTGATGCTGCTGCAGTTGGGAGTGTGTGTTGCTGCTGCTGCTGCAGTTGGGAGGGTGTGTTGCTGCTGCAGCAGTTGGGAGTGTGTGTTGCTGCTGCTGCTGCTGTAGTTGGGACTGTGTGTTGCTGCTGCCGCTGCAGTAGAGAGTGAGTGTTCCTGCTGCTGAAGCATTTGCGAAGGGGTGTTGCTGCTGCTGCTTCAGCACTTGGGAATGTGTACTCCTGCTGCTGAAGCATTTGTGAGTGGCTGTTATTGCTGCTGCTGCAGTTGGGAGTGTGTGTTGCTGCTGCTGCTGCAGTTGGGATTGTGTTGCTGCTGCTGCTACAGCAGTTGGGAGTGTGTGTTGCTGCTGCTACAGCAGTTGGGAGTGTGTGTTGTTGCTGCTGCTACAGCAGTTGGGAGTGTGTGCTATTGCTGCTACTGCATTTGGGAGTGTGTGTTGTTGCTGCTGCTGCTGCAGTTGGGAGTGTGTGTTGTTGCGGCTGATGCTGCAGTTGGGAGTGTGTATTCCTGCTGCTGCAGCTTGTGCGAGTGGGTGTTATTGCTGCTGCTAAAATTGGGAGGGTATGTTGCTGCTGCTGCTGTAGTTGGGAGTGTGTTTTGCTGCTCCTGCAGTTGGGAGTATGTTGCTGCTATAGTTGTTGCAGTAGTTGGGAGTGTTTTGCTGCTGCTGCTGCAGTTGGGATTGTGGAGCTGATGCTGCTGCAATTTGGAGTGTGTGTTGTTGCTGCTGATGCTGCAATTGGCAGTGTGTATACTTTATGCAGCAACAGTTGGGAGTGTGATTTGCTGCTGCTGCTGCAGATGTTGGGAGAATGTTTTGCTGCTGCTGCAAGTGCAGTTGGGAGTGTGTGTTGTTGCTGCTACTGCTGCATTTTGGAGTGGGTGTTGTTGCTGCTCCTGCAGTTGGGAGTGTGTGTTGTTGCTGCTGCTGCAGCAGTTGGGAGTGCATGTTCCTGCTGCAGATGTGGCAGCAGATGGGAGTGTGTGTTGCTGCTGCGGCTGCTGCAGTTGGGACTGTGTGTTGCTGCTGCTGCAGCAGTTGGGAGTGTGTGTTGCTGCTGCTGCTGCTGCAGTTGGGAGTGTGTGTTGCTGCTGCTGCTGCTGTTGGGAGTGAGTGTTGCTGCTGCTGCTGCAGTTGGGAGGGTGTGTTGCTGCTGCTGCTGCAGTTGGGAGGGTGTGTTGCTGCTGCTGCAGTTGGGAGTGTGTGTTGCTGCTGCAGCAGTTGGGAGTGTGTGTTGCTGCTGCTGCTGCTGCAGTTGGGAGTGTGTTGTTGTTGCTGAAGCAGTTGGGAATGTGTGTTTGTTGTTGCGGCCGCTGCAGTTAGGAGTGTGAGTTGTTGATGCTGCTACTGCAGTTGGGAGTGTGTGTTATTGCTGCTGCTTCTGCTGCATTTGGGAGTGTGTGTTTCTGCTGTTGCTGCTGCAGTTGGGAGTGTGTGTTGCTTCTGCTGCTGCTGTAGCTGGGAGGGTGTGTTGCTGGTGCAGCAGTTGGGAGTGTGTGTTGCTGCTGCTGCTGCAGTAGTTGGGAGTGTCTGTTCCTGCTGTAGATCTTGCAGCAGATCGGAGTGTTTGTTGCTGCTGCTGTAGCAGTTGGGAGTGTGTGTTCCTGCTGCTGCTGCATTTGGGAGTGTGTGTTATTACTGCTACTACAGTTGGGGGTGTATGTTGCTGCTGCTGATGCTGCACTTGGGTGTGTGTGTTCCTGCTGCTGTTGCATTTGGGAATGTGTGTTTTTGCTGCTGCTGCAACGGGGAGTGTGTGTTGCTGCTGCTTCTGCAGTTGGGAGTGTATGTTGCTGCTGCTGCTGCAGCTGGGAGTGTTTGTTGCTGCTGCTGCTGCAGTTGGGAGTGTGTGTAGCTGCAGCTGCTGCTGCAGTTGGGAATGTGTGTTGCTGCTGCTGCTGCAGTTGGGAGGGTGTGTTGCTGCTGCTTCTGCAGTTGGGAGTGTGTGTTGTTGCTGCTGCTGCAGTTTGAGTGTGTTTTGCTGCTTCTGCAGTTGGGAGTTTGCTCCTGCTGTAGATGTTGCAGCAGGTGGGAGCGTGTGTTGCTGCTGCTGCAGCAGTTGGAGTGTGTGTTGTTGCTGCTGCTGCAGTTGGGAGTGTGTGTTGTTGCTGCTGCTGCTGCAGTTGGGATTGTGTATAATTGCTGCTGCTGCTGCAGTTGGGAGTGTGTTGCTGCTGCTGCTACAGCAGTTGGTAGTGTGTGTTGTTGCTGCTGCTACAGCAGTTGGGAGTGTGTTGTTGCTTCTACAGCAGTTGGGAATGTGTGTTGCCGCATCTGCAGCAGGGTGTATATGTTGCTGCTGCTGACGCTGCATTTGGCTGTGTGTGTTGTTTCTGCAGCAGCAGTTGGGAGTGTGTGTTGTTGCTGCTGCTACAGCAGTTGGGAGTGTGTGTTGTCGCTGCTGCTCCAGCAGTTGGTAGTGTGTGTTGTTGCTGCTGCTACAGCAGTTGGGAGTGTGTGTTCCTGCTGCTGCAGAATTTGGGTGTGTGTGCTATTGCTGCTACTGCATTTGGGAGTGTGTGTTGTTGCTGCTGCTGCTGCAGTTGGGAGTGTGTGTTCCTGCTGCTGCAGAATTTGGGTGTGTGTGCTATTGCTGCTGCTGCATTTGGGAGTGTGTGTTGTTGCTGCTGCTGCTGCAGTTGGGAGTGTGTGTTGTTGCTGCTGATGCTGCAGTTTGGTGTGTGTATTCCTGCTGCTGCAGCTTGTGCGAGTGGGTGTTATTGCTGCTGCTGAAATTGGGAGTGTATGTTGCTGCTGCTGCTGCAGTTGGGATTGTGGAGCTGATGCTGCTGCAATTTGGAGTGTGTGTTGTTGCTGCTGATGCTACAATTGGCATCGTGTGTACTTTATGCAGCAACAGTAGGGAGTGTGATTTGCTGCTGCTGCTGCAGATGTTGGGAGTATGTTTTGCTGCTGCTGCTAGTGCAGTTGGGAGGTTGTGTTGTTGCTGCCACTGCTGCATTTTGGAGTGGGTGTTGTTGCTGCTCCTGCAGTTGGGACTGTGTGTTGCTGATGCTGCTGCAGTTGGGAGTGTGTGTTGCTGCTGCTGCTGCAGTTGGGAGGGTGTGTTGCTGCTGCAGCAGTTGGGAGTGTGTGTTGCTGCTGCTGCTGCTGTAGTTGGGACTGTGTGTTGCTGCTGCCGCTGCAGTAGAGAGTGAGTGTTCCTGCTGCTGAAGCATTTGCGAAGGGGTGTTGCTGCTGCTGCTTCAGCACTTGGGAATGTGTACTCCTGCTGCTGAAGCATTTGTGAGTGGCTGTTATTGCTGCTGCTGCAGTTGGGAGTGTGTGTTGCTGCTGCTGCTGCAGTTGGGATTGTGTTGCTGCTGCTGCTACAGCAGTTGGGAGTGTGTGTTGCTGCTGCTACAGCAGTTGGGAGTGTGTGTTGTTGCTGCTGCTACAGCAGTTGGGAGTGTGTGCTATTGCTGCTACTGCATTTGGGAGTGTGTGTTGTTGCTGCTGCTGCTGCAGTTGGGAGTGTGTGTTGTTGCGGCTGATGCTGCAGTTGGGAGTGTGTATTCCTGCTGCTGCAGCTTGTGCGAGTGGGTGTTATTGCTGCTGCTAAAATTGGGAGGGTATGTTGCTGCTGCTGCTGTAGTTGGGAGTGTGTTTTGCTGCTCCTGCAGTTGGGAGTATGTTGCTGCTATAGTTGTTGCAGTAGTTGGGAGTGTTTTGCTGCTGCTGCTGCAGTTGGGATTGTGGAGCTGATGCTGCTGCAATTTGGAGTGTGTGTTGTTGCTGCTGATGCTGCAATTGGCAGTGTGTATACTTTATGCAGCAACAGTTGGGAGTGTGATTTGCTGCTGCTGCTGCAGATGTTGGGAGAATGTTTTGCTGCTGCTGCAAGTGCAGTTGGGAGTGTGTGTTGTTGCTGCTACTGCTGCAGTTGGGAGTGCATGTTCCTGCTGCAGATGTGGCAGCAGATGGGAGTGTGTGTTGCTGCTGCGGCTGCTGCAGTTGGGACTGTGTGTTGCTGCTGCTGCAGCAGTTGGGAGTGTGTGTTGCTGCTGCTGCTGCTGCAGTTGGGAGTGTGTGTTGCTGCTGCTGCTGCTGCTGTTGGGAGTGAGTGTTGCTGCTGCTGCTGCAGTTGGGAGGGTGTGTTGCTGCTGCTGCTGCAGTTGGGAGGGTGTGTTGCTGCTGCTGCAGTTGGGAGTGTGTGTTGCTGCTGCAGCAGTTGGGAGTGTGTGTTGCTGCTGCTGCTGCTGCAGTTGGGAGTGTGTTGTTGTTGCTGAAGCAGTTGGGAATGTGTGTTTGTTGTTGCGGCCGCTGCAGTTAGGAGTGTGAGTTGTTGATGCTGCTACTGCAGTTGGGAGTGTGTGTTATTGCTGCTGCTTCTGCTGCATTTGGGAGTGTGTGTTTCTGCTGTTGCTGCTGCAGTTGGGAGTGTGTGTTGCTTCTTCTGCTGCTGCTGTAGCTGGGAGGGTGTGTTGCTGGTGCAGCAGTTGGGAGTGTGTGTTGCTGCTGCTGCTGCAGTAGTTGGGAGTGTCTGTTCCTGCTGTAGATCTTGCAGCAGATCGGAGTGTTTGTTGCTGCTGCTGTAGCAGTTGGGAGTGTGTGTTCCTGCTGCTGCTGCATTTGGGAGTGTGTGTTATTACTGCTACTACAGTTGGGGGTGTATGTTGCTGCTGCTGATGCTGCACTTGGGTGTGTGTGTTCCTGCTGCTGTTGCATTTGGGAATGTGTGTTTTTGCTGCTGCTGCAACGGGGAGTGTGTGTTGCTGCTGCTTCTGCAGTTGGGAGTGTATGTTGCTGCTGCTGCTGCTGCAGCTGGGAGTGTTTGTTGCTGCTGCTGCTGCAGTTGGGAGTGTGTGTAGCTGCAGCTGCTGCTGCAGTTGGGAATGTGTGTTGCTGCTGCTGCTGCAGTTGGGAGGGTGTGTTGCTGCTGCTTCTGCAGTTGGGAGTGTGTGTTGTTGCTGCTGCTGCAGTTTGAGTGTGTTTTGCTGCTTCTGCAGTTGGGAGTTTGCTCCTGCTGTAGATGTTGCAGCAGGTGGGAGCGTGTGTTGCTGCTGCTGCAGCAGTTGGAGTGTGTGTTGTTGCTGCTGCTGCAGTTGGGAGTGTGTGTTGTTGCTGAAGCAGTTGGGAATGTGTGTTTGTTGTTGCGGCCGCTGCAGTTAGGAGTGTGAGTTGTTGCTGCTGCTACTGCAGTTGGGAGTGTGTGCTGTTGCTGCTGCTGCAGTTGGGAGTGTGTGTTGTTGCTGCTGCCTCTGCAGTTGGGATTGTGTATAATTGCTGCTGCTGCTGCAGTTTGGAGTGTGTTGCTGCTGCTGCTACAGCAGTTGGTAGTGTGTGTTGTTGCTGCTGCTACAGCAGTTGGGAGTGTGTTGTTGCTGCTACAGCAGTTGGGACTGTGTGTTGCTGCATCTGCAGCAGGGAGTATATGTTGCTGCTGCTGACGCGGCATTTGGCAGTGTGTGTACTTTCTGCAGCAGCAGTTGGGAGTGTGTGTTGTTGCTGCTGCTACAGCAGTTGGGAGTGTGTGCTATTGCTGCTACTGCATTTGGGAGTGTGTGTTGTTGCTGCTGCTGCTGCAGTTGGGAGTGTGTGTTGTTGCTGCTGATGCTGCAGTTGGGAGTGTGTATTCCTGCTGCTGCAGCTTGTGCGAGTGGGTGTTATTGCTGCTGCTAAAATTGGGAGGGTATGTTGCTGCTGCTGCTGTAGTTGGGAGTGTGTTTTGCTGCTCCTGCAGTTGGGAGTATGTTGCTGCTATAGTTGTTGCAGTAGTTGGGAGTGTTTTGCTGCTGCTGCTGCAGTTGGGATTGTGGAGCTGATGCTGCTGCAATTTGGAGTGTGTGTTGTTGCTGCTGATGCTGCAATTGGCAGTGTGTATACTTTATGCAGCAACAGTTGGGAGTGTGATTTGCTGCTGCTGCTGCAGATGTTGGGAGAATGTTTTGCTGCTGCTGCAAGTGCAGTTGGGAGTGTCTGTTGTTGCTGCTACTGCTGCATTTTGGAGTGGGTCTTGTTGCTGCTCCTGCAGTTGGGAGTGTGTGTTGTTGCTGCTGCTGCAGCAGTTGGGAGTGCATGTTCCTGCTGCAGATGTGGCAGCAGATGGGAGTGTGTGCTGCTGCTGCGGCTGCTGCAGTTGGGACTGTGTGTTGCTGCTGCTGCAGCAGTTGGGAGTGTGTGTTGCTGCTGCTGCTGCTGCAGTTGGGAGTGTGTGTTGCTGCTGCTGCTGCTGTTGGGAGTGAGTGTTGCTGCTGCTGCTGCAGTTGGGAGGGTGTGTTGCTGCTGCTGCAGTTGGGAGTGTGTGTTGCTGCTGCAGCAGTTGGTAGTGTGTGTTGCTGCGGCTGCTGCTGCAGTTGGGAGTGTGTTGTTGTTGCTGAAGCAGTTGGGAATGTGTGTTTGTTGTTGCGGCCGCTGCAGGTAGCAGTGTGAGTTGTTGATGCTGCTACTGCAGTTGGGAGTGTGTGTTGTTGCTGCTGTTGCTGCAGTTGGGAGTGTGTGTTATTGCTGCTGCTTCTGCTGCATTTGGGAGTGTGTGTTTCTGCTATTGCTGCTGCAGTTGGGAGTGTGTGTTGCTGCTGCTGCTGCAGTTGGGAGTGTGTGTTGCTTCTGCTGCTGCTGTAGCTGGGAGGGTGTGTTGCTGGTGCAGCAGTTGGGAGTGTGTGTTGCTGCTGCTGCTGCAGTAGTTGGGAGTGTCTGTTCCTGCTGTAGATCTTGCAGCAGATCGGAGTGTTTGTTGCTGCTGCTGTAGCAGTTGGGAGTGTGTGTTCCTGCTGCTGCTGCATTTGGGAGTGTGTGTTATTACTGCTACTACAGTTGGGGGTGTATGTTGCTGCTGCTGATGCTGCACTTGGGTGTGTGTGTTCCTGCTGCTGTTGCATTTGGGAATGTGTGTTTTTGCTGCTGCTGCAACGGGGAGTGTGTGTTGCTGCTGCTTCTGCAGTTGGGAGTGTATGTTGTTGCAGCTGCTGCTGCAGTTGGGATTGTGTATAATTGCTGCTGCTGCTGCAGTTGGGAGTGTGTTGCTGCTGCTGCAGTTGGGAGTGTGTTTTGCAGCTGCTGCTGCCACAGTTGGGAGTGTGTTTTGCTGCTTCTGCAGTTGGGAGTTTGCTCCTGCTGTAGATGTTGCAGCAGGTGGGAGCGTGTGTTGCTGCTGCTGCAGCAGTTGGAGTGTGTGTTGTTGCTGCTGCTGCAGTTGGGAGTGTGTGTTGTTGCTGCTGCTGCTGCAGTTGGGATTGTGTATAATTGCTGCTGCTGCAGTTGGGAGTGTGTGGCTGCTGCTGCTACAGCAGTTGGTAGTGTGTGTTGTTGCTGCTGCTACAGCAGTTGGGAGTGTGTTGTTGCTTCTACAGCAGTTGGGAATGTGTGTTGCGGCATCTGCAGCAGGGAGTATATGTTGCTGCTGCTGACGCGGCATTTGGCAGAGTGTGTACTTTCTGCAGCAGCAGTTGGGAGTGTGTGTTGTTGCTGCTGCTACAGCAGTTGGGAGTGTGTGTTGTCGCTGCTGCTCCAGCAGTTGGTAGTGTGTGTTGTTGCTGCTGCTACAGCAGTTGGGAGTGTGTGTTCCTGCTGCTGCAGAATTTGGGTGTGTGTGCTATTGCTGCTACTGCATTTGGGAGTGTGTGTTGTTGCTGCTGCTGCTGCAGTTGGGAGTGTGTGTTCCTGCTGCTGCAGAATTTGGGTGTGTGTGCTATTGCTGCTGCTGCATTTGGGAGTGTGTGTTGTTGCTGCTGCTGCTGCAGTTGGGAGTGTGTGTAGTTGCTGCTGATGCTGCAGTTTGGTGTGTGTATTCCTGCTGCTGCAGCTTGTGCGAGTGGGTGTTATTGCTGCTGCTGAAATTGGGAGTGTATGTTGCTGCTGCTGCTGCAGTTGGGATTGTGGAGCTGATGCTGCTGCAATTTGGAGTGTGTGTTGTTGCTGCTGATGCTACAATTGGCATCGTGTGTACTTTATGCAGCAACAGTAGGGAGTGTGATTTGCTGCTGCTGCTGCAGATGTTGGGAGTATGTTTTGCTGCTGCTGCTAGTGCAGTTGGGAGGTTGTGTTGCTGCTGCTACTGCTGCATTTGGGAGTGTGTGTTGCTGCTGCTACAGCAGTTGGGAGTGTGTGCTATTGCTGCTACTGCATTTGGGAGTGTGTGTTGTTGCTGCTGCTGCTGCAGTTGGAAGTATGTGTTGTTGCTGCTGATGCTGCAGTCGGGAGTGTGTATTCCTGCTGCTGTAGCTTGTGCGAGTGGGTGTTATTGCTGCTGCTAAAATTGGGAGGGTATGTTGCTGCTGCTTCTGTAGTTGGGAGTGTGTTTTGCTGCTCCTGCAGTTGGGAGTATGTTGCTGCTATATATGTTGCAGTAGTTGGGAGTGTTTTGCTGCTGCTGCTGCAGTTGGGATTGTGGAGCTGATGCTGCTGCAATTTGGAGTGTGTGTTGTTGCTTCTGATGCTGCAATTGGCAGTGTCTATACTTTATGCAGCAACAGTTGGGAGTGTGATTTGCTGCTGCTGCTGAAGATGTTGGGAGTATGTTTTGCTGCTGCTGCAAGTACAGTTGGGAGTGTGTGTTGTTGCTGCTACTGCTGCATTTTGGAGTGGGTGTTGTTGCTGCTCCTGCAGTTGGGAGTGTGTGTTGTTGCTGCTGCTACAGCAGTTGGGAGTGTGTGTTGTCGCTGCTGCTCCAGCAGTTGGTATTGTGTGTTGTTGCTGCTGCTACAGCAGTTGGGAGTTTGTGCTATTGCTGCTACTGCATTTGGGAGTGTGTGTTGTTGCTGCTGCTGCTGCAGTTGGGAGTGTGTGTTGTTGCTGCTGATGCTGCAGTTGGGAGTGTGTATTCCTGCTGCTGCAGCTTGTGCGAGTGGGTGTTATTGCTGCTGCTGAAATTGGGAGTGTATGTTGCTGCTGCTGCTATAGTTGGGAGTGTCTTTTGCTGCTCCTGCAGTTGGGAGTATGTTGCTGCTATAGATGTTGCAGTAGTTGGGAGTGTTTTGCTGCTGCTGCTGCAGTTGGGATTGTGGAGCTGATGCTGCTGCAAATTGGATTGTGTTTTGTTGCTGCTGATGCTGCAATTGGCAGTGTGTATACTTTATGCAGCAACAGTTGGGAGTGTGATTTGCTACTGCTGCTGCTGATGTTGGGAGTATGTTTTGCTGCTGCTGCTAGTGCAGTTGGGAGTGTGTGTTGTTGCTGCTACTGCTGCATTTTGGAGTGGGTGTTGTTGCTGCTCCTGCAGTTGGGAGTGTGTGTTGTTGCTGCTGCTGCAGCAGTTGGGAGTGCATGTTCCTGCTGCAGATGTGGCAGCAGTTGGGAGTGTGTGTTGCTGCTGCTGCTGCAGTTGGGACTGTGTGTTGCTGCTGCTGCTGCAGTTGGGAGGGTGTGTTGCTGCTGCTGCAGTTTTGAGTGTGTGTTGCTGCTGCAGCAGTTGGGAGTGTGTGTTGCTGCCGCTGCAGCAGCAGTTGGGAGGGTGTGTTGTTGCCGCTGCTGCAGTTGGGAGTGTGTTGTTGTTGCTGATGCAGTTGGGAGTGTGTGTTTGTTGTTGCTGCCGCTGCAGTTAGCAGTGTGAGTTGTTGCTGCTGCTGCTGCAGTTGGGAGTGTGTGTTGCTGCTGCTGCTGCTGCAGTTGGGAGTGTGTGTTATTGCTGCTGCTGCTGCTGCATTTGGGAGTGTGTGTTTCTGCTGTTGCTGCTGCAGTTGGGAGTGTGTGTTGCTGCTGCTGCTGCAGTTGGGAGTGTGTGTTGCTGCTGCTGTAGCTGGGAGGGTGTGTTGCTGGTGCAGCAGTTGGGAGTGTGTGTTGCTGCTGCTGCTGCTGCAGTTGGAAGTGTGTGTTCCTGCTGTAGATCTTGCAGCAGAACGGAGTGTTTGTTGCTGCTGCTGTAGCAGTTGGGAGTGTGTTTTATTGCTGTACTACAGTTGGGGGTGTATGTTGCTTCTGCTGATGCTGCATTTGGAGTGTGTTGCTGCTGCTGCTGCAGTTGCAGTTGGGAGTGTGTTTTCCTGCTCCTGCAGCAGTTGGGAGGGTGTTGCTGCTGTTGCTGCTGCTACTGCAGTTGTGAGTGTGTGTTCCTGCTGCTGTTGCATTTGAGAATGTATGTTTTTGGTGCTGCTGCAACGGGGAGTGTGTGTTGCTGCTGCTTCTGCAGTTGGGAGTGTATGTTGCTGCTGCTGCAGCCGGGAGTGTTTGTTGCTGCTGCTGCTGCAGTTGGGAGTGTGGGTAGCTGCAGCTGCTGCTGCAGTTGGGAGGGTGTGTTGCAGCTGCTGCTGCAGTTGGGAGTGTGTTTTGCTGCTCCTGCAGATGGGAGAGTGTTGCTGCTGTAGATTTTGCCACAGTTGGGAATGTGTGTTGCTGCTGCTGCAGCAGCTGGGAGTGTGTTGCTGCTGCCGCTACAGCAGCTGGGAGTGTGTGTTGCTGCTGCTGCAGCAGCTGGGAGTGTGTTGCTGCTGCTACTACAGTTGGGTAGTGTGTGCTGCTGCTGCCGCAGCAGCTGGCTGTGTGTTGCTGCTGCTGCTAGAGCAGCTGGGAGTGTTTGTTGTTGCTGCTGCTGCTGCAGTTGGGAGAGTTTGTTGTTGCTGCTGCTGCTGCAGTTGGGGATGTGAGTTTTTGCTGCTGCTGCTGCAATTGGGATTGTGTTGCTGCTGCTGCTACAGCAGTTGGGAGTGTGTGTTGTTGCTGCTGCTGCTGCAGTTGGGAGTGTGTGTTGCTGCTGCTACAGCAGTTGGGAGTGTGTTGTTGCTGCTACAGCAGTTGGGAGTGTGAGTTGCCGCATCTGCAGCAGCAGGGAGTATATGTTGCTGCTGCTGACGCGGCATTTGGCAGTGTGTGTACTTTCTGCTGCAGCAGTTGGGAGTGTGTGTTGTTGCTGCTGCTACAACAGTTGGGAGTGTGTGTTGTCGCTGCTGCTCCAGCAGTTGGGAGTGTGTGTTGTTGCTGCTGCTACAGCAGTTGGGAGTGTGTGCTATTGCTGCTACTGCATTTGGGAGTGTGTGTTGTTGCTGCTGCTGCTGCAGTTGGGAGTGTGTGTTGTTGCTGCTGATGCTGCAGTTTGGAGTGTGTATTCCTGCTGCTGCAGCTTGTGCGAGTGGGTGTTATTGCTGCTGCTGAAATTGGGAGTGTATGTTGCTGCTGCTGCTGCAGTTGGGAGTGTGTTTTGCTGCTCCTGCAGTTGGGAGTATGTTGCTGCTGTAGATGTTGCAGCAGTTGGGAGTGTTTTGCTGCTGCTGCTGCAGTTGGGATTGTGGAGCTGATGCTGCTGCAATTTGGAGTGTGTTTTGTTGCTGCTGATGCTGCAATTGGCAGTGTGTATACTTTATGCAGCAACAGTTGGGAGTGTGATTTGCTACTGCTGCTGCTGATGTTGGGAGTATGCTTTGCTGCTAGTGCAAGTTGCTGCTAGTGCAGTTGGGAGGGTGTGTTGTTGATGCTACTGCTGCATTTTGGAGTGGGTGTTGTTGCTGCTCCTGCAGTTGGGAGTGTGTGTTGTTGCTGCTGCTGCTGCAGTTGGGACTGTGTGTTGCTGCTGCTGCTGCAGTTGGGACTGTGTGTTGCTGCTGCTGCTGCAGTTGGGAGGGCGTGTTGCTGCTGCTGCAGTTATGAGTGTGTGTTGCTGCTGCAGCAGTTGGGAGTGTGTGTTGCTGCTGCTGCTGCAGCAGTTGGGAGGGTGTGTTGTTGCTGCTGCTGCAGTTGGGAGTGTGTTGTTGTTGCTGATGCAGTTGGGAGTGTGTGTTTGTTGTTGCTGCTGCTGCAGTTGGGAGTGTGTGTTATTGTTGCTGCTGCTGCTGCATTTGGGAGTGTGTTTTTCTGCTGTTGCTGCTGCAGTTGGGAGTGTGTGTTGCTGCTGCTGCTGCATTTGGGAGTGTGTGTTGCTGCTGCTGTAGCTGGGAGGGTGTGTTGCTGGTGCAGCAGTTGGGAGTGTGTGTTGCTGCTGCTGCTGCTGCAGTTGGGAGTGTGTGTTCCTGCTGTAGATCTTGCAGCAGATCGGAGTGTTTGTTGCTGCTGCTGTAGCAGTTGGGAGTGTGTTTTATTGCTGCTACTACAGTTGGGGGTGTATGTTGCTGCTGCTGATGCTGCACTTGGAGTGTGTGTACTTGCTGCTGCTGCAGTTGGGTGTGTGTGTTCCTGCTGCTGATTCTGCAGTTGGGAGTGTGTGTTGCTGCTGCAGAAGTTGGGCGTATGTTTTGCTGCTGCGGCTGTTGCCGCTGGGAGTGTGTGTTCCTGCTGTAGCTGCTGCCGCAGTTGGGAGTGTGTTTTCCTGCTGTAGATGTTGCAGCAGATGGGAGTGCGTGTTGATGCTGCTGCAGAGGATGGGAGTGTGTTGCTGCTGCTGCTGCAGCTGCAGTTGGGAGTGTGTTTTGCTGCTCCTGCAGCAGTTGGGAGGGTGTGTTGTTGCTGCTGCTGCAGTTGGGAGTGTGTTGTTGTTGCTGATGCAGATGGGAGTTTGTGTTTGTTGTTGCTGCCGCTGCAGTTAGGAGTGTGAGTTGTTGCTGCTGCTGCTGCAGTTGGGAGTGTGTGTTGTTGCTTCTGCTGCAGTTGGGAGTGTGTGTTGCTGCTTCTGCTGCTGTAGCTGGGAGGGTGTGTTGCTGGTGCAGCAGTTGGGAGTGTGTGTTGCTGCTGCTGCTGCAGCAGTTGGGAGTCTGTGTTCCTGCTGTAGATCTTGCAGCAGATCGGAGTGTTTGTTGCTGCTGCTGTAGCAGTTGGGAGTTTGTGTTCCTGCTGCTGCTGCATTTGGGATTGTGTGTTATTGCTGCTACTACAGTTGGGGGTGTATGTTGCTGCTGCTGATGCTGCACTTGGAGTGTGTGTACTTGCTGCTGCTGCAGTTGGGTGTGTGTGTTGCTGCTGCTGATTCTGCTGTTGGGAGTGTGTGTTGCTGCTGCAGAAGTTGGGAGTATGTTTTGCTGCTGCGGCTGTTGCCGCTGGGAGTGTGTGTTCCTGCTGTAGATGTTGCAGCAGATGGGAGTGCGTGCTAATGCTGCAGCAGAGGATGGGAGTGTGTTGCTGCTGCTGCTGCAGCTGCGGTTGGGAGTGTGTTTTGCTGCTCCTGCAGCAGTTGGGAGGGTGTTGCTGCTGCTGCTGCTACTGCAGTTGAGTGTGTGTTCCTGCTGCTGTTGCATTTGGGAATGTGTGTTTTTGCTGCTGCTGCAACGGGGAGTGTGTGTTGCTGCTGCTTCTGCAGTTGGGAGTGTATGTTGCTGCTGCTGCTGCTGCAGCTGGGAGTGTTTGTTGCTGCTGCTGCTGCAGTTGGTAGTGTGTGTAGCTGCAGCTGCTGCTGCAGTTGGGAGTGTGTGTTGCTGCTGCTGCTGCAGTTGGGAGGGTGTGTTGCTGCTGCTGCAGCACTTGGGAGTGTGTGTTGTTGCTGCTGCTGCAGTTGGGAGTGTGTGTTGCTGCTGCTGCAGTTGGGAGTGTGTTTTGCAACAGTTGCTGCCACAGTTGGGAGTGTGTTTTGCTGCTTCAGCAGTTGGGAGTGTGCTCCTGCTGTAGATGTTGCAGCAGGTGGGAGCGTGTGTTGCTGCTGCTGCAGCAGTTGGAGTGTGTGTTGTTGCTGCTGCTGCAGTTGGGAGTGTGTGTTGTTGCTGCTGCTGCTGCAGTTGGGATTGTGTATAATTGCTGCTGCTGCTGCAGTTGGGAGTGTGTTGCTGCTGCTGCTACAGCAGTTGGTAGTGTGTGTTGTTGCTGCTGCTACATCAGTTGGGAGTGTGTTGTTGCTGCTACAGCAGTTGGGAATGTGTGTTGCCGCATCTGCAGCAGGGAGTATATGTTGCTGCTGCTGACGTGGCATTTGGCAGTGTGTGTACGTTCTGCAGCAGCAGTTGGGAGTGTGTGTTGTTGCTGCTGCTACAGCAGTTGGGAGCGTGTGTTGTCGCTGCTGCTCCAGCAGTTGGTAGTGTGTGTTGTTGCTGCTGCTACAGCAGTTGGGAGTGTGTGTTCCTGCTGCTGCAGCATTTGGGAGTGTGTGCTATTGCTGCTACTGCATTTGGGAGTGTGTGTTGTTGCTGCTGCTGCTGATGCAGTTGGGAGTGTTTGTTGCTGCTGATGCTGCAGTTTGGAGTGTGTATTCCTGCTGCTGCAGCTTGTGCGAGTGGGTGTTATTGATGCTGCTGAAATTGGGAGTGTATGTTGCTGCTTCTGCTGCTGTAGTTGGGAGTGTGTTTTGCTGCTCCTGCAGTTGGGAGTTTGTTGCTGCTGTAGATGTTGCAGCAGTTGGGAGTGTGTTGCTGCTGCTGCTGCAGTTGGGATTGTGGAGCTGATGCTGCTGCAATTTGGAGTGAGTGTTGTTGCTGCTGATGCTACAATTGGCATTGTGTATACTTTATGCAGCAACAGTAGGGAGTGTGATTTGCTGCTGCTGCTGCAGATGTTGGGAGTATGTTTTGCTGCTGCTGCTAGTGCAGTTGGGACTGTGTGTTGTTGCTGCTTCTGCTGCATTTTGGAGTGTGTGTTGTTGCTGCTGCTGCAGCAGTTGGGAGTGCATGTTCCTGCTGCAGATGTGGCAGCAGATGGGAGTGTGTATTGTTGCTGCTGCATCAGTTGGGAGTGTGTGTTGCTGCTGCTGCTGCTGTTGGGAGGGTGTGTTGCTGCTGCAGCTGTTGGGAGTGTGTGTTCCTGCTGATTCTGCTGCAGTTGGGAGTGTGTGTTGCTGCTGCTGCTGCTGTAGTTGGGAGTGTGTGTTGCTGCTGCTTCAGCAGTTGGGAGTGTGTGTTGCTGCTGCCGCTGCAGTAGAGAGTGTGTGTTCCTGCTGTTGTAGCATTTGCGAGGGGGTGTTGCTGCTGCTCTTCAGCAGTTGGGAATGTGTAGTCCTGCTGCTGAAGCATTTGTGAGTGGGTGTTATTGCTGCTGCTGCAGTTGGGAGTGTGTGTTGCTGCTGCTGCTGCAGTTGGGATTGTGTTGCTGCTGCTGCTACAGCAGTTGGGAGTGTGTGTTGTTGCTGCTGCTACAGCAGTAGGGAGTGTGTGTTGCTGCTGCGACTGCTGCAGTTGGCAGTGTGTGTACTTTCTGCTGCAGCTGTTGGGAGTGTGTGTTGTTGCTGCTGCTACAACAGTTGGGAGTGTGTGTTGTCGCTGCTGCTCCAGCAGTTGGTATTGTGTGTTGTTGCTGCTGCTACAGCAGTTGGGAGTGTGTGCTATTGCTGCTACTGCATTTGGGAGTGTGTGTTGTTGCTGCTGCTGTTGCAGTTGGGAGTATGTGTTGTTGCTGCTGATGCTGCAGTTGGGAGTGTGTATTCCTGCTGCTGCACCTTGTGCGAGTGGGTTTTATTGCTGCTGCTGAAATTGGGAGGGTATGTTGCTGCTGCTTCTGCAGTTGGGAGTATGTTTTGCTGCTCCTGCAGTTGGGAGTATGTTGCTGCTATAGATGTTGCAGTAGTTGGGAGTGTTTTGCTGCTGCTGCTGCAGTTGGGATTGTGGAGCTGATGCTGCTGCAATTTGAAGTGTGTGTTGTTGCTGCTAATGCTGCAATTGGCAGTGTGCATACTTTATGCAGCAACAGTTGGGAGTGTGATTTGCTGCTGCTGCTGCAGATGTTGGGAGTATGTTTTGCTGCTGCTGCTAGTGCAGTTGGGAGTGTGTGTTGTAGCTGCTACTGCTGCATTTTGGAGTGGGTGTAGTTGCTGCTCCTGCAGTTGGGTGTGTGTGTTGTTGCTGCTGCTGCAGCAGTTGGGTGTGCATGTTCCTGCTGCAGATGTGGCAGCAGTTGGGAGTGTGTGTTGCTGCTGCGGTTGCTGCAGTTGGGACTGTGTGTTGCTGCTGCTGCTGCAGTTGGGAGTGTGTGTTGCTGCTGCTGCTGCAGTTGTGAGTGTGTGTTGCTGCTGCTGCAGTTGGGAGTGTGTGTTGCTGCTGCTGCAGTTGGGAGTGTGTGTTGCTGCTGCTGCTGCAGTTGGGAGGGTGTGTTGCTGCTGCTGCAGTTGGGAGTGTGTGTTGCTGCTGCAGCAGTTGGGAGTGTGTGTTGCTGCTGCTGCTGCAGCAGTTGGGAGGGTGTGTTGTTGTTGCTGATGCAGTTGGGAGTGTGTGTTTGTTGTTGCTGCCACTGCAGTTAGGAGAGTGAGTTGTTGCTGCTGCTGCTGCAGTTGGGAGTGTGTGTTGTTGCTGCTTCTGCTGCAGTTGGGAGTGTGTGTTATTGCTGCTGCTGCTGCTGCATTTGGGAGTGTGTGTTTCTGCTGCTGCTGCTGTAGCTGGGAGGGTGTGTTGCTGGTGCAGCAGTTGGGAGTGTGTGTTGCTGCTGTAGATCTTGCAGCAGATCGGAGTGTTTGTTGCTGCTGCTGTAGTAGTTGGGAGTGTGTGTTATTGCTGCTACTACAGTTGGGGGTGTATGTTGCTGCTGCTGATGCTGCACTTGGAGTGTGTGTACTTGCTGCTGCTGCAGTTGGGTGTGTGTGTTGCTGCTGCTGATTCTGCAGTTGGAAGTGTGTGTGCTGCTGCAGAAGTTGGGAGTGTGTATTCCTGCTGCTGCAGCTTGTGCGAGTGGGTGGTATTGCTGCTGCTGAAATTGGGAGTGTATGTTGCTGCTGCTGCTGTAGTTGGGAGTGTGTTTTGCTGCTCCTGCAGTTGGGAGTATGTTCCTGCTGTAGATGTTGCAGCAGTTGGGAGTGTGTTGCTGCTGCTGCAGCTTGTGCGAGTGGGTGGTATTGCTGCTGCTGAAATTGGGAGTGTATGTTGCTGCTGCTGCTGCAGTTGGGATTGTGGAGCTGATGCTGCTGCAATTTGGAGTGTGTGTTGTTGCTGCTGATGCTACAATTGGCATAGTGTATACTTTATGCAGCAACAGTAGGGAGTGTGATTTGCTGCTGCTGCTGCAGATGTTGGGAGTATGTTTTGCTGCTGCTGCTAGTGCAGTTGGGAGTGTGTGTTGTTGCTGCTACTGCTGCATTTTGGAGTGGGTGTTGTTGCTGCTGCTGCAGTTGGGAGTGTGTGTTGTTGCTGTTGCTGCAGCAGTTGGGAGTGCATGTTCCTGCTGCAGATGTGGCAGCAGATGGGAGTGTGTGTTGCTGCTGCGGCTGCTGCAGTTGGGACTGTGTGTTGCTGCTGCTGCTGCAGTTGGGAGTGTGTTGCTGCTGCTGCTGCAGTTGGGATTGTGTGTTGCTGCTGCTGCTGCTGCAGTTGGGAGTGTGTGTTGCTGCTGCTGCTGCAGTTGGGAGGGTGTGTTGCTGCTGCTGCAGTTGGGAGTGTGTGTTGCTGCTGCTGCAGTTGGGAGTGTGTGTTGCTTCTGCTGCTGCAGCAGTTGGGAGGGTGTGTTGTTGCTGCTGATACAGTTGGGATGTGTTGTTGTTGCTGATGCAGTTGGGAGTGTGTGTTTGTTGTTGCTGCCGCTGCAGTTATGAGTGTGAGTTGTTGCTGCTGCTGCTGCAGTTGGGAGTGTGTGTTGTTGCTGCTGCTGCTGCAATTGTGAGTGTGTGTTATTGCTGCTGCTGCTGCTGCATTTGGGAGCGTGTGTTTCTGCTGTTGCAGCTGCAGTTGGGAGGGTGTGTTGCTGCTGCTGCTGCAGCAGTTGGGAGGGTGTGTTGTTGCTGCTGCTGCAGTTGGGAGTGTGTTGTTGTTGCTGATGCAGTTGGGAGTGTGTGTTTGTTGTTGCTGCTGCTGCAGTTAGGAGTGTGAGTTGTTGCTGCTGCTGCTGCAGTTGGGAGTTTGTGTTGTTGCTGCTGCTGCTGCAGTCGGGAGTGTGTGTTATTGCTGCTGCTGCTGCTGCTGCATTTGGGAGTGTGTGTTTCTGCTGTTGCTGCTGCAGTTGGGAGTGTGTGTTATTGCTGCTACTACATTTGGGGGTGTATGTTGCTGCTGCTGATGCTGCACTTGGAGTGTCTGTACTTGCTGCTGCTGCAGTTGGGTGTGTGTGTTGCTGCTGCTGATTCTGCAGTTGGGAGTGTGTGTTGCTGCTGCAGAAGTTGGGAGTATGTTTTGCTGCTGCGGCTGTTGCCGCTGGGAGTGTGTGTTGCTGCTGTAGCTGCTGCAGCAGTTGGGAGTGTGTGTTCCTGCTGTAGATGTTGCAGCAGTTGGGAGTTCGTGTTGATGCTGCTGCAGAGGATGCGAGTGTGTTGCTGCTGCTGCTGCAGCTGCAGTTGGGAGTGTGTTTTGCTGCTCTTGCAGCAGTTGGGAGGGTGTTGCTGCTGCTGCTGCTTCTACTGCAGTTGTGAGTGTGTGTTCCTGCTGCTGTTGCATTTGGGAATGTATGCTTTTGCTGCTGCTGCAACGGGGAGTGTGTGTTGCTCTGCTTCTGCAGTTGGGAGTGGATGTTGCTGCTGCTGCTGCTGCAGCTGGGAGTGTTTGTTGCTGCTGCTGCTGCAGTTGGGAGTGTGTGTAGCTGCAGCTGCTGCTGCAGTTGGGAGTGTGTGTTGCTGCTGCTGCTGCAGTTGGGAGGGTGTGTTGCTGCTGCTGCAGCAGTTGGGAGTGTGTGTTGTTGCTGCTGCTGCAGTTGGGAGTGTGTGTTGCTGCTGCTGCAGTTGGGAGTGTGTTTTGCAACTGCTGCTGCCACAGTTGGGAGTGTGTTTTGCTGCTTCTGCAGTTGGGAGTGTGCTCCTGCTGTAGATGTTGCCGCAGGTGGGAGCGTGTGTTGCTGCTGCTGCAGCAGTTGGAGTGTGTGTTGTTGCTGCTGCTGCAGTTGGGAGTGTGTGTTGATGCTGCTGCTGCTGCAGTTGGGATTGTGTATAATTGCTGCTGCTGCTGGAGTTGGGAGTGTGTTGCTGCTGCTGCTACAGCAGTTGGTAGTGTGTGTTGCTGCTGCTGCTACAGCAGTTGGTAGTGTGTGTTGTTGCTGCTGCTACAGCAGTTGGGAGTGTGTTGTTGCTGCTACAGCAGTTGGGAATGTGTGTTGCCGCATCTGCAGCAGGGAGTATATGTTGCTGCTGCTGACGCGGCATTTTGCAGTGTGTGTACTTTCTGCAGCAGCAGTTGGGAGTGTGTGTTGTTGCTGCTGCTACAGCAGTTGGGAGTGTGTGTTGTCGCTGCTGCTCCAGCAGTTGGGAGTGTGTGTTCCTGCTGCTGCAGCATTTGGGAGTGTGTGCTATTGCTGCTACTGCATTTGGAAGTGTGTGTTGTTGCTGCTGCTGCTGCAATTGGGAGTGTGTGTTGTTGCTGCTGATGCTGCAGTTTGGAGTGTGTTTTCCTGCTGCTGCAGCCTGTGCGAGAGAGTGTTATTGCTGCTGCTGAAATTGGGAGTGTATGTTGCTGCTGCTGCTGTAGTTGGGAGTGTGTTTTACTGCTCCTGCAGTTGGGAGTATGTTGCTGCTGTAGATGTTGCAGCAGTTGGGAGTGTGTTGCTGCTGCTGCTGCAGTTGGGAATGTGGAGCTGATGCTGCTGCAATTTGGAGTGTGTGTTGTTGCTGCTGATGCT
The DNA here is from genome assembly GCF_017639515.1 of Carcharodon carcharias. NCBI lineage: Eukaryota > Metazoa > Chordata > Chondrichthyes > Lamniformes > Lamnidae > Carcharodon > Carcharodon carcharias. The sequence goes on from NC_054477.1 coordinate 142,163,800, forward strand.
ACAATTGGCATTGTGTATGCTTTATGCAGCAACAGTAGGGAGTGTGATTTGCTGCCGCTGCTGCAGATGTTGGGAGTATGTTTTGCTGCTGCTGCTAGTGCAGTTGGATATGTGTGTTGTTGCTGCTACTGCTGCATTTTGGAGTGGGTGTTGTTGCTGCTCCTGCAGTTGGGAGTGTGTGTTGTTGCTGCTGCTGCAGCAGTTGGGAGTGCATGTTCCTGCTGCAGATGTGGCAGCAGATGGGAGTGTGTGTTGTTGCTGCTGCATCAGTTGGGAGTGTATGTTGCTGCTGCGGCTGCTGCAGTTGGGACTGTGTGTTGCTGCTGCTGCTGCAGTTGGGAGTGTGTGTTGCTGCTGCTGCTGCAGTTGGGAGGGTGTGTTGCTGCTGCAGCAGTTGGGAGCGTGTGTTGCTGCTGATTCTGCTGCTGTTGGGAGTGTGTGTTGCTGCTGCTGCTGCTGTAGTTGGGAGTGTGTGTTGCTGCTGCTGCGACAGCAGTTGGGAGTGTGTGTTGCTGCTGCCACTGCAGTAGAGAGTGTGTGTTCCTGCTGCTGCAGCATTTGCGAGGGGGTGTTGCTGCTGCTGCTTCAGCAGTTGGGAATGTGTAGTCCTGCTGCTGAAGCATTTGTGAGTGGGTGTTATTGCTGCTGCTGCAGTTGGGAGTGTGTGTTGCTGCTGCTGCTGCAGTTGGGAGTGTGTGTTGCTGCTGCTGCTGCAGTTGGGTGTGTGTGTTGCTGCTGCTGCTGCAGTTGTGAGTGTATGTTGCTGCTGCTGCTGCAGCTGGGAGAGTTTGTTGCTGCTGCTGCTGCAGTTGGGAGTATGTGTAGCTGCAGCACCTGCTGCAGTTGGGAGTGTGTGTTGTTGCTGCTGCAGCAGTTGGGAGTGTGTGTTACTGCTGCTGCTGCTTCAGTTGGGAGTGTGTGGTGCTGCTGCTGCTGCAGTCGGCATTGAGTGTTGCAGCTGCTGCTGCTGCAGTTGTGAGTGTGTGTTGCTGCTGCTGCTGCAGTTGGGAGAGTGTGTATCTTCTGCTGCTGCAGTTGGGAGGGTGTGTTGCTGCTGCAGCAGTTGGGAGTGTGTGTGCTGCTGCTTCTGCTGCAGTTGGGAGTGTGTGTTGCTGCTGCTGCTGTTGCTGTAGTTGGGAGTATCTGTTGCTGCTTCTGCAGCAGTTGGGAGTGTGTGTTGCTGCTGCCGCTGCAGTAGAGATTGTGTTTGCCTGCTGCTGCAGCATTTGCGAGGGGGTGTTGCTGCTGCTGCTTCAGCAGTTGGGAGTGTGTAGTCCTGCTGCTGAAGCATTTGTGAGTTGGTGTTATTGCTGCTGCTGCAGTTGGGTGTGTGTGTTGCTGCTGCTGCTGCAGTTGGGAGGGGGTGTTGCTGCTGCTGCTGCAGTTGGGTGTGTGTGTTGCTGCTGCTGCAGTTGGGAGTGTGTGTTGTTGCTGCTGCTGCTGCAGTTAGGAGTGTGTATTCCTGCTGCTGCAGCATTTGCAAGTGGTTCAAATTGCTGCTGCTGCAGTTGGGAGGTTTTGTTGCTGCTGCTGCTGTAGTTGGGAGTGTTTTACTGCTTTAGATTTTGCAGCATTTGGGAGTCTGTGTTGTTGCTGCTGCTGCTGCCGTTGGGATTGTGAGTTGTTGCTGCTGCTGCAGTTAGGAGAGTGCGTTATTGCTGCTGCTGCTGCGGTTGGGAGTGTATGGTGTTGCTTCTGCTGCTGCAGTTGGGAGTGTGTGTTGTAGCTGCTGCTGCTGCAGTAGGGACTGTGTGCTGCTGCTGCTGCTGCAGCAGTTGGGAATTTGTGTTGTTGCTGCTGCTGCTGCAGTTGGGAGTGTGTGTTATTGCTGCTGCTGCTGCAGTTGGGAGTGTTTGTTGTTGCTGCTGCTGCTGCAATTGGGAGAGTGTGCTGCTGCTGCTGCTGCAGCAGTTGAGAGTGTGTGTTGTTGCTGCTGCTGCAGCAGATGGGAGTGTGTGTTGCTGCTGCTGCAGTTGGCAGTGTGAGTTGTTGCTGCTGCTGCTGCTGCAATTGGGAGTGTGTGTTGTTGCTGCTGCTGCTGCTGTTGGGATTGTGAGTTGTTGCTGCTGCTGCTGCAGTTGTGAGTGTGTGCTGTTGCTGCTGCCTCTGCTGCGGTTGGGAGTGTGTTCCTGCTGTAGATGTTGCAGCTGTTGGGAGTGGGTGTTGCTGCTGCTGCATTTGGGAGTGGGTGTTGCTGCTGCTGCAGCAGTTGGGAGTGTGTGTTGTTGCTGCTGCTGCAGTTGGGAGTTTGTGTTTGTTGTTGCTGCCGCTGCAGTTTGGAGTGTGATTTGTTGCTGCTGCTGCTGCAGTTGAGAGTGTGTGTTGTTGCTGCTGCTGCTGCAGTTGGAATTGTGAGTTATTGCTGCTGCTGCTGCAGTTGGGAGTGTGTGTTGCTGCAACAACAGTTGGGAGTGTGTTCCTGCTGTAGATGTTGCAGCAGTTGGCAGTGTGTGTTATTGCTGCTGCTGCAGTTGGGAGTGTGTTTTGCTTCTTCTGCGGTTGGGAGTGTGATCCTGCTGTTGATGTTGCAGCAGTTGGGAGCGTGTGTTGCTGCTGCATTTGGGAGTGGGTGTTGCTGCTGCTGCAGCAGTTGGAAGTGTGTGTTGTTGCTGCTGCTCCAGTTGTGAGTGCGTGTTGTTGCTGCTGCTGCTGCTGTTGGGAGTGTGTTGCTGCTGTAGATGTTGCTGCAGTTGGGAGTGTGTGTTGTTGCTGCTGCTGCTACAGCAGTTGGGAGTGTGTGTTGTTGCTGCTGCTACAGCAGTAGGGATTGTGAGTTGTTGCTGCTGCTGCAGCAGTTGGGAGTGTATTGCTGCTGCAACAGCAGTTGGGAGTGTGTGCTGCTGCTGCTGCAGCAGTTGGGAGTGTGTGTTGTTGCTGCTGCTGCAGTTGGTCGTGTGTGTTGCTGCTGCTGCAGTTGGGAGTGTGTGTTGTTGCTGCTGCTGCTGCTTTTGGGATGTGTGTTCCTGCTGCTGCAGCAGCTGGGAGTGTGCGTTTTGCTGCTGCAGCAGTTGGGAGTGTATGTTGTTGCTTCTGCTGCTGCAGTTGGGAGTGTGTGTTGTTGCTGCTGCTGCTGCAGTTGGGAGCGTGAGATGTTGCTGCTGCTGCTGCAATTGGGAGTGTGTGTTGTTGCTGCTGCTGCTGCAGTAGGTAGTGTGTGCTGCTGCTGCTGCAGCAGTTGGGAGTGTGTGTTGTTGCTGCTGCTGCTGCAGTTGGGAGTGTGTGTTATTGCTGCTGCTGCTGCAGTTGGGAGTGTGTGTTGTTGCTGCTGCTGCTGCAGTTGTGAGTGTGTGTTGTTACTGCTGCTGCTGCAGTTGGGAGGGTATGTTGCTGCTGCTGCTGTAGTTGGGAGTGTGTTTTGCTGCTCCTGCATTTGGGAGTGTGTTGCTGCTGTAGATGTGGCTGCAATTGGGAGTGTGGTGCTGCTGCTGCTTCAGCATTTGGGAGTGTGTTGTTGCTTCTGCTGCTGCAGTTGGGAGTGTGGAGCTGCTGCTGCTGCAGTTGGAAGTGTGTGTTGTTGCTGCTACAGCAGCTGGGAGTGTATGATGCTGCTGCTGATGCTGCATTTGGCAGTGTGTGTACTTTCTGCTGCTGCAGTTGGGAGTGTATGTTGCTGCTTATGCTGCAGTTGGGAGTGTGTGTTGTTGATGCTGCTGCTGCAGTAGGGAGTATGAGCTGCTGCTGCTGCTGCAGCAGTTGGGAGTGTGTGTTGTTGCTGCTGATGCTGCAGTTGGGAGTGTGTGTTATTGCTGCTGATGCTGCAGTTGGGAGTGTGTATTCCTGCTGCTGCAGCATTTGCGAGTGGGTGTTTTTGCTGCTGCTGCAGTTCGGAGTGTATGTTGCTGCTGCTGCTGTAATTGGGAGTGTGTTTTGCTGCTCCTGCATTTGGGAGTGTGTTGCTGCTCTAGATGTTGCTGCAGTTGGGAGTGGGTGTTGCTGCTGCTGCTGCAGTTGGGAGAGTGTGTTGTTGCTGCCTTTTGGAGTTTGTGTTTGTTTTTGATGCCTCTGCAGTTAGGAGTGTGAGTTGTTGCTGCTGCTGCTGCAGTTGGGAGTTTGTGTTGCTGCTGCTGCTGCAGTTGGGAGTGTGTGTTGTTGCTGTTGCTGCTGCTGCTGCGGTTGGGAGCTTGTGTTGTTGCAGCTGATGCTGCTGCGGTTGGGAGTGTGTGTTGTTGCTGCTGCTGCAGCAGTTGGGAGTGTGTGTTGTAGCTGCTGCTGCTGCAGTTGGGAGTGAGTGTTGCTGCTGCTGCTGCAGTTGGGATTGTGTGTTGCTGCTACTGCAGCTGCAGTTGGGAGTGTGTGTTGTTGCTGCTGATGCTGCAGTTGGATTTGTGTATTCCTGCTGCTGCAGCATTTGTGAGTGGGTGTTATTGCTGCTGCTGCAATTCGGAGTGTATGTTGTTGCTGCTGCTGTAGTTGGGAGTGTGTTTTGCTGCTCCTGCATTTGGGAGTGTGTTGCTTCTGTCGATGTTGCTGCAGTTGGGAGTGTGTTGCTGCTGCTGCTTCAGCAGTTGGGAGTGTGTTGTTGCTTCTGCTGCTGCAGTTGGGAGTGTGGAGCTGCTGCTGCTGCAGTTGGGAGTGTGTGTTTTTGCTGCAGCAGCAGTTGGGAGTGTGAGTTGCTGCTGCTGCTGCATTTTGGAGTGTGTGTTGATGCTGCTGCTGCAGCAGTTGGGAGTGTGTATTCCTGCTGTAGATGTTGCAGCAGATGGGAGTGTGTGTTGCTGCTGCTGCAGCTGTTGGGAGTGTATGTTGCTGCTGCTGCTGCTGCTGCAGCTGGGAGGGTGTGTTGCTGCTGCCACAGTTGGCAGCGTGTGTTGCTGCTGCAGTTGGGAGTGTGTGTTGCTGCTGCTGCTGCAGTTGGGAGTGTGTGTTGCTGCTGCTGCTGCTGCGGTTGGGAGTGTGTGTTGCTGCTGCTGCAGTTGGGAGTTTGTTTTGCTGCTTCTGCGGTTGGGAGTGTGCTCCTGCTGTAGATGTTGCAGCAGTTGGAGTGTATGTTATTGCTGCTGCTGCAGTTGGGAGTTTGTTTTGCTGCTTTTGTGGTTTGGTGTGTGATCCTGCTGTAGATGTTCGACAGTTGGGAGCGTGTGTTGCTGCTGCTGCTGCAGTTAGAAGTGTGTGTTGCTGCTGCTGCTGCAGTTGGGAGTGTCTGTTGTTGCTGCTGCTGCAGCATCAGTTGGGAGTGTGTGTTGCTGCTGCTGCTGCAGTTGGGAGTGTGTGTTGTTGATGCTGCTGCTGCAGTAGGGACTATGAACTGCTGCTGCTGCAGCAGCAGTTGGGAGTTTTGTTGTTGCTGCAGTTGGGAGTGTTTGTTGTTGCTGCTGCTGCTGCAGCAGCAGTTGGGAGTGTGTGTTGCTGCTGCTGCTGCAGTTGGGAGTGTGTGTTGTTGCTTCTGCGGTTAGGAGCGGGTTCCTGCTGTAGATGTTGCAGCAGTTGGGAGTATGTGTTATTGCTGCCGCTGCATTTAGGAGTGTGAGTTGTTGCAGCTGCTGCTGCAGTTGGGACTTTGTGTTGTAGCTGCTGCTGCTGCAGTTGGGAGTGTGTGTTGTTGCTGCTGCTGCAGCAGCAGTTGGGAGTTTTTGTTGTTGCTGCAGTTGGGAGTGTTTGTTGTTGCTACTGCTGCAGTTGGGAGTGTGTGTTGTTGCTTCTGCGGTTAGGAGCGGGTTCCTGCTGTAGATGTTGCAGCAGTTGGGAGTGTGTGTTATTGCTGCAGCTGCAGTTGGCAGTGGGTGTTGCTGCTGCTGCTGCAGTTGGGAGAGTGCGTTGTTGCTGCTGCTGCCTTTTGGAGTTTGTGTTTGATTTTGATGCCTCTGCAGTTAGGAGTGTGAGTTGTTGCTGCTGCTGCTGCAGTTGGGAGTTTGTGTTGCTGCTGCTGCTGCATTTGGGAGTGTGTGTTGTTGCTGCTGCTGCAGCAGCAGTTGGGAGTTTTTGTTGTTGCTGCAGTTGGGAGTGTTTGTTGTTGCTACTGCTGCAGTTGGGAGTGTGTGTTGTTGCTTCTGTTGTTAGGAGCGGGTTCCTGCTGTAGATGTTGCAGCAGTTGGGAGTGTGTGTTATTGCTGCAGCTGCAGTTGGCAGTGGGTGTTGCTGCTGCTGCTGCAGTTGGGAGAGTGCGTTGTTGCTGCTGCTGCCTTTTGGAGTTTGTGTTTGATTTTGATGCCTCTGCAGTTAGGAGTGTGAGTTGTTGCTGCTGCTGCTGCAGTTGGGAGTTTGTGTTGCTGCTGCTGCTGCATTTGGGAGTGTGTGTTGTTGCTGCTGCAGCAGCAGTTGGGAGTTTTTGTTGTTGCTGCAGTTGGGTGTGTTTGTTGTTGCTGCTGCTGCTGTAGCAGCAGTTGGGAGTGTGTGTTGCTGCTGCTGCTGCAGTTGGGAGTGTGTGTTGTTGCTTCTGCGGTTAGGAGCGGGTTCCTGCTGTAGATGGTGCAGCAGTTGGGAGTATGTGTTATTGCTGCAGCTGCAGTTGGGAGTGGGTGTTGCTGCTGCTGCTGCAGTTGGGAGAGTGCGTTGTTGCTGCTGCTGCTGTTTGGAGTTTGTGTTTGTTGCTGCCGCTGCAGTTAGGAGTGTGAGTTGTTGCAGCTGCTGCTGCAGTTGGGAGTTTGTGTTGCTGCTGCTGCTGCAGTTGGGAGTTTGTGTTGCTGCTGCTGCTGCAGTTGGGAGTGTGTGTTGTTGCTGCTGCTGCTGCATTTTGGAGTGTGTGTTGATGCTGCTGCTACAGCAGTTGGGAGCGTGTGTTGCTGCTGCTGCAGTTGTGAATGTGTGTTGTTGCTGCTGCTGCTGCAGTTGGGATTGTGCATTGTTGCTGCTGCTGCCGCTGTTGCAGTTGGGAGTGTGTGTTGTTGCTGCTGCTGCTGCTGTTGGGAGTTTGTGTTGCTGCTGCTGCTGCGGTTGGGAGTTTGTGTTGTTGCTGCTGTTGCTGCTGCAGTTGGGAGTTTGTGTTGTTGCTGCTGATGCTGCAGTTGGGAGTGTATGTTGTTGCTGCTGCTGCTGCAGTTAGGAGTTTGTGTTGCTGCTGCTGCTGCAGTTGGGAGTGTGTGTTGTTGCTGTTGCTGCTGCAGTTGTGAGTGTGTATTCCTGCTGCTGCAGCATTTGCGAGTGGTTGAAATTGCTGCTGCTGCAGTTGGGAGGGTTTGTTGCTGCTGCTGCTGTAGTTGGGAGTGTTTTACTGCTGTAGATGTTACAGCATTTGGGAGTGTGTGTTGTTGCTGCTGCTGCTGCAGTTGGGATTGTGAGTTGTTGCTGCTGCTGCAGTTGGGAGAGTGCGTTATTGCTGCTGCTGCTGCAGTTGGGAGTGTGTGTTGTTGCTTCTGCTTCTGCAGTTGGGAGTGTGTGCTGCTGCTGCTGCAGTTGGCAGTGTGAGTTGTTGCTGCTGCTGCTGCAATTGGGACTGTGTGTTGTTGCTGCTGCTGCTGCAGTTGGGAGTGTGTGTTGTTGCTGCTGCAGCAGCAGTTGGGAGTTTTTGTTGTTGCTGCAGTTGGGTGTGTTTGTTGTTGCTGCTGCTGCTGTAGCAGCAGTTGGGAGTGTGTGTTGTTGCTTCTGCGGTTAGGAGCGGGTTCCTGCTGTAGATGGTGCAGCAGTTGGGAGTATGTGTTATTGCTGCAGCTGCAGTTGGGAGTGGGTGTTGCTGCTGCTGCTGCAGTTGGGAGAGTGTGTTGTTGCTGCTGCTGCTGTTTGGAGTTTGTGTTTGTTGCTGCCGCTGCAGTTAGGAGTGTGAGTTGTTGCAGCTGCTGCTGCAGTTGGGAGTTTGTGTTGCTGCTGCTGCTGCAGTTGGGAGTGTGTGTTGTTGCTGCTGCTGCTGCAGTTTGGAGTTTGTGTTGCTGCTGCAGCTGCGGTTGGGAGTTTGTGTTGTTGCTGCTGCGGTGGGATTTTGTGTTGTTGCTGCTGCTGCTGCGGTTGGGAGAGTGTGTTGTTGCTGCTGCTGCTCAGATGGGAGTGTGTGTTGTTGCTGCTGATGCTGCAGTTGGGAGTGTGTATTTCTGCTGCTGCAGCATTTGCGAGTGGGTGTTAATGCTGCTGCTGCAGTTGGGAGGGTATGTTGCTGCTGCTGCAGCAGATTGGAGTGTGTATTGCTGCTGCTGCTGCAGTTGAGAGTGTGTGTTGTTGCTGATGCTGCTGCAGTTGGGAGTTTGTGCTGTTGCTGCTGCTGCTGCTGCTGTGGTTCGGAGCATGTGTTGTTGCAGCTGATGCTGCTGCGGTTGGGAGTGTGTGTTGTTGCTGCTGCTGCTGCAGCAATTGGGAGTGTGTGTTGTAGCTGCTGCTGCTGCTGTTTGGAGTGAGTGTTGCTGCTGCTGCTGCTGCTGCAGTTGGGATTGTGTGTTGCTGCTACTGCAGCTGCAGTTGGGAGTGTGTGTTGTTTTGGCTGCTGCAGTTGGGAGTGGGTGTTATTGCTGCTGCTGCAGTTGGGAGGGTATGTTGCTGCTGCTGCTGTAGTTGGGAGTGTGTTTTGCTGCTCCTGCATTTGGGAGTGTGTTGCTGCTCTAGATGTTGCTGCAGTTGGGAGTGTGGTGCTGCTGCTGCTTCAGCATTTGGGAGTGTTTTGTTGATTCTGCTGCTGCAGTTGGGAGTGTGGAGCTGCTGCTGCTGCAGTTGGAAGTGTGTGTTGTTGCTGCTACAGCAGCTGGGAGTGTATGTTGCTGCTGCTGATGCTGCATTTGGCAGTGTGTGTACTTTCTGCTGCTGCAGTTGGGAGTGTATGTTGCTGCTGATGCTGCAGTTGGGAGTGTGTTTTGCTGTTGCGGCAGCAGTTGGGAGAGTGTGTTGTTGATGGTGTGTGTTGTTGCTGCTGCTGCAGCAGATGGGAGTGTGCATTGCTGCTGCTGCTGCTGCTGTTGGGAGTGTGTGTTGTTGCTGATGCTGCTGCAGTTGGGAGTTTGTGCTGTAGCTGCTGCTGCTGCTGCTGCGGTTGGGAGCTTGTGTTGTTGCAGCTGATGCTGCTGTGGTTGGGAGTGTGTGTTGTTGCTGCTGCAGCTGCAGTTGGGAGTGAGTGTTGCTGCTGCTGCTGCTGCTGCAGTTGGGATTGTGTGTTGCTGCTACTGCAGCTGCAGTTGGGTGTGTGTGTTGTTTCAGCTGCTGCTGCAGTTGAGAGTGTGTGTTGTTGCTGCTGCTGCTGCAGTTGGGAGTGTGTATTCCTGCTGCTGCAGCATTTGCGAGCGGGTGTTATTGCTGCTGCTGCATTGGGAGTGTATGTTTCTGCTGCTGTAGTTGGGAGTGTGTTTTGCTGCTCCTGTATTTGGGAGTGTGTTGCTTCTGTAGATGTTGCTGCAGTTGGGAGTGTGTTGCTGCTGCTGCTTCAGCAGTTGGGAGTGTGTTGTTGCTTCTGCTGCTGCAGTTGGGAGTGTGGAGCTGCTGCTGCTGCAGTTGGGTGTGTGTGTTGTTGCTGCTACAGCAGCTGGGAGTGTATGTTGCTGCTGCTGCTGATGCTGCATTTGGCAGTGTGTTTACTTTCTGCAGCAGCAGTTGGGAGTTTTGTTGTTGCTGCAGTTGGGAGTGTTTGTTGTTGCTGCTGCTGCTGCAGCAGCAGTTGGGAGTGTGTGTTGCTGCTGCTGCTGCAGTTGGGAGTGTGTGTTGTTGCTTCTGCGGTTAGGAGCGGGTTCCTGCTGTAGATGTTGCAGCAGTTGGGAGTATGTGTTATTGCTGCCGCTGCAGTTAGGAGTGTGAGTTGTTGCAGCTGCTGCTGCAGTTGGGACTTTGTGTTGTAGCTGCTGCTGCTGCAGTTGGGAGTGAGTGTTGCCGCTGCTGCTGCTGCTGCTGCAGTTCGGATTGTGTGTTGCTGCTACTGCAGCTGCAGTTGGGAGTGTGTTTTGTTTCGGCTGCTGCAGTTGGTATTGTGTGTTGCTGCTACTGCAGCTGCAGTTGGGAGTGTGTGTTGTTTCGGCTGCTGCAGTTGGGAGTGTGTGTTGTTTTGGCTGCTGCAGTTGGGAGTGGGTGTTATTGCTGCTGCTGCAGTTGGGAGGGTATGTTGCTGCTGCTGCTATAGTTGGGAGTGTGTTTTGCTGCTCCTGCATTTGGGAGTGTGTTGCTGCTCTAGATGTTGCTGCAGTTGGGAGTGTGGTGCTGCTGCTGCTTCAGCATTTGCGAGTGTGTTGTTGCTTCTGCTGCTGCAGTTGGGAGTGTGGAGCTGCTGCTGCTGCAGTTGGAAGTGTGTGTTGTTGCTGCTACAGCAGTTGGGAGTGTATGTTGCTGCTGCTGATGCTGCATTTGGCAGTGTGTGTACTTTCTGCTGCTGTAGTTGGGAGTGTATGTTGCTGCTGATGCAGCAGTTGGGAGTGTGTGTTGTTGATGCTGCGGCTGCAGTAGGGTGTATGAGCTGCTGCTGCTGCTGCAGCAGTTGGGAGTGTGTGTTGTTCCTGCAGTTGGGAGTGTGTGTTGTTGCTGCTGCTGCTGCAGCAGCTGGGAGTGTGTGTTGCTGCTGCTGCTGCAGTTGGGAGTGTGTGTTGTTGCTTCTGCGGTTGGGAGCGGGTTCCTGCTGTAGATGTTGCAGCAGTTGGGAGTATGTGTTATTGCTGCAGCTGCAGTTGGGAGTGGGTGTTGCTGCTGCTGCTGCAGTTGGGAGAGTGCGTTGTTGCTGCTGCTGCCTTTTGGAGTTTGTGTTTGTTTTTGATGCCTCTGCATTTAGGAGTGTGAGTTGTTGCTGCTGCTGCTGCAGTTGGGAGTTTGTGTTGCTGCTGCTGCTGCAGTTGGGAGTTTGTGTTGTTGCTGCTGCTGCTGCAGTTGGGAGTTTGTGCTGTTGCTGCTGCTGCGGTTGGGAGCTTGTGTTGATGCAGCTGATGCTGCTGCAGTTGGGAGTGTGTGTTGTTGCTGCTGCTGCAGCAGTTGGGAGTTTGTGTTGCTGCTGCTGCTGCAGTTGGGATTGTGTGTTGCTGCTACTGCAGCTGCAGTTGGGAGTGTGTGTTGTTGCTGCTGATGCTGCAGTTGGAAGTGTGTATTCCTGCTGCTGCAGCATTTGCGAGTGGGTGTTATTGCTGCTGCTGCAGTTCGGAGTGTACGTTGCTGCTGCTGCTGTAGTTGGGAGTGTGTTTTGCTGCTCCTGCATTTGGGAGTGTGTTGCTTCTGTAGATGTTGCTGCAGTTGGGAGTGTGTTGCTGCTGCTGCTTCAGCAGTTGGGAGTGTGTTGTTGCTTCTGCTGCTGCAGTTGGGAGTGTGGAGCTGCTGCTGCTGCAGTTGGGAGTGTGTGTTTTTGCTGCAGCAGCAGTTGGGAGTATGAGTTGCTGCTGCTGCTGCATTTTGGAGTGTGTGTTGATGCTGCTGCTGCAGCAGTTGGGAGTGTGTGTTCCTGCTGTAGATGTTGCAGCAGATGGGAGTGTGTGTTGCTGCTGCTGCAGCAGTTGGGAGTGTGTGTTCCTGCTGTAGATGTTGCAGCAGATGGGAGTGTGTGTTGCTGCTGCTGCAGCTGTTGGGAGTGTATGTTGCTGCTGCTGCTGCTGCAGCTGTGAGGGTGTGTTGCTGCTGCCACAGTTGGCAGTGTGTGTTGCTGCTGCTGCTGCTGCAGTTGGGAGTGTGTGTTGCTGCTGCAGCAGTTGGGAGTGTGTGTTGCTGCTGCTGCTGCAGTTGGGAGTTTGTTTTGCTGCTTCTGCGGTTGGGAGTGTGCTCCTGCTGTAGATGTTGCCGCAGTTGGAGTGTATGTTTTTGCTGCTGCTGCAGTTGGGAGTTTGTTTTGCTGCTTCCGTGGTTGGGTGTGTGATCCTGCTGTAGATGTTCGGCAGCTGGGAGCGTGTGTTGCTGCTGCTGCAGTTAGAAGTGGGTGTTGCTGCTTCTGCTGCAGTTGGGAGTGTGTGTTGTTGCTGCTGCTGCAGCAGCAGTTGGGAGTTTTTGTTGTTGCTGCAGTTGGGAGTGTTTGTTGTTGCTACTGCTGCAGTTGGGAGTGTGTGTTGTTGCTTCTGCGGTTAGGAGCGGGTTCCTGCTGTAGATGTTGCAGCAGTTGGGAGTGTGTGTTATTGCTGCAGCTGCAGTTGGCAGTGGGTGTTGCTGCTGCTGCTGCAGTTGGGAGAGTGCGTTGTTGCTGCTGCTGCCTTTTGGAGTTTGTGTTTGATTTTGATGCCTCTGCAGTTAGGAGTGTGAGTTGTTGCTGCTGCTGCTGCAGTTGGGAGTTGGTGTTGCTGCTGCTGCTGCAGTTGGGAGTGTGTGTTGTTGCTGCTGCTGCAGCAGCAGTTGGGAGTTTTTGTTGTTGCTGCAGTTGGGAGTGTTTGTTGTTGCTACTGCTGCAGTTGGGAGTGTGTGTTGTTGCTTCTGCGGTTAGGAGCGGGTTCCTGCTGTAGATGTTGCAGCAGTTGGGAGTGTGTGTTATTGCTGCAGCTGCAGTTGGCAGTGGGTGTTGATGCTGCTGCTGCTGTTGGGAGAGTGCGTTGTTGCTGCTGCTGCCTTTTGGAGTTTGTGTTTGATTTTGATGCCTCTGCAGTTAGGAGTGTGAGTTGTTGCTGCTGCTGCTGCAGTTGGGAGTTTGTGTTGCTGCTGCTGCTGCATTTGGGAGTGTGTGTTGTTGCTGCTGCAGCAGCAGTTGGGAGTTTTTGTTGTTGCTGCAGTTGGGTGTGTTTGTTGTTGCTGCTGCTGCTGTAGCAGCAGTTGGGAGTGTGTGTTGCTGCTGCTGCTGCAGTTGGGAGTGTGTGTTGTTGCTGCTGCTGCTGCAGTTTGGAGTTTGTGTTGCTGCTGCAGCTGCGGTTGGGAGTTTGTGTTGTTGCTGCTGCGGTGGGATTTTGTGTTGTTGCTGCTGCTGCTGCGGTTGGGAGAGTGTGTTGTTGCTGCTGCTGCTCAGATGGGAGTGTGTGTTGTTGCTGCTGATGCTGCAGTTGGGAGTGTGTATTTCTGCTGCTGCAGCATTTGCGAGTGGGTGTTAATGCTGCTGCTGCAGTTGGGAGGGTATGTTGCTGCTGCTGCAGCAGATTGGAGTGTGTATTGCTGCTGCTGCTGCAGTTGAGAGTGTGTGTTGTTGCTGATGCTGCTGCAGTTGGGAGTTTGTGCTGTTGCTGCTGCTGCTGCTGCTGTGGTTCGGAGCATGTGTTGTTGCAGCTGATGCTGCTGCGGTTGGGAGTGTGTGTTGTTGCTGCTGCTGCTGCAGCAATTGGGAGTGTGTGTTGTAGCTGCTGCTGCTGCTGTTTGGAGTGAGTGTTGCTGCTGCTGCTGCTGCTGCAGTTGGGATTGTGTGTTGCTGCTACTGCAGCTGCAGTTGGGAGTGTGTGTTGTTTTGGCTGCTGCAGTTGGGAGTGGGTGTTATTGCTGCTGCTGCAGTTGGGAGGGTATGTTGCTGCTGCTGCTGTAGTTGGGAGTGTGTTTTGCTGCTCCTGCATTTGGGAGTGTGTTGCTGCTCTAGATGTTGCTGCAGTTGGGAGTGTGGTGCTGCTGCTGCTTCAGCATTTGGGAGTGTTTTGTTGATTCTGCTGCTGCAGTTGGGAGTGTGGAGCTGCTGCTGCTGCAGTTGGAAGTGTGTGTTGTTGCTGCTACAGCAGCTGGGAGTGTATGTTGCTGCTGCTGATGCTGCATTTGGCAGTGTGTGTACTTTCTGCTGCTGCAGTTGGGAGTGTATGTTGCTGCTGATGCTGCAGTTGGGAGTGTGTTTTGCTGTTGCGGCAGCAGTTGGGAGAGTGTGTTGTTGATGGTGTGTGTTGTTGCTGCTGCTGCAGCAGATGGGAGTGTGCATTGCTGCTGCTGCTGCTGCTGTTGGGAGTGTGTGTTGTTGCTGATGCTGCTGCAGTTGGGAGTTTGTGCTGTAGCTGCTGCTGCTGCTGCTGCGGTTGGGAGCTTGTGTTGTTGCAGCTGATGCTGCTGTTGGGAGTGAGTGTTGCTGCTGCTGCTGCTGCTGCAGTTGGGATTGTGTGTTGCTGCTACTGCAGCTGCAGTTGGGTGTGTGTGTTGTTTCAGCTGCTGCTGCAGTTGAGAGTGTGTGTTGTTGCTGCTGCTGCTGCAGTTGGGAGTGTGTATTCCTGCTGCTGCAGCATTTGCGAGCGGGTGTTATTGCTGCTGCTGCATTGGGAGTGTATGTTTCTGCTGCTGTAGTTGGGAGTGTGTTTTGCTGCTCCTGTATTTGGGAGTGTGTTGCTTCTGTAGATGTTGCTGCAGTTGGGAGTGTGTTGCTGCTGCTGCTTCAGCAGTTGGGAGTGTGTTGTTGCTTCTGCTGCTGCAGTTGGGAGTGTGGAGCTGCTGCTGCTGCAGTTGGGTGTGTGTGTTGTTGCTGCTACAGCAGCTGGGAGTGTATGTTGCTGCTGCTGCTGATGCTGCATTTGGCAGTGTGTTTACTTTCTGCAGCAGCAGTTGGGAGTTTTGTTGTTGCTGCAGTTGGGAGTGTTTGTTGTTGCTGCTGCTGCTGCAGCAGCAGTTGGGAGTGTGTGTTGCTGCTGCTGCTGCAGTTGGGAGTGTGTGTTGTTGCTTCTGCGGTTAGGAGCGGGTTCCTGCTGTAGATGTTGCAGCAGTTGGGAGTATGTGTTATTGCTGCCGCTGCAGTTAGGAGTGTGAGTTGTTGCAGCTGCTGCTGCAGTTGGGACTTTGTGTTGTAGCTGCTGCTGCTGCAGTTGGGAGTGAGTGTTGCCGCTGCTGCTGCTGCTGCTGCAGTTCGGATTGTGTGTTGCTGCTACTGCAGCTGCAGTTGGGAGTGTGTTTTGTTTCGGCTGCTGCAGTTGGTATTGTGTGTTGCTGCTACTGCAGCTGCAGTTGGGAGTGTGTGTTGTTTCGGCTGCTGCAGTTGGGAGTGTGTGTTGTTTTGGCTGCTGCAGTTGGGAGTGGGTGTTATTGCTGCTGCTGCAGTTGGGAGGGTATGTTGCTGCTGCTGCTATAGTTGGGAGTGTGTTTTGCTGCTCCTGCATTTGGGAGTGTGTTGCTGCTCTAGATGTTGCTGCAGTTGGGAGTGTGGTGCTGCTGCTGCTTCAGCATTTGCGAGTGTGTTGTTGCTTCTGCTGCTGCAGTTGGGAGTGTGGAGCTGCTGCTGCTGCAGTTGGAAGTGTGTGTTGTTGCTGCTACAGCAGTTGGGAGTGTATGTTGCTGCTGCTGATGCTGCATTTGGCAGTGTGTGTACTTTCTGCTGCTGTAGTTGGGAGTGTATGTTGCTGCTGATGCAGCAGTTGGGAGTGTGTGTTGTTGATGCTGCGGCTGCAGTAGGGTGTATGAGCTGCTGCTGCTGCTGCAGCAGTTGGGAGTGTGTGTTGTTCCTGCAGTTGGGAGTGTGTGTTGTTGCTGCTGCTGCTGCAGCAGCTGGGAGTGTGTGTTGCTGCTGCTGCTGCAGTTGGGAGTGTGTGTTGTTGCTTCTGCGGTTGGGAGCGGGTTCCTGCTGTAGATGTTGCAGCAGTTGGGAGTATGTGTTATTGCTGCAGCTGCAGTTGGGAGTGGGTGTTGCTGCTGCTGCTGCAGTTGGGAGAGTGCGTTGTTGCTGTTGCTGCCTTTTGGAGTTTGTGTTTGTTTTTGATGCCTCTGCATTTAGGAGTGTGAGTTGTTGCTGCTGCTGCTGCAGTTGGGAGTTTGTGTTGCTGCTGCTGCTGCAGTTGGGAGTTTGTGTTGTTGCTGCTGCTGCTGCAGTTGGGAGTTTGTGCTGTTGCTGCTGCTGCGGTTGGGAGCTTGTGTTGATGCAGCTGATGCTGCTGCAGTTGGGAGTGTGTGTTGTTGCTGCTGCTGCAGCAGTTGGGAGTTTGTGTTGCTGCTGCTGCTGCAGTTGGGATTGTGTGTTGCTGCTACTGCAGCTGCAGTTGGGAGTGTGTGTTGTTGCTGCTGATGCTGCAGTTGGAAGTGTGTATTCCTGCTGCTGCAGCATTTGCGAGTGGGTGTTATTGCTGCTGCTGCAGTTCGGAGTGTACGTTGCTGCTGCTGCTGTAGTTGGGAGTGTGTTTTGCTGCTCCTGCATTTGGGAGTGTGTTGCTTCTGTAGATGTTGCTGCAGTTGGGAGTGTGTTGCTGCTGCTGCTTCAGCAGTTGGGAGTGTGTTGTTGCTTCTGCTGCTGCAGTTGGGAGTGTGGAGCTGCTGCTGCTGCAGTTGGGAGTGTGTGTTTTTGCTGCAGCAGCAGTTGGGAGTATGAGTTGCTGCTGCTGCTGCATTTTGGAGTGTGTGTTGATGCTGCTGCTGCAGCAGTTGGGAGTGTGTGTTCCTGCTGTAGATGTTGCAGCAGATGGGAGTGTGTGTTGCTGCTGCTGCAGCAGTTGGGAGTGTGTGTTCCTGCTGTAGATGTTGCAGCAGATGGGAGTGTGTGTTGCTGCTGCTGCAGCTGTTGGGAGTGTATGTTGCTGCTGCTGCTGCTGCAGCTGTGAGGGTGTGTTGCTGCTGCCACAGTTGGCAGTGTGTGTTGCTGCTGCTGCTGCTGCAGTTGGGAGTGTGTGTTGCTGCTGCAGCAGTTGGGAGTGTGTGTTGCTGCTGCTGCTGCAGTTGGGAGTTTGTTTTGCTGCTTCTGCGGTTGGGAGTGTGCTCCTGCTGTAGATGTTGCCGCAGTTGGAGTGTATGTTTTTGCTGCTGCTGCAGTTGGGAGTTTGTTTTGCTGCTTCCGTGGTTGGGTGTGTGATCCTGCTGTAGATGTTCGGCAGCTGGGAGCGTGTGTTGCTGCTGCTGCAGTTAGAAGTGGGTGTTGCTGCTTCTGCTGCAGTTGGGAGTGTGTGTTGTTGCTGCTGCTGCAGCAGCAGTTGGGAGTTTTTGTTGTTGCTGCAGTTGGGAGTGTTTGTTGTTGCTACTGCTGCAGTTGGGAGTGTGTGTTGTTGCTTCTGCGGTTAGGAGCGGGTTCCTGCTGTAGATGTTGCAGCAGTTGGGAGTGTGTGTTATTGCTGCAGCTGCAGTTGGCAGTGGGTGTTGCTGCTGCTGCTGCAGTTGGGAGAGTGCGTTGTTGCTGCTGCTGCCTTTTGGAGTTTGTGTTTGATTTTGATGCCTCTGCAGTTAGGAGTGTGAGTTGTTGCTGCTGCTGCTGCAGTTGGGAGTTGGTGTTGCTGCTGCTGCTGCAGTTGGGAGTGTGTGTTGTTGCTGCTGCTGCAGCAGCAGTTGGGAGTTTTTGTTGTTGCTGCAGTTGGGAGTGTTTGTTGTTGCTACTGCTGCAGTTGGGAGTGTGTGTTGTTGCTTCTGCGGTTAGGAGCGGGTTCCTGCTGTAGATGTTGCAGCAGTTGGGAGTGTGTGTTATTGCTGCAGCTGCAGTTGGCAGTGGGTGTTGATGCTGCTGCTGCTGTTGGGAGAGTGCGTTGTTGCTGCTGCTGCCTTTTGGAGTTTGTGTTTGATTTTGATGCCTCTGCAGTTAGGAGTGTGAGTTGTTGCTGCTGCTGCTGCAGTTGGGAGTTTGTGTTGCTGCTGCTGCTGCATTTGGGAGTGTGTGTTGTTGCTGCTGCAGCAGCAGTTGGGAGTTTTTGTTGTTGCTGCAGTTGGGTGTGTTTGTTGTTGCTGCTGCTGCTGTAGCAGCAGTTGGGAGTGTGTGTTGCTGCTGCTGCTGCAGTTGGGAGTGTTAGTTGTGAATGTGTGTTGTTGCTGCTGCTGCTGCAGTTGGGATTGTGCATTGTTGCTGCTGCTGCCGCTGTTGCAGTTGGGAGTGTGTGTTGTTGCTGCTGCTGCTGCTGTTGGGAGTTTGTGTTGCTGCTGCTGCTGCGGTTGGGAGTTTGTGTTGTTGCTGCTGTTGCTGCTGCAGTTGGGAGTTTGTGTTGTTGCTGCTGATGCTGCAGTTGGGAGTGTATGTTGTTGCTGCTGCTGCTGCAGTTAGGAGTTTGTGTTGCTGCTGCTGCTGCAGTTGGGAGTGTGTGTTGTTGCTGTTGCTGCTGCAGTTGTGAGTGTGTATTCCTGCTGCTGCAGCATTTGCGAGTGGTTGAAATTGCTGCTGCTGCAGTTGGGAGGGTTTGTTGCTGCTGCTGCTGTAGTTGGGATTGTTTTACTGCTGTAGATGTTACAGCATTTGGGAGTGTGTGTTGTTGCTGCTGCTGCTGCAGTTGGGATTGTGAGTTGTTGCTGCTGCTGCAGTTGGGAGAGTGCGTTATTGCTGCTGCTGCTGCAGTTGGGAGTGTGTGTTGTTGCTTCTGCTTCTGCAGTTGGGAGTGTGTGCTGCTGCTGCTGCAGTTGGCAGTGTGAGTTGTTGCTGCTGCTGCTGCAATTGGGACTGTGTGTTGTTGCTGCTGCTGCTGCTGCAGTTGGGAGTGTGTGTTGTTGCTGCTGCAGCAGCAGTTGGGAGTTTTTGTTGTTGCTGCAGTTGGGTGTGTTTGTTGTTGCTGCTGCTGCTGTAGCAGCAGTTGGGAGTGTGTGTTGCTGCTGCTGCTGCAGTTGGGAGTGTGTGTTGTTGCTTCTGCGGTTAGGAGCGGGTTCCTGCTGTAGATGGTGCAGCAGTTGGGAGTATGTGTTATTGCTGCAGCTGCAGTTGGGAGTGGGTGTTGCTGCTGCTGCTGCAGTTGGGAGAGTGTGTTGTTGCTGCTGCTGCTGTTTGGAGTTTGTGTTTGTTGATGCCGCTGCAGTTAGGAGTGTGAGTGTGTGTTGTTGCTGCTGCTGCTGCAGTTTGGAGTTTGTGTTGCTGCTGCAGCTGCGGTTGGGAGTTTGTGTTGTTGCTGCTGCAGTGGGATTTTGTGTTGTTGCTGCTGCTGCTGCGGTTGGGAGAGTGTGTTGTTGCTGCTGCTGCTCAGATGGGAGTGTGTGTTGTTGCTGCTGATGCTGCAGTTGGGAGTGTGTATTTCTGCTGCTGCAGCATTTGCGAGTGGGTGTTAATGCTGCTGCTGCAGTTGGGAGGGTATGTTGCTGCTGCTGCAGCAGATTGGAGTGTGTATTGCTGCTGCTGCTGCAGTTGAGAGTGTGTGTTGTTGCTGATGCTGCTGCAGTTGGGAGTTTGTGCTGTTGCTGCTGCTGCTGCTGCTGTGGTTCGGAGCATGTGTTGTTGCAGCTGATGCTGCTGCGGTTGGGAGTGTGTGTTGTTGCTGCTGCTGCTGCAGCAATTGGGAGTGTGTGTTGTAGCTGCTGCTGCTGCTGTTTGGAGTGAGTGTTGCTGCTGCTGCTGCTGCTGCAGTTGGGATTGTGTGTTGCTGCTACTGCAGCTGCAGTTGGGAGTGTGTGTTGTTTTGGCTGCTGCAGTTGGGAGTGGGTGTTATTGCTGCTGCTGCAGTTGGGAGGGTATGTTGCTGCTGCTGCTGTAGTTGGGAGTGTGTTTTGCTGCTCCTGCATTTGGGAGTGTGTTGCTGCTCTAGATGTTGCTGCAGTTGGGAGTGTGGTGCTGCTGCTGCTTCAGCATTTGGGAGTGTTTTGTTGATTCTGCTGCTGCAGTTGGGAGTGTGGAGCTGCTGCTGCTGCAGTTGGAAGTGTGTGTTGTTGCTGCTACAGCAGCTGGGAGTGTATGTTGCTGCTGCTGATGCTGCATTTGGCAGTGTGTGTACTTTCTGCTGCTGCAGTTGGGAGTGTATGTTGCTGCTGATGCTGCAGTTGGGAGTGTGTTTTGCTGTTGCGGCAGCAGTTGGGAGAGTGTGTTGTTGATGGTGTGTGTTGTTGCTGCTGCTGCAGCAGATGGGAGTGTGCATTGCTGCTGCTGCTGCTGCTGTTGGGAGTGTGTGTTGTTGCTGATGCTGCTGCAGTTGGGAGTTTGTGCTGTAGCTGCTGCTGCTGCTGCTGCGGTTGGGAGCTTGTGTTGTTGCAGCTGATGCTGCTGTTGGGAGTGAGTGTTGCTGCTGCTGCTGCTGCTGCAGTTGGGATTGTGTGTTGCTGCTACTGCAGCTGCAGTTGGGTGTGTGTGTTGTTTCAGCTGCTGCTGCAGTTGAGAGTGTGTGTTGTTGCTGCTGCTGCTGCAGTTGGGAGTGTGTATTCCTGCTGCTGCAGCATTTGCGAGCGGGTGTTATTGCTGCTGCTGCATTGGGAGTGTATGTTTCTGCTGCTGTAGTTGGGAGTGTGTTTTGCTGCTCCTGTATTTGGGAGTGTGTTGCTTCTGTAGATGTTGCTGCAGTTGGGAGTGTGTTGCTGCTGCTGCTTCAGCAGTTGGGAGTGTGTTGTTGCTTCTGCTGCTGCAGTTGGGAGTGTGGAGCTGCTGCTGCTGCAGTTGGGTGTGTGTGTTGTTGCTGCTACAGCAGCTGGGAGTGTATGTTGCTGCTGCTGCTGATGCTGCATTTGGCAGTGTGTTTACTTTCTGCAGCAGCAGTTGGGAGTTTTGTTGTTGCTGCAGTTGGGAGTGTTTGTTGTTGCTGCTGCTGCTGCAGCAGCAGTTGGGAGTGTGTGTTGCTGCTGCTGCTGCAGTTGGGAGTGTGTGTTGTTGCTTCTGCGGTTAGGAGCGGGTTCCTGCTGTAGATGTTGCAGCAGTTGGGAGTATGTGTTATTGCTGCCGCTGCAGTTAGGAGTGTGAGTTGTTGCAGCTGCTGCTGCAGTTGGGACTTTGTGTTGTAGCTGCTGCTGCTGCAGTTGGGAGTGAGTGTTGCCGCTGCTGCTGCTGCTGCTGCAGTTCGGATTGTGTGTTGCTGCTACTGCAGCTGCAGTTGGGAGTGTGTTTTGTTTCGGCTGCTGCAGTTGGTATTGTGTGTTGCTGCTACTGCAGCTGCAGTTGGGAGTGTGTGTTGTTTCGGCTGCTGCAGTTGGGAGTGTGTGTTGTTTTGGCTGCTGCAGTTGGGAGTGGGTGTTATTGCTGCTGCTGCAGTTGGGAGGGTATGTTGCTGCTGCTGCTATAGTTGGGAGTGTGTTTTGCTGCTCCTGCATTTGGGAGTGTGTTGCTGCTCTAGATGTTGCTGCAGTTGGGAGTGTGGTGCTGCTGCTGCTTCAGCATTTGCGAGTGTGTTGTTGCTTCTGCTGCTGCAGTTGGGAGTGTGGAGCTGCTGCTGCTGCAGTTGGAAGTGTGTGTTGTTGCTGCTACAGCAGTTGGGAGTGTATGTTGCTGCTGCTGATGCTGCATTTGGCAGTGTGTGTACTTTCTGCTGCTGTAGTTGGGAGTGTATGTTGCTGCTGATGCAGCAGTTGGGAGTGTGTGTTGTTGATGCTGCGGCTGCAGTAGGGTGTATGAGCTGCTGCTGCTGCTGCAGCAGTTGGGAGTGTGTGTTGTTCCTGCAGTTGGGAGTGTGTGTTGTTGCTGCTGCTGCTGCAGCAGCTGGGAGTGTGTGTTGCTGCTGCTGCTGCAGTTGGGAGTGTGTGTTGTTGCTTCTGCGGTTGGGAGCGGGTTCCTGCTGTAGATGTTGCAGCAGTTGGGAGTATGTGTTATTGCTGCAGCTGCAGTTGGGAGTGGGTGTTGCTGCTGCTGCTGCAGTTGGGAGAGTGCGTTGTTGCTGCTGCTGCCTTTTGGAGTTTGTGTTTGTTTTTGATGCCTCTGCATTTAGGAGTGTGAGTTGTTGCTGCTGCTGCTGCAGTT
The DNA here is from genome assembly GCF_017639515.1 of Carcharodon carcharias. Classification (NCBI taxonomy): domain Eukaryota; kingdom Metazoa; phylum Chordata; class Chondrichthyes; order Lamniformes; family Lamnidae; genus Carcharodon; species Carcharodon carcharias. The sequence continues at coordinate 142,185,005 of NC_054477.1, forward strand.
GGGAGTTTGTGTTGCTGCTGCTGCTGCAGTTGGGAGTTTGTGTTGTTGCTGCTGCTGCTGCAGTTGGGAGTTTGTGCTGTTGCTGCTGCTGCGGTTGGGAGCTTGTGTTGATGCAGCTGATGCTGCTGCAGTTGGGAGTGTGTGTTGTTGCTGCTGCTGCAGCAGTTGGGAGTTTGTGTTGCTGCTGCTGCTGCAGTTGGGATTGTGTGTTGCTGCTACTGCAGCTGCAGTTGGGAGTGTGTGTTGTTGCTGCTGATGCTGCAGTTGGAAGTGTGTATTCCTGCTGCTGCAGCATTTGCGAGTGGGTGTTATTGCTGCTGCTGCAGTTCGGAGTGTACGTTGCTGCTGCTGCTGTAGTTGGGAGTGTGTTTTGCTGCTCCTGCATTTGGGAGTGTGTTGCTTCTGTAGATGTTGCTGCAGTTGGGAGTGTGTTGCTGCTGCTGCTTCAGCAGTTGGGAGTGTGTTGTTGCTTCTGCTGCTGCAGTTGGGAGTGTGGAGCTGCTGCTGCTGCAGTTGGGAGTGTGTGTTTTTGCTGCAGCAGCAGTTGGGAGTATGAGTTGCTGCTGCTGCTGCATTTTGGAGTGTGTGTTGATGCTGCTGCTGCAGCAGTTGGGAGTGTGTGTTCCTGCTGTAGATGTTGCAGCAGATGGGAGTGTGTGTTGCTGCTGCTGCAGCAGTTGGGAGTGTGTGTTCCTGCTGTAGATGTTGCAGCAGATGGGAGTGTGTGTTGCTGCTGCTGCAGCTGTTGGGAGTGTATGTTGCTGCTGCTGCTGCTGCAGCTGTGAGGGTGTGTTGCTGCTGCCACAGTTGGCAGTGTGTGTTGCTGCTGCTGCTGCTGCAGTTGGGAGTGTGTGTTGCTGCTGCAGCAGTTGGGAGTGTGTGTTGCTGCTGCTGCTGCAGTTGGGAGTTTGTTTTGCTGCTTCTGCGGTTGGGAGTGTGCTCCTGCTGTAGATGTTGCCGCAGTTGGAGTGTATGTTTTTGCTGCTGCTGCAGTTGGGAGTTTGTTTTGCTGCTTCCGTGGTTGGGTGTGTGATCCTGCTGTAGATGTTCGGCAGCTGGGAGCGTGTGTTGCTGCTGCTGCAGTTAGAAGTGGGTGTTGCTGCTTCTGCTGCAGTTGGGAGTGTGTGTTGTTGCTGCTGCTGCAGCAGCAGTTGGGAGTTTTTGTTGTTGCTGCAGTTGGGAGTGTTTGTTGTTGCTACTGCTGCAGTTGGGAGTGTGTGTTGTTGCTTCTGCGGTTAGGAGCGGGTTCCTGCTGTAGATGTTGCAGCAGTTGGGAGTGTGTGTTATTGCTGCAGCTGCAGTTGGCAGTGGGTGTTGCTGCTGCTGCTGCAGTTGGGAGAGTGCGTTGTTGCTGCTGCTGCCTTTTGGAGTTTGTGTTTGATTTTGATGCCTCTGCAGTTAGGAGTGTGAGTTGTTGCTGCTGCTGCTGCAGTTGGGAGTTTGTGTTGCTGCTGCTGCTGCAGTTGGGAGTGTGTGTTGTTGCTGCTGCTGCAGCAGCAGTTGGGAGTTTTTGTTGTTGCTGCAGTTGGGAGTGTTTGTTGTTGCTACTGCTGCAGTTGGGAGTGTGTGTTGTTGCTTCTGCGGTTAGGAGCGGGTTCCTGCTGTAGATGTTGCAGCAGTTGGGAGTGTGTGTTATTGCTGCAGCTGCAGTTGGCAGTGGGTGTTGCTGCTGCTGCTGCAGTTGGGAGAGTGCGTTGTTGCTGCTGCTGCCTTTTGGAGTTTGTGTTTGATTTTGATGCCTCTGCAGTTAGGAGTGTGAGTTGTTGCTGCTGCTGCTGCAGTTGGGAGTTTGTGTTGCTGCTGCTGCTGCATTTGGGAGTGTGTGTTGTTGCTGCTGCAGCAGCAGTTGGGAGTTTTTGTTGTTGCTGCAGTTGGGTGTGTTTGTTGTTGCTGCTGCTGCTGTAGCAGCAGTTGGGAGTGTGTGTTGCTGCTGCTGCTGCAGTTGGGAGTGTGTGTTGTTGCTTCTGCGGTTAGGAGCGGGTTCCTGCTGTAGATGGTGCAGCAGTTGGGAGTATGTGTTATTGCTGCAGCTGCAGTTGGGAGTGGGTGTTGCTGCTGCTGCTGCAGTTGGGAGAGTGCGTTGTTGCTGCTGCTGCTGTTTGGAGTTTGTGTTTGTTGCTGCCGCTGCAGTTAGGAGTGTGAGTTGTTGCAGCTGCTGCTGCAGTTGGGAGTTTGTGTTGCTGCTGCTGCTGCAGTTGGGAGTTTGTGTTGCTGCTGCTGCTGCAGTTGGGAGTGTGTGTTGTTGCTGCTGCTGCTGCATTTTGGAGTGTGTGTTGATGCTGCTGCTACAGCAGTTGGGAGCGTGTGTTGCTGCTGCTGCAGTTGTGAATGTGTGTTGTTGCTGCTGCTGCTGCAGTTGGGAGTGTGCATTGTTGCTGCTGCTGCCGCTGCTGCAGTTGGGAGTGTGTGTTGTTGCTGCTGCTGCTGCTGTTGGGAGTTTGTGTTGCTGCTGCTGCTGCGGTTGGGAGTTTGTGTTGTTGCTGCTGTTGCTGCTGCAGTTGGGAGTTTGTGTTGTTGCTGCTGATGCTGCAGTTGGGAGTGTATGTTGTTGCTGCTGCTGCTGCAGTTAGGAGTTTGTGTTGCTGCTGCTGCTGCAGTTGGGAGTGTGTGTTGTTGCTGTTGCTGCTGCAGTTGTGAGTGTGTATTCCTGCTGCTGCAGCATTTGCGAGTGGTTGAAATTGCTGCTGCTGCAGTTGGGAGGGTTTGTTGCTGCTGCTGCTGTAGTTGGGATTGTTTTACTGCTGTAGATGTTACAGCATTTGGGAGTGTGTGTTGTTGCTGCTGCTGCTGCAGTTGGGATTGTGAGTTGTTGCTGCTGCTGCAGTTGGGAGAGTGCGTTATTGCTGCTGCTGCTGCAGTTGGGAGTGTGTGTTGTTGCTTCTGCTTCTGCAGTTGGGAGTGTGTGCTGCTGCTGCTGCAGTTGGCAGTGTGAGTTGTTGCTGCTGCTGCTGCAATTGGGACTGTGTGTTGTTGCTGCTGCTGCTGCTGCAGTTGGGAGTGTGCGTTGTTGCTGCTGCAGCAGCAGTTGGGAGTTTTTGTTGTTGCTGCAGTTGGGTGTGTTTGTTGTTGCTGCTGCTGCTGTAGCAGCAGTTGGGAGTGTGTGTTGCTGCTGCTGCTGCAGTTGGGAGTGTGTGTTGTTGCTTCTGCGGTTAGGAGCGGGTTCCTGCTGTAGATGGTGCAGCAGTTGGGAGTATGTGTTATTGCTGCAGCTGCAGTTGGGAGTGGGTGTTGCTGCTGCTGCTGCAGTTGGGAGAGTGTGTTGTTGCTGCTGCTGCTGTTTGGAGTTTGTGTTTGTTGCTGCCGCTGCATTTAGGAGTGTGAGTTGTTGCAGCTGCTGCTGCAGTTGGGAGTTTGTGTTGCTGCTGCTGCTGCAGTTGGGAGTTTGTGTTGCTGCTGCTGCTGCAGTTGGGAGTGTGTGTTGTTGCTGCTGCTGCTGCAGTTTGGAGTTTGTGTTGCTGCTGCAGCTGCGGTTGGGAGTTTGTGTTGTTGCTGCTGCGGTGGGATTTTGTGTTGTTGCTGCTGCTGCTGCGGTTGGGAGAGTGTGTTGTTGCTGCTGCTGCTCAGATGGGAGTGTGTGTTGTTGCTGCTGATGCTGCAGTTGGGAGTGTGTATTTCTGCTGCTGCAGCATTTGCGAGTGGGTGTTAATGCTGCTGCTGCAGTTGGGAGGGTATGTTGCTGCTGCTGCAGCAGATTGGAGTGTGTATTGCTGCTGCTGCTGCAGTTGAGAGTGTGTGTTGTTGCTGATGCTGATGCTGCTGCAGTTGGGAGTTTGTGCTGTTGCTGCTGCTGCTGCTGCTGTGGTTCGGAGCATGTGTTGTTGCAGCTGATGCTGCTGCGGTTGGGAGTGTGTGTTGTTGCTGCTGCTGCTGCAGCAATTGGGAGTGTGTGTTGTAGCTGCTGCTGCTGCAGTTTGGAGTGAGTGTTGCTGCTGCTGCTGCTGCTGCAGTTGGGATTGTGTGTTGCTGCTACTGCAGCTGCAGTTGGGAGTGTGTGTTGTTTTGGCTGCTGCAGTTGGGAGTGGGTGTTATTGCTGCTGCTGCAGTTGGGAGGGTATGTTGCTGCTGCTGCTGTAGTTGGGAGTGTGTTTTGCTGCTCCTGCATTTGGGAGTGTGTTGCTGCTCTAGATGTTGCTGCAGTTGGGAGTGTGGTGCTGCTGCTGCTTCAGCATTTGGGAGTGTTTTGTTGATTCTGCTGCTGCAGTTGGGTGTGTGGAGCTGCTGCTGCTGCAGTTGGAAGTGTGTGTTGTTGCTGCTACAGCAGCTGGGAGTGTATGTTGCTGCTGCTGATGCTGCATTTGGCAGTGTGTGTACTTTCTGCTGCTGCAGTTGGGAGTGTATGTTGCTGCTGATGCTGCAGTTGGGAGTGTGTTTTGCTGTTGCGGCAGCAGTTGGGAGAGTGTGTTGTTGATGGTGTGTGTTGTTGCTGCTGCTGCAGCAGATGGGAGTGTGCATTGCTGCTGCTGCTGCTGCTGTTGGGAGTGTGTGTTGTTGCTGATGCTGCTGCAGTTGGGAGTTTGTGCTGTAGCTGCTGCTGCGGTTGGGAGCTTGTGTTGTTGCAGCTGATGCTGCTGTGGTTGGGAGTGTGTGTTGTTGCTGCTGCAGCTGCAGTTGGGAGTGAGTGTTGCTGCTGCTGCTGCTGCAGTTGGGATTGTGTGTTGCTGCTACTGCAGCTGCAGTTGGGTGTGTGTGTTGTTTCAGCTGCTGCTGCAGTTGAGAGTGTGTGTTGTTGCTGCTGCTGCTGCAGTTGGGAGTGTGTATTCCTGCTGCTGCAGCATTTGCGAGCGGGTGTTATTGCTGCTGCTGCATTGGGAGTGTATGTTGCTGCTGCTGTAGTTGGGAGTGTGTTTTGCTGCTCCTGTATTTGGGAGTGTGTTGCTTCTGTAGATGTTGCTGCAGTTGGGAGTGTGTTGCTGCTGCTGCTTCAGCAGTTGGGAGTGTGTTGTTGCTTCTGCTGCTGCAGTTGGGAGTGTGGAGCTGCTGCTGCTGCAGTTGGGTGTGTGTGTTGTTGCTGCTACAGCAGCTGGGAGTGTATGTTGCTGCTGCTGCTGATGCTGCATTTGGCAGTGTGTTTACTTTCTGCAGCAGCAGTTGGGAGTGTGAGTTGCTGCTGCTGCTGCATTTTGGAGTGTGTGTTGATGCTGCTGCTACAGCAGTTGGGAGCGTGTGTTGCTGCTGCTGCAGTTGCTGCAGTTGGGAGTGTGTGTTGTTGCTGCTGCTGTTGGGAGTTTGTGTTGCTGCTGCTGCTGCGGTTGGGAGTTTGTGTTGTTGCTGCTGTTGCTGCTGCGGTTGGGAGTTTGTGTTGTTGCTGCTGATGCTGCAGTTGGGAGTGTATGTTGTTGCTGCTGCTGCTGCAGTTAGGATTTTGTGTTGCTGCTGCTGCTGCAGTTGGGAGTGTGTGTTGTTGCTGTTGCTGCTGCAGTTGTGAGTGTGTATTCCTGCTGCTGCAGCATTTGCGAGTGGTTGAAATTGCTGCTGCTGCAGTTGGGAGGGTTTGTTGCTGCTGCTGCTGTAGTTGGGAGTGTTTTACTGCTGTAGATGTTACAGCATTTGGGAGTTTGTGTTGCTGCTGCAGCTGCGGTTGGCTGTTTGTGTTGTTGCTGCTGTTGCTGCTGCGGTTGGGAGTTTGTGTTGTTGCTGCTGATGCTACAGTTGGGAGTGTGTATTCCTGCTGCTGCAGCATTTGCGAGTGGGTGTTATTGCTGCTGCTGCAGTTGGGAGTGTGTGTTGTTGTTGCTGCTGCAGCAGTTGGGAGTGTGTGTTGTAGCTGCTGCTGCTGCAGTTGGGATTGTGTGTTGCTGCTACTGCAGCTGCAGTTTGGAGTGTGTGTTGTTTCGGCTGCTGCAGTTGGGATTGTGTGTTGCTGCTACTGCAGCTGCAGTTGGGAGTGTGTGTTGTTTCGGCTGCTGCAGTTGGGATTGTGTGTTGCTGCTACTGCAGCTGCTGTTGGGAGTGTGTGTTGTTTCGGCTGCTGCAGTTGGGATTGTGTGTTGCTGCTACTGCAGCTGCAGTTGGGAGTGTGTGTTGTTTCGGCTGCTGCAGTTGGGAGCGGGTGTTATTGCTGCTGCTGCAGTTGGGAGGGTATGTTGCTGCTGCTGCTGTAGTTGGGAGTGTGTTTTGCTGCTCCTGCATTTGGGAGTGTGTTGTTGCTGTAGATGTGGCTGCAGTTGGGAGTGTGGTGCTGCTGCTGCTTCAGCATTTGGGAGTGTGGTGTTGCTTCTGCTGCTGCAGTTGGGAGTGTGGAGCTGCTGCTGCTGCAGTTGGAAGTGTGTGTTGTTGCTGCTACAGCAGCTGGGAGTGTATGTTGCTGCTGCTGATGCTGCATTTGGCAGTGTGTGTACTTTCTGCTGCTGCAGTTGGGAGTGTATGTTGCTGCTTATGCTGCAATTGGGAGTGTGTGTTGTTGATGCTGTTGCTGCAGTAGGGAGTATGAGCTGCTGCTGCTGCTGCAGCAGTTGGGAGTGTGTGTTGTTGCTGCAGTTGGGAGTGTGCGTTATTGCTGCTGCTGCTGAAGTTGGGAGTGTGTGTTGTTGCTGCTGCTGCTGCAGTTGGGAGTGTTTGTTGTTGCTGCTGCAGCTGTAGTTGAGAATGTGTGTTTTAGCTGCTGCTGCTGCAGTAGGGACTGTGAGCTGCTGCTGCTGCAGCAGTTGGGAATTTGTGTTGTTGCTGCTGCTGCTGCATTTGAGAGTTTGTGTTGCTGCTGCTGCTGTTGGGAGTGTGTGTTGTTGCTGCTGCTGCTGCAGTTGGGAGTTTGTGTTGTTGCTGCTGCAGTTGAGAGTGTGTATTCCTGCTGCTGCAGCATTTGTGAGTGGGTGAAATTGCTGCTGCTGCAGTTGGGAGGATTTGTTGCTGCTGCTGCTGTAGTTGGGAGTGTGTTTATGCTGTAGTTGTTGCAGCATTTGGGAGTGTGTGTTATGCTGCTGCTGCTGCTGCAGTTGGGATTGTGAGTTGTTGCTGCTGCTGCAGTTGGGAGTGTGCATTATTGCTGCTGCTGCTGTTGGGAGTGTGTGTTGTTGCTACTGCTGCAGTTGGGAGTGTGTGCTGCTGCTGCTGCAGCAGTTGGGAGTGTATGTTGTTGCTTCTGCTGCTGCAGTTGGGAGTGTGTGTTGTTGCTGCTGCTGCTGCAGTTGGGAGCGTGAGATGTTGCTGCTGCTGCTGCAATTGGGAGTGTGTGTTGTTGCTGCTGCTGCTGCAGTAGGTAGTGTGTGCTGCTGCTGCGGCAGCAGTTGGGAGTGTGTGTTGTTGCTGCTGCTGCTGCAGTTGGGAGTGTGTGTTATTGCTGCTGCTGCTGCAGTTGGGAGTGTGTGTTGTTGCTGCTGCTGCTGCAGTTGTGAGTGTGTGTTGTTACTGCTGCTGCTGCAGTTGGGATTGTGAGTTGTTGCTGCTGCTGCAGAAGTTGGGAGTGTGTGTTATTGCTGCTGCTGCTGCAGTTGAGAGTGTGTGTTGTAGCTGCTGCTGCTGCAGTAGGAACTGTGTGCTGCTGCTGCTGCTGCTGCAGAGGTTGGGAGTTTGTGTTGTTGCTGCTGCTGCTGCAGTTGGGAGTGGGTGTTGTTGCTGCTGCTGCCGCAGTTGGGAGTTTGTGTTGCTGCTGCTGCTGCAGTTGGGAGTGTGTGTTGTTGCTGCTGCTGCTGCAGTTAGGAGTGTGTATTCCTGCTGCTGCAGCATTTGCGAGTGGTTCAAATTGCTGCTGCTGCAGTTGGGAGGTTTTGTTGCTGCTGCTGCTGTAGTTGGGAGTGTTTTACTGCTGTAGATGTTGCAGCATTTGGGAGTGTGTGTTGTTGCTGCTGCTGCTGCAGTTGGGATTGTGAGTTGTTGCTGCTGCTGCAGTTGGGAGAGTGCGTTATTGCTGCTGCTGCTGCAGTTGGGAGTGTATGGTGTTGCTTCTGCTGCTGCAGTTGGGAGTGTGTGTTGTAGCTGCTGCTGCTGCAGTAGGGACTGTGTGCTGCTGCTGCTGCTGCAGCAGTTGGGAATTTGTGTTGTTGCTGCTGCTGCTGCAGTTGGGAGTGTGTGTTATTGCTGCTGCTGCTGCAGTTGGGAGTGTTTGTTGTTGCTGCTGCTGCTGCAATTGGGAGCGTGTGCTGCTGCTGCTGCAGCAGTTGGGAGTGTGTGTTGTTGCTGCTGCTGCTGCAGATGGGAGTGTGTGTTGCTGCTGCTGCTGCAGTTGGCAGTGTGAGTTGTTGCTGCTGCTGCTGCTGCAATTGGGAGTGTGTGTTGTTGCTGCTGCTGCTGCTGTTGGGATTGTGAGTTGTTGCTGCTGCTGCTGCAGTTGTGAGTGTGTGCTGTTGCTGCTGCCTCTGCTGCGGTTGGGAGTGTGTTCCTGCTGTAGATGTTGCAGCTGTTGGGAGTGGGTGTTGCTGCTGCTGCATTTGGGAGTGTGTGTTGCTGCTGCTGCTGCTGCTGCTTTTGGGATTGTGAGTTGTTGCTGCTGCTGCCGCAGTTGGGAGTGTGTGTTATTGCTGCTGCTGCTGCAGTTGGGTGTGTGTGCTGCTGCCTGTGCTGCAGCAGTTGGGAGTGTGTGTTGTTGCTGCTCCTGCTGCAGTTGGGAGTGAGTTTTGTTGCTGCTGCTGCTGCAGTTGGGAGTGTGTGTTGTTCCTGCTGCTGCTGCTGTTGGGATTGTGAGTTGTTGCTGCTGCTGCAGCAGTTGGGAGTGTGTGTTGTTGCTGCTGCTGCTGCAGTTGGGAGTGTGTGTTGTTGCTGCTCCTGCTGCAGTTGAGAGTGAGTTTTGTTGCTGCTGCTGCTGCAGTTGGGAGTGTGTGTTGTTCCTGCTGCTGCTGCAGTTAGGATTGTGAGTTGTTGCTGCTGCTGCAGCAGTTGGGAGTGTGTGTTGTTGCTGCTGCTGCTGCAGTTGGGAGTGTGTGTGTTGTTGCTGCTGCTGCTGCCGCAGTTGGGTGTTTGTGTTGCTGCTGCTGCTGCAGTTGGGAGTGTGTGTTGTTGCTGCTGCTGCTGCAGTTAGGAGTGTGTATTCCTGCTGCTGCAGCATTTGCGAGTGGTTCAAATTGCTGCTGCTGCAGTTGGGAGGTTTTGTTGCTGCTGCTGCTGTAGTTGGGAGTGTTTTACTGCTGTAGATGTTGCAGCATTTGGGAGTGTGTGTTGTTGCTGCTGCTGCTGCAGTTGGGATTGTGAGTTGTTGCTGCTGCTGCAGTTGGGAGAGTGCGTTATTGCTGCTGCTGCTGCAGTTGGGAGTGTATGGTGTTGCTTCTGCTGCTGCAGTTGGGAGTGTATGGTGTTGCTTCTGCTGCTGCAGTTGGGAGTGTGTGTTGTAGCTGCTGCTGCTGCAGTAGGGACTGTGTGCTGCTGCTGCTGCTGCAGCAGTTGGGAATTTGTGTTGTTGCTGCTGCTGCTGCAGTTGGGAGTGTGTGTTATTGCTGCTGCTGCTGCAGTTGGGAGTGTTTGTTGTTGCTGCTGCTGCTGCAATTGGGAGCGTGTGCTGCTGCTGCTGCAGCAGTTGGGAGTGTGTGTTGTTGCTGCTGCTGCTGCAGATGGGAGTGTGTGTTGCTGCTGCTGCTGCAGTTGGCAGTGTGAGTTGTTGCTGCTGCTGCTGCAATTGGGAGTGTGTGTTGTTGCTGCTGCTGCTGCTGTTGGGATTATGAGTTGTTGCTGCTGCTGCTGCAGTTGTGAGTGTGTGCTGTTGCTGCTGCTGCTGCTGCGGTTGGGAGTGTGTTCCTGCTGTAGATGTTGCAGCTGTTGGGAGTGGGTGTTGCTGCTGCTGCATTTGGGAGTGGGTGTTGCTGCTGCTGCAGCAGTTGGGAGTGTGTGTTGTTGCTGCTGCTGCAGTTGGGAGTTTGTGTTTGTTGTTGCTGCCGCTGCTACAGCAGTTGGGATTGTGAGTTGTTGCTGCTGCTGCAGCAGTTGGGAGTGTGTTGCTGCTGCAACAGCAGTTGGGAGTGTGTTCCTGCTCTAGATGTTGCAGCAGTTGGCAGTGTGTGTTATTGCTGCTGCTGCAGTTGGGAGTGTGTTTTGCTACTTCTGCGGTTGGGAGTGTGATCCTGCTGTTGATGTTGCAGCAGTTGGGAGCGTGTGTTGCTGCTGCTGCATTTGGGAGTGGGTGTTGCTGCTGCTGCAGCAGTTGGGAGTGTGTGTTGTTGCTGCTGCTGCTGCAGTTGGGATTGTGAGTTATTGCTGCTGCTGCTGCAGTTGGGAGTGCGTGTTGCTGTTGCTGCTGCAAATTTGAGTGTCTGTTGTTGCTGCTGCTGCTGCAGTTTGGAGTGTGTGTTGCTGCTCCAGTTGTGAGTGCGTGTTGTTGCTGCTGCTGCTGTTGGGAGTGTGTTGCTGCTGTAGATGTTGCTGCAGTTGGGAGTGTGTGCTGCTGCTGCTGCTGCAGCATTTGGGAGTGTGTGTTGTTGCTGCTGCTGCAGTTGGTCGTGTGTGTTGCTGCTGCTGCAGTTGGGAGTGTGTGTTGCTGCTGCTGCTGCTGCTGCTTTTGGGATTGTGAGTTGTTGCTGCTGCTGCCGCAGTTGGGAGTGTGTGTTATTGCTGCTGCTGCTGCAGTTGGGTGTGTGTGCTGCTGCCTGTGCTGCAGCAGTTGGGAGTGTGTGTTGTTGCTGCTCCTGCTGCAGTTGGGAGTGAGTTTTGTTGCTGCTGCTGCTGCAGTTGGGAGTGTGTGTTGTTCCTGCTGCTGCTGCAGTTGGGATTGTGAGTTGTTGCTGCTGCTGCAGCAGTTGGGAGTGTGTGTTGTTGCTGCTGCTGCTGCAGTTGGGAGTGTGTGTTGTTGCTGCTCCTGCTGCAGTTGAGAGTGAGTTTTGTTGCTTCTGCTGCTGCAGTTGGGAGTGTGTGTTGTTCCTGCTGCTGCTGCAGTTGGGATTGTGAGTTGTTGCTGCTGCTGCAGCAGTTGGGAGTGTGTGTTGTTGCTGCTGCTGCTGCAGTTGGGAGTGTGTGTGTTGTTGCTGCTGCTGCTGCCGCAGTTGGGTGTTTGTGTTGCTGCTGCTGCTGCAGTTGGGAGTTTGTGATGTTGCTGCTGCTGCTGCAGTTGGAGGTTTGTGTTGTTGCTGCTGCTGCTGCAGTTGGGAGTGTGTATTCCTGCTGCTGCAGTATTTGTGAGTAGGTGAAATTACTGCTGCTGCAGTTGGGAGGGTATGTTGCTGCTGCCGCTGTAGTTGGAGTGTGTTGCTGCTGTAGATGTTGCAGCTGTTGGGAGTGTGTGTTGTTGCTGCTGCTGCTGCCGTTGGGATTGTGAGTTGTTGCTGCTGCTGCAGTTGGGAGTGTGTGTTATTGCTGCTGCTGCTGCAGTTGGGAGTGTATGTTGCTGCTGCTGCTAAAGCAGTTGGCAGTGTGTGTTGTTGCTGCTGCTACAGCAGTAGGGATTGTGAGTTATTGCTGCTGCTGCTGCAGCAGTTGGGAGTGTATTGCTGCTGCAACAGCAGTTGGGAGTGTGTGCTGCTGCTGCTGCAGTTGGGAGTGTGTGTTGTTCCTGCTGCTGCTGCAGTTGGGAGTGTGTGTTGTTCCTGCTGCTGCTGCAGTTGGGATTGTGAGTTGTTGCTGCTGCTGCAGCAGTTGGGAGTTTGTGTTGTTGCTGCTGCTGCTGCAGTTGGGAGTGTGTGTGTTGTTTCTGCTGCTGCTGCCGCAGTTGGGAATTTGTGTTGCAGCTGCTGCTGCAGTTGGGAGTTTGTGTTGCTGCTGCTGCTGCTGCAGTTGGGAGTTTGTGTTGTTGCTGCTGCTGCTGCTGCAGTTGGGAGTGTGTATTCCTGCAGCTGCAGCATTTGCAAGTGGGTGAAATTACTGCTGCTGCAGTTGGGAGGGTATGTTGCTGCTGCCGCTGTAGTTGGAGTGTGTTGCTGCTGTAGATGTTGCAGCAGTTGGGAGTGTGTGTTGCTGCTGCTGCTGCTGCAGTTGGGATTGTGAGTTGTTGCCGTTGCTGCAGTTGGGAGTGTGCGTTATTGCTGCTGCTGCTGAAGTTGGGAGTGTGTGTTGTTGCTGCTGCTGCAGTTGGGAGTTTGTGTTTGTTGTTGCTGCCGCTGCTACAGCAGTTGGGAGTGTGTGTTGTTGCTGCTGCTACAGCAGTAGGGATTGTGAGTTGTTGCTGCTGCTGCAGCAGTTGGGAGTGTGTTGCTGCTGCAAAAGCGTTTGGGAGTGTGTTCCTGCTGTAGATGTTGCAGCAGTTGGCAGTGTGTGTTATTGCTGCTGCTGCAGTTGGGAGTGTGTTTTCCTACTTCTGCGGTTGGGAGTGTGATCCTGCTATTGATGTTGCAGCAGTTGGGAGCGTGTGTTGCTGCTGCTGCATTTGGGAGTGGGTGTTGCTGCTGCTGCAGCAGTTGGGAGTGTGTGTTGTTGCTGCTGCTGCAGTTGGGAGTTTGTGTTTGTTGTTGCTGCCGCTGCAGTTTGGAGTGTGAGTTGTTGCTGCTGCTGCTGCAGTTGGGAGTGTGTGTCGTTGCTGCTGCTGCTGCAGTTGGGATTGTGAGTTATTGCTGCTGCTGCTGCAGTTGGGAGTGTGTGTTGCTGTTGCTGCTGCAAATTTGAGTGTGTGTTGTTGCTGCTGCTGCTGCTGTTGGGAGTGTGTTGCTGCTGTAGATGTTGCTGCAGTTGGGAGTGTGTGTTGTTGCTGCTGCTGCTACAGCAGTTGGGAGTGTGTTTTGCTGCTGCTACAGCAGTAGGGATTGTGAGTTGTTGCTGCTGCTGCAGCAGTTGGGAGTGTATTGCTGCTGCAAAAGCAGTTGGGAGTGTGTGTTGTTGCTGCTGCTGCAGTTGGTAGTGTGTTTTGCTGCTGCTGCAGTTGGGAGTGTGTGTTGTTGCTGCTGCTGCTGCAGTCAGGATTACTGCTGCAAAAGCAGTTGGGAGTGGGTGTTGCTGCTGCTGCAGCAGTTGGGAGTGTGTGTTGTTGCTGCTGCTGCAGTTGGGAGTTTGTGTTTGTTGTTGCTGCCGCTGCAGTTTGGAGTGTGAGTTGTTGCTGCTGCTGCTGCAGTTGGGAGTGTGTGTTGTTGCTGCTGCTGCTGCAGTTGGGATTGTGAGTTATTGCTGCTGCTGCTGCAGTTGGGAGTGTTTGTTGTTGCTGCTGCTGCTGCAATTGGGAGTGTGTGTTGTTGCTGCTGCTGCTGCAGTTGGGAGTGTGTGTTGTAGCTGCTGCTGCTGCAGTAGGGACTGTGTGCTGCTGCTGCTGCTGTAGCAGTTGGGAATTTGTGTTGTTGCTGCTGCTGCTGCAGTTGGGAGTGTGTGTTATTGCTGCTGCTGCTGCAGTTGGGAGTGTTTGTTGTTGCTGCTGCTGCTGCAATTGGGAGAGTGTGCTGCTGCTGCTGCTGCAGCAGTTGGGAGTGTGTGTTGTTGCTGCTGCTGCAGCAGATGGGAGTGTGTGTTGCTGCTGCTGCTGCAGTTGGCAGTGTGAGTTGTTGCTGCTGCTGCTGCTGCAATTGGGAGTGTGTTGTTGCTGCTGCTGCTGCTGTTGGGATTGTGAGTTGTTGCTGCTGCTGCTGCAGTTGTGAGTGTGTGCTGTTGCTGCTGCCTCTGCTGCGGTTGGGAGTGTGTTCCTGCTGTAGATGTTGCAGCTGTTGGGAGTGGGTGTTGCTGCTGCTGCATTTGGGAGTGGGTGTTGTTGCTGCTGCAGCAGTTGGGAGTGTGTGTTGTTGCTGCTGCTGCAGTTGGGAGTTTGTGTTTGTTGTTGCTGCCGCTGCTACAGCAGTTGGGATCGTGAGTTGTTGCTGCTGCTGCAGCAGTTGGGAGTGTGTTGCTGCTGCAACAACAGTTGGGAGTGTGTTCCTGCTGTAGATGTTGCAGCAGTTGGCAGTGTGTGTTATTGCTGCTGCTGCAGTTGGGAGTGTGTTTTGCTTCTTCTGCGGTTGGGAGTGTGATCCTGCTGTTGATGTTGCAGCAGTTGGGAGCGTGTGTTGCTGCTGCTGCATTTGGGAGTGGGTGTTGCTGCTGCTGCAGCAGTTGGAAGTGTGTGTTGTTGCTGCTGCTGCAGTTGGGAGTTTGTGTTTGTTGTTGCTGCCGCTGCAGTTTGGAGTGTGATTTGTTGCTGCTGCTGCTGCAGTTGAGAGTGTGTGTTGTTGCTGCTGCTGCTGCAGTTGGAATTGTGAGTTATTGCTGCTGCTGCTGCAGTTGGGAGTGTGTGTTGCTGTTGCTGCTGCAAATTTGAGTGTGTGTTGTTGCTGCTGCTGCTGCAGTTTGGAGTGTGTGTTGCTGCTCCAGTTGTGAGTGCGTGTTGTTGCTGCTGCTGCTGCTGTTGGGAGTGTGTTGCTGCTGTAGATGTTGCTGCAGTTGGGAGTGTGTGTAGTTGCTGCTGCTGCTACAGCAGTTGGGAGTGTGTGTTGTTGCTGCTGCTACAGCAGTAGGGATTGTGAGTTGTTGCTGCTGCTGCAGCAGTTGGGAGTGTACTGCTGCTGCAACAGCAGTTGGGAGTGTGTGCTGCTGCTGCTGCTGCAGCAGTTGGGATTGTGTGTTGTTGCTGCTGCTGCAGTTGGTCGTGTGTGTTGCTGCTGCTGCAGTTGGGAGTGTGTGTTGCCGCTGCTGCTGCTGCTGCAGTTGGGATTGTGAGTTGTTGCTGCTGCTGCCGCAGTTGGGAGTGTGTGTTATTGCTGCTGCTGCTGCAGTTGGGTGTGTGTGCTGCTGCCTGTGCTGCAGCAGTTGGGAGTGTGTGTTGTTGCTGCTCCTGCTGCAGTTGGGAGTGAGTTTTGTTGCTGCTGCTGCTGCAGTTGGGAGTGTGTGTTGTTCCTGCTGCTGCTGCAGTTGGGATTGTGAGTTGTTGCTGCTGCTGCAGCAGTTGGGAGTGTGTGTTGTTGCTGCTGCTGCTGCAGTTGGGAGTGTGTGTGTTGTTGCTGCTGCTGCTGCCGCAGTTGGGTGTTTGTGTTGCTGCTGCTGCTGCAGTTGGGAGTTTGTGATGTTGCTGCTGCTGCTGCAGTTGGAGGTTTGTGTTGTTGCTGCTGCTGCTGCAGTTGGGAGTGTGTATTCCTGCTGCTGCAGTATTTGTGAGTGGGTGAAATTACTGCTGCTGCAGTTGGGAGGGTATGTTGCTGCTGCCGCTGTAGTTGGAGTGTGTTGCTGCTGTAGATGTTGCAGCTGTTGGGAGTGTGTGTTGTTGCTGCTGCTGCTGCCGCAGTTGGGTGTTTGTGTTGCTGCTGCTGCTGCAGTTGGGAGTTTGTGATGTTGCTGCTGCTGCTGCAGTTGGAGGTTTGTGTTGTTGCTGCTGCTGCTGCAGTTGGGAGTGTGTATTCCTGCTGCTGCAGTATTTGTGAGTGGGTGAAATTACTGCTGCTGCAGTTGGGAGGGTATGTTGCCGCTGCCGCTGTAGTTGGAGTGTATTGCTGCTGTAGATGTTGCAGCTGTTGGGAGTGTGTGTTGTTGCTGCTGCTGCTGCTGCTGCCATTGGGATTGTGAGTTGTTGCTGCTGCTGCAGTTGGGAGTGTGTGTTATTGCTGCTGCTGCTGCAGTTGGGAGTGTATGTTGCTGCTGCTAAAGCAGTTGGCAGTGTGTGTTGTTGCTGCTGCTACAGCAGTAGGGATTGTGAGTTATTGCTGCTGCTGCTGCAGCAGTTGGGAGTGTATTGCTGCTGCAACTGCAGTTGGGAGTGTGTGCTGCTGCAACAGCAGTTGGGAGTGTGTGCTGCTGCTGCTGCAGTTGGGAGTGTGTGTTGTTCCTGCTGCTGCTGCAGTTGGGATTGTGAGTTGTTGCTGCTGCTGCAGCAGTTGGGAGTTTGTGTTGTTGCTGCTGCTGCTGCAGTTGGGAGTGTGTGTTGCAGCTGCTGCTGCAGTTGGGAATTTGTGTTTCTGCTGCTGCTGCTGCAGTTGGGAGTTTGTGTTGTTGCTGCTGCTGCTGCTGCTGCAGTTGGGAGTGTGTATTCCTGCAGCTGCAGCATTTGCAAGTGGGTGAAATTACTGCTGCTGCAGTTGGGAGGGTATGTTGCTGCTGCCGCTGCAGTTGGAGTGTGTTGCTGCTGTAGATGTTGCAGCAGTTGGGAGTGTGTGTTGTTGCTGCTGCTGCTGCTGCAGTTGGGATTGTGAGTTGTTGCCGTTGCTGCAGTTGGGAGTGTGCGTTATTGCTGCTGCTGCTGAAGTTGGGAGTGTGTGTTGTTGCTGCTGCTGCAGTTGGGAGTTTGTGTTTGTTGTTGCTGCCGCTGCTACAGCAGTTGGGAGTGTGTGTTGTTGCTGCTGCTACAGCAGTAGGGATTGTGAGTTGTTGCTGCTGCTGCAGCAGTTGGGAGTGTGTTGCTGCTGCAAAAGCGTTTGGGAGTGTGTTCCTGCTGTAGATGTTGCAGCAGTTGGCAGTGTGTGTTATTGCTGCTGCTGCAGTTGGGAGTGTGTTTTGCTACTTCTGCGGTTGGGAGTGTGATCCTGCTGTTGATGTTGCAGCAGTTGGGAGCGTGTGTTGCTGCTGCTGCATTTGGGAGTGGGTGTTGCTGCTGCTGCAGCAGTTGGGAGTGTGTGTTGTTGCTGCTGCTGCAGTTGGGAGTTTGTATTCCTGCTGCTGCAGCATTTGCGAGTGTGTGAAATTCCTGCTGCTGCAGTTGGGAGGGTTTGTTGCTGCTGCTGCTGTAATTGGGAGTGTGTTGCTGCTGTAGATGTTGCAGCATTTCGAAGTGTGTGTTGTTGTTGCTGCTGCTGCAGTTGGGAGTGTGCGTTATTGCTGCTGCTTCTGCAGTTGGGAGTGTGTGTTGTTGCTGCTGCTACAGCAGTTGGGAGTGTGTGTTGTTGCTGCTGCTACAGCAGTAGGGATTGTGAGTTGTTGCTGCTCATGCAGCTGTTGGGAGTGTATTGCTACTGCAACAGCAGTTGGGAGTGTGTGCTGCTGCTGCTGCTGCTGCAGTTGGGAGTGTGTGTTGTTGCTGCTGCTGCAGTTGGTAGTGTGTGTTGCTGCTGCTGCAGTTGGGAGTGTGTGTTGTTGCTGCTGCTGCTGCAGTCGGGATTGTGAGTTGTTGCTGCTGCTGCCGCAGTTGGGAGTGTGTGTTATTGCTGCTGCTGCTGCTGCTGCAGTTGGGTGTGTGTGTTGCTGCCTGTGCTGCAGCAGTTGGGAGTGTGTGTTGTTGCTGCTCCTGCTGCAATTGGGAGTGAGTTTTGTTGCTGCTGCTGCTGCAGTTGGGAGTGTGTGTTGTTCCTGCTGCTGCTGCAGTTGGGATTGTGAGTCGTTGCTGCTGCTGCAGCAGTTGGGAGTGTGTGTTGTTGCTGCTGCTGCTGCAGTTGGGAGTATGTGTTGTTGCTGCTGCTGCTGCCTCAGTTGGGAGTTTGTGTTGTTGCTGCTGCTGCTGCAGTTGTGAGTGTGTATTCCTGCTGCTGCAGCATTTGCGAGTGGGTGAAATTGCTGCTGCTGCAGTTGGGAGGGTATGTTGCTGCTGCCGCGTAGTTGGGAGTGTGTTGCTGCTGTAGATGTTGCAGCAGTTGGGAGTGTGTGTTGTTGCTGCTGCTGCTACCGTTGGGATTGTGAGATGTTGCTGCTGCTGCAGTTGGGAGTGTGTGTTATTGCTGCTGCTGCAGCAGTTGGGAGTGTATGTTGCTGCTGCTGCTGCAGTTGGGAGTGTGTGTTGTTGCTGCTGCTGCTGCGGTTGGAAGTGTGTTCCTGCTGTAGATGTTGAAGCAGTTGGGAGCGTGTGTTGCTGCTGCTGCATTTGGGAGTGGGTGTTGTTGCTGCTGCAGCAGTTGGGAGTGTGTGTTGTTGCTGCTGCTGCAGTTGGGAGTTTGTGTTTGTTGTTGCTGCCGCTGCAGTTTGGAGTGTGAGTTGTTGCTGCTGCTGCTGCAGTTGGGAGTGTGTGTTGTTGCTGCTGCTGCTGCAGTTGGGATTGTGAGTCATTGCTGCTGCTGCTGCAGTTGGGAGTGTGTGTTGCTGTTGCTGCTGCAAATTTGAGTGTGTGTTGTTGCTGCTGCTGCTGCAGTTTGGAGTGTGTGTTGCTGCTCCAGTTGTGAGTGCGTGTTGTTGCTGCTGCTGCTGCTGTTGGGAGTGTGTTGCTGCTGTAGATGTTGCTGCAGTTGGGAGTGTGTGTTGTTTCTGCTGCTGCTACAGCAGTTGGGAGTGTGTGTTGTTGCTGCTGCTACAGCAGTAGGGATTGTGAGTTGTTCCTGCTGCTGCTGCAGTTGGGATTGTGAGTTGTTGCTGCTGCTGCAGCAGTTGGGAGTGTGTGTTGTTGCTGCTGCTGCTGCAGTTGGGAGTGTGTGTGTTGTTGCTGCTGCTGCTGTCGCAGTTGGGTGTTTGTGTTGCTGCTGCTGCTGCAGTTGGGAGTTTGTGATGTTGCTGCTGCTGCTGCAGTTGGAGGTTTGTGTTGTTGCTGCTGCTGCTGCAGTTGGGAGTGTGTATTCCTGCTGCTGCAGTATTTGTGAGTAGGTGAAATTACTGCTGCTGCAGTTGGGAGGGTATGTTGCTGCTGCCGCTGTAGTTGGAGTGTGTTGCTGCTGTAGATGTTGCAGCTGTTGGGAGTGTGTGTTGTTGCTGCTGCTGCTGCCGTTGGGATTGTGAGTTGTTGCTGCTGCTGCAGTTGGGAGTGTGTGTTATTGCTGCTGCTGCTGCAGTTGGGAGTGTATGTTGCTGCTGCTGCTAAAGCATTTGGCAGTGTGTGTTGTTGCTGCTGCTACAGCAGTAGGGATTGTGAGTTATTGCTGCTGCTGCTGCAGCAGTTGGGAGTGTATTGCTGCTGCAACAGCAGTTGGGAGTGTGTGCTGCTGCTGCTGCAGTTGGGAGTGTGTGTTGTTCCTGCTGCTGCTGCAGTTGGGAGTGTGTGTTGTTCCTGCTGCTGCTGCAGTTGGGATTGTGAGTTGTTGCTGCTGCTGCAGCAGTTGGGAGTTTGTGTTGTTGCTGCTGCTGCTGCAGTTGGGAGTGTGTGTGTTGTTTCTGCTGCTGCTGCCGCAGTTGGGAATTTGTGTTGCAGCTGCTGCTGCAGTTGGGAGTTTGTGTTGCTGCTGCTGCTGCTGCAGTTGGGAGTTTGTGTTGTTGCTGCTGCTGCTGCTGCAGTTGGGAGTGTGTATTCCTGCAGCTGCAGCATTTGCAAGTGGGTGAAATTACTGCTGCTGCAGTTGGGAGGGTATGTTGCTGCTGCCGCTGTAGTTGGAGTGTGTTGCTGCTGTAGATGTTGCAGCAGTTGGGAGTGTGTGTTGCTGCTGCTGCTGCTGCAGTTGGGATTGTGAGTTGTTGCCGTTGCTGCAGTTGGGAGTGTGCGTTATTGCTGCTGCTGCTGAAGTTGGGAGTGTGTGTTGTTGCTGCTGCTGCAGTTGGGAGTTTGTGTTTGTTGTTGCTGCCGCTGCTACAGCAGTTGGGAGTGTGTGTTGTTGCTGCTGCTACAGCAGTAGGGATTGTGAGTTGTTGCTGCTGCTGCAGCAGTTGGGAGTGTGTTGCTGCTGCAAAAGCGTTTGGGAGTGTGTTCCTGCTGTAGATGTTGCAGCAGTTGGCAGTGTGTGTTATTGCTGCTGCTGCAGTTGGGAGTGTGTTTTCCTACTTCTGCGGTTGGGAGTGTGATCCTGCTATTGATGTTGCAGCAGTTGGGAGCGTGTGTTGCTGCTGCTGCATTTGGGAGTGGGTGTTGCTGCTGCTGCAGCAGTTGGGAGTGTGTGTTGTTGCTGCTGCTGCAGTTGGGAGTTTGTGTTTGTTGTTGCTGCCGCTGCAGTTTGGAGTGTGAGTTGTTGCTGCTGCTGCTGCAGTTGGGAGTGTGTGTCGTTGCTGCTGCTGCTGCAGTTGGGATTGTGAGTTATTGCTGCTGCTGCTGCAGTTGGGAGTGTGTGTTGCTGTTGCTGCTGCAAATTTGAGTGTGTGTTGTTGCTGCTGCTGCTGCTGTTGGGAGTGTGTTGCTGCTGTAGATGTTGCTGCAGTTGGGAGTGTGTGTTGTTGCTGCTGCTGCTACAGCAGTTGGGAGTGTGTTTTGCTGCTGCTACAGCAGTAGGGATTGTGAGTTGTTGCTGCTGCTGCAGCAGTTGGGAGTGTATTGCTGCTGCAAAAGCAGTTGGGAGTGTGTGTTGTTGCTGCTGCTGCAGTTGGTAGTGTGTTTTGCTGCTGCTGCAGTTGGGAGTGTGTGTTGTTGCTGCTGCTGCTGCAGTCAGGATTACTGCTGCAAAAGCAGTTGGGAGTGGGTGTTGCTGCTGCTGCAGCAGTTGGGAGTGTGTGTTGTTGCTGCTGCTGCAGTTGGGAGTTTGTGTTTGTTGTTGCTGCCGCTGCAGTTTGGAGTGTGAGTTGTTGCTGCTGCTGCTGCAGTTGGGAGTGTGTGTTGTTGCTGCTGCTGCTGCAGTTGGGATTGTGAGTTATTGCTGCTGCTGCTGCAGTTGGGAGTGTTTGTTGTTGCTGCTGCTGCTGCAATTGGGAGTGTGTGTTGTTGCTGCTGCTGCTGCAGTTGGGAGTGTGTGTTGTAGCTGCTGCTGCTGCAGTAGGGACTGTGTGCTGCTGCTGCTGCTGTAGCAGTTGGGAATTTGTGTTGTTGCTGCTGCTGCTGCAGTTGGGAGTGTGTGTTATTGCTGCTGCTGCTGCAGTTGGGAGTGTTTGTTGTTGCTGCTGCTGCTGCAATTGGGAGAGTGTGCTGCTGCTGCTGCTGCAGCAGTTGGGAGTGTGTGTTGTTGCTGCTGCTGCAGCAGATGGGAGTGTGTGTTGCTGCTGCTGCTGCAGTTGGCAGTGTGAGTTGTTGCTGCTGCTGCTGCTGCAATTGGGAGTGTGTTGTTGCTGCTGCTGCTGCTGTTGGGATTGTGAGTTGTTGCTGCTGCTGCTGCAGTTGTGAGTGTGTGCTGTTGCTGCTGCCTCTGCTGCGGTTGGGAGTGTGTTCCTGCTGTAGATGTTGCAGCTGTTGGGAGTGGGTGTTGCTGCTGCTGCATTTGGGAGTGGGTGTTGTTGCTGCTGCAGCAGTTGGGAGTGTGTGTTGTTGCTGCTGCTGCAGTTGGGAGTTTGTGTTTGTTGTTGCTGCCGCTGCTACAGCAGTTGGGATCGTGAGTTGTTGCTGCTGCTGCAGCAGTTGGGAGTGTGTTGCTGCTGCAACAACAGTTGGGAGTGTGTTCCTGCTGTAGATGTTGCAGCAGTTGGCAGTGTGTGTTATTGCTGCTGCTGCAGTTGGGAGTGTGTTTTGCTTCTTCTGCGGTTGGGAGTGTGATCCTGCTGTTGATGTTGCAGCAGTTGGGAGCGTGTGTTGCTGCTGCTGCATTTGGGAGTGGGTGTTGCTGCTGCTGCAGCAGTTGGAAGTGTGTGTTGTTGCTGCTGCTGCAGTTGGGAGTTTGTGTTTGTTGTTGCTGCCGCTGCAGTTTGGAGTGTGATTTGTTGCTGCTGCTGCTGCAGTTGAGAGTGTGTGTTGTTGCTGCTGCTGCTGCAGTTGGAATTGTGAGTTATTGCTGCTGCTGCTGCAGTTGGGAGTGTGTGTTGCTGTTGCTGCTGCAAATTTGAGTGTGTGTTGTTGCTGCTGCTGCTGCAGTTTGGAGTGTGTGTTGCTGCTCCAGTTGTGAGTGCGTGTTGTTGCTGCTGCTGCTGCTGTTGGGAGTGTGTTGCTGCTGTAGATGTTGCTGCAGTTGGGAGTGTGTGTAGTTGCTGCTGCTGCTACAGCAGTTGGGAGTGTGTGTTGTTGCTGCTGCTACAGCAGTAGGGATTGTGAGTTGTTGCTGCTGCTGCAGCAGTTGGGAGTGTACTGCTGCTGCAACAGCAGTTGGGAGTGTGTGCTGCTGCTGCTGCTGCAGCAGTTGGGATTGTGTGTTGTTGCTGCTGCTGCAGTTGGTCGTGTGTGTTGCTGCTGCTGCAGTTGGGAGTGTGTGTTGCCGCTGCTGCTGCTGCTGCAGTTGGGATTGTGAGTTGTTGCTGCTGCTGCCGCAGTTGGGAGTGTGTGTTATTGCTGCTGCTGCTGCAGTTGGGTGTGTGTGCTGCTGCCTGTGCTGCAGCAGTTGGGAGTGTGTGTTGTTGCTGCTCCTGCTGCAGTTGGGAGTGAGTTTTGTTGCTGCTGCTGCTGCAGTTGGGAGTGTGTGTTGTTCCTGCTGCTGCTGCAGTTGGGATTGTGAGTTGTTGCTGCTGCTGCAGCAGTTGGGAGTGTGTGTTGTTGCTGCTGCTGCTGCAGTTGGGAGTGTGTGTGTTGTTGCTGCTGCTGCTGCCGCAGTTGGGTGTTTGTGTTGCTGCTGCTGCTGCAGTTGGGAGTTTGTGATGTTGCTGCTGCTGCTGCAGTTGGAGGTTTGTGTTGTTGCTGCTGCTGCTGCAGTTGGGAGTGTGTATTCCTGCTGCTGCAGTATTTGTGAGTGGGTGAAATTACTGCTGCTGCAGTTGGGAGGGTATGTTGCTGCTGCCGCTGTAGTTGGAGTGTGTTGCTGCTGTAGATGTTGCAGCTGTTGGGAGTGTGTGTTGTTGCTGTAGATGTTGCAGCAGTTGGGAGTGTGTGTTGTTGCTGCTGCTGCTACCGTTGGGATTGTGAGATGTTGCTGCTGCTGCAGTTGGGAGTGTGTGTTATTGCTGCTGCTGCAGCAGTTGGGAGTGTATGTTGCTGCTGCTGCTGCAGTTGGGAGTGTGTGTTGTTGCTGCTGCTGCTGCAGTTGGGAGTTTGTGTTGTTGCTGCTGCTGCTGCGGTTGGAAGTGTGTTCCTGCTGTAGATGTTGCAGCAGTTGGGAGTGTGTGTTGTTACTGCTGCTGCTACCGTTGGGATTGTGAGATGTTGCTGCTGCTGCAGTTGGGAGTGTGTGTTATTGCTGCTGCTGCAGCAGTTGGGAGTGTATGTTGCTGCTGCTGCTGCAGTTGGGAGTGTGTGTTGTTGCTGCTGCTGCTGCAGTTGGGAGTTTGTGTTGTTGCTGCTGCTGCTGCGGTTGGAAGTGTGTTCCTGCTGTAGATGTTGAAGCAGTTGGGAGTGTGTGTTATTGCTGCTGCTGCAGTTGGGAGTGTGTTTTGCTGCTTCTGCAGTTGGGAGTGTGATCCTGCTGTAGATGTTGCAGCAGTTGGGAGCGTGCGTTGCTGCTGCTGCAGTTGGGACTGTGTGTTGCTGCTGCTGCTGCTGCAGATTTGAGTGTTTGTTGCTGCTGCTGCTGCTGCTGCTGTTGGGAGTGTGTGTTGTTGCTGCTGCTGCTGCAGTTTGGAGTGTGTGTTGCTGCTCCAGTTGTGAGTGTGTGTTGTTGCTGCTGCTGCTGCTGTTGGGAGTGTGTTGCTGCTGTAGATGTTGCTGCAGTTGGGAGTGTGTGTTGTTGCTGCTGCTGCTACAGCAGTTGGGAGTGTGTGTTGTTGCTGCTGCTGTACAGCAGTTGGGAGTGTGTGTTGTTGCTGCTGCTGCTGCAGTTTGGAGTGTGTGTTGCTGCTCCAGTTGTGTGTGCGTGTTGTTGCTGCTGCTGCTGCTGTTGGGAGTGTGTTGCTGCTGTAGATGTTGCTGCAGTTGGGAGTGTGTGTTGTTGCTGCTGCTGCTACAGCAGTTGGGAGTGTGTGTTGTTGCTGCTGCTACAGCAGTAGGGATTGTGAGTTGTTGCTGCTGCTGCAGCAGTTGGGAGTGTATTGCTGCTGCAACAGCAGTTGGGAGTGTGTGCTGCTGCTGCTGCTGCAGCAGTTGGGAGTGTGTGTTGTTGCTGCTGCTGCAGTTGGTCGTGTGTGTTGCTGCTGCTGCAGTTGGGAGTGTGTGTTGCTGCTGCTGCTGCTGCTGCAGTTGGGATTGTGAGTTGTTGCTGCTGCTGCCGCAGTTGGGAGTGTGTGTTATTGCTGCTGCTGCTGCAGTTGGGTGTGTGTGTTGTTGCTGCTCCTGCTGCAGTTGGGAGTGAGTTTTGTTGCTGCTGCTGCTGCAGTTGGGAGTGTGTGTTGTTCCTGCTGCTGCTGCAGTTGGGATTGTGAGTTGTTGCTGCTGCTGCAGCAGTTGGGAGTGTGTGTTGTTGCTGCTGCTGCTGCAGTTGGGAGTGTGTGTTGTTCCTGCTGCTGTTGCAGTTGGGATTGTGAGTTGTTGCTGCTGCTGCAGCAGTTGGGAGTGTGTGTGTTGTTGCTGCTGCTGCTGCCGCAGTTGGGTGTTTGTGTTGCTGCTGCTGCTGCAGTTGGGAGTTTGTGATGTTGCTGCTGCTGCTGCAGTTGGAGGTTTGTGTTGTTGCTGCTGCTGCTGCAGTTGGGAGTGTGTATTCCTGCTGCTGCAGTATTTGTGAGTGGGTGAAATTACTGCTGCTGCAGTTGGGAGGGTATGTTGCCGCTGCCGCTGTAGTTGGAGTGTATTGCTGCTGTAGATGTTGCAGCTGTTGGGAGTGTGTGTTGTTGCTGCTGCTGCTGCTGCTGCCATTGGGATTGTGAGTTGTTGCTGCTGCTGCAGTTGGGAGTGTGTGTTATTGCTGCTGCTGCTGCAGTTGGGAGTGTATGTTGCTGCTGCTAAAGCAGTTGGCAGTGTGTGTTGTTGCTGCTGCTACAGCAGTAGGGATTGTGAGTTATTGCTGCTGCTGCTGCAGCAGTTGGGAGTGTATTGCTGCTGCAACTGCAGTTGGGAGTGTGTGCTGCTGCAACAGCAGTTGGGAGTGTGTGCTGCTGCTGCTGCAGTTGGGAGTGTGTGTTGTTCCTGCTGCTGCTGCAGTTGGGATTGTGAGTTGTTGCTGCTGCTGCAGCAGTTGGGAGTTTGTGTTGTTGCTGCTGCTGCTGCAGTTGGGAGTGTGTGTTGCAGCTGCTGCTGCAGTTGGGAATTTGTGTTTCTGCTGCTGCTGCTGCAGTTGGGAGTTTGTGTTGTTGCTGCTGCTGCTGCTGCTGCAGTTGGGAGTGTGTATTCCTGCAGCTGCAGCATTTGCAAGTGGGTGAAATTACTGCTGCTGCAGTTGGGAGGGTATGTTGCTGCTGCCGCTGCAGTTGGAGTGTGTTGCTGCTGTAGATGTTGCAGCAGTTGGGAGTGTGTGTTGTTGCTGCTGCTGCTGCTGCAGTTGGGATTGTGAGTTGTTGCCGTTGCTGCAGTTGGGAGTGTGCGTTATTGCTGCTGCTGCTGAAGTTGGGAGTGTGTGTTGTTGCTGCTGCTGCAGTTGGGAGTTTGTGTTTGTTGTTGCTGCCGCTGCTACAGCAGTTGGGAGTGTGTGTTGTTGCTGCTGCTACAGCAGTAGGGATTGTGAGTTGTTGCTGCTGCTGCAGCAGTTGGGAGTGTGTTGCTGCTGCAAAAGCGTTTGGGAGTGTGTTCCTGCTGTAGATGTTGCAGCAGTTGGCAGTGTGTGTTATTGCTGCTGCTGCAGTTGGGAGTGTGTTTTGCTACTTCTGCGGTTGGGAGTGTGATCCTGCTGTTGATGTTGCAGCAGTTGGGAGCGTGTGTTGCTGCTGCTGCATTTGGGAGTGGGTGTTGCTGCTGCTGCAGCAGTTGGGAGTGTGTGTTGTTGCTGCTGCTGCAGTTGGGAGTTTGTATTCCTGCTGCTGCAGCATTTGCGAGTGTGTGAAATTCCTGCTGCTGCAGTTGGGAGGGTTTGTTGCTGCTGCTGCTGTAATTGGGAGTGTGTTGCTGCTGTAGATGTTGCAGCATTTCGAAGTGTGTGATGTTGTTGCTGCTGCTGCAGTTGGGAGTGTGCGTTATTGCTGCTGCTTCTGCAGTTGGGAGTGTGTGTTGTTGCTGCTGCTACAGCAGTTGGGAGTGTGTGTTGTTGCTGCTGCTACAGCAGTAGGGATTGTGAGTTGTTGCTGCTCATGCAGCTGTTGGGAGTGTATTGCTACTGCAACAGCAGTTGGGAGTGTGTGCTGCTGCTGCTGCTGCTGCAGTTGGGAGTGTGTGTTGTTGCTGCTGCTGCAGTTGGTAGTGTGTGTTGCTGCTGCTGCAGTTGGGAGTGTGTGTTGTTGCTGCTGCTGCTGCAGTCGGGATTGTGAGTTGTTGCTGCTGCTGCCGCAGTTGGGAGTGTGTGTTATTGCTGCTGCTGCTGCTGCTGCAGTTGGGTGTGTGTGTTGCTGCCTGTGCTGCAGCAGTTGGGAGTGTGTGTTTTTGCTGCTCCTGCTGCAGTTGGGAGTGAGTTTTGTTGCTGCTGCTGCTGCAGTTGGGAGTGTGTGTTGTTCCTGCTGCTGCTGCAGTTGGGATTGTGAGTCGTTGCTGCTGCTGCAGCAGTTGGGAGTGTGTGTTGTTGCTGCTGCTGCTGCAGTTGGGAGTATGTGTTGTTGCTGCTGCTGCTGCCTCAGTTGGGAGTTTGTTTTGCTGCTGCTGCTGCAGTTGGGAGTGTGTGTTGTTGCTGCTGCTGCTGCAGTTGGGAGTTTGTGTTGTTGCTGCTGCTGCTGCAGTTGTGAGTGTGTATTCCTGCTGCTGCAGCATTTGCGAGTGGGTGAAATTGCTGCTGCTGCAGTTGGGAGGGTATGTTGCTGCTGCCGCGTAGTTGGGAGTGTGTTGCTGCTGTAGATGTTGCAGCAGTTGGGAGTGTGTGTTGTTGCTGCTGCTGCTACCGTTGGGATTGTGAGATGTTGCTGCTGCTGCAGTTGGGAGTGTGTGTTATTGCTGCTGCTGCAGCAGTTGGGAGTGTATGTTGCTGCTGCTGCTGCAGTTGGGAGTGTGTGTTGTTGCTGCTGCTGCTGCAGTTGGGAGTTTGTGTTGTTGCTGCTGCTGCTGCGGTTGGAAGTGTGTTCCTGCTGTAGATGTTGAAGCAGTTGGGAGTGTGTGTTATTGCTGCTGCTGCAGTTGGGAGTGTGTTTTGCTGCTTCTGCAGTTGGGAGTGTGATCCTGCTGTAGATGTTGCAGCAGTTGGGAGCGTGCGTTGCTGCTGCTGCAGTTGGGACTGTGTGTTGCTGCTGCTGCTGCTGCAGATTTGAGTGTTTGTTGCTGCTGCTGCTGCTGCTGTTGGGAGTGTGTGTTGTTGCTGCTGCTGCTGCAGTTTGGAGTGTGTGTTGCTGCTCCAGTTGTGAGTGCGTGTTGTTGCTGCTGCTGCTGCTGTTGGGAGTGTGTTGCTGCTTTAGATGTTGCTGCAGTTGGGAGTGTGTGTTGTTGCTGCTGCTGCTACAGCAGTTGGGAGTGTGTGTTGTTGCTGCTGCTGTACAGCAGTTGGGAGTGTGTGTTGTTGCTGCTGCTGCTGCAGTTTGGAGTGTGTGTTGCTGCTCCAGTTGTGAGTGCGTGTTGTTGCTGCTGCTGCTGCTGTTGGGAGTGTGTTGCTGCTGTAGATGTTGCTGCAGTTGGGAGTGTGTGTTGTTGCTGCTGCTGCTACAGCAGTTGGGAGTGTGTGTTGTTGCTGCTGCTACAGCAGTAGGGATTGTGAGTTGTTGCTGCTGCTGCAGCAGTTGGGAGTGTATTGCTGCTGCAACAGCAGTTGGGAGTGTGTGCTGCTGCTGCTGCTGCAGCAGTTGGGAGTGTGTGTTGTTGCTGCTGCTGCAGTTGGTCGTGTGTGTTGCTGCTGCTGCAGTTGGGAGTGTCTGTTGCTGCTGCTGCTGCTGCTGCAGTTGGGATTGTGAGTTGTTGCTGCTGCTGCCGCAGTTGGGAGTGTGTGTTATTGCTGCTGCTGCTGCAGTTGGGTGTGTGTGCTGCTGCCTGTGCTGCAGCAGTTGGGAGTGTGTGTTGTTGCTGCTCCTGCTGCAGTTGGGAGTGAGTTTTGTTGCTGCTGCTGCTGCAGTTGGGAGTGTGTGTTGTTCCTGCTGCTGCTGCAGTTGGGATTGTGAGTTGTTGCTGCTGCTGCAGCAGTTGGGAGTGTGTGTTGTTGCTGCTGCTGCTGCAGTTGGGAGTGTGTGTTGTTCCTGCTGCTGCTGCAGTTGGGATTGTGAGTTGTTGCTGCTGCTGCAGCAGTTGGGAGTGTGTGTGTTGTTGCTGCTGCTGCTGCCGCAGTTGGGTGTTTGTGTTGCTGCTGCTGCTGCAGTTGGGAGTTTGTGATGTTGCTGCTGCTGCTGCAGTTGGAGGTTTGTGTTGTTGCTGCTGCTGCTGCAGTTGGGAGTGTGTATTCCTGCTGCTGCAGTATTTGTGAGTGGGTGAAATTACTGCTGCTGCAGTTGGGAGGGTATGTTGCTGCTGCCGCTGTAGTTGGAGTGTGTTGCTGCTGTAGATGTTGCAGCTGTTGGGAGTGTGTGTTGTTGCTGCTGCTGCTGCTGCCATTGGGATTGTGAGTTGTTGCTGCTGCTGCAGTTGGGAGTGTGTGTTATTGCTGCTGCTGCTGCAGTTGGGAGTGTATGTTGCTGCTGCTAAAGCAGTTAGCAGTGTGTGTTGTTGCTGCTGCTACAGCAGTAGGGATTGTGAGTTATTGCTGCTGCTGCTGCTGCTGCAGCAGTTGGGAGTGTATTGCTGCTGCAACTGCAGTTGGGAGTGTGTGCTGCTGCAACAGCAGTTGGGAGTGTGTGCTGCTGCTGCTGCTGCAGTTGGGAGTGTGTGTTGTTCCTGCTGCTGCTGCAGTTGGGATTGTGAGTTGTTGCTGCTGCTGCAGCAGTTGGGAGTTTGTGTTGTTGCTGCTGCTGCTGCAGTTGGGAGTGTGTGTTGCAGCTGCTGCTGCAGTTGGGAATTTGTGTTTCTGCTGCTGCTGCTGCAGTTGGGAGTTTGTGTTGTTGCTGCTGCTGCTGCTGCTGCAGTTGGGAGTGTGTATTCCTGCAGCTGCAGCATTTGCAAGTGGGTGAAATTACTGCTGCTGCAGTTGGGAGGGTATGTTGCTGCTGCCGCTGTAGTTGGAGTGTGTTGCTGCTGTAGATGTTGCAGCAGTTGGGAGTGTGTGTTGTTGCTGCTGCTGCTGCTGCAGTTGGGATTGTGAGTTGTTGCCTTTGCTGCAGTTGGGAGTGTGCGTTATTGCTGCTGCTGCTGAAGTTGGGAGTGTGTGTTGTTGCTGCTGCTGCAGTTGGGAGTTTGTGTTTGTTGTTGCTGCCGCTGCTACAGCAGTTGGGAGTGTGTGTTGTTGCTGCTGCTACAGCAGTAGGGATTGTGAGTTGTTGCTGCTGCTGCAGCAGTTGGGAGTGTGTTGCTGCTGCAAAAGCGTTTGGGAGTGTGTTCCTGCTGTAGATGTTGCAGCAGTTGGCAGTGTGTGTTATTGCTGCTGCTGCAGTTGGGAGTGTGTTTTGCTACTTCTGCGGTTGGGAGTGTGATCCTGCTGTTGATGTTGCAGCAGTTGGGAGCGTGTGTTGCTGCTGCTGCATTTGGGAGTGGGTGTTGTTGCTGCTGCAGCAGTTGGGAGTGTGTGTTGTTGCTGCTGCTGCAGTTGGGAGTTTGTGTTTTTTGTTGCTGCCGCTGCAGTTTGGAGTGTG
Source organism: Carcharodon carcharias (assembly GCF_017639515.1). Classification (NCBI taxonomy): domain Eukaryota; kingdom Metazoa; phylum Chordata; class Chondrichthyes; order Lamniformes; family Lamnidae; genus Carcharodon; species Carcharodon carcharias. The sequence continues at coordinate 142,213,937 of NC_054477.1, forward strand.
AGTTGTTGCTGCTGCTGCTGCAGTTGGGAGTGTGTGTTGTTGCTGCTGCTGCTGCAGTTGGGATTGTGAGTCATTGCTGCTGCTGCTGCAGTTGGGAGTGTGTGTTGCTGTTGCTGCTGCAAATTTGAGTGTGTGTTGTTGCTGCTGCTGCTGCAGTTTGGAGTGTGTGTTGCTGCTCCAGTTGTGAGTGCGTGTTGTTGCTGCTGCTGCTGCTGTTGGGAGTGTGTTGCTGCTGTAGATGTTGCTGCAGTTGGGAGTGTGTGTTGTTTCTGCTGCTGCTTCAGCAGTTGGGAGTGTGTGTTGTTGCTGCTGCTACAGCAGTAGGGATTGTGAGTTGTTCCTGCTGCTGCTGCAGTTGGGATTGTGAGTTGTTGCTGCTGCTGCAGCAGTTGGGAGTGTGTGTTGTTGCTGCTGCTGCTGCAGTTGGGAGTGTGTGTGTTGTTGCTGCTGCTGCTGTCGCAGTTGGGTGTTTGTGTTGCTGCTGCTGCTGCAGTTGGGAGTTTGTGATGTTGCTGCTGCTGCTGCAGTTGGAGGTTTGTGTTGTTGCTGCTGCTGCTGCATTTGGGAGTGTGTATTCCTGCTGCTGCAGTATTTGTGAGTAGGTGAAATTACTGCTGCTGCAGTTGGGAGGGTATGTTGCTGCTGCCGCTGTAGTTGGAGTGTGTTGCTGCTGTAGATGTTGCAGCTGTTGGGAGTGTGTGTTGTTGCTGCTGCTGCTGCCGTTGGGATTGTGAGTTGTTGCTGCTGCTGCAGTTGGGAGTGTGTGTTATTGCTGCTGCTGCTGCAGTTGGGAGTGTGTGTTGCTGTTGCTGCTGCAAATTTGAGTGTGTGTTGTTGCTGCTGCTGCTGCTGTTGGGAGTGTGTTGCTGCTGTAGATGTTGCTGCAGTTGGGAGTGTCTGTTGTTGCTGCTGCTGCTACAGCAGTTGGGAGTGTGTGTTGTTGCTGCTGCTACAGCAGTAGGGATTGTGAGTTGTTGCTGCTGCTGCAGCAGTTGGGAGTGTATTGCTGCTGCAAAAGCAGTTGGTAGTGTGTTGTTGCTGCTGCAGTTGGTAGTGTGTTTTGCTGCTGCTGCAGTTGGGAGTGTGTGTTGTTGCTGCTGCTGCTGCTGCTGCAGTCGGGATTGTGAGTTGTTGCTGCTGCTGCCGCAGATTGGAATGTGTGTTATTGCTGCTGCTGCTGCAGTTGGGTGTGAGTGCTGCTGCCTGTGCTGCAGCAGTTGGGAGTGTGTGTTGTTGCTGCTCCTGCTGCAGTTGGGAGTGAGTTTTGTTGCTGCTGCTGCTGCAGTTGGGAGTGTGTGTTGTTCCTGCTGCTGCTGCAGTTAGGATTGTGAGTTGCTGCTGCTGCTGCAGCAGTTGGGAGTGTGTGTTGTTGCTGCTGCTGCTGCAGTTGGGAGTGTGTGTGTTGTTGCTGCTGCTGCTGCAGTTGGGAGTGTGTCTTGTTGCTGCTGCTGCAGTTGGGAGTTTGTGTTTGTTGTTGCTGCCGCTGCTACAGCAGTTGGGAGTGTGTGTTGTTGCTGCTGCTACAGCAGTAGGGATTGTGAGTTGTTGCTGCTGCTGCAGCAGTTGGGAGTGTGTTGCTGCTGCAAAAGCGTTTGGGAGTGTGTTCCTGCTGTAGATGTTGCAGCAGTTGGCAGTGTGTGTTATTGCTGCTGCTGCAGTTGGGAGTGTGTTTTGCTACTTCTGCGGTTGGGAGTGTGATCCTGCTGTTGATGTTGCAGCAGTTGGGAGCGTGTGTTGCTGCTGCTGCATTTGGGAGTGGGTGTTGTTGCTGCTGCAGCAGTTGGGAGTGTGTGTTGTTGCTGCTGCTGCAGTTGGGAGTTTGTGTTTGTTGTTGCTGCCGCTGCAGTTTGGAGTGTGAGTTGTTGCTGCTGCTGCTGCAGTTGGGAGTGTGTGTTGTTGCTGCTGCTGCTGCAGTTGGGATTGTGAGTCATTGCTGCTGCTGCTGCAGTTGGGAGTGTGTGTTGCTGCTCCAGTTGTGAGTGCGTGTTGTTGCTGCTGCTGCTGCTGTTGGGAGTGTGTTGCTGCTGTAGATGTTGCTGCAGTTGGGAGTGTGTGTTGTTGCTGCTGCTGCTACAGCAGTTGGGAGTGTGTGTTGTTGCTGCTGCTACAGCAGTTGGGAGTGTGTGTTGTTGCTGCTGCTACAGCAGTAGGGATTGTGAGTTGTTGCTGCTCATGCAGCTGTTGGGAGTGTATTGCTGCTGCAACAGCAGTTGGGAGTGTGTGCTGCTGCAACAGCAGTTGGGAGTGTGTGCTGCTGCTGCTGCTGCAGTTGGGAGTGTGTGTTGTTCCTGCTGCTGCTGCAGTTGGGATTGTGAGTTGTTGCTGCTGCTGCCGCAGATGGGAGTGTGTGTTATTGCTGCTGCTGCTGCAGTTGGGTGTGAGTGCTGCTGCCTGTGCTGCAGCAGTTGGGAGTGTGTGTTGTTGCTGCTCCTGCTGCAGTTGGGAGTGAGTTTTGTTGCTGCTGCTGCTGCAGTTGGGAGTGTGTGTTGTTCCTGCTGCTGCTGCAGTTAGGATTGTGAGTTGCTGCTGCTGCTGCAGCAGTTGGGAGTGTGTGTTGTTGCTGCTGCTGCTGCAGTTGGGAGTGTGTGTGTTGTTGCTGCTGCTGCTGCAGTTGGGAGTGTGTGTTGTTGCTGCTGCTGCTGCAGTTGGGAGTTTGTGTTGTTGCTGCTGCTGCTGCAGTAGGGAGTTTGTGTTGTTGCTGCTGCTGCTGCAGTTGTGAGTGTGTATTCCTGCTGCTGCAGCATTTGCGAGTGTGTGAAATTCCTGCTGCTGCAGTTGGGAGGGTTTGTTGCTGCTGCTGCTGTACTTGGGAGTGTGTTGCTGCTGTAGATGTTGCAGCATTTCGAAGTGTGTGTTGTTGTTGCTGCTGCTGCAGTTGGGAGTGTGCGTTATTGCTGCTGCTTCTGCAGTTGGGAGTGTGTGTTGTTGCTGCTGCTACAGCAGTTGGGAGTGTGTGTTGTTGCTGCTGCTACAGCAGTAGGGATTGTGAGTTGTTGCTGCTCATGCAGCTGTTGGGAGTGTATTGCTGCTGCAACAGCAGTTGGGAGTGTGTGCTGCTGCAACAGCAGTTGGGAGTGTGTGCTGCTGCTGCTGCTGCAGTTGGGAGTGTGTGTTGTTCCTGCTGCTGCTGCAGTTGGGATTGTGAGTTGTTGCTGCTGCTGCAGCAGTTGGGAGTTTGTGTTGTTGCTGCTGCTGCTGCAGTTGGGAGTGTGTGTTGCAGCTGCTGCTGCAGTTGGGAGTTTGTGTTGTTGCTGCTGCTGCTGCTGCAGTTGGGAGTGTGTATTCCTGCAGCTGCAGCATTTGCAAGTGGGTGAAATTACTGCTGCTGCAGTTAGGAGGGTATGTTGCTGCTGCCGCTGTAGTTGGAGTGTGTTGCTGCTGTAGATGTTGCAGCAGTTGGGAGTGTGTGTTGTTGCTGCTGCTGCTGCTGCAGTTGGGATTGTGAGTTGTTGCCGTTGCTGCAGTTGGGAGTGTGCGTTATTGCTGCTGCTGCTGAAGTTGGGAGTGTGTGTTGTTGCTGCTGCTGCAGTTGGGAGTTTGTGTTTGTTGTTGCTGCCGCTGCTACAGCAGTTGGGAGTGTGTGTTGTTGCTGCTGCTACAGCAGTAGGGATTGTGAGTTGTTGCTGCTGCTGCAGCAGTTGGGAGTGTGTTGCTGCTGCAACAGCAGTTGGGAGTGTGTTCCTGCTGTAGATGTTGCAGCAGTTGGCAGTGTGTGTTATTGCTGCTGCTGCAGTTGGGAGTGTGTTTTGCTACTTCTGCGGTTGGGAGTGTGATCCTGCTGTTGATGTTGCAGCAGTTGGGAGCGTGTGTTGCTGCTGCTGCATTTGGGAGTGGGTGTTGTTGCTGCTGCAGCAGTTGGGAGTGTGTGTTGTTGCTGCTGCTGCAGTTGGGAGTTTGTGTTTGTTGTTGCTGCCGCTGCAGTTTGGAGTGTGAGTTGTTGCTGCTGCTGCTGCAGTTGGGAGTGTGTGTTGTTGCTGCTGCTGCTGCAGTTGGGATTGTGAGTTATTGCTGCTGCTGATGCAGTTGGGAGTGTGTGTTGCTGTTGCTGCTGCAAATTTGAGTGTGTGTTGTTGCTGCTGCTGCTGCAGTTTGGAGTGTGTGTTGCTGCTCCAGTTGTGAGTGCGTGTTGTTGCTGCTGCTGCTGCTGTTGGGAGTGTGTTGCTGCTGTAGATGTTGCTGCAGTTGGGAGTGTGTTGTTGCTGCTGCTGCTACAGCAGTTGGGAGTGTGTTGTTGCTGCTGCTACAGCAGTAGGGATTGTGAGATGTTGCTGCTGCTGCAGCAGTTGGGAGTGTATTGCTGCTGCAAAAGCAGTTGGTAGTGTGTGTTGATGCTGCTGCTGCAGTTGGTAGTGTGTTTTGCTGCTGCTGCAGTTGGGAGTGTGTGTTGTTGCTGCTGCTGCTGCTGCTGCAGTCGGGATTGTGAGTTGTTGCTGCTGCTGCCGCAGTTGGGAGTGTGTGTTATTGCTGCTGCTGCTGCAGTTGGGTGTGAGTGCTGCTGCCTGTGCTGCAGCAGTTGGGAGTGTGTGTTGTTGCTGCTCCTGCTGCAGTTGGGAGTGAGTTTTGTTGCTGCTGCTGCTGCAGTTGGGAGTGTGTGTTGTTCCTGCAGCTGCTGCAGTTAGGATTGTGAGTTGCTGCTGCTGCTGCAGCAGTTGGGAGTGTGTGTTGTTGCTGCTGCTGCTGCAGTTGGGAGTGTGTGTGTTGTTGCTGCTGCTGCTGCAGTTGGGAGTGTGTGTTGTTGCTGCTGCTGCTGCAGTTGGGAGTTTGTGTTGTTGCTGCTGCTGCAGTAGGGAGTTTGTTTTGTTGCTGCTGCTGCTGCAGTTGTGAGTGTGTATTCCTGCTGCTGCAGCATTTGCGAGTGTGTGAAATTCCTGCTGCTGCAGTTGGGAGGGTTTGTTGCTGCTGCTGCTGTAGTTGGGAGTGTGTTGCTGCTGTAGATGTTGCAGCATTTCGAAGTGTGTGTTGTTGTTGCTGCTGCTGCAGTTGGGAGTGTGCGTTATTGCTGCTGCTTCTGCAGTTGGGAGTGTGTATTGTTGCTGCTGCTACAGCAGTTGGGAGTGTGTGTTGTTGCTGCTGCTACAGCAGTAGGGATTGTGAGTTGTTGCTGCTCATGCAGCTGTTGGGAGTGTATTGCTGCTGCAACAGCAGTTGGGAGTGTGTGCTGCTGCTGCTGCTGCAGCAGTTGGGAGTGTGTGTTGTTGCTGCTGCTGCAGTTGGTAGTGTGTGTTGCTGCTGCTGCAGTTGGGAGTGTGTGTTGTTGCTGCTGCTGCTGCAGTCGGGTTTGTGAGTTGTTGCTGCTGCTGCCGCAGTTGGGAGTGTGTGTTATTGCTGCTGCTGCTGCTGCTGCTGCAGTTGGGTGTGTGTGTTGCTGCCTGTGCTGCAGCAGTTGGGAGTGTGTGTTGTTGCTGCTCCTGCTGCAATTGGGAGTGAGTTTTGTTGCTGCTGCTGCTGCAGTTGGGAGTGTGTGTTGTTCCTGCTGCTGCTGCAGTTGGGATTGTGAGTCGTTGCTGCTGCTGCAGCAGTTGGGAGTGTGTGTTGTTGCTGCTGCTGCTGCAGTTGGGAGTATGTGTTGTTGCTGCTGCTGCTGCCTCAGTTGGGAGTTTGTTTTGCTGCTGCTGCTGCAGTTGGGAGTGTGTGTTGTTGCTGCTGCTGCTGCAGTTGGGAGTTTGTGTTGTTGCTGCTGCTGCTGCAGTTGGGAGTGTGTATTCCTGCTGCTGCAGCATTTGCGAGTGGGTGAAATTGCTGCTGCTGCAGTTGGGAGGGTATGTTGCTGCTGCCGCGTAGTTGCGAGTGTGTTGCTGCTGTAGATGTTGCAGCAGTTGGGAGTGTGTGTTGTTGCTGCTGCTGCTATCGTTGGGATTGTGAGATGTTGCTGCTGCTGCAGTTGGGAGTGTGTGTTATTGCTGCTGCTGCAGCAGTTGGGAGTGTATGTTGCTGCTGCTGCTGCAGTTGGGAGTGTGTGTTGTTGCTGCTGCTGCTGCAGTTGGGAGTTTGTGTTTCTGCTGCTGCTGCTGCAGTTGGGAGTTTGTGTTGTTGCTGCTGCTGCTGCTGCTGCAGTTGGGAGTGTGTATTCCTGCAGCTGCAGCATTTGCAAGTGGGTGAAATTACTGCTGCTGCAGTTGGGAGGGTATGTTGCTGCTGCCGCTGTAGTTGGAGTGTGTTGCTGCTGTAGATGTTGCAGCAGTTGGGAGTGTGTGTTGTTGCTGCTGCTGCTGCTGCAGTTGGGATTGTGAGTTGTTGCCGTTGCTGCAGTTGGGAGTGTGCGTTATTGCTGCTGCTGCTGAAGTTGGGAGTGTGTGTTGTTGCTGCTGCTGCAGTTGGGAGTTTGTGTTTGTTGTTGCTGCCGCTGCTACAGCAGTTGGGAGTGTGTGTTGTTGCTGCTGCTACAGCAGTAGGGATTGTGAGTTGTTGCTGCTGCTGCAGCAGTTGGGAGTGTGTTGCTGCTGCAACAGCAGTTGGGAGTGTGTTCCTGCTGTAGATGTTGCAGCAGTTGGCAGTGTGTGTTATTGCTGCTGCTGCAGTTGGGAGTGTGTTTTGCTACTTCTGCGGTTGGGAGTGTGATCCTGCTGTTGATGTTGCAGCAGTTGGGAGCGTGTGTTGCTGCTGCTGCATTTGGGAGTGGGTGTTGTTGCTGCTGCAGCAGTTGGGAGTGTGTGTTGTTGCTGCTGCTGCAGTTGGGAGTGTGTGTTGTTGCTGCTGCTGCTGCAGTTGGGATTGTGAGTTATTGCTGCTGCTGCTGCAGTTGGGAGTGTGTGTTGCTGTTGCTGCTGCAAATTTGAGTGTGTGTTGTTGCTGCTGCTGCTGCAGTTTGGAGTGTGTGTTGCTGCTCCAGTTGTGAGTGCGTGTTGTTGCTGCTGCTGCTGCTGTTGGGAGTGTGTTGCTGCTGTAGATGTTGCTGCAGTTGGGAGTGTGAGGTGTTTTTGCTGCTGCTACAGCAGTTGGGAGTGTGTGTTGTTGCTGCTGCTACAGCAGTAGGGATTGTGAGTTGTTGCTGCTGCTGCAGCAGTTGGGAGTGTATTGCTGCTGCAAAAGCAGTTGGTAGTGTGTGTTGTTGCTGCTGCTGCAGTTGGTAGTGTGTGTTGTTGCTGCTGCTGCTGCTGCTGCAGTCGGGATTGTGAGTTGTTGCTGCTGCTGCCGCAGATGGGAGTGTGTGTTATTGCTGCTGCTGCTGCAGTTGGGTGTGAGTGCTGCTGCCTGTGCTGCAGCAGTTGGGAGTGTGTGTTGTTGCTGCTCCTGCTGCAGTTGGGAGTGAGTTTTGTTGCTGCTGCTGCTGCAGTTGGGAGTGTGTGTTGTTCCTGCTGCTGCTGCAGTTAGGATTGTGAATTGCTGCTGCTGCTGCAGCAGTTGGGAGTGTGTGTTGTTGCTGCTGCTGCTGCAGTTGGGAGTGTGTGTGTTGTTGCTGCTGCTGCTGCAGTTGGGAGTGTGTGTTGTTGCTGCTGCTGCTGCAGTTGGGAGTTTGTGTTGTTGCTGCTGCTGCTGCAGTAGGGAGTTTGTGTTGTTGCTGCTGCTGCTGCAGTTGTGAGTGTGTATTCCTGCTGCTGCAGCATTTGCGAGTGTGTGAAATTCCTGCTGCTGCAGTTGGGAGGGTTTGTTGCTGCTGCTGCTGTAGTTGGGAGTGTGTTGCTGCTGTAGATGTTGCAGCATTTCGAAGTGTGTGTTGTTGTTGCTGCTGCTGCAGTTGGGAGTGTGCGTTATTGCTGCTGCTTCTGCAGTTGGGAGTGTGTGTTGATGCTGCTGCTACAGCAGTTGGGAGTGTGTGTTGTTGCTGCTGCTACAGCAGTAGGGATTGTGAGTTGTTGCTGCTCATGCAGCTGTTGGGAGTGTATTGCTGCTGCAGCAGCAGTTGGGAGTGTGTGCTGCTGCTGCTGCTGCAGCAGTTGGGAGTGTGTGTTGTTGCTGCTGCTGCAGTTGGTAGTGTGTGTTGCTGCTGCTGCAGTTGGGAGTGTGTGTTGTTGCTGCTGCTGCTGCAGTCGGGATTGTGAGTTGTTGCTGCTGCTGCCGCAGTTGGGAGTGTGTGTTATTGCTGCTGCTGCTGCTGCTGCTGTAGTTGGGTGTGTGTGTTGCTGCCTGTGCTGCAGCAGTTGGGAGTGTGTGTTGTTACTGCTCCTGCTGCAGTTGGGAGTGAGTTTTGTTGCTGCTGCTGCTGCAGTTGGGAGTGTGTGTTGTTCCTGCTGCTGCTGCAGTTGGGATTGTGAGTCGTTGCTGCTGCTGCTGCAGTTGGGAGTGTGTGTTGTTGCTGCTGCTGCTGCAGTTGGGAGTATGTGTTGTTGCTGCTGCTGCTGCCTCAGTTGGGAGTTTGTTTTGCTCCTGCTGCTGCAGTTGGGAGTGTGTGTTGTTGCTGCTGCTGCTGCAGTTGGGAGTTTGTGTTGTTGCTGCTGCTGCTGCAGTTGGGAGTGTGTATTCCTGCTGCTGCAGCATTTGCGAGTGGGTGAAATTGCTGCTGCTGCAGTTGGGAGGGTATGTTGCTGCTGCCGCGTAGTTGGGAGTGTGTTGCTGCTGTAGATGTTGCAGCAGTTGAGAGTGTGTGTTGTTGCTGCTGCTGCTACCGTTGGGATTATGAGATGTTGCTGCTGCTGCAGTTGGGAGTGTGTGTTATTGCTGCTGCTGCAGCAGTAGGGAGTGTATGTTGCTGCTGCTGCTGCAGTTGGGAGTTTGTGTTGTTGCTGCTGCTGCTGCGGTTGGAAGTGTGTTCCTGCTGTAGATGTTGAAGCAGTTGGGAGTGTGTGTTATTGCTGCTGCTGCAGTTGGGAGTGTGTTTTGCTGCTTCTGCAGTTGGGAGTGTGATCCTGCTGTAGATGTTGCAGCAGTTGGGAGCGTGTGTTGCTGCTGCTGCATTTGGGAGTGGGTGTTGTTGCTGCTGCAGCAGTTGGGAGTGTGTGTTGTTGCTGCTGCTGCAGTTGGGAGTGTGTGTTGTTGCTGCTGCTGCTGCAGTTGGGATTGTGAGTTATTGCTGCTGCTGCTGCAGTTGGGAGTGTGTGTTGCTGTTGCTGCTGCAAATTTGAGTGTGTGTTGTTGCTGCTGCTGCTGCAGTTTGGAGTGTGTGTTGCTGCTCCAGTTGTGAGTGCGTGTTGTTGCTGCTGCTGCTGCTGTTGGGAGTGTGTTGCTGCTGTAGATGTTGCTGCAGTTGGGAGTGTGTGTTGTTTCTGCTGCTGCTACAGCAGTTGGGAGTGTGTGTTGTTGCTGCTGCTACAGCAGTAGGGATTGTGAGTTGTTGCTGCTGCTGCAGCAGTTGGGAGTGTATTGCTGCTGCAAAAGCAGTTGGTAGTGTGTGTTGTTGCTGCTGCTGCAGTTGGTAGTGTGTGTTGTTGCTGCTGCTGCTGCTGCTGCAGTCGGGATTGTGAGTTGTTGCTGCTGCTGCCGCAGATGGGAGTGTGTGTTATTGCTGCTGCTGCTGCAGTTGGGTGTGAGTGCTGCTGCCTGTGCTGCAGCAGTTGGGAGTGTGTGTTGTTGCTGCTCCTGCTGCAGTTGGGAGTGAGTTTTGTTGCTGCTGCTGCTGCAGTTGGGAGTGTGTGTTGTTCCTGCTGCTGCTGCAGTTAGGATTGTGAATTGCTGCTGCTGCTGCAGCAGTTGGGAGTGTGTGTTGTTGCTGCTGCTGCTGCAGTTGGGAGTGTGTGTGTTGTTGCTGCTGCTGCTGCAGTTGGGAGTGTGTGTTGTTGCTGCTGCTGCTGCAGTTGGGAGTTTGTGTTGTTGCTGCTGCTGCTGCAGTAGGGAGTTTGTGTTGTTGCTGCTGCTGCTGCAGTTGTGAGTGTGTATTCCTGCTGCTGCAGCATTTGCGAGTGTGTGAAATTCCTGCTGCTGCAGTTGGGAGGGTTTGTTGCTGCTGCTGCTGTAGTTGGGAGTGTGTTGCTGCTGTAGATGTTGCAGCATTTCGAAGTGTGTGTTGTTGTTGCTGCTGCTGCAGTTGGGAGTGTGCGTTATTGCTGCTGCTTCTGCAGTTGGGAGTGTGTGTTGATGCTGCTGCTACAGCAGTTGGGAGTGTGTGTTGTTGCTGCTGCTACAGCAGTAGGGATTGTGAGTTGTTGCTGCTCATGCAGCTGTTGGGAGTGTATTGCTGCTGCAGCAGCAGTTGGGAGTGTGTGCTGCTGCTGCTGCTGCAGCAGTTGGGAGTGTGTGTTGTTGCTGCTGCTGCAGTTGGTAGTGTGTGTTGCTGCTGCTGCAGTTGGGAGTGTGTGTTGTTGCTGCTGCTGCTGCAGTCGGGATTGTGAGTTGTTGCTGCTGCTGCCGCAGTTGGGAGTGTGTGTTATTGCTGCTGCTGCTGCTGCTGCTGTAGTTGGGTGTGTGTGTTGCTGCCTGTGCTGCAGCAGTTGGGAGTGTGTGTTGTTACTGCTCCTGCTGCAGTTGGGAGTGAGTTTTGTTGCTGCTGCTGCTGCAGTTGGGAGTGTGTGTTGTTCCTGCTGCTGCTGCAGTTGGGATTGTGAGTCGTTGCTGCTGCTGCTGCAGTTGGGAGTGTGTGTTGTTGCTGCTGCTGCTGCAGTTGGGAGTATGTGTTGTTGCTGCTGCTGCTGCCTCAGTTGGGAGTTTGTTTTGCTCCTGCTGCTGCAGTTGGGAGTGTGTGTTGTTGCTGCTGCTGCTGCAGTTGGGAGTTTGTGTTGTTGCTGCTGCTGCTGCAGTTGGGAGTGTGTATTCCTGCTGCTGCAGCATTTGCGAGTGGGTGAAATTGCTGCTGCTGCAGTTGGGAGGGTATGTTGCTGCTGCCGCGTAGTTGGGAGTGTGTTGCTGCTGTAGATGTTGCAGCAGTTGGGAGTGTGTGTTGTTGCTGCTGCTGCTACCGTTGGGATTATGAGATGTTGCTGCTGCTGCAGTTGGGAGTGTGTGTTATTGCTGCTGCTGCAGCAGTAGGGAGTGTATGTTGCTGCTGCTGCTGCAGTTGGGAGTTTGTGTTGTTGCTGCTGCTGCTGCGGTTGGAAGTGTGTTCCTGCTGTAGATGTTGAAGCAGTTGGGAGTGTGTGTTATTGCTGCTGCTGCAGTTGGGAGTGTGTTTTGCTGCTTCTGCAGTTGGGAGTGTGATCCTGCTGTAGATGTTGCAGCAGTTGGGAGCGTGTGTTGCTGCTGCTGCAGTTGGGACTGTGCGTTGCTGCTGCTGCTGCTGCTGCAGATTTGAGTGTTTGTTGCTGCTGCTGCTGCTGCTGCAGTTGGGAGTGTGTGTTGTTGCTGCTGATGCTGGAGTTGGGAGTGTGTATTCCTGCTGCTGCAGCATCAGCGAGTGGGTGTTATTGCTGCTGCTGCAGTTGGGACTGTATTTTGCTGCTGCTGCTGTAAAAGGAGTGAGTTTCTGCTGGAGATGTTGCTGCAGTTGGAAGTGTGTGTTGTTGCTGCTGCTGCTAATGCAGTTGGGAGTGTGTGTTGTTGCTGCTGCTACAGCAGTAGGATTTGTGAGTTGATGCTGCTGCTGCAGCAGTTGGGTGTGTATTGCTGCTGCAACAGCAGTTGGGAGTGTGTGCTGCTGCTGCTGCTGCTGCAGCAGAAGTTGGGAGTGTGTGTGGTTGCTGCTGCTTCTGCAGTCGGGATTGTGAGTTGTTGCTGCTGCTGCCGCAGATGGAGTATGTGTTATTGCTGCTGCTGCTGCTGCAGTTGGGAGTGTGTGTTGTTGCTGCTGCTGCTGCAGTTGGGAGTGTGTGCTGTTGCTGCTGCTGCTGCATTTGTGAGTGTATGTTGTTCCTGCTGCTGCTGCAGTTCGGATTGTGAGATGTTGCTGCTGCTGCAGCAGTTGGGAGTGTGTGTTATTGCTGCTGCTGCTGCAGTTGAGAGTGTGTGTTGTGGCTGCTGCTGCTGCAGTAGGGACTTTGTGCTGCTGCTGCTGCTGCTGCAGCAGTTGGGAGTTTGTCTTGCTGCTGCTGCTGCAGTTGGGAGTGTGTGTTGCTGCTGCTGCTGCTGTAGGGAGTTTGTGTTGTTGCTACTGCTGCTGCAGATGTGAGTGTGTATTCCTGCTGCGGCGGCATTTGCGAGTGGGTGAAATTGCTGCTGCTGCAGTTGGGCGTGTTTGTTATTGCTGCTGCTGCTGCAGTTGGGAGTGTGTGTTGTTGCTGCTGCTGCTGCAGTTGGGATTGTGAGTTATTGCTGCTGCTGCTGCAGTTGGGAGTGTATGTTGCTGTTGCTGCTGCAGATTTGAGTGTGTGTTGCTGCTGCTGCTGCTGCAGTTGGGAGTGTGTGTTGCTGCTCCAGTTGTGAGTGCGTGTTGTTGCTGCTGCTGCTGCAGTTGGGAGTGTGTTGCTGCTGTAGATGATGCTGCAGTTGTGAGTGTGTGTTGTTGCTGCTTCTGCTACAGCAGTTGGGAGTGTGTTGCTGCAACAGCAGTTGGGAGTGTGTGTTGTTGCTGCTGCTGCTGCAGTTGGGAGTGTGTGTTGTTTCTGCTGCTGCTGCAGTTGGGATTGCTAGTTGTTTCTCCTGCTGCAGTTGGGATTGTGCGTTATTGCTGCTGCTGCTGCAGTTGGGAGTGTGTGTTGTTGCTGCTGCTGCTGCAGTTCGGAGTGTGTGCTGCCGCTGCTGCAGCAGCAGTTTGGAGTGTATGTTTTTGCTGCTGCTGCTGCAATTGGGAGTGTGTGTTGTTGCTGCTGCTTCTGCAGTACCTTGTGTGTGCTGCTGCTGCTACAGCAGTTTGGAGTGTGTGCTGTTGCTGCTGCTGCTGCAGTTGGGAGTGTTTGTTATTGCTGCTGCTGCAGTTGGGAGTGTGTGTTGTTGCTGCTGCTGCTGCAGTTGAGAGTGTGTGCTTCTGCTACTGCTGCACCAGTTGGGAGTGTGTGTTGTTGCTGCTGCTGCTGCAGTTGGGATTGTGAGTTATTGCTGCTGCTGCAGTTGGGAGTGTGTGTTGCTGTTGCTGCTGCAGATTTGAGTGTGTGTTGCTGCTGCTGCTGCTGCAGTTGGGAGTGTGTGTTGCTGCTCCAGTTGTGAGTGCGTGTTGTTGCTGCTGCTGCTGCAGTTGGGAGTGCGTTGCTGCTGTAGATGATGCAGCAGTTGGGAGTGTGTGTTGTTGCTGCTTCTGCTACAGCAGTTGGGAGTGTGTTGCTGCTGCAGCAGTTGGGAGTGTGTGTTGTTGCTGCTGCTGCAGTTGGGAGTGTGTGTTGTTTCTGCTGCTGCTGCAGTTGGGATTGCTAGTTGTTGCTCCTGCTGCAGTTGGGATTGTGCGTTATTGCTGCTGCTGCTGCAGTTGGGAGTGTGTGTTGTTGCTGCTGCTGCTGCAGTTCGGAGTGTGTGCTGCCGCTGCTGCAGCAGCAGTTTGGAGTGTATGTTTTTGCTGCTGCTGCTGCAATTGGGAGTGTGTGTTGTTGCTGCTGCTTCTGCAGTACCTTGTGTGTGCTGCTGCTGCTGCAGCAGTTGGGAGTGCGTGTTGTTGCTGCTGCTACAGCACTTGGGAGTGCATTGCTGCTGCAACAGCAGTTGGGAGTGTGTGCTGATGCTGCAGCAGTTGGGAGTGTGTGTTGCTGTTGCTGCTGCAAATTTGAGTGTGTGTTGTTGCTGCTGCTGCTGCAGTTTGGAGTGTGTGTTGCTGCTCCAGTTGTGAGTGCGTGTTGTTGCTGCTGCTGCTGCTGTTGGGAGTGTGTTGCTGCTGTAGATGTTGCTGCAGTTGGGAGTGTGTGTTGTTGCTGCTGCTGCTACAGCAGTTGGGAGTGTGTGTTGTTGCTGCTGCTACAGCAGTTGGGAGTGTGTGTTGTTGCTGCTGCTACAGCAGTAGGGATTGTGAGTTGTTGCTGCTCATGCAGCTGTTGGGAGTGTATTGCTGCTGCAACAGCAGTTGGGAGTGTGTGCTGCTGCTACAGCAGTTGGGAGTGTGTGCTGCTGCTGCTGCTGCAGTTGGGAGTGTGTGTTGTTCCTGCTGCTGCTGCAGTTGGGATTGTGAGTTGTTGCTGCTGCTGCCGCAGATGGGAGTGTGTGTTATTGCTGCTGCTGCTGCAGTTGGGTGTGAGTGCTGCTGCCTGTGCTGCAGCAGTTGGGAGTGTGTGTTGTTGCTGCTCCTGCTGCAGTTGGGAGTGAGTTTTGTTGCTGCTGCTGCTGCAGTTGGGAGTGTGTGTTGTTCCTGCTGCTGCTGCAGTTAGGATTGTGAGTTGCTGCTGCTGCTGCAGCAGTTGGGAGTGTGTGTTGTTGCTGCTGCTGCTGCAGTTGGGAGTGTGTGTGTTGTTGCTGCTGCTGCTGCAGTTGGGAGTGTGTGTTGTTGCTGCTGCTGCTGCAGTTGGGAGTTTGTGTTGTTGCTGCTGCTGCTGCAGTAGGGAGTTTGTGTTGTTGCTGCTGCTGCTGCAGTTGTGAGTGTGTATTCCTGCTGCTGCAGCATTTGCGAGTGTGTGAAATTCCTGCTGCTGCAGTTGGGAGGGTTTGTTGCTGCTGCTGCTGTACTTGGGAGTGTGTTGCTGCTGTAGATGTTGCAGCATTTCGAAGTGTGTGTTGTTGTTGCTGCTGCTGCAGTTGGGAGTGTGCGTTATTGCTGCTGCTTCTGCAGTTGGGAGTGTGTGTTGTTGCTGCTGCTACAGCAGTTGGGAGTGTGTGTTGTTGCTGCTGCTACAGCAGTAGGGATTGTGAGTTGTTGCTGCTCATGCAGCTGTTGGGAGTGTATTGCTGCTGCAACAGCAGTTGGGAGTGTGTGCTGCTGCAACAGCAGTTGGGAGTGTGTGCTGCTGCTGCTGCTGCAGTTGGGAGTGTGTGTTGTTCCTGCTGCTGCTGCAGTTGGGATTGTGAGTTGTTGCTGCTGCTGCAGCAGTTGGGAGTTTGTGTTGTTGCTGCTGCTGCTGCAGTTGGGAGTGTGTGTTGCAGCTGCTGCTGCAGTTGGGAGTTTGTGTTGTTGCTGCTGCTGCTGCTGCTGCAGTTGGGAGTGTGTATTCCTGCAGCTGCAGCATTTGCAAGTGGGTGAAATTACTGCTGCTGCAGTTAGGAGGGTATGTTGCTGCTGCCGCTGTAGTTGGAGTGTGTTGCTGCTGTAGATGTTGCAGCAGTTGGGAGTGTGTGTTGTTGCTGCTGCTGCTGCTGCAGTTGGGATTGTGAGTTGTTGCCGTTGCTGCAGTTGGGAGTGTGCGTTATTGCTGCTGCTGCTGAAGTTGGGAGTGTGTGTTGTTGCTGCTGCTGCAGTTGGGAGTTTGTGTTTGTTGTTGCTGCCGCTGCTACAGCAGTTGGGAGTGTGTGTTGTTGCTGCTGCTACAGCAGTAGGGATTGTGAGTTGTTGCTGCTGCTGCAGCAGTTGGGAGTGTGTTGCTGCTGCAACAGCAGTTGGGAGTGTGTTCCTGCTGTAGATGTTGCAGCAGTTGGCAGTGTGTGTTATTGCTGCTGCTGCAGTTGGGAGTGTGTTTTGCTACTTCTGCGGTTGGGAGTGTGATCCTGCTGTTGATGTTGCAGCAGTTGGGAGCGTGTGTTGCTGCTGCTGCATTTGGGAGTGGGTGTTGTTGCTGCTGCAGCAGTTGGGAGTGTGTGTTGTTGCTGCTGCTGCAGTTGGGAGTTTGTGTTTGTTGTTGCTGCCGCTGCAGTTTGGAGTGTGAGTTGTTGCTGCTGCTGCTGCAGTTGGGAGTGTGTGTTGTTGCTGCTGCTGCTGCAGTTGGGATTGTGAGTTATTGCTGCTGCTGATGCAGTTGGGAGTGTGTGTTGCTGTTGCTGCTGCAAATTTGAGTGTGTGTTGTTGCTGCTGCTGCTGCAGTTTGGAGTGTGTGTTGCTGCTCCAGTTGTGAGTGCGTGTTGTTGCTGCTGCTGCTGCTGTTGGGAGTGTGTTGCTGCTGTAGATGTTGCTGCAGTTGGGAGTGTGTTGTTGCTGCTGCTGCTACAGCAGTTGGGAGTGTGTTGTTGCTGCTGCTACAGCAGTAGGGATTGTGAGATGTTGCTGCTGCTGCAGCAGTTGGGAGTGTATTGCTGCTGCAAAAGCAGTTGGTAGTGTGTGTTGATGCTGCTGCTGCAGTTGGTAGTGTGTTTTGCTGCTGCTGCAGTTGGGAGTGTGTGTTGTTGCTGCTGCTGCTGCTGCTGCAGTCGGGATTGTGAGTTGTTGCTGCTGCTGCCGCAGTTGGGAGTGTGTGTTATTGCTGCTGCTGCTGCAGTTGGGTGTGAGTGCTGCTGCCTGTGCTGCAGCAGTTGGGAGTGTGTGTTGTTGCTGCTCCTGCTGCAGTTGGGAGTGAGTTTTGTTGCTGCTGCTGCTGCAGTTGGGAGTGTGTGTTGTTCCTGCAGCTGCTGCAGTTAGGATTGTGAGTTGCTGCTGCTGCTGCAGCAGTTGGGAGTGTGTGTTGTTGCTGCTGCTGCTGCAGTTGGGAGTGTGTGTGTTGTTGCTGCTGCTGCTGCAGTTGGGAGTGTGTGTTGTTGCTGCTGCTGCTGCAGTTGGGAGTTTGTGTTGTTGCTGCTGCTGCAGTAGGGAGTTTGTTTTGTTGCTGCTGCTGCTGCAGTTGTGAGTGTGTATTCCTGCTGCTGCAGCATTTGCGAGTGTGTGAAATTCCTGCTGCTGCAGTTGGGAGGGTTTGTTGCTGCTGCTGCTGTAGTTGGGAGTGTGTTGCTGCTGTAGATGTTGCAGCATTTCGAAGTGTGTGTTGTTGTTGCTGCTGCTGCAGTTGGGAGTGTGCGTTATTGCTGCTGCTTCTGCAGTTGGGAGTGTGTGTTGTTGCTGCTGCTACAGCAGTTGGGAGTGTGTGTTGTTGCTGCTGCTACAGCAGTAGGGATTGTGAGTTGTTGCTGCTCATGCAGCTGTTGGGAGTGTATTGCTGCTGCAACAGCAGTTGGGAGTGTGTGCTGCTGCTGCTGCTGCAGCAGTTGGGAGTGTGTGTTGTTGCTGCTGCTGCAGTTGGTAGTGTGTGTTGCTGCTGCTGCAGTTGGGAGTGTGTGTTGTTGCTGCTGCTGCTGCAGTCGGGTTTGTGAGTTGTTGCTGCTGCTGCCGCAGTTGGGAGTGTGTGTTATTGCTGCTGCTGCTGCTGCTGCTGCAGTTGGGTGTGTGTGTTGCTGCCTGTGCTGCAGCAGTTGGGAGTGTGTGTTGTTGCTGCTCCTGCTGCAATTGGGAGTGAGTTTTGTTGCTGCTGCTGCTGCAGTTGGGAGTGTGTGTTGTTCCTGCTGCTGCTGCAGTTGGGATTGTGAGTCGTTGCTGCTGCTGCAGCAGTTGGGAGTGTGTGTTGTTGCTGCTGCTGCTGCAGTTGGGAGTATGTGTTGTTGCTGCTGCTGCTGCCTCAGTTGGGAGTTTGTTTTGCTGCTGCTGCTGCAGTTGGGAGTGTGTGTTGTTGCTGCTGCTGCTGCAGTTGGGAGTTTGTGTTGTTGCTGCTGCTGCTGCAGTTGGGAGTGTGTATTCCTGCTGCTGCAGCATTTGCGAGTGGGTGAAATTGCTGCTGCTGCAGTTGGGAGGGTATGTTGCTGCTGCCGCGTAGTTGCGAGTGTGTTGCTGCTGTAGATGTTGCAGCAGTTGGGAGTGTGTGTTGTTGCTGCTGCTGCTATCGTTGGGATTGTGAGATGTTGCTGCTGCTGCAGTTGGGAGTGTGTGTTATTGCTGCTGCTGCAGCAGTTGGGAGTGTATGTTGCTGCTGCTGCTGCAGTTGGGAGTGTGTGTTGTTGCTGCTGCTGCTGCAGTTGGGAGTTTGTGTTTCTGCTGCTGCTGCTGCAGTTGGGAGTTTGTGTTGTTGCTGCTGCTGCTGCTGCTGCAGTTGGGAGTGTGTATTCCTGCAGCTGCAGCATTTGCAAGTGGGTGAAATTACTGCTGCTGCAGTTGGGAGGGTATGTTGCTGCTGCCGCTGTAGTTGGAGTGTGTTGCTGCTGTAGATGTTGCAGCAGTTGGGAGTGTGTGTTGTTGCTGCTGCTGCTGCTGCAGTTGGGATTGTGAGTTGTTGCCGTTGCTGCAGTTGGGAGTGTGCGTTATTGCTGCTGCTGCTGAAGTTGGGAGTGTGTGTTGTTGCTGCTGCTGCAGTTGGGAGTTTGTGTTTGTTGTTGCTGCCGCTGCTACAGCAGTTGGGAGTGTGTGTTGTTGCTGCTGCTACAGCAGTAGGGATTGTGAGTTGTTGCTGCTGCTGCAGCAGTTGGGAGTGTGTTGCTGCTGCAACAGCAGTTGGGAGTGTGTTCCTGCTGTAGATGTTGCAGCAGTTGGCAGTGTGTGTTATTGCTGCTGCTGCAGTTGGGAGTGTGTTTTGCTACTTCTGCGGTTGGGAGTGTGATCCTGCTGTTGATGTTGCAGCAGTTGGGAGCGTGTGTTGCTGCTGCTGCATTTGGGAGTGGGTGTTGTTGCTGCTGCAGCAGTTGGGAGTGTGTGTTGTTGCTGCTGCTGCAGTTGGGAGTGTGTGTTGTTGCTGCTGCTGCTGCAGTTGGGATTGTGAGTTATTGCTGCTGCTGCTGCAGTTGGGAGTGTGTGTTGCTGTTGCTGCTGCAAATTTGAGTGTGTGTTGTTGCTGCTGCTGCTGCAGTTTGGAGTGTGTGTTGCTGCTCCAGTTGTGAGTGCGTGTTGTTGCTGCTGCTGCTGCTGTTGGGAGTGTATTGCTGCTGTAGATGTTGCTGCAGTTGGGAGTGTGTGTTGTTTCTGCTGCTGCTACAGCAGTTGGGAGTGTGTGTTGTTGCTGCTGCTACAGCAGTAGGGATTGTGAGTTGTTGCTGCTGCTGCAGCAGTTGGGAGTGTATTGCTGCTGCAAAAGCAGTTGGTAGTGTGTGTTGTTGCTGCTGCTGCAGTTGGTAGTGTGTGTTGTTGCTGCTGCTGCTGCTGCTGCAGTCGGGATTGTGAGTTGTTGCTGCTGCTGCCGCAGATGGGAGTGTGTGTTATTGCTGCTGCTGCTGCAGTTGGGTGTGAGTGCTGCTGCCTGTGCTGCAGCAGTTGGGAGTGTGTGTTGTTGCTGCTCCTGCTGCAGTTGGGAGTGAGTTTTGTTGCTGCTGCTGCTGCAGTTGGGAGTGTGTGTTGTTCCTGCTGCTGCTGCAGTTAGGATTGTGAATTGCTGCTGCTGCTGCAGCAGTTGGGAGTGTGTGTTGTTGCTGCTGCTGCTGCAGTTGGGAGTGTGTGTGTTGTTGCTGCTGCTGCTGCAGTTGGGAGTGTGTGTTGTTGCTGCTGCTGCTGCAGTTGGGAGTTTGTGTTGTTGCTGCTGCTGCTGCAGTAGGGAGTTTGTGTTGTTGCTGCTGCTGCTGCAGTTGTGAGTGTGTATTCCTGCTGCTGCAGCATTTGCGAGTGTGTGAAATTCCTGCTGCTGCAGTTGGGAGGGTTTGTTGCTGCTGCTGCTGTAGTTGGGAGTGTGTTGCTGCTGTAGATGTTGCAGCATTTCGAAGTGTGTGTTGTTGTTGCTGCTGCTGCAGTTGGGAGTGTGCGTTATTGCTGCTGCTTCTGCAGTTGGGAGTGTGTGTTGATGCTGCTGCTACAGCAGTTGGGAGTGTGTGTTGTTGCTGCTGCTACAGCAGTAGGGATTGTGAGTTGTTGCTGCTCATGCAGCTGTTGGGAGTGTATTGCTGCTGCAGCAGCAGTTGGGAGTGTGTGCTGCTGCTGCTGCTGCAGCAGTTGGGAGTGTGTGTTGTTGCTGCTGCTGCAGTTGGTAGTGTGTGTTGCTGCTGCTGCAGTTGGGAGTGTGTGTTGTTGCTGCTGCTGCTGCAGTCGGGATTGTGAGTTGTTGCTGCTGCTGCCGCAGTTGGGAGTGTGTGTTATTGCTGCTGCTGCTGCTGCTGCTGTAGTTGGGTGTGTGTGTTGCTGCCTGTGCTGCAGCAGTTGGGAGTGTGTGTTGTTACTGCTCCTGCTGCAGTTGGGAGTGAGTTTTGTTGCTGCTGCTGCTGCAGTTGGGAGTGTGTGTTGTTCCTGCTGCTGCTGCAGTTGGGATTGTGAGTCGTTGCTGCTGCTGCTGCAGTTGGGAGTGTGTGTTGTTGCTGCTGCTGCTGCAGTTGGGAGTATGTGTTGTTGCTGCTGCTGCTGCCTCAGTTGGGAGTTTGTTTTGCTCCTGCTGCTGCAGTTGGGAGTGTGTGTTGTTGCTGCTGCTGCTGCAGTTGGGAGTTTGTGTTGTTGCTGCTGCTGCTGCAGTTGGGAGTGTGTATTCCTGCTGCTGCAGCATTTGCGAGTGGGTGAAATTGCTGCTGCTGCAGTTGGGAGGGTATGTTGCTGCTGCCGCGTAGTTGGGAGTGTGTTGCTGCTGTAGATGTTGCAGCAGTTGGGAGTGTGTGTTGTTGCTGCTGCTGCTACCGTTGGGATTATGAGATGTTGCTGCTGCTGCAGTTGGGAGTGTGTGTTATTGCTGCTGCTGCAGCAGTAGGGAGTGTATGTTGCTGCTGCTGCTGCAGTTGGGAGTTTGTGTTGTTGCTGCTGCTGCTGCGGTTGGAAGTGTGTTCCTGCTGTAGATGTTGAAGCAGTTGGGAGTGTGTGTTATTGCTGCTGCTGCAGTTGGGAGTGTGTTTTGCTGCTTCTGCAGTTGGGAGTGTGATCCTGCTGTAGATGTTGCAGCAGTTGGGAGCGTGTGTTGCTGCTGCTGCAGTTGGGACTGTGCGTTGCTGCTGCTGCTGCTGCTGCAGATTTGAGTGTTTGTTGCTGCTGCTGCTGCTGCTGCAGTTGGGAGTGTGTGTTGTTGCTGCTGATGCTGGAGTTGGGAGTGTGTATTCCTGCTGCTGCAGCATCAGCGAGTGGGTGTTATTGCTGCTGCTGCAGTTGGGACTGTATTTTGCTGCTGCTGCTGTAAAAGGAGTGAGTTTCTGCTGGAGATGTTGCTGCAGTTGGAAGTGTGTGTTGTTGCTGCTGCTGCTAATGCAGTTGGGAGTGTGTGTTGTTGCTGCTGCTACAGCAGTAGGATTTGTGAGTTGATGCTGCTGCTGCAGCAGTTGGGTGTGTATTGCTGCTGCAACAGCAGTTGGGAGTGTGTGCTGCTGCTGCTGCTGCTGCAGCAGAAGTTGGGAGTGTGTGTGGTTGCTGCTGCTTCTGCAGTCGGGATTGTGAGTTGTTGCTGCTGCTGCCGCAGATGGGAGTATGTGTTATTGCTGCTGCTGCTGCTGCAGTTGGGAGTGTGTGTTGTTGCTGCTGCTGCTGCAGTTGGGAGTGTGTGCTGTTGCTGCTGCTGCTGCATTTGTGAGTGTATGTTGTTCCTGCTGCTGCTGCAGTTCGGATTGTGAGATGTTGCTGCTGCTGCAGCAGTTGGGAGTGTGTGTTATTGCTGCTGCTGCTGCAGTTGAGAGTGTGTGTTGTGGCTGCTGCTGCTGCAGTAGGGACTTTGTGCTGCTGCTGCTGCTGCTGCTGCAGCAGTTGGGAGTTTGTCTTGCTGCTGCTGCTGCAGTTGGGAGTGTGTGTTGCTGCTGCTGCTGCTGTAGGGAGTTTGTGTTGTTGCTACTGCTGCTGCAGATGTGAGTGTGTATTCCTGCTGCGGCGGCATTTGCGAGTGGGTGAAATTGCTGCTGCTGCAGTTGGGCGTGTTTGTTATTGCTGCTGCTGCTGCAGTTGGGAGTGTGTGTTGTTGCTGCTGCTGCTGCAGTTGGGATTGTGAGTTATTGCTGCTGCTGCTGCAGTTGGGAGTGTGTGTTGCTGTTGCTGCTGCAGATTTGAGTGTGTGTTGCTGCTGCTGCTGCTGCAGTTGGGAGTGTGTGTTGCTGCTCCAGTTGTGAGTGCGTGTTGTTGCTGCTGCTGCTGCAGTTGGGAGTGTGTTGCTGCTGTAGATGATGCTGCAGTTGTGAGTGTGTGTTGTTGCTGCTTCTGCTACAGCAGTTGGGAGTGTGTTGCTGCAACAGCAGTTGGGAGTGTGTGTTGTTGCTGCTGCTGCTGCAGTTGGGAGTGTGTGTTGTTTCTGCTGCTGCTGCAGTTGGGATTGCTAGTTGTTTCTCCTGCTGCAGTTGGGATTGTGCGTTATTGCTGCTGCTGCTGCAGTTGGGAGTGTGTGTTGTTGCTGCTGCTGCTGCAGTTCGGAGTGTGTGCTGCCGCTGCTGCAGCAGCAGTTTGGAGTGTATGTTTTTGCTGCTGCTGCTGCAATTGGGAGTGTGTGTTGTTGCTGCTGCTTCTGCAGTACCTTGTGTGTGCTGCTGCTGCTACAGCAGTTTGGAGTGTGTGCTGTTGCTGCTGCTGCTGCAGTTGGGAGTGTTTGTTATTGCTGCTGCTGCAGTTGGGAGTGTGTGTTGTTGCTGCTGCTGCTGCAGTTGAGAGTGTGTGCTTCTGCTACTGCTGCACCAGTTGGGAGTGTGTGTTGTTGCTGCTGCTGCTGCAGTTGGGATTGTGAGTTATTGCTGCTGCTGCTGCAGTTGGGAGTGTGTGTTGCTGTTGCTGCTGCAGATTTGAGTGTGTGTTGCTGCTGCTGCTGCTGCAGTTGGGAGTGTGTGTTGCTGCTCCAGTTGTGAGTGCGTGTTGTTGCTGCTGCTGCTGCAGTTGGGAGTGCGTTGCTGCTGTAGATGATGCAGCAGTTGGGAGTGTGTGTTGTTGCTGCTTCTGCTACAGCAGTTGGGAGTGTGTTGCTGCTGCAGCAGTTGGGAGTGTGTGTTGTTGCTGCTGCTGCAGTTGGGAGTGTGTGTTGTTTCTGCTGCTGCTGCAGTTGGGATTGCTAGTTGTTGCTCCTGCTGCAGTTGGGATTGTGCGTTATTGCTGCTGCTGCTGCAGTTGGGAGTGTGTGTTGTTGCTGCTGCTGCTGCAGTTCGGAGTGTGTGCTGCCGCTGCTGCAGCAGCAGTTTGGAGTGTATGTTTTTGCTGCTGCTGCTGCAATTGGGAGTGTGTGTTGTTGCTGCTGCTTCTGCAGTACCTTGTGTGTGCTGCTGCTGCTGCAGCAGTTGGGAGTGCGTGTTGTTGCTGCTGCTACAGCACTTGGGAGTGCATTGCTGCTGCAACAGCAGTTGGGAGTGTGTGCTGATGCTGCAGCAGTTGGGAGTGTGTGTGCTTGTTGCTGCTGCTGCAGTTGGGATTGTGAGATGTTGCTGCTGCTGCTGCAGTTGGGAGTGTGTGTTGTTGCTGCTGCTGTTTCAGTCCGGATTGTGAGTTGTTGCTGCTGCTGCAGTTGTGAGTGTGCGTTATTGCTGCTGCTGCTGCAGCTGGGATTGTGTGTTGTTGCTGCTGCTGCTGCAGTTCGGAGTGTGTGCTGCAGCTGCTGCAGCAGCAGTTTGGAGTGTATGTTTTTGCTGCTGCTGCTGCAATTGGGAGTGTGTGTTGTTGCTGCTGCTTCTGCAGTAGGTAGTGTGTGCTGCTGCTGCTGCTGCAGCAGTTGGGAGTGTGTGCTGTTGCTGCTGCTGCTGCAGTTGGGAGTGTTTGTTATTGCTTCTGCTGCATTTGGGAGTGTGTGTTGTTGCTGCTGCTGCTGCAGTTGGGAGTGTGTGCTTCTGCTGCTGCTGCACCAGTTGGGAGTGTGTGTTGTTGCTGCTGCTGCTGCAGTTGGGATTGTGAGTTATTGCTGTTGCTGCTGCAGATTTGAGTGTGTGTTGCTGCTGCTGCTGCTGCAGTTGGGAGTGTTTGTTGCTGCTCCAGTTGTGAGTGTGTGTTGTTGCTGCTGCTGCTGCAGTTGGGAGTGTGTTGCTGCTGTAGATGTTGCTGCAGTTGGGAGTGTCTGTTGTTGCTGCTGCTGCAACAGCAGTTGGGAGTGCGTGTTCTTGCTGCTGCTACTGCAGTTGGGAGTGCATTGCTGCTGCAACAGCAGTTGGGAGTGTGTGCTGCTGCTGCTGCTGCAGCAGTTGGGAGTGTGTGTGCTTGCTGCTGCAGTTGGGATTGTGAGTTGTTGCTGCTGCTGCTGCAGTTGGGAGTGTGTATTGTTCCTGCTGCTGCTGCAGTTGGGATTGTGAGTTGTTGCTGCTGCTGCAGCAGTTGGGAGTGTGTGTTGTTGCTGCTGCTGCTGCTGCTGCAGTCGGGATTGTGAGTTGTTGCTGCTGCTGCCGCAGTTGGGAGTGTGTGTTATTGCTGCTGCTGCTGCAGTTGGGTGTGAGTGCTGCTGCCTGTGCTGCAGCAGTTGGGAGTGTGTGTTGTTGCTGCTCCTGCTGCAGTTGGGAGTGAGTTTTGTTGCTGCTGCTGCTGCAGTTGGGAGTGTGTATTGTTGCTGCTGCTGCTGCAGTCGGGATTGTGAGTTGTTGCTGCTGCTGCCGCAGTTGGGAGTGTGTGTTATTGCTGCTGCTGCTGCAGTTGGGTGTGAGTGCTGCTGCCTGTGCTGCAGCAGTTGGGAGTGTGTGTTGTTGCTGCTCCTGCAGCAGTTGGGAGTGAGTTTTGTTGCTGCTGCTGCTGCAGTTGGGAGTGTGTGTTGTTCCTGCAGCTGCTGCAGTTAGGATTGTGAGTTGCTGCTGCTCTTGCAGCAGTTGGGAGTGTGTGTTGTTGCTGCTGCTGCTGCAGTTTGGAGTGTGTGTGTTGTTGCTGCTGCTGCTGCAGTTTGGAGTGTGTGTGTTGTTGCTGCTGCTGCTGCAGTTGGGAGTGTGTGTTGTTGCTGCTGCTGCTGCAATTGGGAGTGTGTGTTGTTGCTGCTGCTTCTGCAGTACCTTGTGTGTGCTGCTGCTGCTACAGCAGTTTGGAGTGTGTGCTGTTGCTGCTGCTGCTGCAGTTGGGAGTGTTTGTTATTGCTGCTGCTGCAGTTGGGAGTGTGTGTTGTTGCTGCTGCTGCTGCAGTTGAGAGTGTGTGCTTCTGCTACTGCTGCACCAGTTGGGAGTGTGTGTTGTTGCTGCTGCTGCTGCAGTTGGGATTGTGAGTTATTGCTGCTGCTGCTGCAGTTGGGAGTGTGTGTTGCTGTTGCTGCTGCAGATTTGAGTGTGTGTTGCTGCTGCTGCTGCTGCAGTTGGGAGTGTGTGTTGCTGCTCCAGTTGTGAGTGCGTGTTGTTGCTGCTGCTGCTGCAGTTGGGAGTGCGTTGCTGCTGTAGATGATGCAGCAGTTGGGAGTGTGTGTTGTTGCTGCTTCTGCTACAGCAGTTGGGAGTGTGTTGCTGCTGCAGCAGTTGGGAGTGTGTGTTGTTGCTGCTGCTGCAGTTGGGAGTGTGTGTTGTTTCTGCTGCTGCTGCAGTTGGGATTGCTAGTTGTTGCTCCTGCTGCAGTTGGGATTGTGCGTTATTGCTGCTGCTGCTGCAGTTGGGAGTGTGTGTTGTTGCTGCTGCTGCTGCAGTTCGGAGTGTGTGCTGCCGCTGCTGCAGCAGCAGTTTGGAGTGTATGTTTTTGCTGCTGCTGCTGCGATTGGGAGTGTGTGTTGTTGCTGCTGCTTCTGCAGTACCTTGTGTGTGCTGCTGCTGCTGCAGCAGTTGGGAGTGCGTGTTGTTGCTGCTGCTACAGCAGTTGGGAGTGCATTGCTGCTGCAACAGCAGTTGGGAGTGTGTGCTGATGCTGCAGCAGTTGGGAGTGTGTGTGCTTGTTGCTGCTGCTGCAGTTGGGATTGTGAGATGTTGCTGCTGCTGCTGCAGTTGGGAGTGTGTGTTGTTGCTGCTGCTGTTTCAGTCCGGATTGTGAGTTGTTGCTGCTGCTGCAGTTGTGAGTGTGCGTTATTGCTGCTGCTGCTGCAGCTGGGATTGTGTGTTGTTGCTGCTGCTGCTGCAGTTCGGAGTGTGTGCTGCAGCTGCTGCAGCAGCAGTTTGGAGTGTATGTTTTTGCTGCTGCTGCTGCAATTGGGAGTGTGTGTTGTTGCTGCTGCTTCTGCAGTAGGTAGTGTGTGCTGCTGCTGCTGCTGCAGCAGTTGGGAGTGTGTGCTGTTGCTGCTGCTGCTGCAGTTGGGAGTGTTTGTTATTGCTTCTGCTGCATTTGGGAGTGTGTGTTGTTGCTGCTGCTGCTGCAGTTGGGAGTGTGTGCTTCTGCTGCTGCTGCACCAGTTGGGAGTGTGTGTTGTTGCTGCTGCTGCTGCAGTTGGGATTGTGAGTTATTGCTGTTGCTGCTGCAGATTTGAGTGTGTGTTGCTGCTGCTGCTGCTGCAGTTGGGAGTGTTTGTTGCTGCTCCAGTTGTGAGTGTGTGTTGTTGCTGCTGCTGCTGCAGTTGGGAGTGTGTTGCTGCTGTAGATGTTGCTGCAGTTGGGAGTGTCTGTTGTTGCTGCTGCTGCAACAGCAGTTGGGAGTGCGTGTTCTTGCTGCTGCTACTGCAGTTGGGAGTGCATTGCTGCTGCAACAGCAGTTGGGAGTGTGTGCTGCTGCTGCTGCTGCAGCAGTTGGGAGTGTGTGTGCTTGCTGCTGCAGTTGGGATTGTGAGTTGTTGCTGCTGCTGCTGCAGTTGGGAGTGTGTATTGTTCCTGCTGCTGCTGCAGTTGGGATTGTGAGTTGTTGCTGCTGCTGCAGCAGTTGGGAGTGTGTGTTGTTGCTGCTGCTGCTGCTGCTGCAGTCGGGATTGTGAGTTGTTGCTGCTGCTGCCGCAGTTGGGAGTGTGTGTTATTGCTGCTGCTGCTGCAGTTGGGTGTGAGTGCTGCTGCCTGTGCTGCAGCAGTTGGGAGTGTGTGTTGTTGCTGCTCCTGCTGCAGTTGGGAGTGAGTTTTGTTGCTGCTGCTGCTGCAGTTGGGAGTGTGTATTGTTGCTGCTGCTGCTGCTGCTGCAGTCGGGATTGTGAGTTGTTGCTGCTGCTGCCGCAGTTGGGAGTGTGTGTTATTGCTGCTGCTGCTGCAGTTGGGTGTGAGTGCTGCTGCCTGTGCTGCAGCAGTTGGGAGTGTGTGTTGTTGCTGCTCCTGCTGCAGTTGGGAGTGAGTTTTGTTGCTGCTGCTGCTGCAGTTGGGAGTGTGTGTTGTTCCTGCAGCTGCTGCAGTTCGGATTGTGAGTTGCTGCTGCTCTTGCAGCAGTTGGGAGTGTGTGTTGTTGCTGCTGCTGCTGCAGTTTGGAGTGTGTGTGTTGTTGCTGCTGCTGCTGCAGTTGGGAGTGTGTGTTGTTGCTGCTGCTGCTGCAGTTGGGAGTTTGTGTTGTTGCTGCTGCTGCTGCAGTAGGGAGTTTGTGTTGTTGCTGCTGCTGCTGCAGTTGTGAGTGTGTATTCCTGCTGCTGCAGCATTTGCGAGTGTGTGAAATTCCTGCTGCTGCAGTTGGGAGGGTTTGTTGCTGCTGCTGCTGTAGTTGGGAGTGTGTTGCTGCTGTAGATGTTGCAGCATTTCGAAGTGTGTGTTGTTGTTGCTGCTGCTGCAGTTGGGAGTGTGCGTTATTGCTGCTGCTTCTGCAGTTGGGAGTGTGTGTTGTTGCTGCTGCTACAGCAGTTGGGAGTGTGTGTTGTTGCTGCTGCTACAGCAGTAGGGATTGTGAGTTGTTGCTGCTCATGCAGCTGTTGGGAGTGTATTGCTGCTGCAACAGCAGTTGGGAGTGTGTGCTGCTGCTGCTGCTGCAGCAGTTGGGAGTGTGTGTTGTTGCTGCTGCTGCAGTTGGTAGTGTGTGTTGCTGCTGCTGCAGTTGGGAGTGTGTGTTGTTGCTGCTGCTGCTGCAGTTGGGATTGTGAGTTATTGCTGCTGCTGCTGCAGTTGGGAGTGTGTGCTTCTGCTACTGCTGCACCAGTTGGGAGTGTGTGTTGTTGCTGCTGCTGCTGCAGTTGGGAGTGTGTGTTGCTGTTGCTGCTGCAGATTTGAGTGTGTGTTGCTGCTGCTGCTGCTGCAGTTGGGAGTGTTTGTTGCTGCTCCAGTTGTGAGTGTGTGTTGTTGTTGCTGCTGCTGCTGCATTTGGGAGTGTGTTGCTGCTGTAGATGTTGCTGCAGTTGGGAGTGTGTGTTGTTGCAGCTGCTGCAAAAGCAGTTGGGAGTGCGTGTTGTTGCTGCTGCTACAGCAGTTGGGAGTGCATTGCTGCTGCAACAGCAGTTGGGAGTGTGTGCTGCTGCTGCAGCAGTTGGGAGTGTGTGTGCTTGTTGCTGCTGCTGCAGTTGGGATTGTGAGTTGTTGCTGCTGCTGCCGCAGATGGGAGTATGTGTTATTGCTGCTGCTGCTGCTGCAGTTGGGAGTGTGTGCTGCTGCTGCTGCTGCAGTTGAGAGTGTGTGTTGTTGCTGCTGCTGCTGCAGTTGGGAGTGTGTGCTGTTGCTGCTGCTGCTGCATTTGTGAGTGTATGTTGTTCCTGCTGCTGCTGCAGTTGGGATTTTGAGTTGTTGCTGCTGCTGCAGCAGTTGGGAGTGTGTGTTATTGCTGCTGCTGCTGCAGTTCAGAGTGTGTGTTGTGGCTGCTGCTGCTGCAGTAGGGACTTTGTGCTGCTGCTGCTGCTGCAGCAGTTGGGAGTTTGTGTTGCTGCTGCTGCTGCAGTTGGGAGTGTGTGTTGCTGCTGCTGCTGCAGTAGGGAGTTTGTGTTGTTGCTACTGCTGCTGCAGATGTGAGTGTGTATTCCTGCTGCTGCAGCATTTGCGAGTGGGTGAAATTGCTGCTGCTGCAGTTGGGCGTGTTTGTTATTGCTGCTGCTGCTGCAGTTGGGAGTGTTTGTTGTTGCTGCTGCTGCTGCAGTTGGGAGTGTGTGCTTCTGCTGCTGCTGCACCAGTTGTGAGTGTGTGTTGTTGCTGCTGCTGCTGCAGTTGGGATTGTGAGTTATTGCTGCTGCTGCTGCAGTTGGGAGTGTGTGTTGCTGTTGCTGCTGCAGATTTGAGTGTGTGTTGCTGCTGCTGCTGCTGCAGTTGGGAGTGTGTGTTGCTGCTCCAGTTGTGAGTGCGTGTTGTTGCTGCTGCTGCTGCAGTTGGGAGTGCATTGCTGCTGTAGATGATGCAGCAGTTGGGAGTGTGTGTTGTTGCTGCTTCTGCTACAGCAGTTGGGAGTGTGTTGCTGCTGCAGCAGTTGGGAGTGTGTGTTGTTGCTGCTGCTGCAGTTGGGAGTGTGTGTTGTTTCTGCTGCTGCTGCAGTTGGGATTGTGCGTTATTGCTGCTGCTGCTGCAGTTGGGAGTGTGTGTTGTTGCTGCTGCTGCTGCAGTTCGGAGTGTGTGCTGCCGCTGCTGCAGCAGCAGTTTGGAGTGTATGTTTTTGCTGCTGCTGCTGCAATTGGGAGTGTGTGTTGTTGCTGCTGCTTCTGCAGTACCTTGTGTGTGCTGCTGCTACTGCAGCAGTTGGGAGTGCGTGTTGTTGCTGCTGCTACAGCACTTGGGAGTGCATTGCTGCTGCAACAGCAGTTGGGAGTGTGTGCTGATGCTGCAGCAGTTGGGAGTGTGTGTGCTTGTTGCTGCTGCTGCAGTTGGGAATGTGAGATGTTGCTGCTGCTGCTGCAGTTGGGAGTGTGTGTTGTTGCTGCTGCTGTTTCAGTTCGGATTGTGAGTTGTTGCTGCTGCTGCAGTTGTGAGTGTGCGTTATTGCTGCTGCTGCTGCAGCTGGGATTGTGTGTTGTTGCTGCTGCTGCTGCAGTTCGGAGTGTGTGCTGCAGCTGCTGCAGCAGCAGTTTGGAGTGTATGTTTTTGCTGCTGCTGCTGCAATTGGGAGTGTGTGTTGTTGCTGCTGCTTCTGCAGTAGGTAGTGTGTGCTGCTGCTGCTGCTGCAGCAGTTGGGAGTGTGTGCTGTTGCTGCTGCTGCTGCAGTTGGGAGTGTTTGTTATTGCTTCTGCTGCATTTGGGAGTGTGTGTTGTTGCTGCTGCTGCTGCAGTTGGGAGTGTGTGCTTCTGCTGCTGCTGCACCAGTTGGGAGTGTGTGTTGTTGCTGCTGCTGCTGCAGTTGGGATTGTGAGTTATTGCTGTTGCTGCTGCAGATTTGAGTGTGTGTTGCTGCTGCTGCTGCTGCAGTTGGGAGTGTTTGTTGCTGCTCCAGTTGTGAGTGTGTGTTGTTGCTGCTGCTGCTGCAGTTGGGAGTGTGTTGCTGCTGTAGATGTTGCTGCAGTTGGGAGTGTCTGTTGTTGCTGCTGCTGCAACAGCAGTTGGGAGTGCGTGTTCTTGCTGCTGCTACTGCAGTTGGGAGTGCATTGCTGCTGCAACAGCAGTTGGGAGTGTGTGCTGCTGCTGCTGCTGCAGCAGTTGGGAGTGTGTGTGCTTGCTGCTGCAGTTGGGATTGTGAGTTGTTGCTGCTGCTGCTGCAGTTGGGAGTGTGTATTGTTCCTGCTGCTGCTGCAGTTGGGATTGTGAGTTGTTGCTGCTGCTGCAGCAGTTGGGAGTGTGTGTTGTTGCTGCTGCTGCTGCTGCTGCAGTCGGGATTGTGAGTTGTTGCTGCTGCTGCCGCAGTTGGGAGTGTGTGTTATTGCTGCTGCTGCTGCAGTTGGGTGTGAGTGCTGCTGCCTGTGCTGCAGCAGTTGGGAGTGTGTGTTGTTGCTGCTCCTGCTGCAGTTGGGAGTGAGTTTTGTTGCTGCTGCTGCTGCAGTTGGGAGTGTGTGTTGTTCCTGCAGCTGCTGCAGTCGGGATTGTGAGTTGTTGCTGCTCCTGCAGCAGTTGGGAGTGTGTGTTGTTGCTGCTGCTGCTGCAGTTTGGAGTGTGTGTGTTGTTGCTGCTGCTGCTGCAGTTGGGAGTGTGTGTTGTTGCTGCTGCTGCTGCAGTTGGGAGTTTGTGTTGTTGCTGCTGCTGCTGCAGTAGGGAGTTTGTGTTGTTGCTGCTGCTGCTGCAGTTGTGAGTGTGTATTCCTGCTGCTGCAGCATTTGCGAGTGTGTGAAATTCCTGCTGCTGCAGTTGGGAGGGTTTGTTGCTGCTGCTGCTGTAGTTGGGAGTGTGTTGCTGCTGTAGATGTTGCAGCATTTCGAAGTGTGTGTTGTTGTTGCTGCTGCTGCAGTTGGGAGTGTGCGTTATTGCTGCTGCTTCTGCAGTTGGGAGTGTGTGTTGTTGCTGCTGCTACAGCAGTTGGGAGTGTGTGTTGTTGCTGCTGCTACAGCAGTAGGGATTGTGAGTTGTTGCTGCTCATGCAGCTGTTGGGAGTGTATTGCTGCTGCAACAGCAGTTGGGAGTGTGTGCTGCTGCTGCTGCTGCAGCAGTTGGGAGTGTGTGTTGTTGCTGCTGCTGCAGTTGGTAGTGTGTGTTGCTGCTGCTGCAGTTGGGAGTGTGTGTTGTTGCTGCTGCTTCTGCAGTAGGTAGTGTGTGCTTCTGCTGCTGCAGCAGTTGGGAGTGTGTGCTGTTGCTGCTGCTGCTGCAGTTGGGAGTGTTTGTTATTGCTTCTGCTGCATTTGGGAGTGTGTGTTGTTGCTGCTGCAGTTGGGAGTGTGTGCTTCTGCTGCTGCTGCACCAGTTGGGAGTGTGTGTTGTTGCTGCTGCTGCTGCAGTTGGGTTGTGAGTTATTGCTGCTGCTGCTGCAGTTGGGAGTGTGTGTTGCTGTTGCTGCTGCAGATTTGAGTGTGTATTGCTGCTGCTGCTGCTGCAGTTGGGAGTGTTTGTTGCTGCTCCAGTTGTGAGTGTGTGTTGTTGCTGCTGCTGCTGCAGTTGGGAGTGTGTTGCTGCTGTAGATGTTGCTGCAGTTGGGAGTGTCTGTTGTTGCTGCTGCTGCAACAGCAGTTGGGAGTGCGTGTTCTTGCTGCTGCTACTGCAGTTGGGAGTGCATTGCTGCTGCAACAGCAGTTGGGAGTGTGTGCTGCTGCTGCTGCTGCAGCAGTTGGGAGTGTGTGTGCTTGCTGCTGCAGTTGGGATTGTGAGTTGTTGCTGCTGCTGCTGCAGTTGGGAGTGTGTATTGTTCCTGCTGCTGCTGCAGTTGGGATTGTGAGTTGTTGCTGCTGCTGCAGCAGTTGGGAGTGTGTGTTGTTGCTGCTGCTGCTGCTGCTGCAGTCGGGATTGTGAGTTGTTGCTGCTGCTGCCGCAGTTGGGAGTGTGTGTTATTGCTGCTGCTGCTGCAGTTGGGTGTGAGTGCTGCTGCCTGTGCTGCAGCAGTTGGGAGTGTGTGTTGTTGCTGCTCCTGCTGCAGTTGGGAGTGAGTTTTGTTGCTGCTGCTGCTGCAGTTGGGAGTGTGTGTTGTTCCTGCTGCTGCTGCAGTTAGGATTGTGAGTTGCTGCTGCTGCTGCAGCAGTTGGGAGTGTGTGTTGTTGCTGCTGCTGCTGCAGTCGGGATTGTGAGTTGTTGCTGCTGCTGCCGCAGTTGGGAGTGTGTGTTATTGCTGCTGCTGCTGCAGTTGGGTGTGAGTGCTGCTGCCTGTGCTGCAGCAGTTGGGAGTGTGTGTTGTTGCTGCTCCTGCTGCAGTTGGGAGTGAGTTTTGTTGCTGCTGCTGCTGCAGTTGGGAGTGTGTGTTGTTCCTGCAGCTGCTGCAGTTAGGATTGTGAGTTGCTGCTGCTCCTGCAGCAGTTGGGAGTGTGTGTTGTTGCTGCTGCTGCTGCAGTTTGGAGTGTGTGTGTTGTTGCTGCTGCTGCTGCAGTTGGGAGTGTGTGTTGTTGCTGCTGCTGCTGCAGTTGGGAGTTTGTGTTGTTGCTGCTGCTGCTGCAGTAGGGAGTTTGTGTTGTTGCTGCTGCTGCTGCAGTTGTGAGTGTGTATTCCTGCTGCTGCAGCATTTGCGAGTGTGTGAAATTCCTGCTGCTGCAGTTGGGAGGGTTTGTTGCTGCTGCTGCTGTAGTTGGGAGTGTGTTGCTGCTGTAGATGTTGCAGCATTTCGAAGTGTGTGTTGTTGTTGCTGCTGCTGCAGTTGGGAGTGTGCGTTATTGCTGCTGCTTCTGCAGTTGGGAGTGTGTGTTGTTGCTGCTGCTACAGCAGTTGGGAGTGTGTGTTGTTGCTGCTGCTACAGCAGTAGGGATTGTGAGTTGTTGCTGCTCATGCAGCTGTTGGGAATGTATTGCTGCTGCAACAGCAGTTGGGAGTGTGTGCTGCTGCTGCTGCTGCAGCAGTTGGGAGTGTGTGTTGTTGCTGCTGCTGCAGTTGGTAGTGTGTGTTGCTGCTGCTGCAGTTGGGAGTGTGTGTTGTTGCTGCTGCTGCTGCAGTCGGGATTGTGAGTTGTTGCTGCTGCTGCCGCAGTCGGGAGTGTGTGTTATTGCTGCTGCTGCTGCTGCTGCAGTTGGGTGTGTGTGTTGCTGCCTGTGCTGCAGCAGTTGGGAGTGTGTGTTGTTGCTGCTCCTGCTGCAGTTGGGAGTGAGTTTTGTTGCTGCTGCTGCTGCAGTTGGGAGTGTGTGTTGTTCCTTCTGCTGCTGCAGTTGGGATTGTGAGTCGTTGCTGCTGCTGCAGCAGTTGGGAGTGTGTGTTGTTGCTGCTGCTGCTGCCTCAGTTGGGAGTTTGTTTTGCTGCTGCTGCTGCAGTTGGGAGTGTGTGTTGTTGCTGCCGCTGCTGCAGTTGGGAGTGTGTGTTGTTGCTGCCGCTGCTGCAGTTGGGAGTGTGTATTCCTGCTGCTGCAGCATTTGCGAGTGGGTGAAATTGCTGCTGCTGCAGTTGGGAGGGTATGTTGCTGCTGCCGCGTAGTTGGGAGTGTGTTGCTGCTGAAGATGTTGCAGCAGTTGGGAGTGTGTGTTGTTGCTGCTGCTGCTGCCTTTGGGATTGTGAGATGTTGCTGCTGCTGCAGTTGGGAGTGTGTGTTATTGCTGCTGCTGCAGCAGTTGGGAGTGTATGTTGCTGCTGCTGCTGCAGTTGGGAGTGTGTGTTGTTGCTGCTGCTGCTGCGGTTGGAAGTGTGTTCCTGCTGTAGATGTTGACGCAGTTGGGAGTGTGTGTGATTGCTGCTGCTGCAGTTGGGAGTGTGTTTTGCTGCTTCTGCAGTTGGGAGTGTGATCCTGCTGTAGATGTTGCAGCAGTTGGGAGCGTGTGTTGCTGCTGCTGCAGTTGGGACTGTGTGTTGCTGCTGCTGCTGCTGCAGATTTGAGTGTTTGTTGCTGCTGCTGCTGCTGCTGCAGTTGGGAGTGTGTGTTGTTGCTGCTGATCCTGGAGTTGGGAGTGTGTATTCCTGCTGCTGCAGCATCAGCGAGTGGGTGTTATTGCTGCTGCTGCAGTTGGGACTGTATGTTGCTGCTGCTGCTTTAAAAGGAGTGAGTTTCTGCTGGAGATGTTGCTGCAGTTGGAAGTGTGTGTTGTTGTTGCTGCTGCTAATGCAGTTGGGAGTGTGTGTTGTTGCTGCTGCTACAGCAGTAGGGTTTGTGAGTTGATGCTGCTGCTGCAGCAGTTGGGTGTGTATTGCTGCTGCAACAGCAGTTGGGAGTGTGTGCTGCTGCTGCTGCTGCAGCAGAAGTTGGGAGTGTGTGTGGTTGCTGCTGCTTCTGCAGTTGGGATTGTGAGTTGTTGCTGCTGCTGCCGCAGATGGGAGTATGTGTCATTGCTGCTGCTGCTGCTGCAGTTGGGAGTGTGTGTTGTTGCTGCTGCTGCTGCAGTTGGGAGTGTGTGCTGTTGCTGCTGCTGCTGCATTTGTGAGTGTATGTTGTTCCTGCTGCTGCTGCAGTTGGGATTGTGAGTTGTTGCTACTGCTGCAGCAGTTGGGAGTGTGTGTTATTGCTGCTGCTGCTGCAGTTGAGAGTGTGTGTTGTGGCTGCTGCTGCTGCAGTAGGGACTTTGTGCTGCTGCTGCTGCAGCAGTTGGGAGTTTGTGTTGCTGCTGCTGCTGTAGTTGGGAGTGTGTGTTGTTGCTACTGCTGCTGCAGATGTGAGTGTGTATTCCTGCTGCTGCAGCTTTTGCGAGTGGGTGAAATTGCTGCTGCTGCAGTTGGGCGTGTTTGTTATTGCTGCTGCTGCTGCAGTTGGGAGTGTGTGCTTCTGCTGCTGCTGCACCAGTTGGGAGTGTGTGTTGCTGCTGCTGCTGCAGTTGGGATTGTGAGTTATTGCTGCTGCTGCTGCAGTTGGGAGTGTGTGTTGCTGTTGCTGCTGCAGATTTGAGTGTGTGTTGCTGCTGCTGCTGCTGCTGCAGTTAGGAGTGTGTGTTGCTGCAGCAGTTGTGAGTGCGTGTTGTTGCTGCTGCTGCTGCAGTTGGGAGTGTGTTGCTGCTGTAGATGATGCTGCAGTTGGGAGTGTGTGTTGTTGCTGCTTCTGCTACAGCAGTTGGGAGTGTGTTGCTGCTGCTGCAGTTGGGAGTGTGTGTTGTTTCTGCTGCTGCTGCAGTTGGGATTGCTAGTTGTTTCTCCTGCTGCAGTTGGGATTGTGCGTTATTGCTGCTGCTGCTGCAGTTGGGAGTGGGTGTTGTTGCTGCTGCTGCACCAGTTCGGAGTGTGTGCTGCCGCTGCTGCAGCAGCAGTTTGGAGTGTATGTTTTTACTGCTGCTGCTGCAATTGGGAGTGTGTGTTGTTGCTGCTGCTTCTGCAGTACCTTGTGTGTGCTGCTGCTGCTGCAGCAGTTGGGAGTGTGTGCTGTTGCTGCTGCTGCTGCAGTTGGGAGTGTTTGTTATTGCTGCTGCTGCAGTTGGGAGTGTGTGCTGTTGCTGCTGCTGCTGCATTTGTGAGTGTATGTTGTTCCTGCTGCTGCAGTTGGGTGTGTGTTGCTGCTGTAGATGATGCTGCAGTTGGGAGTGTGTGTTGTTGCTGCTTCTGCTACAGCAGTTGGGAGTGTGTTGCTGCTGCAGCAGTTGTGAGTGCGTGTTGTTGCTGCTGCTGCTGCAGTTGGGAGTGTGTTGCTGCTGTAGATGTTGCTGCAGTTGGGAGTGTGTGTTGTTGCAGCTGCTGCAACAGCAGTTGGGAGTGCGTGTTGTTGCTGCTGCTACAGCAGTTGGGAGTGCATTGCTGCTGCAACAGCAGTTGGGAGTGTGTGCTGCTGCTGCAGCAGTTGGGAGTGTGTGTGCTTTTTGCTGCTGCTGCAGTTGGGATTGTGAGTTGTTGCTGCTGCTGCCGCAGATGGGAGTATGTGTTATTGCTTCTGCTGCTGTTGCAGTTGAGAGTGTGTGTTGTTGCTGCTGCGGCTGCAGTTGGGAGTGTGTGCTGTTGCTGCTGCTGCTGCATTTGTGAGTGTATGTTGTTCCTGCTGCTGCTGCAGTTGGGATTTTGAGTTGTTGCTGCTGCTGCAGCAGTTGGGAGTGTGTGTTATTGCTGCTGCTGCTTCAGTTGAGAGTGTGTGTTGTGGCTGCTGCTGCTGCAGTAGGGACTTTGTGCTGCTGCTGCTGCTGCAGCAGTTGGGAGTTTGTGTTGCTGCTGCTGCTGCAGTTGGGAGTGTGTGTTGCTGCTGCTGCTGCAGTAGGGAGTTTGTGTTGTTGCTACTGCTGCTGCAGATGTGAGTGTGTATTCCTGCTGCTGCAGCATTTGCGAGTGGGTGAAATTGCTGCTGCTGCAGTTGGGCGTGTTTGTTATTGCTGCTGCTGCTGCAGTTGGGAGTGTGTGTTGTTGCTGCTGCTGCTGCAGTTGGGAGTGTGTGCTTCTGCTGCTGCTGCACCAGTTGGGAGTGTGTGTTGTTGCTGCTGCTGCTACAGCAATTGGGAGTGTGTTGCTGCTGCAGCAGTTGGGAGTGTGTGTTGTTGCTGCTGCTGCTGCAGTTGGGAGTGTGTGTTGTTTCTGCTGCTGCTGCAGTTGGGATTGCTAGTTGTTGCTCCTGCTGCAGTTGGGATTGTGCGTTATTGCTGCTGCTGCTGCAGTTGGGAGTGTGTGTTGTTGCTGCTGCTGCTGCAGTTCGGAGTGTGTGCTGCCGCTGCTGCAGCAGCAGTTTGGAGTGTTGTTTTTGCTGCTGCTGCAATTGGGAGTGTGTGTTGTTGCTGCTGCTTCTGCAGTACCTTGTGTGTGCTGCTGCTGCTGCAGCAGTTGGGAGTGTGTGCTGTTGCTGCTGATGCTGCAGTTGGGAGTGTTTGTTATTGCTGCTGCTGCAGTTGGGAGTGTGTGTTGTTGCTGCTGCTGCTGCTGCAGTTGGGAGTGTGTGTTGTTGCTGCTGCTGCTGCAGTTGGGAGTGTGTGCTTCTGCTGCTGCTGCACCAGTTGGGAGTGTGTGTTGTTGCTGCTGCTGCTGCAGTTGGGATTGTGAGTTATTGCTGCTGCTGCTGCAGTTGGGAGTGTGTGTTGCTGCTCCAGTTGTGAGTGCGTGTTGTTGCTGCTGCTGCAGTTGGGAGTGTGTTGCTGCTGTAGATGATGCAGCAGTTGGGAGTGTGTGTTGTTGCTGCTTCTGCTACAGCAGTTGGAAGTGTGTTGCTGCTGCAGCAGTTGTGAGTGCGTGTTGTTGCTGCTGCTGCTGCAGTTGGGAGTGTGTTGCTGCTGTAGATGTTGCTGCAGTTGGGAGTGTGTGTTGTTGCAGCTGCTGCAACAGCAGTTGGGAGTGCGTGTTGTTGCTGCTGCTACAGCAGTTGGGAGTGCATTGCTGCTGCAACAGCAGTTGGGAGTGTGTGCTGCTGCTGCAGCAGTTGGGAGTGTGTGTGCTTGTTGCTGCTGCTGCAGTTGGGATTGTGAGTTGTTGCTGCTGCTGCCGCAGATGGGAGTATGTGTTATTGCTTCTGCTGCTGCTGCAGTTGGGAGTGTGTGCTGCTGCTGCTGCTGCTGCAGTTGAGAGTGTGTGTTGTTGCTGCTGCTGCTGCAGTTGGGAGTGTGTGCTGTTGCTGCTGCTGCTGCATTTGTGAGTGTATGTTGTTCCTGCTGCTGCTGCAGTTGGGATTTTGAGTTGTTGCTGCTGCTGCAGCAGTTGGGAGTGTGTGTTATTGCTGCTGCTGCTGCAGTTGAGAGTGTGTGTTGTGGCTGCTGCTGCTGCAGTAGGGACTTTGTGCTGCTGCTGCTGCTGCAGCAGTTGGGAGTTTGTGTTGCTGCTGCTGCTGCAGTTGGGAGTGTGTGTTGCTGCTGCTGCTGCAGTAGGGAGTTTGTGTTGTTGCTACTGCTGCTGCAGATGTGAGTGTGTATTCCTGCTGCTGCAGCATTTGCGAGTGGGTGAAATTGCTGCTGCTGCAGTTGGGCGTGTTTGTTATTGCTGCTGCTGCTGCAGTTGGGAGTGTGTGTTGTTGCTGCTGCTGCTGCAGTTGGGAGTGTGTGCTTCTGCTGCTGCTGCACCAGTTGGGAGTGTGTGTTGTTGCTGCTGCTGCTGCAGTTGGGATTGTGAGTTATTGCTGCTGCTGCTGCAGTTGGGAGTGTGTATTGCTGTTGCTGCTGCAGATTTGAGTGTGTGTTGCTGCTGCTGCTGCTGCAGTTGGGAGTGTGTGTTGCTGCTCCAGTTGTGAGTGCGTGTTGTTGCTGCTGCTGCTGCAGTTGGGAGTGTGTTGCTGCTGTAGATGATGCAGCAGTTGGGAGTGTGTGTTGTTGCTGCTTCTGCTACCGCAGTTGGGAGTGTGTTGCTGCTGCAGCAGTTGGGAGTGTGTGTTGTTGCTGCTGCTGCTGCAGTTGGGTGTGTGTTGCTGCTGTAGATGATGCTGCAGTTGGGAGTGTGTGTTGTTGCTGCTTCTGCTACAGCAGTTGGGAGTGTGTTGCTGCTGCAGCAGTTGTGAGTGCGTGTTGTTGCTGTTGCTGCTGCAGTTGGGAGTGTGTTGCTGCTGTAGATGTTGCTGCAGTTGGGAGTGTGTGTTGTTGCAGCTGCTGCAACAGCAGTTGGGAGTGCGTGTTGTTGCTGCTGCTACAGCAGTTGGGAGTGCATTGCTGCTGCAACAGCAGTTGGGAGTGTGTGCTGCTGCTGCAGCAGTTGGGAGTGTGTGTGCTTTTTGCTGCTGCTGCAGTTGGGATTGTGAGTTGTTGCTGCTGCTGCCGCAGATGGGAGTATGTGTTATTGCTTCTGCTGCTGTTGCAGTTGAGAGTGTGTGTTGTTGCTGCTGCGGCTGCAGTTGGGAGTGTGTGCTGTTGCTGCTGCTGCTGCATTTGTGAGTGTATGTTGTTCCTGCTGCTGCTGCAGTTGGGATTTTGAGTTGTTGCTGCTGCTGCAGCAGTTGGGAGTGTGTGTTATTGCTGCTGCTGCTTCAGTTGAGAGTGTGTGTTGTGGCTGCTGCTGCTGCAGTAGGGACTTTGTGCTGCTGCTGCTGCTGCAGCAGTTGGGAGTTTGTGTTGCTGCTGCTGCTGCAGTAGGGAGTTTGTGTTGTTGCTACTGCTGCTGCAGATGTGAGTGTGTATTCCTGCTGCTGCAGCATTTGCGAGTGGGTGAAATTGCTGCTGCTGCAGTTGGGCGTGTTTGTTATTGCTGCTGCTGCTGCAGTTGGGAGTGTGTGTTGTTGCTGCTGCTGCTGCAGTTGGGAGTGTGTGCTTCTGCTGCTGCTGCACCAGTTGGGAGTGTGTGTTGTTGCTGCTGCTGCTGCAGTTGGGATTGTGAGTTATTGCTGCTGCTGCTGCAGTTGGGAGTGTGTGTTGCTGTTGCTGCTGCAGATTTGAGTGTGTGTTGCTGCTGCTGCTGCTGCAGTTGGGAGTGTGTGTTGCTGCTCCAGTTGTGAGTGCGTGTTGTTGCTGCTGCTGCTGCAGTTGGGAGTGTGTTGCTGCTGTAGATGATGCTGCAGTTGGGAGTGTGTGTTGTTGCTGCTTCTGCTACAGCAATTGGGAGTGTGTTGCTGCTGCAGCAGTTGGGAGTGTGTGTTGTTGCTGCTGCTGCTGCAGTTGGGAGTGTGTGTTGTTTCTGCTGCTGCTGCAGTTGGGATTGCTAGTTGTTGCTCCTGCTGCAGTTGGGATTGTGCGTTATTGCTGCTGCTGCTGCAGTTGGGAGTGTGTGTTGTTGCTGCTGCTGCTGCAGTTCGGAGTGTGTGCTGCCGCTGCTGCAGCAGCAGTTTGGAGTGTATGTTTTTGCTGCTGCTGCTGCAATTGGGAGTGTGTGTTGTTGCTGCTGCTTCTGCAGTACCTTGTGTGTGCTGCTGCTGCTGCAGCAGTTGGGAGTGTGTGCTGTTGCTGCTGATGCTGCAGTTGGGAGTGTTTGTTATTGCTGCTGCTGCAGTTGGGAGTGTGTGTTGTTGCTGCTGCTGCTGCTGCAGTTGGGTGTGTGTGTTGTTGCTGCTGCTGCTGCAGTTGGGAGTGTGTGCTTCTGCTGCTGCTGCACCAGTTGGGAGTGTGTGTTGTTGCTGCTGCTGCTGCAGTTGGGATTGTGAGTTATTGCTGCTGCTGCTGCAGTTGGGAGTGTGTATTGCTGTTGCTGCTGCAGATTTGAGTGTGTGTTGCTGCTGCTGCTGCTGCAGTTGGGAGTGTGTGTTGCTGCTCCAGTTGTGAGTGCGTGTTGTTGCTGCTGCTGCAGTTGGGAGTGTGTTGCTGCTGTAGATGATGCAGCAGTTGGGAGTGTGTGTTGTTGCTGCTTCTGCTACAGCAGATGGGAGTGTGTTGCTGCTGCAGCAGTTGGGAGTGTGTGTTGTTGCTGCTGCTGCTGCAGTTGGGAGTGTGTTGCTGCTGTAGATGATGCTGCAGTTGGGAGTGTGTGTTGTTGCTGCTTCTGCTACAGCAGTTGGGAGTGTGTTGCTGCTGCAGCAGTTGTGAGTGCGTGTTGTTGCTGCTGCTGCTGCAGTTGGGAGTGTGTTGCTGCTGTAGATGTTGCTGCAGTTGGGAGTGTGTGTTGTTGCAGCTGCTGCAACAGCAGTTGGGAGTGCGTGTTGTTGCTGCTGCTACAGCAGTTGGGAGTGCATTGCTGCTGCAACAGCAGTTGGGAGTGTGTGCTGCTGCTGCAGCAGTTGGGAGTGTGTGTGCTTGTTGCTGCTGCTGCAGTTGGGATTGTGAGTTGTTGCTGCTGCTGCCGCAGATGGGAGTATGTGTTATTGCTTCTGCTGCTGCTGCATTTGGGAGTGTGTGCTGCTGCTGCTGCTGCTGCAGTTGAGAGTGTGTGTTGTTGCTGCTGCTGCTGCAGTTGGGAGTGTGTGCTGTTGCTGCTGCTGCTGCATTTGTGAGTGTATGTTGTTCCTGCTGCTGCTGCAGTTGGGATTTTGAGTTGTTGCTGCTGCTGCAGCAGTTGGGAGTGTGTGTTATTGCTGCTGCTGCTGCAGTTGAGAGTGTGTGTTGTGGCTGCTGCTGCTGCAGTAGGGACTTTGTGCTGCTGCTGCTGCTGCAGCAGTTGGGAGTTTGTGTTGCTGCTGCTGCTGCAGTTGGGAGTGTGTGTTGCTGCTGCTGCTGCAGTAGGGAGTTTGTGTTGTTGCTACTGCTGCTGCAGATGTGAGTGTGTATTCCTGCTGCTGCAGCATTTGCGAGTGGGTGAAATTGCTGCTGCTGCAGTTGGGCGTGTTTGTTATTGCTGCTGCTGCTGCAGTTGGGAGTGTGTGTTGCTGTTGCTGCTGCAGATTTGACTGTGTGTTGCTGCTGCTGCTGCTGCAGTTGGGAGTGTGTGTTGCTGCTCCAGTTGTGAGTGCGTGTTGTTGCTGCTGCTGCTGCAGTTGGGAGTGTGTTGCTGCTGTAGATGATGCAGCAGTTGGGAGTGTGTGTTGTTGCTGCTTCTGCTACAGCAGTTGGGAGTGTGTTGCTGCTGCAGCAGTTGGGAGTGTGTGTTGTTGCTGCTGCTGCTGCAGTTGGGAGTGTGTGTTGTTTCTGCTGCTGCTGCAGTTGGGATTGCTAGTTGTTGCTCCTGCTGCAGTTGGGATTGTGCGTTATTGCTGCTGCTGCTGCAGTTGGGAGTGTGTATTGTTGCTGCTGCTGCTGCAGTTCGGAGTGTGTGCTGCCGCTGCTGCAGCAGCAGTTTGGAGTGTATGTTTTTGCTGCTGCTGCTGCAATTGGGAGTGTGTGTTGTTGCTGCTGCTTCTGCAGTACCTTGTGTGTGCTGCTGCTGCTGCAGCAGTTGGGAGTGTGTGCTGTTGCTGCTGCTGCTGCAGTTGGGAGTGTTTGTTATTGCTGCTGCTGCAGTTGGGAGTGTGTGTTGTTGCTGCTGCTGCTGCTGCAGTTGGGAGTGTGTGCTTCTGCTACTGCTGCACCAGTTGGGAGTGTGTGTTGTTGCTGCTGCTGTTGCAGTTGGGATTGTGAGTTATTGCTGCTGCTGCTGCAGTTGGGAGTGTGTGTTGCTGTTGCTGCTGCAGATTTGAGTGTGTGTTGGTGCTGCTGATGCTGCAGTTGGGAGTGTTTGTTGCTGCTCCAGTTGTGAGTGTGTGTTGTTGCTGCTGCTGCTGCAGTTGGGAGTGTGTTGCTGCTGTAGATGTTGCTGCAGTTGGGAGTGTCTGTTGTTGCTGCTGCTGCAACAGCAGTTGGGAGTGCGTGTTGTTGCTGCTGCTACAGCAGTTGGGAGTGCATTGCTGCTGCAACAGCAGTTGGGAGTGTGTGCTGCTGCTGCAGCAGTTGGGAGTGTGTGTGCTTGTTGCTGCTGCTGCAGTTGGGATTGTGAGTTGTTGCTGCTGCTGCTGCAGTTGGGAGTGTGTGTTGTTGCTGCTGCTGTTTCAGTTCGGATTGTGAGTTGTTGCTGCTGCTGCAGTTGTGAGTGTGCGTTATTGCTGCTGCTGCTGCAGCTGGGAGTGTGTGTTGTTGCTGCTGCTGCTGCAGTTCGGAGTGTGTGCTGCAGCTGCTGCAGCAGCAGTTTGGAGTGTATGTTTTTGCTGCTGCTGCTGCAATTGGGAGTGTGTGTTGTTGCTGCTGCTTCTGCAGTAGGTAGTGTGTGCTGCTGCTGCTGCAGCAGTTGGGAGTGTGTGCTGTTGCTGCTGCTGCTGCAGTTGGGAGTGTTTGTTATTGCTTCTGCTGCATTTGGGAGTGTGTGTTGTTGCTGCTGCAGTTGGGAGTGTGTGCTTCTGCTGCTGCTGCACCAGTTGGGAGTGTGTGTTGTTGCTGCTGCTGCTGCAGTTGGGATTGTAAGTTATTGCTGCTGCTGCTGCAGTTGGGAGTGTGTGTTGCTGTTGCTGCTGCAGATTTGAGTGTGTGTTGCTGCTGCTGCTGCTGCAGTTGGGAGTGTTTGTTGCTGCTCCAGTTGTGAGTGTGTGTTGTTGCTGCTGCTGCTGCAGTTGGGAGTATGTTGCTGCTGTAGATGTTGCTGCAGTTGGGAGTGTCTGTTGTTGCTGCTGCTGCAACAGCAGTTGGGAGTGCGTGTTCTTGCTGCTGCTACTGCAGTTGGGAGTGCATTGCTGCTGCAACAGCAGTTGGGAGTGTGTGCTGCTGCTGCTGCTGCAGCAGTTGGGAGTGTGTGTGCTTGCTGCTGCTGCTGCAGTTGGGATTGTGAGTTGTTGCTGCTGCTGCTGCAGTTGGGAGTGTGTATTGTTCCTGCTGCTGCTGCAGTTGGGATTGTGAGTTGTTGCTGCTGCTGCAGCAGTTGGGAGTGTGTGTTGTTGCTGCTGCTGCTGCTGCTGCAGTCGGGATTGTGAGTTGTTGCTGCTGCTGCCGCAGTTGGGAGTGTGTGTTATTGCTGCTGCTGCTGCAGTTGGGTGTGAGTGCTGCTGCCTGTGCTGCAGCAGTTGGGAGTGTGTGTTGTTGCTGCTCCTGCTGCAGTTGGGAGTGAGTTTTGTTGCTGCTGCTGCTGCAGTTGGGAGTGTGTGTTGTTCCTGCAGCTGCTGCAGTTAGGATTGTGAGTTGCTGCTGCTGCTGCAGCAGTTGGGAGTGTGTGTTGTTGCTGCTGCTGCTGCTGCTGCAGTCGGGATTGTGAGTTGTTGCTGCTGCTGCCGCAGTTGGGAGTGTGTGTTATTGCTGCTGCTGCTGCAGTTGGGTGTGAGTGCTGCTGCCTGTGCTGCAGCAGTTGGGAGTGTGTGTTGTTGCTGCTCCTGCTGCAGTTGGGAGTGAGTTTTGTTGCTGCTGCTGCTGCAGTTGGGAGTGTGTGTTGTTCCTGCTGCTGCTGCAGTTAGGATTGTGAGTTGCTGCTGCTGCTGCAGCAGTTGGGAGTGTGTGTTGTTGCTGCTGCTGCTGCAGTTGGGAGTGTGTGTTGCTGTTGCTGCTGCAGATTTGAGTGTGTGTTGCTGCTGCTGCTGCTGCAGTTGCGAGTGTTTGTTGCTGCTCCAGTTGTGAGTGTGTGTTGTTGCTGCTGCTGCTGCAGTTGGGAGTGTGTTGCTGCTGTAGATGTTGCTGCAGTTGGGAGTGTCTGTTGTTGCTGCTGCTGCAACAGCAGTTGGGAGTGCGTGTTCTTGCTGCTGCTTCTGCAGTTGGGAGTGCATTGCTGCTGCAACAGCAGTTGGGAGTGTGTGCTGCTGCTGCTGCTGCAGCAGTTGGGAGTGTGTGTGCTTGCTGCTGCTGCTGCAGTTGGGATTGTGAGTTGTTGCTGCTGCTGCTGCAGTTGGGAGTGTGTATTGTTCCTGCTGCTGCTGCAGTTGGGATTGTGAGTTGTTGCTGCTGCTGCAGCAGTTGGGAGTTTGTGTTGTTGCTGCTGCTGCTGCAGTTGGGAGTGTGTGTTGTTGCTGCTGCTGCTGCTGCTGCAGTTGAGAGTTTGTTTTGCTGCTGCTGCTGCAGTTGGGAGTGTGTGTTGTTTCTGCTGCTGCTGCAGTTGGTAGTTTGTGTTGTTGCTGCTGCTGCTGCAGTTGGGAGTGTGTATTCCTGCTGCTGCAGCATTTGCGAGTGGGTGAAATTGCTGCTGCTGCAGTTGGGAGTGTGTGTTGCTGCTCCAGTTGTGAGTGCGTGTTGTTGCTGCTGCTGCTGCAGTTGGGAGTGTGTTGCTGCTGTAGATGATGCAGCAGTTGGGAGTGTGTGTTGTTGCTGCTTCTGCTACAGCAGTTGGGAGTGTGTTGCTGCTGCAGCA
Source organism: Carcharodon carcharias (assembly GCF_017639515.1). Lineage (NCBI taxonomy): Eukaryota > Metazoa > Chordata > Chondrichthyes > Lamniformes > Lamnidae > Carcharodon > Carcharodon carcharias. Next base: position 142,257,894 of record NC_054477.1, read on the forward strand.
GTTGGGAGTGTGTGTTGTTGCTGCTGCTGCTGCAGTTGGGAGTGTGTGTTGTTTCTGCTGCTGCTGCAGTTGGGATTGCTAGTTGCTCCTGCTGCAGTTGGGATTGTGCGTTATTGCTGCTGCTGCTGCAGTTGGGAGTGTGTATTGTTGCTGCTGCTGCTGCAGTTCGGAGTGTGTGCTGCCGCTGCTGCAGCAGCAGTTTGGAGTGTATGTTTTTGCTGCTGCTGCTGCAATTGGGAGTGTGTGTTGTTGCTGCTGCTTCTGCAGTACCTTGTGTGTGCTGCTGCTGCTGCAGCAGTTGGGAGTGGGTGCTGTTGCTGCTGCTGCTGCAGTTGGGAGTGTTTGTTATTGCTGCTGCTGCAGTTGGGAGTGTGTGTTGTTGCTGCTGCTGCTGCTGCAGTTGGGAGTGTGTGCTTCTGCTACTGCTGCACCAGTTGGGAGTGTGTGTTGTTGCTGCTGCTACTGCAGTTGGGATTGTGAGTTATTGCTGCTGCTGCTGCAGTTGGGAGTGTGTGTTGCTGTTGCTGCTGCAGATTTGAGTGTGTGTTGGTGCTGCTGATGCTGCAGTTGGGAGTGTTTGTTGCTGCTCCAGTTGTGAGTGTGTGTTGTTGCTGCTGCTGCTGCAGTTGGGAGTGTGTTGCTGCTGTAGATGTTGCTGCAGTTGGGAGTGTCTGTTGTTGCTGCTGCTGCAACAGCAGTTGGGAGTGCGTGTTGTTGCTGCTGCTACAGCAGTTGGGAGTGCATTGCTGCTGCAACAGCAGTTGGGAGTGTGTGCTGCTGCTGCAGCAGTTGGGAGTGTGTGTGCTTGTTGCTGCTGCTGCAGTTGGGATTGTGAGTTGTTGCTGCTGCTGCTGCAGTTGGGAGTGTGTGTTGTTGCTGCTGCTGTTTCAGTTCAGATTGTGAGTTGTTGCTGCTGCTGCAGTTGTGAGTGTGCGTTATTGCTGCTGCTGCTGCAGCTGGGAGTGTGTGTTGTTGCTGCTGCTGCTGCAGTTCGGAGTGTGTGCTGCAGCTGCTGCAGCAGCAGTTTGGAGTGTATGTTTTTGCTGCTGCTGCTGCAATTGGGAGTGTGTGTTGTTGCTGCTGCTTCTGCAGTAGGTAGTGTGTGCTGCTGCTGCTGCAGCAGTTGGGAGTGTGTGCTGTTGCTGCTGCTGCTGCAGTTGGGAGTGTTTGTTATTGCTTCTGCTGCATTTGGGAGTGTGTGTTGTTGCTGCTGCAGTTGGGAGTGTGTGCTTCTGCTGCTGCTGCACCAGTTGGGAGTGTGTGTTGTTGCTGCTGCTGCTGCAGTTGGGATTGTGAGTTATTGCTGCTGCTGCTGCAGTTGGGAGTGTGTGTTGCTGTTGCTGCTGCAGATTTGAGTGTGTGTTGCTGCTGCTGCTGCTGCAGTTGGGAGTGTTTGTTGCTGCTCCAGTTGTGAGTGTGTGTTGTTGCTGCTGCTGCTGCAGTTGGGAGTGTGTTGCTGCTGTAGATGTTGCTGCAGTTGGGAGTGTCTGTTGTTGCTGCTGCTGCAACAGCAGTTGGGAGTGCGTGTTCTTGCTGCTGCTACTGCAGTTGGGAGTGCATTGCTGCTGCAACAGCAGTTGGGAGTGTGTGCTGCTGCTGCTGCTGCAGCAGTTGGGAGTGTGTGTGCTTGCTGCTGCTGCTGCAGTTGGGATTGTGAGTTGTTGCTGCTGCTGCTGCAGTTGGGAGTGTGTATTGTTCCTGCTGCTGCTGCAGTTGGGATTGTGAGTTGTTGCTGCTGCTGCAGCAGTTGGGAGTGTGTGTTGTTGCTGCTGCTGCTGCTGCTGCAGTCGGGATTGTGAGTTGTTGCTGCTGCTGCCGCAGTTGGGAGTGTGTGTTATTGCTGCTGCTGCTGCAGTTGGGTGTGAGTGCTGCTGCCTGTGCTGCAGCAGTTGGGAGTGTGTGTTGTTGCTGCTCCTGCTGCAGTTGGGAGTGAGTTTTGTTGCTGCTGCTGCTGCAGTTGGGAGTGTGTGTTGTTCCTGCTGCTGCTGCAGTTAGGATTGTGAGTTGCTGCTGCTGCTGCAGCAGTTGTGAGTGTGTGTTGTTGCTGCTGCTGCTGCAGTTGGGAGTGTGTGTTGCTGTTGCTGCTGCAGATTTGAGTGTGTGTTGCTGCTGCTGCTGCAGTTGCGAGTGTTTGTTGCTGCTCCAGTTGTGAGTGTGTGTTGTTGCTGCTGCTGCTGCAGTTGGGAGTGTGTTGCTGCTGTAGATGTTGCTGCAGTTGGGAGTGTCTGTTGTTGCTGCTGCTGCAACAGCAGTTGGGAGTGCGTGTTCTTGCTGCTGCTTCTGCAGTTGGGAGTGCATTGCTGCTGCAACAGCAGTTGGGAGTGTGTGCTGCTGCTGCTGCTGCAGCAGTTGGGAGTGTGTGTGCTTGCTGCTGCTGCTGCAGTTGGGATTGTGAGTTGTTGCTGCTGCTGCTGCAGTTGGGAGTGTGTATTGTTCCTGCTGCTGCTGCAGTTGGGATTGTGAGTTGTTGCTGCTGCTACAGCAGTTGGGAGTTTGTGTTGTTGCTGCTGCTGCTGCAGTTGGGAGTGTGTGTTGTTGCTGCTGCTGCTGCTGCTGCAGTTGAGAGTTTGTTTTGCTGCTGCTGCTGCAGTTGGGAGTGTGTGTTGTTTCTGCTGCTGCTGCAGTTGGTAGTTTGTGTTGTTGCTGCTGCTGCTGCAGTTGGGAGTGTGTATTCCTGCTGCTGCAGCATTTGCGAGTGGGTGAAATTGCTGCTGCTGCAGTTGGGAGTGTGTGTTGCTGCTCCAGTTGTGAGTGCGTGTTGTTGCTGCTGCTGCTGCAGTTGGGAGTGTGTTGCTGCTGTAGATGATGCAGCAGTTGGGAGTGTGTGTTGTTGCTGCTTCTGCTACAGCAGTTGGGAGTGTGTTGCTGCTGCAGCAGTTGGGAGTGTGTGTTGTTGCTGCTGCTGCTGCAGTTGGGAGTGTGTGTTGTTTCTGCTGCTGCTGCAGTTGGGATTGCTAGTTGCTCCTGCTGCAGTTGGGATTGTGCGTTATTGCTGCTGCTGCTGCAGTTGGGAGTGTGTATTGTTGCTGCTGCTGCTGCAGTTCGGAGTGTGTGCTGCCGCTGCTGCAGCAGCAGTTTGGAGTGTATGTTTTTGCTGCTGCTGCTGCAATTGGGAGTGTGTGTTGTTGCTGCTGCTTCTGCAGTACCTTGTGTGTGCTGCTGCTGCTGCAGCAGTTGGGAGTGGGTGCTGTTGCTGCTGCTGCTGCAGTTGGGAGTGTTTGTTATTGCTGCTGCTGCAGTTGGGAGTGTGTGTTGTTGCTGCTGCTGCTGCTGCAGTTGGGAGTGTGTGCTTCTGCTACTGCTGCACCAGTTGGGAGTGTGTGTTGTTGCTGCTGCTGCTGCAGTTGGGATTGTGAGTTATTGCTGCTGCTGCTGCAGTTGGGAGTGTGTGTTGCTGTTGCTGCTGCAGATTTGAGTGTGTGTTGGTGCTGCTGATGCTGCAGTTGGGAGTGTTTGTTGCTGCTCCAGTTGTGAGTGTGTGTTGTTGCTGCTGCTGCTGCAGTTGGGAGTGTGTTGCTGCTGTAGATGTTGCTGCAGTTGGGAGTGTCTGTTGTTGCTGCTGCTGCAACAGCAGTTGGGAGTGCGTGTTGTTGCTGCTGCTACAGCAGTTGGGAGTGCATTGCTGCTGCAACAGCAGTTGGGAGTGTGTGCTGCTGCTGCAGCAGTTGGGAGTGTGTGTGCTTGTTGCTGCTGCTGCAGTTGGGATTGTGAGTTGTTGCTGCTGCTGCTGCAGTTGGGAGTGTGTGTTGTTGCTGCTGCTGTTTCAGTTCGGATTGTGAGTTGTTGCTGCTGCTGCAGTTGTGAGTGTGCGTTATTGCTGCTGCTGCTGCAGCTGGGAGTGTGTGTTGTTGCTGCTGCTGCTGCAGTTCGGAGTGTGTGCTGCAGCTGCTGCAGCAGCAGTTTGGAGTGTATGTTTTTGCTGCTGCTGCTGCAATTGGGAGTGTGTGTTGTTGCTGCTGCTTCTGCAGTAGGTAGTGTGTGCTGCTGCTGCTGCAGCAGTTGGGAGTGTGTGCTGTTGCTGCTGCTGCTGCAGTTGGGAGTGTTTGTTATTGCTTCTGCTGCATTTGGGAGTGTGTGTTGTTGCTGCTGCAGTTGGGAGTGTGTGCTTCTGCTGCTGCTGCACCAGTTGGGAGTGTGTGTTGTTGCTGCTGCTGCTGCAGTTGGGATTGTGAGTTATTGCTGCTGCTGCTGCAGTTGGGAGTGTGTGTTGCTGTTGCTGCTGCAGATTTGAGTGTGTGTTGCTGCTGCTGCTGCTGCAGTTGGGAGTGTTTGTTGCTGCTCCAGTTGTGAGTGTGTGTTGTTGCTGCTGCTGCTGCAGTTGGGAGTGTGTTGCTGCTGTAGATGTTGCTGCAGTTGGGAGTGTCTGTTGTTGCTGCTGCTGCAACAGCAGTTGGGAGTGCGTGTTCTTGCTGCTGCTACTGCAGTTGGGAGTGCATTGCTGCTGCAACAGCAGTTGGGAGTGTGTGCTGCTGCTGCTGCAGCAGCAGTTGGGAGTGTGTGTGCTTGCTGCTGCTGCTGCAGTTGGGATTGTGAGTTGTTGCTGCTGCTGCTGCAGTTGGGAGTGTGTATTGTTCCTGCTGCTGCTGCAGTTGGGATTGTGAGTTGTTGCTGCTGCTGCAGCAGTTGGGAGTGTGTGTTGTTGCTGCTGCTGCTGCTGCTGCAGTCGGGATTGTGAGTTGTTGCTGCTGCTGCCGCAGTTGGGAGTGTGTGTTATTGCTGCTGCTGCTGCAGTTGGGTGTGAGTGCTGCTGCCTGTGCTGCAGCAGTTGGGAGTGTGTGTTGTTGCTGCTCCTGCTGCAGTTGGGAGTGAGTTTTGTTGCTGCTGCTGCTGCAGTTGGGAGTGTGTGTTGTTCCTGCTGCTGCTGCAGTTAGGATTGTGAGTTGCTGCTGCTGCTGCAGCAGTTGGGAGTGTGTGTTGTTGCTGCTGCTGCTGCAGTTGGGAGTGTGTGTTGCTGTTGCTGCTGCAGATTTGAGTGTGTGTTGCTGCTGCTGCTGCTGCAGTTGGGAGTGTTTGTTGCTGCTCCAGTTGTGAGTGTTTGTTGTTGCTGCTGCTGCTGCAGTTGGGAGTGTGTTGCTGCTGTAGATGTTGCTGCAGTTGGGAGTGTCTGTTGTTGCTGCTGCTGCAACAGCAGTTGGGAGTGCGTGTTCTTGCTGCTGCTTCTGCAATTGGGAGTGCATTGCTGCTGCAACAGCAGTTGGGAGTGTGTGCTGCTGCTGCTGCTGCAGCAGTTGGGAGTGTGTGTGCTTGCTGCTGCTGCTGCAGTTGGGATTGTGAGTTGTTGCTGCTGCTGCTGCAGTTGGGAGTGTGTATTGTTCCTGCTGCTGCTGCAGTTGGGATTGTGAGTTGTTGCTGCTGCTGCAGCAGTTGGGAGTTTGTGTTGTTGCTGCTGCTGCTGCAGTTGGGAGTGTGTGTTGTTGCTGCTGCTGCTGCTGCAGTTGAGAGTTTGTTTTGCTGCTGCTGCTGCAGTTGGGAGTGTGTGTTGTTTCTGCTGCTGCTGCAGTTGGGAGTTTGTGTTGTTGCTGCTGCTGCTGCAGTTGGGAGTGTGTATTCCTGCTGCTGCAGCATTTGCGAGTGGGTGAAATTGCTGCTGCTGCAGTTGGGAGGGTATGTTGCTGCTGCCGCTGTAGTTGTGAGTGTGTTGCTGCTGTAGATGTTGCAGCAGTTGGGAGTGTGTGTTGTTGCTGCTGCTGCTGCCGTTGGGATTGTGAGATGTTGCTGCTGCTGCAGTTGGGAGTGTGTGTTATTGCTGCTGCTGCAGCAGTTGGGAGTGTATGTCACTGCTGCTGCTGCAGTTGGGAGTGTGTTGTTGCTGCTTCTGCGGTTGGGAGTGTGATCCTGCTGTAGATGTTGCAGCAGTTGGGAGCGTGTGTTGTTGCTGCTGCAGCAGTCGGGAGTGTGTGTTGTTGCTGTTGCTGCTGCAGATTTGAGTGTTTGTTGCTGCTGCTGCTGCTGATGCAGTTGGGAGTGTGTGTTGTTGCTGCTGATTCGGGAGATGGGAGTGTGTATTCCTGCTGCTGCAGCATCAGCGAGTGGGTGTTATTGCTGCTACTGCAGTTGGGAGCGTATGTTGCTGCTGCTGCTGTAAAATGAGTGAGTTTCTGCTGTAGATGTTGCTGCAGTTGGAATTGTGTGTTGTTGCTGCTGCTGCTAAAGCAGTTGGGAGTGTGTGTTGTTGCTGCTGCTACAGCAGTAGGGATTGTGAGTTGATGCTGCTGCTGCAGCAGTTGGGTGTGTATTGCTGCTGCAACAGCAGTTGGGAGTGTGTGCTGCTGCTGCTGCTGCTGCAGCAGCAGTTGGGAGTGTGTGTGGTTGCTGCTGCTGCTGCAGTTGGGATTGTGAGTTGTTGCTGCTGCTGCCGCAGTTGGGAGTATGTGTTATTGCTGCTGCTGCTGCAGTTGGGAGTGTGTGCTGCTGCTGCTGCTGCAGTTGGGAGTGTGTGCTGTTGCTGCTGCTGCTGCAGTTGGGAGTGTGTGTTGTTCCTGCTGCTGCTGCAGTTGGGATTGTGAGTTGTTGCTGCTGCTGCAGCAGTTGGGAGTTTGTGTTGTTGCTGCTGCTGCTGCTGCTGCAGTTGAGAGTTTGTTTTGCTGCTGCTGCTGCAGTTGGGAGTGTGTGTTGTTGCTGCTGCTGCTGCAGTTGGGAGTTTGTGTTGTTGCTGCTGCTGCTGCAGTTGGGAGTGTGTATTCCTGATGCTGCAGCATTTGCGAGTGGGTAAATTGATGCTGCAGTTGGGAGGGTATGTTGCTGCTGCCGCTGTAGTTGTGAGTGTGTTGCTGCTGTAGATGTTGCAGCAGTTGGGAGTGTGTGTTGTTGCTGCTGCTGCTGCCGTTGGGATTGTGAGATGTTGCTGCTGCTGCAGTTGGGAGTGTGTGTTATTGCTGCTGCTGCAGCAGTTGGGAGTTAATGTCGCTGCTGCTGCTGCAGTTGGGAGTGTGTTTCGCTGCTTCTGCGGTTGGGAGTGTGAGCCTGCTGTAGATGTTGCAGCAGTTGGAAGCGTGTGTTGCTGCTGCTGCAGTTGGGAGTGTGTGTTGTTGCTGCTGCAGCAGTCGGGAGTGTGTGTTGTTGCTGTTGCTGCTGCAGATTTGAGTGTTTGTTGCTGCTGCTGCTGCTGATGCATTTGGGAGTGTGTGTTGTTGCTGCTGATTCGGGAGATGGGAGTGTGTATTCCTGCTGCTGCAGCATCAGCGAGTGGGTGTTATTGCTGCTACTGCAGTTGGGAGCGTATGTTGCTGCTGCTGCTGTAAAAGGAGTGAGTTTCTGCTGTAGATGTTGCTGCAGTTGGAATTGTGTGTTGTTGCTGCTGCTGCTAAAGCAGTTGGGAGTGTGTGTTGTTGCTGCTGCTACAGCAGTAGGGATTGTGAGTTGATGCTGCTGCTGCAGCAGTTGGGTGTGTATTGCTGCTGCAACAGCAGTTGGGAGTGTGTGCTGCTGCTGCTGCTGCTGCAGCAGCAGTTGGGAGTGTGTGTGGTTGCTGCTGCTGCTGCAGTTGGGATTGTGAGTTGTTGCTGCTGCTGCCGCAGTTGGGAGTATGTGTTATTGCTGCTGCTGCTGCAGTTGGGAGTGTGTGCTGCTGCTGCTGCTGCAGTTGAGAGTGTGTGTTGTTGCTGCTGCTGCTGCAGTTGGGAGTGTGTGCTGTTGCTGCTGCTGCTGCAGTTGGGAGTGTGTGTTGTTCCTGCTGCTGCTGCAGTTGGGATTGTGAGTTGTTGCTGCTGCTGCAGCAGTTGGGAGTTTGTGTTGTTGCTGCTGCTGCTGCAGATGGGAGTGTGTGTTGTTGCTGCTGCTGCTGCTGCAGTTGAGAGTTTGTTTTGCTGCTGCTGCTGCAGTTGGGAGTGTGTGTTGTTCCTGCTGCTGCTGCAGTTGGGAGTTTGTGTTGTTGCTGCTGCTGCTGCAGTTGGGAGTGTGTATTCCTGCTGCTGCAGCATTTGCGAGTGGGTGAAATTGATGCTGCAGTTGGGAGGGTGATGTTGCTGCTGCCGCTGTAGTTGTGAGTGTGTTGCTGCTGTAGATGTTGCAGCAGTTGGGAGTGTGTGTTGTTGCTGCTGCTGCTGCCGTTGGGATTGTGAGATGTTGCTGCTGCTGCAGTTGGGAGTGTGTGTTATTGCTGCTGCTGCAGCAGTTGGGAGTTAATGTCGCTGCTGCTGCTGCAGTTGGGAGTGTGTTTCGCTGCTTCTGCGGTTGGGAGTGTGATCCTGCTGTAGATGTTGCAGCAGTTGGAAGCGTGTGTTGCTGCTGCTGCAGTTGGGAGTGTGTGTTGTTGCTGCTGCAGCAGTCGGGAGTGTGTGTTGTTGCTGTTGCTGCTGCAGATTTGAGTGTTTGTTGCTGCTGCTGCTGCTGATGCATTTGGGAGTGTGTGTTGTTGCTGCTGATTCGGGAGATGGGAGTGTGTATTCCTGCTGCTGCAGCATCAGCGAGTGGGTGTTATTGCTGCTACTGCAGTTGGGAGCGTATGTTGCTGCTGCTGCTGTAAAAGGAGTGAGTTTCTGCTGTAGATGTTGCTGCAGTTGGAATTGTGTGTTGTTGCTGCTGCTGCTAAAGCAGTTGGGAGTGTCTGTTGTTGCTGCTGCTACAGCAGTAGGGATTGTGAGTTGATGCTGCTGCTGCAGCAGTTGGGTGTGTATTGCTGCTGCAACAGCAGTTGGGAGTGTGTGCTGCTGCTGCTGCTGCTGCAGCAGCAGTTGGGAGTGTGTGTGGTTGCTGCTGCTGCTGCAGTTGGGATTGTGAGTTGTTGCTGCTGCTGCCGCAGTTGGGAGTATGTGTTATTGCTGCTGCTGCTGCAGTTGGGAGTGTGTGCTGCTGCTGCTGCTGCAGTTGAGAGTGTGTGTTGTTGCTGCTGCTGCTGCAGTTGGGAGTGTGTGCTGTTGCTGCTGCTGCTGCAGTTGGGAGTGTGTGTTGTTCCTGCTGCTGCTGCAGTTGGGATTGTGAGTTGTTGCTGCTGCTGCAGCAGTTGGGAGTTTGTGTTGTTGCTGCTGCTGCTGCAGTTGGGAGTGTGTGTTGTTGCTGCTGCTGCTGCTGCAGTTGAGAGTTTGTTTTGCTGCTGCTGCCGCAGATGGGAGTATGTGTTATTGCTGCTGCTGCTGCATTTGGGAGTGTGTGCTGCTGCTGCTGCAGTTGAGAGTGTGTGTTGTTGCTGCTGCTGCTGCAGTTGGGAGTGTGTGTTGTTCCTGCTGCTGCTGCAGTTGGGATTGTGAGTTGTTGCTGCTGCTGCAGCAGTTGGGAGTGTGTGTTATTGCTGCTGCTGCTGCAGTTGAGAGTGTGTGTTGTGGCTGCTGCTGCTGCAGTAGGGACCTTGTGCTGCTGCTGCTGCTGCAGCAGTTGGGAGTTTGTGTTGCTGCTGCTGCTGCAGTTGGGAGTGTGTGTTGTTGCTGCTGCTGCTGCAGATGTGAGTGTGTATTCCTGCTGCTGCAGCATTTGCGAGTGGGTGAAATTGATGCTGCAGTTGGGAGGGTATGTTGCTGCTGCCGCTGTAGTTGTGAGTGTGTTGCTGCTGTAGATGTTGCAGCAGTTGGGAGTGTGTGTTGTTGCTGCTGCTGCTGCCGTTGGGATTGGGAGATGTTGCTGCTGCTGCAGTTGGGAGTGTGTGTTATTGCTGCTGCTGCAGCAGTTGGGAGTTAATGTCGCTGCTGCTGCTGCAGTTGGGAGTGTGTTTCGCTGCTTCTGCGGTTGGGAGTGTGATCCTGCTGTAGATGTTGCAGCAGTTGGAAGCGTGTGTTGCTGCTGCTGCAGTTGGGAGTGTGTGTTGTTGCTGCTGCAGCAGTCGGGAGTGTGTGTTGTTGCTGTTGCTGCTGCAGATTTGAGTGTTTGTTGCTGCTGCTGCTGCTGATGCAGTTGGGAGTGTGTGTTGTTGCTGCTGATTCGGGAGATGGGAGTGTGTATTCCTGCTGCTGCAGCATCAGCGAGTGGGTGTTATTGCTGCTACTGCAGTTGGGAGCGTATGTTGCTGCTGCTGCTGTAAAAGGAGTGAGTTTCTGCTGTAGATGTTGCTGCAGTTGGAATTGTGTGTTGTTGCTGCTGCTGCTAAAGCAGTTGGGAGTGTGTGTTGTTGCTGCTGCTACAGCAGTAGGGATTGTGAGTTGATGCTGCTGCTGCAGCAGTTGGGTGTGTATTGCTGCTGCAACAGCAGTTGGGAGTGTGTGCTGCTGCTGCTGCTGCTGCAGCAGCAGTTGGGAGTGTGTGTGGTTGCTGCTGCTGCTGCAGTTGGGATTGTGAGTTGATGCTGCTGCTGCCGCAGATGGGAGTATGTGTTATTGCTGCTGCTGCTGCATTTGGGAGTGTGTGCTGCTGCTGCTGCAGTTGAGAGTGTGTGTTGTTGCTGCTGCTGCTGCAGTTGGGAGTGTGTGTTGTTCCTGCTGCTGCTGCAGTTGGGATTGTGAGTTGTTGCTGCTGCTGCAGCAGTTGGGAGTGTGTGTTATTGCTGCTGCTGCTGCAGTTGAGAGTGTGTGTTGTGGCTGCTGCTGCTGCAGTAGGGACTTTGTGCTGCTGCTGCTGCTGCAGCTGTTGGGAGTTTGTGTTGCTGCTGCTGCAGTTGGGAGTGTGTGTTGTTGCTGCTGCTACAGCAGTAGGGATTGTGAGTTGATGCTGCTGCTGCAGCAGTTGGGTGTGTATTGCTGCTGCAACAGCAGTTGGGAGTGTGTGCTGCTGCTGCTGCTGCAGTTGAGAGTGTGTGTTGTTGCTGCTGCTGCTGCAGTTGGGAGTGTGTGCTGTTGCTGCTGCTGCTGCAGTTGGGAGTGTGTGTTGTTCCTGCTGCTGCTGCAGTTGGGATTGTGAGTTGTTGCTGCTGCTGCAGCAGTTGGGAGTTTGTGTTGTTGCTGCTGCTGCTGCAGTTGGGAGTGTGTGTTGTTGCTGCTGCTGCTGCAGCAGTTGAGAGTTTGTTTTGCTGCTGCTGCTGCAGTTGGGAGTGTGTGTTGTTGCTGCTGCTGCTGCAGTTGGGAGTTTGTGTTGTTGCTGCTGCTGCTGCAGTTGGGAGTGTGTATTCCTGCTGCTGCAGCATTTGCGAGTGGGTGAAATTGATGCTGCAGTTGGGAGGGTATGTTGCTGCTGCCGCTGTAGTTGTGAGTGTGTTGCTGCTGTAGATGTTGCAGCAGTTGGGAGTGTGTGTTGTTGCTGCTGCTGCTGCCGTTGGGATTGTGAGATGTTGCTGCTGCTGCAGTTGGGAGTGTGTGTTATTGCTGCTGCTGCAGCAGTTGGGAGTTAATGTCGCTGCTGCTGCTGCAGTTGGGAGTGTGATCCTGCTGTAGATGTTGCAGCAGTTGGAAGCATGTGTTGCTGCTGCTGCAGTTGGGAGTGTGTGTTGTTGCTGCTGCAGCAGTCGGGAGTGTGTGTTGTTGCTGTTGCTGCTGCAGATTTGAGTGTTTGTTGCTGCTGCTGCTGCTGATGCAGTTGGGAGTGTGTGTTGCTGCTGATTCGGGAGATGGGAGTGTGTATTCCTGCTGCTGCAGCATCAGCGAGTGGGTGTTATTGCTGCTACTGCAGTTGGGAGCGTATGTTGCTGCTGCTGCTGTAAAAGGAGTGAGTTTCTGCTGTAGATGTTGCTGCAGTTGGAATTGTGTGTTGTTGCTGCTGCTGCTAAAGCAGTTGGGAGTGTGTGTTGTTGCTGCTGCTACAGCAGTAGGGATTGTGAGTTGATGCTGCTGCTGCAGCAGTTGGGTGTGTATTGCTGCTGCAACAGCAGTTGGGAGTGTGTGCTGCTGCTGCTGCTGCTGCAGCAGCAGTTGGGAGTGTGTGTGGTTGCTGCTGCTGCTGCAGTTGGGATTGTGAGTTGATGCTGCTGCTGCCGCAGATGGGAGTATGTGTTATTGCTGCTGCTGCTGCATTTGGGAGTGTGTGCTGCTGCTGCTGCAGTTGAGAGTGTGTGTTGTTGCTGCTGCTGCTGCAGTTGGGAGTGTGTGTTGTTCCTGCTGCTGCTGCAGTTGGGATTGTGAGTTGTTGCTGCTGCTGCAGCAGTTGGGAGTGTGTGTTATTGCTGCTGCTGCTGCAGTTGAGAGTGTGTGTTGTGGCTGCTGCTGCTGCAGTAGGGACTTTGTGCTGCTGCTGCTGCTGCAGCTGTTGGGAGTTTGTGTTGCTGCTGCTGCAGTTGGGAGTGTGTGTTGTTGCTGCTGCTGCTGCGGTGGGGAGTTTGTGTTGTTGCTACTGCTGCTGCAGATGTGAGTGTGTATTCCTGCTGCTGCAGCATTTGCGAGTGGGTGAAATTGCTGCTACTGAGTTGGGAGGGTTTCATGCTGCTGCTGCTGTAGTTGGGAGTGTGTTGCTGCTTTAGATGTTGCAGCATTTGGGAGTGTGTGTTGTTGCTGCTGCTGCTGCAGTTGGGATTGTGAGTTGTTGCTGCTGCTGCAGTTGGGAGTGTGTGTTATTGCTGCTGCTGCTGCAGTTGGGAGTGTGTGTTGTTGCTGCTGCTGCTGCAGTAGGGAGTTTGTGTTGTTGCTGCTGCTGCTGCAGTTGTGAGTGTGTATTCCTGCTGCTGCAGCATTTGCGAGTGTGTGAAATTGCTGCTGCTGCAGTTGGGAGGGTTTGTTGCTGCTGCTGTTGTAGTTGGGAGTGTGTAGCTGCTGTAGATGTTGCAGCATTTCGGAGTGTGTGTTGTTGCTGCTGCTGCTGCAGTTGGGATTGTGAGTTGTTGCTGCTGCTGCAGTTGGGAGTGTGCATTATTGCTGCTGCTTCTGCAGTTGGGAGTGTGTGTTGTTGCTGCTGCTACAGCAGTTGGGAGTGTGTGTTGTTGCTGCTGCTACAGCAGTAGGGATTGTTTGTTGTTGCTGCTGCTGCAGCAGTTGGGTGTGTATTGCTGCTACAACAGCAGTTGGGAGTGTGTGCTGCTGCTGCTGCAGCAGTTGGGAGTGTGTGTGGTTGCTGCTGCTGCTGCAGTTGGGCTTGTGAGTTGTTGCTGCTGCTGCAGTTGGACGTGTGCGTTATTGCTGCTGCTGCTGCAGTTGGGAGTGTGTTGTTGCTGCTGCTGCTGTAGTTGGGATTGTGTGCTTCTGCTGCTGCTGCACCAGTTGGGAGTGTGTGTTGTTGCTGCTGCTGCTGCAGTTGGGATTGTGAGTTATTGCTGCTGCTGCTGCAGTTGGGAGTGTGTGTTGCTGTTGCTGCTGCAGATTTGAGTGTGTGTTGCTGCTGCTGCAGTTGGGGGTGTGTGTTGCTGCTCCAGTTGTGAGTGCGTGTTGCTGCTGCTGCTGCAGTTGGGAGTGTGTTGCTGCTGTAGATGATGCTGCAGTTGGGAGTGTGTGTTGTTGCTGCTGCTGCTACAGCAGTTGGGAGTGTGTTGCTGCTGCAGCAGTTGGGAGTGTGTGTTGTTGCTTCTGCAGTTGGGAGACAGTGTTGTTGCTGCTGCTGCTGCAGTTGGGAGTGTGTGTTGTTTCTGCTGCTGCTGCAGTTGGGATTGGGAGTTGTTGCTCCTGCTGCAGCAGTTGGGAATGTATGTTATTGCTGCTGCTGCTGCAGTTGAGAGTGTGTGTTGTGGCTGCTGCTGCTGCAGTAGGGACTGTGTGCTGCTGCTGCTGTTGCAGCAATTGGGAGTGTGTGTTGTGGCTGCTGCTGCTGCTGCAGTTGGGAGTGTGTGTTGTTGCTGCTGCTTCTGCCCCAGTTGGGAGTGTGTGTTGCTGCTGCTGCTGCTGCAGTTGGGAGTGTGTATTCCTGCTGCTGCAACATTTGCCAGTGGGTGAAATTGCTGCTGCTGCAGTTGGGAGGGTATTTTGCTGCTGCCGCTGTAGTTGGGAGTGTCTTGCTGCTGTAGATGTTGCAGTTGTTGGGAGTGTGTGTTGTTGCTGCTGCTGCTGCCATTGGGATTGTGAGTTGTTGATGCTGCTGCAGTTGGGAGTGTGTGTTGTTGCGGCTGCTACTGCAGTTGGAGTGTGTGTTGTTGCTGCTGCTGCTGCGGTTGGAAGTGTGTTCCTGCTGTAGATCTTGCAACAGTTGGGAGTGTGTGTTATTGCTGCTGCTGCAGTTGGGAGTGTGTTTTGCTGCTTCAGCGGTTGGGAGTGTGATCCTGCTGTAGATGTTGCAGCAGTTGGGAGCGTGTGTTGCTGCTGCTGCTGTTGGGAGTAGGTGTTACTGCTTCTGCAGCAGTTGGGAGAGTGTGTTGTTGCTGCTGCTGCAGATGGGAGTTTCTGTTTGTTGTTGCTGCCGCTGCAGTTAGGAGTGTGTGTTGTTGCTGCTGCTGCACAGTTTGGAGTGTGTATTCCTGCTGCTGCAGCATTTGCGTGTGGGTGTTATTGCTGCTGCTGCAGTTGGGAGGGTATGTTGCTGCTGCTGCTGTACTTGGGAGTGTGTTGCTGCTGTAGATGTTGCTGCAGTTGTGAGAGTGTGTTGTTGCTGCTGCTGCTACAGCAGTTTAAGTGTGTGTTGTTGCTGCTGCGACTGCAGTAGTGATTGTGAGTTGTTGCTGCTGCTACAGCAGTTGGGAGTGTATTGCTGCTGCTACAGCAGTTGGGAGTGTGTGCTGCTGCTGCTGCTGCAGCAGTTGGGAGTGTGAGTTGTTGCTGCTGCTGCCGCAGTTGGGAGTGTGTGTTTTTGCTGCTCCTGCTGCAGTTAGGAGTGTGTGCTGTTGCTGCTGCTGCTGCAATTGCGAGTGTGTGTTGTGGCTGCTGCTGTTGCAGTTGGGAGTGTGTGCTGCTGCTGCTGCAGCAGTTGGGAGTGTGTGTTGTTGCTGCTGCTGCAGTTGGGAATGTGAGTTGTTGCTGCTGCTGCCGCAGTTGGGAGTGTGTGTTTTTGCTGCTCCTGCTGCAGTTAGGAGTGTGTGCTGTTGCTGCTGCTGCTGCAATTGCGAGTGTGTGTTGTGGCTGCTGCTGTTGCAGTTGGGAATGTGTGCTGCTGCTGCTGCAGCAGTTGGGAGTGTGTGTTGTTGCTGCTGCTGCAGTTGGGAATGTGAGTTGTTGCTGCTGCTGCCGCAGTTGGGAGTGTGTGTTTTTGCTGCTCCTGCTGCAGTTAGGAGTGTGTGCTGTTGCTGCTGCTGCTGCAATTGCGAGTGTGTGTTGTGGCTGCTGCTGTTGCAGTTGGGAGTGTGTGCTGCTGCTGCTGCAGCAGTTGGGAGTGTGTGTTGTTTCTGCCTCTGCTGCAGTTGGGGGTGTGTGTTGTTGCTGCTGATGCTGCCGCAGTTGGGAGTTTGTGTTGCTTCTGCTGCAGCAGTTGGGAGTGTGTGTGGTTGCTGCTGCTGCTGCAGTTCGGATTGTGAGTTGTTGCTGCTGCTGCTGCAGATGGGAGTGTGTATTGCTGCTGCTGCTGCTGCAGTTGGGAGTGTGTGTTGTTGCTGATGCTGCTGCAGTTGGGAGTTTGTGCTGTTGCTGCTGCTGTTGCGGTTGGGAGCTTTTGTTGCTCCAGCTGATACTGCTGCGGTTGGGAGTGTGTGTTGTTGCTGCTGCTGCAGCAGTTGGGAGTGTGTGTTGTAGCTGCTGCTGCTGCAGTTGGGAGTATATGTTGCTGCTGCTGCTGTAGTTGGGAGTGTGTTTTGCTGCTCCTGCATTTGGGAGTGTGTTGCTTCTGTAGATGTTGCTGCAGTTGGGAGTGTGTTGCTGCTGCTGCTTCAGCAGTTGGGAGTGTGTTGTTACTGCTGCTGCTGTAGTTGGGAGTGTGCGTTATTGCTGCTGCTGCTGCAGTTGGGAGTGTGTGTTGTTGCTGCTCCTGCTGCCGTTGGGATTGTGAATTGTTGATGCTGCTGCAGTTGGGAGTGTGTGTTGTTGCGGCTGATACTGCAGTTGGGAGTGTGTGTTGTTGCTGTTGATGTTGCAGCATTTCGGAGTGTGTGTTGTTGCTGCTGCTGCTGCAGTTGCGATTGTGAGTTGTTGCTGCTGCTGCAGTTGGGAGTGTGCGTTATTGCTGCTGCTGCTGCAGTTGGGAGTGTGTGTTGTTGCTGCTCCTGCTGCCGTTGGGATTGTGAATTGTTGATGCTGCTGCAGTTGGGAGTGTGTGTTGTTGCGGCTGATACTGCAGTTGGGAGTGTGTGTTGTTGCTGCTGCTGCTGCAGTTGGGAGTTTGTGTTGTTGCTGCTGCTGCACAGTTTGGAGTGTGTATTCCTGCTGCTGCAGCATTTGCGAGTTGGTGTTATTGCTGCTGCTGCAGTTGGGAGGGTATGTTGCTGCTGCTGCTGCCGCTTGGGAGTGTGTTGCTGCTGTAGATGTTGCTGCAGTTGTGAGTGTGTGTTGTTGCTGCTGCTGCTACAGCAGTTGGGAGTGTGTGTTGATGCTGCTGCGACAGCAGTAGGGATTGTGAGTTGTTGCTGCTGCTGCTGCAGTTGGGAATGTGAGTTGTTGCTGCTGCTGCCGCTGTTGTGAGTGTGTGTTTTTGCTGCTCCTGCTGCAGTTGGGAGTGTGTGCTGTTGCTGCTGCTGCTGCAGTTGCAAATGTGTGTTGTGGCTGCTGCTGCTGCAGTTGGGAGTGTGTGTTGTTGCTGCTTCTGCTGCAGTTGGGGGGGGGGGTGTTGTTGCTGCTGATGCTGCCGCAGTTGGGAGTTTGTGTTCCTTCTGCTGCAGCAGTTGGGAGTGTGTGATGTTGCTGCTGCTGCAGCAGTTGGGATCGTGTGTGGTTGCTTGTGCTGCTTCAGTTGGGATTGTGAGTTGTTGCTGCTGCTGCCGCAGATGGGAGTTTGTGCTGTTGCTGCTGCTGCTGCTGCTGCGGTTGGGAGCTTGTGTTGTTGCAGCTGATGCTGCTGCGTTTGGGAGTGTGTGTTGTTGCTGCTGCTGCAGCTGTTGGGAGTGTGTGTTGTAGCTGCTGCTGCTGCAGTTCGGAGTGAGTGTTGCTGCTGCTGCTGCTGTAGTTGGGATTGTGTGTTGCTGCAACTGCAGCTGCAGTTGGGAGTGTGTGTTGATTCGGCTGCTGCTGCTTTTGGGAGTGTGTGTTGTTGCTGCTGCTGCTGCAGTTGTGAGTGTGTATTCCTGCTGCTGCAGCATTTGCGAGTGGGTGAAATTGCTGCTGCTGCAGTTGGGAGGGTTTGTTGCTGCTGCTGCTGTAGTTGGGAGTGTGTTGCTGCTTTAGATGTTGCAGCATTTCGGAGTGTGTGTTGTTGCTGCTGCTGCTGCAATTGGCAGTGTGTGTTGTTGCTGCTGCTCTTGCAGTAGGTTGTGTGTTCTGATGCTGCTGCTGCAGCATTTGGGAGTGTGTGTTGTTGCTGCTGCTGCTGCAGTTGTGAGTGTGTGTTGTTGCTGCTGCTGCTGCAGTTGGGAGTGTGTGCTTCTGCTGCTGCTGCACCAGTTGGGAGTGTGTGTTGTTGCTGCTGCTGCTGCATTTGGGAGTGTGAGTTATTGCTGCTGCTGCTGCAGTTGGGAGTGTGTGTTGCTGTTGCTGCTGCAGATTTGAGTGTGTGTTGCTGCTGCTGCTGCTGCAGTTGGGAGTGTGTGCTTCTGCTGCTGCTGCACCAGTTGGGAGTGTGTGTTGTTGCTGCTGCTGCTGCAGTTGGGATTGTGAGTTATTGCTGCTGCTGCTGCAGTTGGGAGTGTGTGTTGCTGTTGCTGCTGCAGATTTGAGTGTGTGTTGCTGCTGCTGCTGCTGTAGTTGGGAGTGTGTTGCTGCTGTAGATGTTGCAGCATTTCGGAGTGTGTGTTGTTGCTGCTGCTGCTGCAGTTGGGATTGTGAGTTGTTGCTGCTGCTGCAGTTGGGAGTGTGCGTTATTGCTGCTGCTGCTGCAGTTGGGAGTGTGTGTTGCTGCTGCTGCTGCTGCAGTTGGGAGTGTGTTGCTGCTGTAGATGTTGCTGCAGTTGGGAGTTTGTTTTGTTGCTGCTGCTGCAACAGCAGTTGGGAGTGCGTGTTGTTGCTGCTGGTTCAGCAGTTGGGAGTGCATTGCTGCTGCAACAGCAGTTGGGAGTGTGTGCTGCTGCTGCTGCAGCAGTTGGGAGTGTGTGTGGTTGCTGCTGCTGCAGTTGGGATTGTGAGTTGTTGCTGCTGCTGCCGCTGTTGGGAGTGTGTGTTATTGCTGCTGCTGCTGCAGTTGGGAGTGTGTGCTGCTGCTGCTGCAGTTAAGAGTGTGTGTTGTTGCTGCTGCTGCTGCAGTTGGGAGTGTGTGTTGTTCCTGCTGCTGCAGTTGGGATTCTGAGTTGTTGCTGCTGCTGCAGCAGTTGGGAGTGTGTGTTATTGCTGCTGCTGCTGCAGTTGAGAGTGTGTGTTGTGGCCGCTGCTGCTGCAGTAGGGATTTTGTGCTGCTGCTGCTGCTGCAGCAGTTGGGAGTTTGTGTTGCTGCTGCTGCTGCAGTTGGGAGTGTGTGTTGCTGCTGCTGCTGCAGTAGGGATTTTGTGTTGCTGCTGCTGCTGCAGTTGTGAGTGTGTATTCCTGCTGCTGCAGCATTTGCGAGAGGTTGAAATTGCTGCTGCTGCAGTTGGGAGGGTTTGTTGCTGCTGCTGCTGTAGTTGGGAATGTGTTGCTGCTGTCGATGTTGCAGCATTTCGGAGTGTGTGTTGTTGCTGCTGCTGCTGCAGTTGGGATTGGGAGTTCTTGCTGCTGCTGCAGTTGGGAGTGTGCGTTATTGCTGCTGCTGCTGCAGTTGGGAGTGTGTGTTGTTGCTGCTGCTGCTGCAATTGCGAGTGTGTGTTGTGGCTGCTGCTGTTGCAGTTGGGAGTGTGTGCTGCTGCTGCTGCAGCAGTTGGGAGTGTGTGTTGTTGCTGCTGCTGCAGTTGGGAATGTGAGTTGTTGCTGCTGCTGCCGTAGTTGGGAGTGTGTGTTTTTGCTGCTCCTGCTGCAGTTAGGAGTGTGTGCTGTTGCTGCTGCTGCTGCAATTGCGAGTGTGTGTTGTGGCTGCTGCTGTTGCAGTTGGGAGTGTGTGCTGCTGCTGCTGCAGCAGTTGGGAGTGTGTGTTGTTGCTGCTGCTGCAGTTGGGAATGTGAGTTGTTGCTGCTGCTGCCGTAGTTGGGAGTGTGTGTTTTTGCTGCTCCTGCTGCAGTTAGGAGTGTGTGCTGTTGCTGCTGCTGCTGCAATTGCGAGTGTGTGTTGTGGCTGCTGCTGTTGCAGTTGGGAGTGTGTGCTGCTGCTGCTGCAGCAGTTGGGAGTGTGTGTTGTTTCTGCCTCTGCTGCAGTTGGGGGTGTGTGTTGTTGCTGCTGATGCTGCCGCAGTTGGGAGTTTGTGTTGCTTCTGCTGCAGCAGTTGGGAGTGTGTGTGGTTGCTGCTGCTGCTGCAGTTCGGATTGTGAGTTGTTGCTGCTGCTGCCGCAGATGGGAGTGTGTATTGCTGCTGCTGCTGCTGTAGTTGGGAGTGTGTGTTGTTGCTGATGCTGCTGCAGTTGGGAGTTTGTGCTGTTGCTGCTGCTGCTGCGGTTGGGAGCTTTTGTTGCTCCAGCTGATACTGCTGCGGTTGGGAGTGTGTGTTGTTGCTGCTGCTGCAGCAGTTGGGAGTGTGTGTTGTAGCTGCTGCTGCTGCAGTTGGGAGTATATGTTGCTGCTGCTGCTGTAGTTGGGAGTGTGTTTTGCTGCTCCTGCATTTGGGAGTGTGTTGCTTCTGTAGATGTTGCTGCAGTTGGGAGTGTGTTGCTGCTGCTGCTTCAGCAGTTGGGAGTGTGTTGTTTCTGCTGCTGCTGTAGTTGGGAGTGTGTTGCTGCTGTTGATGTTGCAGCATTTCGGAGTGTGTGTTGTTGCTGCTGCTGCTGCAGTTGCGATTGTGAGTTGTTGCTGCTGCTGCAGTTGGGAGTGTGCGTTATTGCTGCTGCTGCTGCAGTTGGGAGTGTGTGTTGTTGCTGCTCCTGCTGCCGTTGGGATTGTGAATTGTTGATGCTGCTGCAGTTGGGAGTGTGTGTTGTTGCGGCTGATACTGCAGTTGGGAGTGTGTGTTGTTGCTGCTGCTGCTGCAGTTGGGAGTTTGTGTTGTTGCTGCTGCTGCACAGTTTGGAGTGTGTATTCCTGCTGCTGCAGCATTTGCGAGTTGGTGTTATTGCTGCTGCTGCAGTTGGGAGGGTATGTTGCTGCTGCTGCTGCCGCTTGGGAGTGTGTTGCTGCTGTAGATGTTGCTGCAGTTGTGAGTGTGTGTTGTTGCTGCTGCTGCTACAGCAGTTGGGAGTGTGTGTTGATGCTGCTGCGACAGCAGTAGGGATTGTGAGTTGTTGCTGCTGCTGCAGCAGTTGGGAGTGTATTGCTGCTGCTGCAGCATTTGGGAGTGTGTGTTGTTGCTGCTGCTGCTGCAGTTGGGAATGTGAGTTGTTGCTGCTGCTGCCGCTGTTGTGAGTGTGTGTTTTTGCTGCTCCTGCAGTTGGGAGTGTGTGCTGTTGCTGCTGCTGCTGCAGTTGCAAGTGTGTGTTGTGGCTGCTGCTGCTGCAGTTGGGAGTGTGTGCTGCTGCTGCTGCAGCTGTTTGGAGTGTGTGTTGTTGCTGCTTCTGCTGCAGTTGGGGGGGGGGGGTGTTGTTGCTGCTGATGCTGCCGCAGTTGGGAGTTTGTGTTCCTTCTGCTGCAGCAGTTGGGAGTGTGTGATGCTGCTGCTGCTGCAGCAGTTGGGATCGTGTGTGGTTGCTTGTGCTGCTGCAGTTGGGATTGTGAGTTGTTGCTGCTGCTGCCGCAGATGGGAGTTTGTGCTGTTGCTGCTGCTGCTGCTGCGGTTGGGAGCTTGTGTTGTTGCAGCTGATGCTGCTGCGTTTGGGAGTGTGTGTTGTTGCTGCTGCTGCAGCTGTTGGGAGTGTGTGTTGTAGCTGCTGCTGCTGCAGTTCGGAGTGAGTGTTGCTGCTGCTGCTGCTGTAGTTGGGATTGTGTGTTGCTGCAACTGCAGCTGCAGTTGGGAGTGTGTGTTGATTCGGCTGCTGCTGCTTTTGGGAGTGTGTGTTGTTGCTGCTGCTGCTGTAGTTGTGAGTGTGTATTCCTGCTGCTGCAGCATTTGCGAGTGGGTGAAATTGCTGCTGCTGCAGTTGGGAGGGTTTGTTGCTGCTGCTGCTGTAGTTGGGAGTGTGTTGCTGCTTTAGATGTTGCAGCATTTCGGAGTGTGTGTTGTTGCTGCTGCTGCTGCAATTGGCAGTGTGTGTTGTTGCTGCTGCTCCTGCAGTAGGTTGTGTGTTCTGATGCTGCTGCTGCAGCATTTGGGAGTGTGTGTTGTTGCTGCTGCTGCTGCAGTTGGGAGTGTTTGTTATTGCTGCTGCTGCTGCAGTTGTGAGTGTGTGTTGTTGCTGCTGCTGCTGCAGTTGGGAGTGTGTGCTTCTGCTGCTGCTGCACCAGTTGGGAGTGTGTGTTGTTGCTGCTGCTGCTGCTGTTGGGATTGTGAGTTATTGCTGCTGCTGCTGCAGTTGGGAGTGTGTGTTGCTGTTGCTGCTGCAGATTTGAGTGTGTGTTGCTGCTGCTGCTGCTGCAGTTGGGAGTGTGTGCTTCTGCTGCTGCTGCACCAGTTGGGAGTGTGTGTTGTTGCTGCTGCTGCTGCAGTTGGGATTGTGAGTTATTGCTGCTGCTGCTGCAGTTGGGAGTGTGTGTTGCTGTTGCTGCTGCAGATTTGAGTGTGTGTTGCTGCTGCTGCTGCTGTAGTTGGGAGTGTGTTGCTGCTGTAGATGTTGCAGCATTTCGGAGTGTGTGTTGTTGCTGCTGCTGCTGCAGTTGGGATTGTGAGTTGTTGCTGCTGCTGCAGTTGGGAGTGTGCGTTATTGCTGCTGCTGCTGCAGTTGGGAGTGTGTGTTGCTGCTGCTGCTGCTGCAGTTGGGAGTGTGTTGCTGCTGTAGATGTTGCTGCAGTTGGGAGTTTGTTTTGTTGCTGCTGCTGCAACAGCAGTTGGGAGTGCGTGTTGTTGCTGCTGGTTCAGCAGTTGGGAGTGCATTGCTGCTGCAACAGCAGTTGGGAGTGTGTGCTGCTGCTGCTGCTGCAGCAGTTGGGAGTGTGTGTGGTTGCTGCTGCTGCAGTTGGGATTGTGAGTTGTTGCTGCTGCTGCCGCTGTTGGGAGTGTGTGTTATTGCTGCTGCTGCTGCAGTTGGGAGTGTGTGCTGCTGCTGCTGCTGCAGTTAAGAGTGTGTGTTGTTGCTGCTGCTGCTGCAGTTGGGAGTGTGTGTTGTTCCTGCTGCTGCAGTTGGGATTCAGAGTTGTTGCTGCTGCTGCAGCAGTTGGGAGTGTGTGTTGTTGCTGCTGCTGCTGCGGTTGGAAGTGTGTTCCTGCTGTAGATCTTGCAACAGTTGGGAGTGTGTGTTATTGCTGCTGCTGCAGTTGGGAGTGTGTTTTGCTGCTTCAGCGGTTGGGAGTGTGATCCTGCTGTAGATGTTGCAGCAGTTGGGAGCGTGTGTTGCTGCTGCTGCTGTTGGGAGTAGGTGTTACTGCTTCTGCAGCAGTTGGGAGAGTGTGTTGTTGCTGCTGCTGCAGATGGGAGTTTCTGTTTGTTGTTGCTGCCGCTGCAGTTAGGAGTGTGTGTTGTTGCTGCTGCTGCACAGTTTGGAGTGTGTATTCCTGCTGCTGCAGCATTTGCGAGTTGGTGTTATTGCTGCTGCTGCAGTTGGGAGGGTATGTTGCTGCTGCTGCTGCCGCTTGGGAGTGTGTTGCTGCTGTAGATGTTGCTGCAGTTGTGAGTGTGTGTTGTTGCTGCTGCTGCTACAGCAGTTGGGAGTGTGTGTTGATGCTGCTGCGACAGCAGTAGGGATTGTGAGTTGTTGCTGCTGCTGCAGCAGTTGGGAGTGTATTGCTGCTGCTGCAGCATTTGGGAGTGTGTGTTGTTGCTGCTGCTGCTGCAGTTGGGAATGTGAGTTGTTGCTGCTGCTGCCGCTGTTGTGAGTGTGTGTTTTTGCTGCTCCTGCAGTTGGGAGTGTGTGCTGTTGCTGCTGCTGCTGCAGTTGCAAGTGTGTGTTGTGGCTGCTGCTGCTGCAGTTGGGAGTGTGTGCTGCTGCTGCTGCAGCAGTTTGGAGTGTGTGCTGTTGCTGCTTCTGCTGCAGTTGGGGGGGGGGGGTGTTGTTGCTGCTGATGCTGCCGCAGTTGGGAGTTTGTGTTCCTTCTGCTGCAGCAGTTGGGAGTGTGTGATGCTGCTGCTGCTGCAGCAGTTGGGATCGTGTGTGGTTGCTTGTGCTGCTGCAGTTGGGATTGTGAGATGTTGCTGCTGCTGCCGCAGATGGGAGTTTGTGCTGTTGCTGCTGCTGCTGCGGTTGGGAGCTTGTGTTGTTGCAGCTGATGCTGCTGCGTTTGGGAGTGTGTGTTGTTGCTGCTGCTGCAGCTGTTGGGAGTGTGTGTTGTAGCTGCTGCTGCTGCAGTTCGGAGTGAGTGTTGCTGCTGCTGCTGCTGTAGTTGGGATTGTGTGTTGCTGCAACTGCAGCTGCAGTTGGGAGTGTGTGTTGATTCGGCTGCTGCTGCTTTTGGGAGTGTGTGTTGTTGCTGCTGTTGCTGTAGTTGTGAGTGTGTATTCCTGCTGCTGCAGCATTTGCGAGTGGGTGAAATTGCTGCTGCTGCAGTTGGGAGGGTTTGTTGCTGCTGCTGCTGTAGTTGGGAGTGTGTTGCTGCTTTAGATGTTGCAGCATTTCGGAGTGTGTGTTGTTGCTGCTGCTGCTGCAATTGGCAGTGTGTGTTGTTGCTGCTGCTCCTGCAGTAGGTTGTGTGTTCTGATGCTGCTGCTGCAGCATTTGGGAGTGTGTGTTGTTGCTGCTGCTGCTGCAGTTGGGAGTGTTTGTTATTGCTGCTGCTGCTGCAGTTGTGAGTGTGTGTTGTTGCTGCTGCTGCTGCAGTTGGGAGTGTGTGCTTCTGCTGCTGCTGCACCAGTTGGGAGTGTGTGTTGTTGCTGCTGCTGCTGCTGTTGGGATTGTGAGTTATTGCTGCTGCTGCTGCAGTTGGGAGTGTGTGTTGCTGTTGCTGCTGCAGATTTGAGTGTGTGTTGCTGCTGCTGCTGCTGCAGTTGGGAGTGTGTGCTTCTGCTGCTGCTGCACCAGTTGGGAGTGTGTGTTGTTGCTGCTGCTGCTGCAGTTGGGATTGTGAGTTATTGCTGCTGCTGCTGCAGTTGGGAGTGTGTGTTGCTGTTGCTGCTGCAGATTTGAGTGTGTGTTGCTGCTGCTGCTGCTGTAGTTGGGAGTGTGTTGCTGCTGTAGATGTTGCAGCATTTCGGAGTGTGTGTTGTTGCTGCTGCTGCTGCAGTTGGGATTGTGAGTTGTTGCTGCTGCTGCAGCAGTTGGGAGTGTGTGTTGTAGCTGCTGCTGCTGCAGTTGGGAGTATATGTTGCTGCTGCTGCTGTAGTTGGGAGTGTGTTTTGCTGCTCCTGCATTTGGGAGTGTGTTGCTTCTGTAGATGTTGCTGCAGTTGGGAGTGTGTTGCTGCTGCTGCTTCAGCAGTTGGGAGTGTGTTGTTACTGCTGCTGCTGTAGTTGGGAGTGTGTTGCTGCTGTTGATGTTGCAGCATTTCGGAGTGTGTGTTGTTGCTGCTGCTGCTGCAGTTGCGATTGTGAGTTGTTGCTGCTGCTGCAGTTGGGAGTGTGCGTTATTGCTGCTGCTGCTGCAGTTGGGAGTGTGTGTTGTTGCTGCTCCTGCTGCCGTTGGGATTGTGAATTGTTGATGCTGCTGCAGTTGGGAGTGTGTGTTGTTGCGGCTGATACTGCAGTTGGGAGTGTGTGTTGTTGCTGCTGCTGCTGCAGTTGGGAGTTTGTGTTGTTGCTGCTGCTGCACAGTTTGGAGTGTGTATTCCTGCTGCTGCAGCATTTGCGAGTTGGTGTTATTGCTGCTGCTGCAGTTGGGAGGGTATGTTGCTGCTGCTGCTGCCGCTTGGGAGTGTGTTGCTGCTGTAGATGTTGCTGCAGTTGTGAGTGTGTGTTGTTGCTGCTGCTGCTACAGCAGTTGGGAGTGTGTGTTGATGCTGCTGCGACAGCAGTAGGGATTGTGAGTTGTCGCTGCTGCTGCAGCAGTTGGGAGTGTATTGCTGCTGCTGCAGCATTTGGGAGTGTGTGTTGTTGCTGCTGCTGCTGCAGTTGGGAATGTGAGTTGTTGCTGCTGCTGCCGCTGTTGTGAGTGTGTGTTTTTGCTGCTCCTGCAGTTGGGAGTGTGTGCTGTTGCTGCTGCTGCTGCAGTTGCAAGTGTGTGTTGTGGCTGCTGCTGCTGCAGTTGGGAGTGTGTGCTGCTGCTGCTGCAGCTGTTTGGAGTGTGTGTTGTTGCTGCTTCTGCTGCAGTTGGGGGGGGGGTGTTGTTGCTGCTGATGCTGCCGCAGTTGGGAGTTTGTGTTCCTTCTGCTGCAGCAGTTGGGAGTGTGTGATGTTGCTGCTGCTGCAGCAGTTGGGATCGTGTGTGGTTGCTTGTGCTGCTGCAGTTGGGATTGTGAGTTGTTGCTGCTGCTGCCGCAGATGGGAGTTTGTGCTGTTGCTGCTGCTGCTGCTGCTGCGGTTGGGAGCTTGTGTTGTTGCAGCTGATGCTGCTGCGTTTGGGAGTGTGTGTTGTTGCTGCTGCTGCAGCTGTTGGGAGTGTGTGTTGTAGCTGCTGCTGCTGCAGTTCGGAGTGAGTGTTGCTGCTGCTGCTGCTGTAGTTGGGATTGTGTGTTGCTGCAACTGCAGCTGCAGTTGGGAGTGTGTGTTGATTCGGCTGCTGCTGCTTTTGGGAGTGTGTGTTGTTGCTGCTGCTGCTGTAGTTGTGAGTGTGTTTTCCTGCTGCTGCAGCATTTGCGAGTGGGTGAAATTGCTGCTGCTGCAGTTGGGAGGGTTTGTTGCTGCTGCTGCTGTAGTTGGGAGTGTGTTGCTGCTTTAGATGTTGCAGCATTTCGGAGTGTGTGTTGTTGCTGCTGCTGCTGCAATTGGCAGTGTGTGTTGTTGCTGCTGCTCCTGCAGTAGGTTGTGTGTTCTGATGCTGCTGCTGCAGCATTTGGGAGTGTGTGTTGTTGCTGCTGCTGCTGCAGTTGGGAGTGTTTGTTATTGCTGCTGCTGCTGCAGTTGTGAGTGTGTGTTGTTGCTGCTGCTGCTGCAGTTGGGAGTGTGTGCTTCTGCTGCTGCTGCACCAGTTGGGAGTGTGTGTTGTTGCTGCTGCTGCTGCTGTTGGGATTGTGAGTTATTGCTGCTGCTGCTGCAGTTGGGAGTGTGTGTTGCTGTTGCTGCTGCAGATTTGAGTGTGTGTTGCTGCTGCTGCTGCTGCAGTTGGGAGTGTGTGCTTCTGCTGCTGCTGCACCAGTTGGGAGTGTGTGTTGTTGCTGCTGCTGCTGCAGTTGGGATTGTGAGTTATTGCTGCTGCTGCTGCAGTTGGGAGTGTGTGTTGCTGTTGCTGCTGCAGATTTGAGTGTGTGTTGCTGCTGCTGCTGCTGTAGTTGGGAGTGTGTTGCTGCTGTAGATGTTGCAGCATTTCGGAGTGTGTGTTGTTGCTGCTGCTGCTGCAGTTGGGATTGTGAGTTGTTGCTGCTGCTGCAGTTGGGAGTGTGCGTTATTGCTGCTGCTGCTGCAGTTGGGAGTGTGTGTTGCTGCTGCTGCTGCTGCAGTTGGGAGTGTGTTGCTGCTGTAGATGTTGCTGCAGTTGGGAGTTTGTTTTGTTGCTGCTGCTGCAACAGCAGTTGGGAGTGCGTGTTGTTGCTGCTGGTTCAGCAGTTGGGAGTGCATTGCTGCTGCAACAGCAGTTGGGAGTGTGTGCTGCTGCTGCTGCTGCAGCAGTTGGGAGTGTGTGTGGTTGCTGCTGCTGCAGTTGGGATTGTGAGTTGTTGCTGCTGCTGCCGCTGTTGGGAGTGTGTGTTATTGCTGCTGCTGCTGCAGTTGGGAGTGTGTGCTGCTGCTGCTGCTGCAGTTAAGAGTGTGTGTTGTTGCTGCTGCTGCTGCAGTTGGGAGTGTGTGTTGTTCCTGCTGCTGCAGTTGGGATTCAGAGTTGTTGCTGCTGCTGCAGCAGTTGGGAGTGTGTGTTGTTGCTGCTGCTGCTGCGGTTGGAAGTGTGTTCCTGCTGTAGATCTTGCAACAGTTGGGAGTGTGTGTTATTGCTGCTGCTGCAGTTGGGAGTGTGTTTTGCTGCTTCAGCGGTTGGGAGTGTGATCCTGCTGTAGATGTTGCAGCAGTTGGGAGCGTGTGTTGCTGCTGCTGCTGTTGGGAGTAGGTGTTACTGCTTCTGCAGCAGTTGGGAGAGTGTGTTGTTGCTGCTGCTGCAGATGGGAGTTTCTGTTTGTTGTTGCTGCCGCTGCAGTTAGGAGTGTGTGTTGTTGCTGCTGCTGCACAGTTTGGAGTGTGTATTCCTGCTGCTGCAGCATTTGCGAGTTGGTGTTATTGCTGCTGCTGCAGTTGGGAGGGTATGTTGCTGCTGCTGCTGCCGCTTGGGAGTGTGTTGCTGCTGTAGATGTTGCTGCAGTTGTGAGTGTGTGTTGTTGCTGCTGCTGCTACAGCAGTTGGGAGTGTGTGTTGATGCTGCTGCGACAGCAGTAGGGATTGTGAGTTGTTGCTGCTGCTGCAGCAGTTGGGAGTGTATTGCTGCTGCTGCAGCATTTGGGAGTGTGTGTTGTTGCTGCTGCTGCTGCAGTTGGGAATGTGAGTTGTTGCTGCTGCTGCCGCTGTTGTGAGTGTGTGTTTTTGCTGCTCCTGCAGTTGGGAGTGTGTGCTGTTGCTGCTGCTGCTGCAGTTGCAAGTGTGTGTTGTGGCTGCTGCTGCTGCAGTTGGGAGTGTGTGCTGCTGCTGCTGCAGCAGTTTGGAGTGTGTGTTGTTGCTGCTTCTGCTGCAGTTGGGGGGGGGGGGGTTGTTGCTGCTGATGCTGCCGCAGTTGGGAGTTTGTGTTCCTTCTGCTGCAGCAGTTGGGAGTGTGTGATGCTGCTGCTGCTGCAGCAGTTGGGATCGTGTGTGGTTGCTTGTGCTGCTGCAGTTGGGATTGTGAGTTGTTGCTGCTGCTGCCGCAGATGGGAGTTTGTGCTGTTGCTGCTGCTGCTGCTGCTGCGGTTGGGAGCTTGTGTTGTTGCAGCTGATGCTGCTGCGTTTGGGAGTGTGTGTTGTTGCTGCTGCTGCAGCTGTTGGGAGTGTGTGTTGTAGCTGCTGCTGCTGCAGTTCGGAGTGAGTGTTGCTGCTGCTGCTGCTGTAGTTGGGATTGTGTGTTGCTGCAACTGCAGCTGCAGTTGGGAGTGTGTGTTGATTCGGCTGCTGCTGCTTTTGGGAGTGTGTGTTGTTGCTGCTGCTGCTGTAGTTGTGAGTGTGTATTCCTGCTGCTGCAGCATTTGCGAGTGGGTGAAATTGCTGCTGCTGCAGTTGGGAGGGTTTGTTGCTGCTGCTGCTGTAGTTGGGAGTGTGTTGCTGCTTTAGATGTTGCAGCATTTCGGAGTGTGTGTTGTTGCTGCTGCTGCTGCAATTGGCAGTGTGTGTTGTTGCTGCTGCTCCTGCAGTAGGTTGTGTGTTCTGATGCTGCTGCTGCAGCATTTGGGAGTGTGTGTTGTTGCTGCTGCTGCTGCAGTTGGGAGTGTTTGTTATTGCTGCTGCTGCTGCAGTTGTGAGTGTGTGTTGTTGCTGCTGCTGCTGCAGTTGGGAGTGTGTGCTTCTGCTGCTGCTGCACCAGTTGGGAGTGTGTGTTGTTGCTGCTGCTGCTGCTGTTGGGATTGTGAGTTATTGCTGCTGCTGCTGCAGTTGGGAGTGTGTGTTGCTGTTGCTGCTGCAGATTTGAGTGTGTGTTGCTGCTGCTGCTGCTGCAGTTGGGAGTGTGTGCTTCTGCTGCTGCACCAGTTGGGAGTGTGTGTTGTTGCTGCTGCTGCTGCAGTTGGGATTGTGAGTTATTGCTGCTGCTGCTGCAGTTGGGAGTGTGTGTTGCTGTTGCTGCTGCAGATTTGAGTGTGTGTTGCTGCTGCTGCTGCTGTAGTTGGGAGTGTGTTGCTGCTGTAGATGTTGCAGCATTTCGGAGTGTGTGTTGTTGCTGCTGCTGCTGCAGTTGGGATTGTGAGTTGTTGCTGCTGCTGCAGTTGGGAGTGTGCGTTATTGCTGCTGCTGCTGCAGTTGGGAGTGTGTGTTGCTGCTGCTGCTGCTGCAGTTGGGAGTGTGTTGCTGCTGTAGATGTTGCTGCAGTTGGGAGTTTGTTTTGTTGCTGCTGCTGCAACAGCAGTTGGGAGTGCGTGTTGTTGCTGCTGGTTCAGCAGTTGGGAGTGCATTGCTGCTGCAACAGCAGTTGGGAGTGTGTGCTGCTGCTGCTGCTGCAGCAGTTGGGAGTGTGTGTGGTTGCTGCTGCTGCAGTTGGGATTGTGAGTTGTTGCTGCTGCTGCCGCTGTTGGGAGTGTGTGTTATTGCTGCTGCTGCTGCAGTTGGGAGTGTGTGCTGCTGCTGCTGCTGCAGTTAAGAGTGTGTGTTGTTGCTGCTGCTGCTGCAGTTGGGAGTGTGTGTTGTTCCTGCTGCTGCAGTTGGGATTCAGAGTTGTTGCTGCTGCTGCAGCAGTTGGGAGTGTGTGTTATTGCTGCTGCTGCTGCAGTTGAGAGTGTGTGTTGTGGCCGCTGCTGCTGCAGTAGGGATTTTGTGCTGCTGCTGCTGCTGCAGCAGTTGGGAGTTTGTGTTGCTGCTGCTGCTGCAGTTGGGAGTGTGTGTTGCTGCTGCTGCTGCAGTAGGGATTTTGTGTTGCTGCTGCTGCTGCAGTTGTGAGTGTGTATTCCTGCTGCTGCAGCATTTGCGAGAGGTTGAAATTGCTGCTGCTGCAGTTGGGAGGGTTTGTTGCTGCTGCTGCTGTAGTTGGGAGTGTGTTGCTGCTGTCGATGTTGCAGCATTTCGGAGTGTGTGTTGTTGCTGCTGCTGCTGCAGTTGGGATTGGGAGTTCTTGCTGCTGCTGCAGTTGGGAGTGTGCGTTATTGCTGCTGCTGCTGCAGTTGGGAGTGTGTGTTGTTGCTGCTGCTGCTGCAGTTGGGATTGTGTGCTGCAGCTGTTGCTGCAGCTGTTTGGAGCGTATGTTGTTGCTGCTGCTGCTGCAATTGGGATTGTGTGTTGTTGCTGCTGCTCCTGCAGTCGGTAGTTTGTGCTGCTGCTGCTGCTGCAGCAGTTGGGAGTGTGTGTTATTGCTGCTGCTGCTGCAGTTGGGAGTGTTTGTTATTGCTGCTGCTGCTGCAGTTGGGAGTGTGTGTTGCTGCTGCTGCTGCAGTTGGGAGTGTGTGCTTCTGCTGCTGCTGCACCAGTTGGGAGTGTGTGTTGTTGCTGCTGCTGCCGCAGTTGGGATAGTGAGTTATTGCTGCTGCTGCTGCAGTTGGGAGTGTGTTGCTGCTGTAGATGTTGCAGCATTTCGGAGTGTGTGTTGTTGCTGCTGCTGCTGCAGATTTGAGTGTGTGTTGCTGCTGCTGCTGCTGTAGTTGGGAGTGTGTTGCTGCTGTAGATGTTGCAGCATTTCGGAGTGTGTGTTGTTGCTGCTGCTGCTGCAGTTGGGATTGTGAGTTGTTGCTGCTGCTGCAGTTGGGAGTGTGCGTTATTGCTGCTGCTGCTGCAGTTGGGAGTGTGTGTTGCTGCTGCTGCTGCTGCAGTTGGGAGTGTGTTGCTGCTGTAGATGTTGCTGCAGTTGGGAGTTTGTTTTGTTGCTGCTGCTGCAACAGCAGTTGGGAGTGCGTGTTGTTGCTGCTGGTTCAGCAGTTGGGAGTGCATTGCTGCTGCAACAGCAGTTGGGAGTGTGTGCTGCTGCTGCTGCTGCAGCAGTTGGGAGTGTGTGTGGTTGCTGCTGCTGCAGTTGGGATTGTGAGTTGTTGCTGCTGCTGCCGCTGTTGGGAGTGTGTGTTATTGCTGCTGCTGCTGCAGTTGGGAGTGTGTGCTGCTGCTGCTGCTGCAGTTAAGAGTGTGTGTTGTTGCTGCTGCTGCTGCAGTTGGGAGTGTGTGTTGTTCCTGCTGCTGCAGTTGGGATTCTGAGTTGTTGCTGCTGCTGCAGCAGTTGGGAGTGTGTGTTATTGCTGCTGCTGCTGCAGTTGAGAGTGTGTGTTGTGGCCGCTGCTGCTGCAGTAGGGATTTTGTGCTGCCGCTGCTGCTGCAGCAGTTGGGAGTTTGTGTTGCTGCTGCTGCTGCAGTTGGGAGTGTGTGTTGCTGCTGCTGCTGCAGTAGGGATTTTGTGTTGCTGCTGCTGCTGCAGTTGTGAGTGTGTATTCCTGCTGCTGCAGCATTTGCGAGAGGTTGAAATTGCTGCTGCTGCAGTTGGGAGGGTTTGTTGCTGCTGCTGCTGTAGTTGGGAGTGTGTTGCTGCTGTCGATGTTGCAGCATTTCGGAGTGTGTGTTGTTGCTGCTGCTGCTGCAGTTGGGATTGGGAGTTCTTGCTGCTGCTGCAGTTGGGAGTGTGCGTTATTGCTGCTGCTGCTGCAGTTGGGAGTGTGTGTTGTTGCTGCTGCTGCTGCAGTTGGGATTGTGTGCTGCAGCTGTTGCTGCAGCTGTTTGGAGCGTATGTTGTTGCTGCTGCTGCTGCAATTGGGATTGTGTGTTGTTGCTGCTGCTCCTGCAGTCGGTAGTTTGTGCTGCTGCTGCTGCTGCAGCAGTTGGGAGTGTGTGTTATTGCTGCTGCTGCTGCAGTTGGGAGTGTTTGTTATTGCTGCTGCTGCTGCAGTTGGGAGTGTGTGTTGCTGCTGCTGCTGCAGTTGGGAGTGTGTGCTTCTGCTGCTGCTGCACCAGTTGGGAGTGTGTGTTGTTGCTGCTGCTGCCGCAGTTGGGATTGTGAGTTATTGCTGCTGCTGCTGCAGTTGGGAGTGTGTGTTGCTGTTGCTGCTGCAGATTTGACTGTGTGTTGCTGCTGCTGCTGCTGCAGTTGGGAGTGTGTGTTGCTGCTCCAGTTGCGAGTGTGTGTTGTGGCTGCTGCTGCTGCAGTTGGGAGTGTGTGCTGCTGCTGCTGCAGCAGTTGGGAGTGTTTGTTGTTGCTGCTTCTGCTGCAGTTGGGGGTGTGTGTTGTTGCTGCTGATGCTGCCGCAGTTGGCAGTTTGTGTTGCTTCTGCTGCAGTTGGGAGTGTTTGTTATTGCTGCTGCTGCTGCAGTTGGGAGTGTGTGTTGTTGCTGCTGCTGCTGCAGTTGGGAGTGTGTGCTTCTGCTGCTGCTGCACCAGTTGGGAGTGTGTGTTGTTGCTGCTGCTGCCGCAGTTTGGATTGTGAGTTATTGCTGCTGCTGCTGCAGTTGGGAGTGTGTGTTGCTGTTGCTGCTGCAGATTTGACTGTGTGTTGCTGCTGCTGCTGCTGCAGTTGGGAGTGTGTGTTGCTGCTCCAGTTGCGAGTGTGTGTTGTGGCTGCTGCTGCTGCAGTTGGGAGTGTTTGTTGTTGCTGCTTCTGCTGCAGTTGGGAGTGTGTGTTGTTGCTGCTGCTGCTGCAGTTGGGAGTGTGAGTTGCCGCATCTGCATCAGCTGGGAGTGTATGTTGCTGCTGCAGATACTGCATTTAGCAGTTTGTGTACTTTCTGCTGCTGCAGTTGGGAGTGTATGTTGCTGTTGCTGCAGCAGTTGGGAGTGCGTGTTGTTGCTGCTGTATGTTGTTGCTGCTCCTTTTGCTGCTTTTGGAGTGAGTATTGCAGCTGCTGCTGCTGCTGCATTTGGGATTGTTAGTTCTTGCTGCTGCTGCTGCAGTTGGGAGTGTGCGTTATTGCCGCTGCTGCTGCTGTTGGGAGTGTGTGTTGTTGCTGCTGCTGCTGCAGTTGGGAGTGTGTGCTGCTGCTGCTTCAGCAGTTGGGAGTGTGTGTTGTTGCTGCTGCTGCTGCAGTTGGGAGTGTCTGTTGTTGCTGCTGCTGCTGCAGTTGGGAGTGTGTGTTGTTGCTGCTGCTGCTGCTGCAGTTGGGAGTGTGTGTTGCTGCTGCTGCTGCAGTTGGGATTGTGTATTCCTGCTGCTGCTGATGCAGTTGGGACTGTGTTTTATTGCTGCTGCTGCTGCAGTTGCGAGTGTGTGTTGTTGCTGCTGCTGCTGCAGTAGTAGGGAGTGTGTGCTGCTGCTGCTTCTGCAGCAGTTGGGAGTGTGTGTTGTTGCTGCTGCTGCTACAGTTGGGAGTGTGTGTTGTTGCTGCTGATGCTGCAGCAGTTGGGAGTGTGTGTTGTTGCTGCTGCTGTTGCAGTTGAGATTGTGTGTTGCTGCTGCTGCTGCTGCAGTTGGGAGTGTGTGTTGCTGCTGTTGCTGCATTTGGGAGTGTGTGTTGTTGCTGCTGCTGCAGTTGTGAGGGTATGTTGCTGCTGCTGCTGTAGTTGGGAGTGTATTGCTGCTGTAGATGTTGCAGCATTTGGGAGTGTGTGTTGTTGCTGCTGCTGCTGCAGTTGGGAGTGAGTATTCCTGCTGCTGCTGCTGCAGTTGGGGGTGTGTGTTATTGCTGCTGCTGCAGTTGCGAGTGTGTGTTGTTGATGCTGCTGCTGCAGTATGGAGTGTGTGCTGCTGCTGCTTCTGCAACAGTTGGGAGTATGTGTTATTGCTGCTGCTGCAGTTGGGAGTGTGTTTTGCTGCTTCAGCGGTTGGGAGTGTGATCCTGCTGTAGATGTTGCAGCAGTTGGGAGCGTGTGTTGCTGCTGCTGCAGTTGGGAGTGGGTGTTGCTGCTGCTGCAGCAGTTGGGAGTGTGTGTTGTTGCTGCTGCTGCAGTTGGGAGTGTGTTTTGCTGCTTCTGCGGTTGGGAGTGTGTTCCTGCTGTAGATGTTGCAGCAGTTGGGAGCGTGTGTTGTTGCTGCTTCAGTTGGGAGATGAGTTGTTGCTGCTGCTGCTGCAGTTGTGAGTGTGTGTTGCTGCTGCTGCTGCAGTTGGGAGTTTGTGCTGTTGCTGCTGCTGCTGCGGTTGGGAGTTTGTGTTGTTGCTGCTGATGCTGCTGCGGTTGGGAGTTTGTGTTGTTGCTGCTGCTGCTACAGCAGTTGGGAGTGTGTGTTGTTGCTGCTGCTACAGCAGTTGGGTGTGTTGTTGTTGATGCTGCTGCAGCAGTTGGGAGTGTGTGTTGTTGCTGCTGCTGCTGCCCCAGTTGGGAGTTTGTGTTGCTGCTGCTGCTGCAGTTGGGAGTGTGTGTTTGTTGTTGCTGCCGCTGCAGTTAGGTTTGTGTGTTTTTGCTGCTGCTGCAGCAGTTTGGAGTGTGTATTCCTGCTGCTGCAGCATTTGCGAGTGGGTGTTATTGCTGCTGCTGCAGTTGGGAGGGTATGTTGCTGCTGCTGCTGTACTTGGGAGTGTGTTGCTGCTGTAGATGTTGCTGCAGTTGTGAGTGTGTGTTGTTGCTGCTGCTGCTACAGCAGTTGTGAGTGTGTGCTGCTGCTGCTGCTGCAGCAGTTGGGAGTGTGTGTTGCTGCTGCTGCTGCAGTTGGGAATGTGAGTTGTTGCTGCTGCTGCCGCAATTGGGAGAGTGTGTTTTTGCTGCTCCTGCTGCAGTTGGGAGTGTGTGCTGTTGCTGCTGCTGCTGCTGCTGCTGCAGTTGCGAGTGTGTGTTGTGGCTGCTGCTGCTGCTGCAGCAGTTGGGAGTGTGTGTTGTTGCTGCTTCTGCTGCAGTTGGGGGTGTGTGTTGTTGCTGCTGATGCTACCGCAGTTGGGAGTTTGTGTTGCTTCTGCTGTAGCAGTTGGGAGTGTGTGTTGTTGCTGCTGCTACAGCAGATGGGGGTGTGAGTTGCCGCATCTGCATCAGCTGGGAGTGTATGTTGCTGCTGCTGATGCTGCATTTAGCAGTGTGTGCAATTTCTGCTGCTGCAGTTGGGAGTGTATGTGCTGCTGATGCTGCAGTTGGAAGTGTGTTTTGCTGTTGCTGCAGCAGTTGGGAGTGTGTGTTGTTGCTGCTGCTGCAGTTGTGAGGGTATGTTGCTGCTGCTGCTGTAGTTGGTAGTGTATTGCTGCTGTAGATGTTGCAGCAGTTGGGAGTGTGTGTTGTTGCGGCTGCTGCTACAGCAGTTAGGAGTGTGTGTTGTTGCTGCTGCTACAGCAGTTGGGCGTGTGTGTTGTTGCTGCTGCTGCAGCAGTTGGGAGTGTGTTGCTGTTCCTACAGCAATTGGGAGTGTGAGTTGCTGCATCTGCAGCAGCTGGGAGTGTATTTTGCTGCTGCTGACGCTGCATTTGGCTGTGTGTGTACTTTCTGCTGCTGCTGTTGGGAGTGTATGTTGCTGCTGATGCTGCAGTTGGGAGTGTGTTTTGCTGTTGCTGCAGCAGTTGGGAGTGTGTGTTGTTGCTGGTGTGTGTTGTTGCTGCTGCTGTTGCTGCTGTTGGAGTGTGTGTTGCTGCTGCTGCTGCAGCAGTTGGGAGTGTGTTTTGCAACTGCTGCTGCCAAACTTGGGATTGTGTTTCGCTGCTGCTGCAGTTGGGATTGTGAGTTGTTGCTGCTGCTGCACCAGTTGGGAGTGTGTGTTGTTGCTGCTGCTGCAGTTGGGAGTTTGTGTTTGTTGTTGCTGCCGCTGCAGTTGGGAGTGTGCGTTGTTGCTGCTGCTGCTGCAGGTGGGAGTGTGTGTTATTGCTGCTGCTGCTGCAGTAGGGAGTGTGTGTTGTTGCTGCTGCTGCTGCATTTGGGAGTGTGTGTTGATGCTCCTGCTGCTGCAGTTGGGAGTGTGTGTTGTTGCTGCTGCAGTTGGGGGTGTGAGTTTTTGCTGCTGCTGATGCTGCTGCAGTTGTGAGTGTGTGTTGCTGCTGCTGCTGCAGTTGGGAGTTTGTGTTGTTGCTGCTGCTGCGGTTGGGAGTTTGTGTTTTTGCTGCTGATGCTGCTGCGGTTGGGAGTGTGTGCTGTTGCTGCTGCTGCTACAGCAGTTGGGAGTGTGTGTTATTGCTGCTGCTACAGCAGTTGGGTGTGTGATTTGTTGCTGCTGCTGCAGCAGTTGTGAGATTGTGTTGTTGCTGCTGCTACAGCAGTTGGGAGTCTGAGTAGCCGCATCTGCAGCAGCTGGGATTGTATGTTGCTGCTGCTGATGCTGCATTTGGCAGTGTGTGTACTTTCTGCGGCTGCAGTTGGGAGTGTATGTTGCTGCTGCTGCTGCAGTTGGGAGTGTGTTTCGCTATTTCTGCGGTTGGGTGTGTGTTCCTGCTCTAGATGTTGCAGCAGTTGGGAGCGTGTGTTGCTGCTGCTGAAGTTGGTAGTGGGTGTTGCTGCTGCTGCAGCAGTTGGAAGTGTATGTTGTTGCTGCTGATGCTACCGCAGTTGGGAGTTTGTGTTGCTTCTGCTGTAGCAGTTGGGAGTGTGTGTTGTTGCTGCTGCTACAGCTGATGGGAGTGTGAGTTGCCGCATCTGCATCAGCTGGGAGTGTATGTTGCTGCTGCTGATGCTGCATTTAGCAGTGTGTGCACTTTCTGCTGCTGCAGTTGGGAGTGTATGTGCTGCTGATGCTGCAGTTGGAAGTGTGTTTTGCTGTTGCTGCAGCAGTTGGGAGTGTGTGTTGGTGCTGCTGCTGCAGTTGTGAGAGTATGTTGCTGCTGCTGCTGTAGTTGGGAGTGTATTGCTGCTGTAGATGTTGCAGCAGTTGGGAGTGTGTGTTGTTGCTGCTGCTGCTGCAGCAGTTAAGTGTGTGTTGTTGCTGCTGCTACAGCAGTTGGGCGTGTGTGTTGTTGCTGCTGCTGCAGCAGCTGGGAGTGTATTTTGCTGCTGCTGACGCTGCATTTGGCTGTGTGTGTACTTTCTGCTGCTGCTGTTGGGAGTGTATGTTGCTGCTGATGCTGCAGTTGGGAGTGTGTGTTGTTGCTGGTGTGTGTTGTTGCTGCTGCTGTTGCTGCTGTTGGAGTGTGTGTTGCTGCTGCTGCTGCAGCAGTTGGGAGCGTGTTTTGCAACTGCTGCTGCCAAACTTGGGATTGTGTTTCGCTGCTGCTGCAGTTGGGATTGTGAGTTGTTGCTGCTGCTGCACCAGTTGGGAGTGTGTGTTGTTGCTGCTGCTGCAGTTGGGAGTTTGTGTTTGTTGTTGCTGCCGCTGCAGTTGGGAGTGTGCGTTGTTGCTGCTGCTGCTGCAGGTGGGAGTGTGTGTTATTGCTGCTGCTGCTGCATTTGGGAGTGTGTGTTGATGCTCCTGCTGCTGCAGTTGGGAGTGTGTGTTGTTGCTGCTGCAGTTGGGAGTTTGTGTTGTTGCTGCTGCTGCTGCGGTTGGGAGTTTGTGTTGTTGCTGCTGCTGCTGCGGTTGGGAGTTTGTGTTGTTGCTGCTGATGCTGCTGCGGTTGGGAGTGTGTGTTGTTGCTGCTGCTACAGCAGTTGGGTGTGTGAGTTGTTGCTGCTGCTGCAGCAGTTGTGAGAGTGTGTTGTTGCTGCTGCTACAGCAGTTGGGAGTCTGAGTAGCCGCATCTGCAGCAGCTGAGATTGTATGTTTCTGTTGCTGATGCTGCATTTGGCAGTGTGTGTACTTTCTGCTGCTGCAGTTGGGAGTGTATGTTGCTGCTGCTGCTGCAGTTGGGAGTGTGTTTCGCTACTTCTGCGGTTGGGTGTGTGTTCCTGCTCTAGATGTTGCAGCAGTTGGGAGCGTGTGTTGCTGCTGCTGCAGTTGGTAGTGGGTGTTGCTGCTGCTACAGCAGTTGGGAGTGTGTGTTGTTGCTGCTGCTGCAGTTGGGAGTTTGTGTTTGTTGTAGCTGCCGCTGCAGTTGGGAGTGTGAGTTGTTGCTGCTGCTGCTGCAGTTGGGAGTGTGTGTTGTTGCTGCTGCTGCTGCAGTTGGGATTGTGAGTTGTTGCTGCTGCTGCTGCAGGTGGGAGTGTGTGTTATTGCTGCTGCTGCTGCAGTAGGGAGTTTGTGTTGTTGCTGCTGCTGCAGCAGTTGGGAGTGTGTGTTGTTGCTGCTGCTGCTGCATTTGGGAGTGTGTGTTGTTGCTCCTGCTGCTGCAGTTGGGAGTGTGTGTTGTTGCTGCTGCAGTTGGGAGTGTGGGTTGTTGCTGCTGCTGCTGCAGTTGTGAGTGTGTGTTGCTGCTGCTGCTGCAGTTGGGAGTGTGTGTTGTTGCTGCTGCTGCTGCGGTTGGGAGTGTGTGTTGTTGCTGCTGCTGCTACAGCCGTTGGGAGTGTGTGTTGTTGCTGCTGCTACAGCAGTTGAGTGTGTGAGTTGTTGCTGCTGC
This sequence comes from Carcharodon carcharias, assembly GCF_017639515.1. Classification (NCBI taxonomy): domain Eukaryota; kingdom Metazoa; phylum Chordata; class Chondrichthyes; order Lamniformes; family Lamnidae; genus Carcharodon; species Carcharodon carcharias. The sequence continues at coordinate 142,295,553 of NC_054477.1, forward strand.
TGCAGCAGTTGGGAGAGTGTGTTGTTGCTGCTGCTACCGCAGTTGGGAGTCTGAGTAGCCGCATCTGCAGCAGCTGGTAGTGTATGTTGCTGCTGCTGATGCTGCAATTGGCAGTGTGTGTACTTTCTGCTGCTGCAGTTGGGAGTGTATGTTGCTGCTGATGCTGCAGTTGGGAGTGTGTTTTGCAACTGCTGCTGCCACAGCTGGGAGTGTGTTTTGCTGCTTCTCCGGTTGGGTGTGTGTTCCTGCTGTAGGTGTTGCAGCAGTTGGGAGCGTGTGTTGCTGCTGCTGCAGTTGGGAGTGGGTGTTGCTGCTGCTGCAGCAGTTGGGAGTATGTGTTGTTGCTGCTGCTGCTGCATTTGGGAGTGTGAGTTGCTGCTGCTGCTGCAGTTGGGAGTGTGTGTTATTGCTGCTGCTGCCGTTGGGAGTGTGTTTTGCTGCTTCTGCGATTGGGAGTGTGATCCTGCTGTAGATGTTGCAGCAGTTGGGAGCGTGTGTTGCTGCTGCTGCAGTTGGGAGTGGGTGTTTCTGCTGCTGCAGCAGTTGGGAGTGTGTGTTGTTGCTGCTGCTGCAGTTGGGAGTTTGTGTTTGTTGTTGCTGCCGCTGCAGTTAGGAGTGTGAGTTGTTGCTGCTGCTGCTGCTGCAGTTTGGAGTGTGTATTCCTGCTGCTGCAGCATTTGCCAGTGGGTGAAATTGCTGCTCCTGCAGTTGGGAGGGTATGTTGCTGCTGCCGCTGTAGTTGGGAGTGTGTTGCTGCTGTAGATGTTGCAGCAGTTGGGAGTGTGTGTTGTTGCTGCTGCTGCTGCCGTTGGGATTGTGAGTTGTTGATGCTGTTGCAGTTGGGAGTGTGTGTTATTGCTGCTGCTGCTGCAGTTGGGAGTGTGTGTTGCTGCTGCTGCAGTTGGGACTGTGTGCTGCTGCTGCTGCTGCAGTTGGGACTGTGTGCTGCTGCTGCTTCTGCAGTTGGGAGTGTGAGTTGTTGCTGCTGATTCTGCAGTTGGGAGTGGGGGTTGTTGCGGCTGCTACTGCAGTTGGAGTGTGTGTTGTTGCTGCTGCTGCTGCAGTTGGGAATATGTGCTGTTGCTGCTGCTGCTGCAGTTGGGAGTGTGAGTTGTTGCTGCTGATTCTGCAGTTGGGAGTGGGGGTTGTTGCGGCTGCTACTGCAGTTGGAGTGTGTGTTGTTGCTGCTGCTGCTGCAGTTGGGAGTTTGTGTTGTTGCTGCTGCTGCTGCGGTTGGGAGTGTGTTTTGCTGTTGCTGCAGCGGTTGTGAGTGTGTGTTGTTGCTGCTGCTGCTACAGCAGTTGTGAGTGTGTGTTGTTGCTGCTGCTGCTGCAGTTGGGAATGTGAGTTGTTGCTGCTGCTGCCGCAATTGGGAGAGTGTGTTTTTGCTGCTCCTGCTGCAGTTGGGAGTGTGTGCTGTTGCTGCTGCTGCTGCTGCTGCTGCTGCAGTTGCGAGTGTGTGTTGTGGCTGCTGCTGCTGCTGCAGCAGTTGGGAGTTTGTGTTGTTGCTGCTTCTGCTGCAGTTGGGGGTGTGTGTTGTTGCTGCTGATGCTACCGCAGTTGGGAGTTTGTGTTGCTTCTGCTGTAGCAGTTGGGAGTGTGTGTTGTTGCTGCTGCTACAGCAGATGGGGGTGTGAGTTGCCGCATCTGCATCAGCTGGGAGTGTATGTTGCTGCTGCTGATGCTGCATTTAGCAGTGTGTGCACTTTCTGCTGCTGCAGTTGGGAGTGTATGTGCTGCTGATGCTGCAGTTGGAAGTGTGTTTTGCTGTTGCTGCAGCAGTTGGGAGTGTGTGTTGTTGCTGCTGCTGCAGTTGTGAGGGTATGTTGCTGCTGCTGCTGTAGTTGGTAGTGTATTGCTGCTGTAGATGTTGCAGCAGTTGGGAGTGTGTGTTGTTGCGGCTGCTGCTACAGCAGTTAGGAGTGTGTGTTGTTGCTGCTGCTACAGCAGTTGGGCGTGTGTGTTGTTGCTGCTGCTGCAGCAGTTGGGAGTGTGTTGCTGTTCCTACAGCAATTGGGAGTGTGAGTTGCTGCATCTGCAGCAGCTGGGAGTGTATTTTGCTGCTGCTGACGCTGCATTTGGCTGTGTGTGTACTTTCTGCTGCTGCTGTTGGGAGTGTTTGTTGCTGCTGATGCTGCAGTTGGGAGTGTGTTTTGCTGTTGCTGCAGCAGTTGGGAGTGTGTGTTGTTGCTGATGTGTGTTGTTGCTGCTGCTGTTGCTGCTGTTGGAGTGTGTGTTGCTGCTGCTGCTGCAGCAGTTGGGAGTGTGTTTTGCAACTGCTGCTGCCAAACTTGGGATTGTGTTTCGCTGCTGCTGCAGTTGGGATTGTGAGTTGTTGCTGCTGCTGCACCAGTTGGGAGTGTGTGTTGTTGCTGCTGCTGCAGTTGGGAGTTTGTGTTTGTTGTTGCTGCCGCTGCAGTTGGGAGTGTGTGTTGATGCTCCTGCTGCTGCAGTTGGGAGTGTGTGTTGTTGCTGCTGCAGTTGGGGGTGTGAGTTTTTGCTGCTGCTGATGCTGCTGCAGTTGTGAGTGTGTGTTGCTGCTGCTGCTGCAGTTGGGAGTTTGTGTTGTTGCTGCTGCTGCTGCGGTTGGGAGTTTGTGTTTTTGCTGCTGATGCTGCTGCGGTTGGGAGTGTGTGTTGTTGCTGCTGCTGCTACAGCAGTTGGGAGTGTGTGTTATTGCCGCTGCTACAGCAGTTGGGTGTGTGAGTTGTTGCTGCTGCTGCAGCAGTTGTGAGATTGTGTTGTTGCTGCTGCTACAGCAGTTGGGAGTCTGAGTAGCCGCATCTGCAGCAGCTGGGATTGTATGTTGCTGCTGCTGATGCTGCATTTGGCAGTGTGTGTACTTTCTGCGGCTGCAGTTGGGAGTGTATGTTGCTGCTGCTGCTGCAGTTGGGAGTGTGTTTCGCTATTTCTGCAGTTGGGTGTGTGTTCCTGCTCTAGATGTTGCAGCAGTTGGGAGCGTGTGTTGCTGCTGCTGAAGTTGGTAGTGGGTGTTGCTGCTGCTGCAGCAGTTGGAAGTGTGTGTTGTTGCTGCTGATGCTACCGCAGTTGGGAGTTTGTGTTGCTTCTGCTGTAGCAGTTGGGAGTGTGTGTTGTTGCTGCTGCTACAGCAGATGGGAGTGTGAGTTGCCGCATCTGCATCAGCTGGGAGTGCATGTTGCTGCTGCTGATGCTGCATTTAGCAGTGTGTGCACTTTCTGCTGCTGCAGTTGGAGTGTATGTGCTGCTGATGCTGCAGTTGGAAGTGTGTTTTGCTGTTGCCGCAGCAGTTGGGAGTGTGTGTTGTTGCTGCTGCTGCAGTTGTGAGGGTATGTTGCTGCTGCTGCTGTAGTTGGGAGTGTATTGCTGCTGTAGATGTTGCAGCAGTTGGGAGTGTGTGTTGTTGCTGCTGCTGCTGCAGCAGTTGGGAGTGTGTGTTGTTGCTGCTGCTACAAGCAGTTGGGCGTGTGTGTTGTTGCTGCTGCTGCAGCAGCTGGGAGTGTGTTGCTGTTCCTACAGCAATTGGGAGTGTGAGTTGCTGCATCTGCAGCAGCTGGGAGTGTATTTTGCTGCTGCTGACGCTGCATTTGGCTGTGTGTGTACTTTCTGCTGCTGCTGTTGGGAGTGTATGTTGCTGCTGCTGCTGCAGTTGGGAGTGTGTTTCGCTACTTCTGCGGTTGGGTGTGTGTTCCTGCTCTAGATGTTGCAGCAGTTGGGAGCGTGTGTTGCTGCTGCTGCAGTTGGTAGTGGGTGTTGCTGCTGCTGCAGCAGTTGGGAGTGTGTGTTGTTGCTGCTGCTGCAGTTGGGAGTTTGTGTTTGTTGTAGCTGCCGCTGCAGTTGGGAGTGTGAGTTGTTGCTGCTGCTGCTGCAGTTGGGAGTGTGTGTTGTTGCTGCTGCTGCTGCAGTTGGGATTGTGAGTTGTTGCTGCTGCTGCTGCAGGTGGGAGTGTGTGTTATTGCTGCTGCTGCTGCAGTAGGGAGTTTGTGTTGTTGCTGCTGCTGCAGCAGTTGGGAGTGTGTGTTGTTGCTGCTGCTGCTGCATTTGGGAGTGTGTGTTGTTGCTCCTGCTGCTGCAGTTGGGAGTGTGTGTTGTTGCTGCTGCAGTTGGGAGTGTGGGTTGTTGCTGCTGCTGCTGCAGTTGTGAGTGTGTGTTGCTGCTGCTGCTGCAGTTGGGAGTGTGTGTTGTTGCTGCTGCTGCTGCGGTTGGGAGTGTGTGTTGTTGCTGCTGCTGCTACAGCCGTTGGGAGTGTGTGTTGTTGCTGCTGCTACAGCAGTTGAGTGTGTGAGTTGTTGCTGCTGCTACAGCAGTTGGGAGAGTGTGTTGTTGCTGCTGCTACCACAGTTGGGAGTCTGAGTAGCCGCATCTGCAGCAGCTGGTAGTGTATGTTGCTGCTGCTGATGCTGCAATTGGCAGTGTGTGTACTTTCTGCTGCTGCAGTTGGGAGTGTATGTTGCTGCTGATGCTGCAGTTGGGAGTGTGTTTTGCAACTGCTGCTGCCACAGCTGGGAGTGTGTTTTGCTGCTTCTCCGGTTGGGTGTGTGTTCCTGCTGTAGGTGTTGCAGCAGTTGGGAGCGTGTGTTGCTGCTGCTGCAGTTGGGAGAGGGTGTTGCTGCTGCTGCAGCAGTTGGGAGTATGTGTTGTTGCTGCTGCTGCTGCATTTGGGAGTGTGAGTTGCTGCTGCTGCTGCAGTTGGGAGTGTGTGTTGCTGCTTCTGCGATTGGGAGTGTGATCCTGCTCTAGATGTTGCAGCAGTTGGGAGCGTGTGTTGCTGCTGCAGCAGTTGGGAGTGGGTGTTTCTGCTGCTGCAGCAGTTGGGAGTGTGTATTCCTGCTGCTGCAGCATTTGCCAGTGGGTGAAATTGCTGCTCCTGCAGTTGGGAGGGTATGTTGCTGCTGCTGCTGTAGTTGGGTGTGTGTTGCTGCTGTAGATGTTGCAGCAGTTGGGAGTGTGTGTTGTTGCTGCTGCTGCTGCCGTTGGGATTGTGAGTTGTTGATGCTGTTGCAGTTGGGAATGTGTGTTATTGCTGCTGCTGCTGCAGTTGGGAGTGTGTGTTGCTGCTGCTGCAGTTGGCACTGTGTGCTGCTGCTGCTTCTGCAGCAGTTGGGAGTGTATGTTGTTGCTGCTGCTGCTGCAGTTGGGAATATGTGTTGTTGCTGCTGCTGCTGCTGCAGTTGGGAGTGTGAGTTGTTGCTGCTGATTCTGCAGTTGGGACTGGGGGTTGTTGCGGCTGCTACTGCAGTTGGAGTGTGTGTTGTTGCTGCTGCTGCTGCAGTTGGGAGTGTGTTCCTGCTGTAGATGTTGCCACAGTTGGGAGCGTGTGTTGCTGCTGCTGCAGTTGGGAGTGGGTGTTGCTGCTGCTGCTGCAATTGGGAGTGTGTTTTGCTGCTTCTGCGGTTGGGAGTGTGTTCCTGCTGTAGATGTTGCAGCAGTGGGGAGCATGTGTTGTTGCTGCTTCAGTTGGGAGATGAGTTTTTGCTGCTGCTGCTGCAGTTGTGAGTGTGTGTTGCTGCTGCTGCTGCAGTTGGGAGTTTGTGCTGTTGCTGCTGCTGCTGCGGTTGGGAGTTTGTGTTGTTGCTGCTGATGCTGCTGCGGTTGGGAGTTTGTGTTGTTGCTGCTGCTGCAGCAGTTGGGAGTGTGTGTTGTTGCTGCTGCTGCTGCCCCAGTTGGGAGTTTGTGTTGCTGCTGCTGCTGCAGTTGGGAGTGTGTGTTTGTTGTTGCTGCCGCTGCAGTTAGGTTTGTGTGTTGTTGCTGCTGCTGCAGCAGTTTGGAGTGTGTATTCCTGCTGCTGCAGCATTTGCGAGTGTGTGTGATTGCTGCTGCTGCAGTTGGGAGGGTATGTTGCTGCTGCTGCTGTTGCTGCTGCTGCTGCTGCAGTTAGGAGTGTGTGTTGTTGCTGCTGATGCTGCCGCAGTTGAGAGTTTGTGTTGCTGCTGCTGCTGCAGTTGGGAGTGTGTGTTGTTGCTGCTTCTGCTGCAGTTGAGAGTGTGTGTTGTTGCTGCTGCTGCTGCAGTTGGGAGTTTGTGTTGTTGCTGCTGCTGCTGCAGTTGGGAGTGTGTGTTGCTGCTGCTGCTGCAGTTGGGAGTATGTGTTGTTGCTGCTGCTGCTGCAGTTGGGAGTGTGTATTCCTGCTGATGCAGCATTTGCGAGTGGGTGAAATTGCTGCTGCTGCAGTTGGGAGGGTATGTTGCTGCTGCTGCTGTAGTTGGGTGTGTGTTGCTGCTGTAGATGTTGCAGCAGTTGGGAGTGTGTGTTGTTGCTGCTGCTGCTACAGCAGTTGGGAGTGTGTGTTGTTGCTGCTGCTACAGCAGTTGGGAGTGTGAGTTGCCGCATCTGCATCAGCTGGGAGTGTATGTTGCTGCTGCTGATGCTGCATTTGGCAGTGTGTGCCCTTTCTGCTGCTGCAGTTACGATTGTATGTTGCTGCTGATGCTGCAGTTGGGAGTGTGTTTTGCTGTTGCTGCAGCAGTTGGGAGTGTGTGTTGTTGCTGCTGTGTGTTGTTGCTGCTGCTGTTGCTGCTTTTGGAGTGAGTATTGCAGCTGCTGCTGCTGCAGTTGGGAGTGTGTGTTGCTGCTGCTGCTGCTGCAGTTGGGATTGTGAGTTCTTGCTGCTGCTGCTGCAGTTGGGAGTGTGTGTTATTGCTGCTGCTGCGGATGTTGGGAGTGTTTGCTGCTGCTGTTGCTTCAGCAGTTGGGAGTGTGTGTTGTTCCTGCTGCTGCTGCAGTTGGGAGTGTGTGTTGATCCGGTGCTGCAGTTGGGAGTGTGTTTTGCTGCTTCTGCGGTTGGGAGTGTGTTCCTGCTGTAGATGTTGCAGCAGTGGGGAGCATGTGTTGTTGCTGCTTCAGTTGGGAGATGAGTTTTTGCTGCTGCTGCTGCAGTTGTGAGTGTGTGTTGCTGCTGCTGCTGCAGTTGGGAGTTTGTGCTGTTGCTGCTGCTGCTGGGGTTGGGAGTTTGTGTTGTTGCTGCTGATGCTGCTGTGGTTGGGAGTTTGTGTTGTTGCTGCTGCTGCAGCAGTTGGAAGTGTGTGTTGTTGCTGCTGCTGCTGCTGCCCCAGTTGGGAGTTTGTGTTGCTGCTGCTGCTGCAGTTGGGAGTGTGTGTTTGTTGTTGCTGCCGCTGCAGTTAGTTTTGTGTGTTGTTGCTGCTGCTGCAGCAGTTTGGAGTGTGTATTCCTGCTGCTGCAGCATTTGCGAGTGTGTGTTATTGCTGCTGCTGCAGTTGGGAGGGTATGTTGCTGCTGATGCTGCCGCAGTTGAGAGTTTGTGTTGCTGCTGCTGCTGCAGTTGGGAGTGTGTGTTGTTGCTGCTGCTGCTGCAGTTGGGAGGGTATGTTGCTGCTGATGCTGCCGCAGTTGAGAGTTTGTGTTGCTGCTGCTGCTGCAGTTAGGAGTGTGTGTTGTTGCTGCTGATGCTGCCGCAGTTGAGAGTTTGTGTTGCTGCTGCTGCTGCAGTTGGGAGTGTGTGTTGCTGCTGCTGCTGCAGTTGAGAGTGTGTGTTGTTGCTGCTGCTGCTGCAGTTGGGAGTTTGTGTTGTTGCTGCTGCTGCTGCAGTTGGGAGTGTGTGTTGTTGCTGCTGCTGCTGCAGTTGGGAGTATGTGTTGTTGCTGCTGCTGCTGCAGTTGGCAGTGTGTATTCCTGCTGATGCAGCATTTGCGAGTGGGTGAAATTGCTGCTGCTGCAGTTGGGAGGGTATGTTGCTGCTGCTGCTGTAGTTGGGTGTGTGTTGCTGCTGTAGATGTTGCAGCAGTTGGGAGTGTGTGTTGTTGCTGCTGCTGCTACAGCAGTTGGGAGTGTGTGTTGTTGCTGCTGCAACAGCAGTTGGGAGTGTGAGTTGCCGCATCTGCGTCAGCTGGGAGTGTATGTTGCTGCTGCTGATGCTGCATTTGGCAGTGTGTGCACTTTCTGCTGCTGCAGTTGCGATTGTATGTTGCTGCTGATGCTGCAGTTGGGAGTGTGTTTTGCTGTTGCTGCAGCAGTTGGGAGTGTGTGTTGTTGCTGCTGTGTGTTGTTGCTGCTGCTGTTGCTGCTTTTGGAGTGAGTATTGCAGCTGCTGCTGCTGCAGTTGGGAGTGTGTGTTGCTGCTGCTGCTGCTGCAGTTGGGATTGTGAGTTCTTGCTGCTGCTGATGCAGTTGGGAGTGTGTGTTATTGCTGCTGCTGCGGATGTTGGGAGTGTTTGCTGCTGCTGTTGCTTCAGCAGTTGGGAGTGTGTGTTGTTCTTGCTGCTGCTGCAGTTGGGAGTGTGTGTTGATGCTGCTGCTGCTGCAGTTGGGAGTGTGTGTTGTTGCTGCTGCTGCTGCAGTTGGGAGTGTGTGTTGTTGCTGCTGCTGCTGCAGTTGGGATTGTGTATTCCTGCTGCTGCTGCTGCAGTTGGGAGTGTGTGTTGTTGCTGCTGCTGCTGCAGTTGCGAGTGTGTGTTGTTGCTGCTGCAACAGCAGTTGGGAGTGTGAGTTGCCGCATCTGCGTCAGCTGGGAGTGTATGTTGCTGCTGCTGATGCTGCATTTGGCAGTGTGTGCACTTTCTGCTGCTGCAGTTGCAATTGTATGTTGCTGCTGATGCTGCAGTTGGGAGTGTGTTTTGCTGTTGCTGCAGCAGTTGGGAGTGTGTGTTGTTGCTGCTGTGTGTTGTTGCTGCTGCTGTTGCTGCTTTTGGAGTGAGTATTGCAGCTGCTGCTGCTGCAGTTGGGAGTGTGTGTTGCTGCTGCTGCTGCTGCAGTTGGGATTGTGAGTTCTTGCTGCTGCTGATGCAGTTGGGAGTGTGTGTTATTGCTGCTGCTGCGGATGTTGGGAGTGTTTGCTGCTGCTGTTGCTTCAGCAGTTGGGAGTGTGTGTTGTTCTTGCTGCTGCTGCAGTTGGGAGTGTGTGTTGATGCTGCTGCTGCTGCAGTTGGGAGTGTGTGTTGTTGCTGCTGCTGCTGCAGTTGGGAGTGTGTGTTGTTGCTGCTGCTGCTGCAGTTGGGATTGTGTATTCCTGCTGCTGCTGCTGCAGTTGGGAGTGTGTGTTGTTGCTGCTGCTGCTGCAGTTGCGAGTGTGTGTTGTTGCTGCTGCTGCTGCAGTATGGAGTGTGTGCTGCTGCTGCAGCAGTTGGGAGTGTGTGTTGTTGCTGCTGCTGATGCAGTTGGGAGTGTGTGTTGTTGCTGCTGATGCTGCAGCAGTTGGGAGTATGTGTTGTTGCTGCTGCTGCTGCAGTTGAGATTGTGTGTTGCTGCTGCTGCTGCAGTTGGGAGTGTGTGTTGTTGCTGCTGATGCTGCAATTGGGAGAGTGTATTTCTGCTGCTGCAGCATTTGCGAGTGTGTGTTATTGCTGCTGCTGCAGTTGGGAGGGTATGTTGCTGCTGCTGCTGTAGTTGGGAGAGTGTTGCTGCTGTAGATGTTGCAGCAGTTGGGAGTGTGTGTTGTTGCTGCTGCTGCTACAGCAGTTGGGAGTGTGTGTTGTTGCTGCGGCTACAGCAGTTGGGAGTGTGAGTTGTTGCTGCTGCTGCTGCTGCAGTTGGGAGTGTGTGTTGATGCTGCTGCTGCAGTTGGGAGTGTGTTTTGCTGCTTCTGCGGTTGGGAGTGTGTTCCTGCTGTAGATGTTGCAGCAGTGGGGAGCATGTGTTGTTGCTGCTTCAGTTGGGAGATGAGTTTTTGCTGCTGCTGCTGCAGTTGTGAGTGTGTGTTGCTGCTGCTGCTGCAGTTGGGAGTTTGTGCTGTTGCTGCTGCTGCTGCGGTTGGGAGTTTGTGTTGTTGCTGCTGATGCTGCTGTGGTTGGGAGTTTGTGTTGTTGCTGCTGCTGCAGCAGTTGGAAGTGTGTGTTGTTGCTGCTGCTGCTGCCCCAGTTGGGAGTTTGTGTTGCTGCTGCTGCAGCAGTTGGGAGTGTGTGTTTGTTGTTGCTGCCGCTGCAGTTAGGTTTGTGTGTTGTTGCTGCTGCTGCAGCAGTTTGGAGTGTGTATTCCTGCTGCTGCAGCATTTGCGAGTGTGTGTTATTGCTGCTGCTGCAGTTGGGAGGGTATGTTGCTGCTGCTGCTGTTGCTGCTGCTGCAGTTAGGAGTGTGTGTTGTTGCTGCTGATGCTGCCGCAGTTGAGAGTTTGTGTTGCTGCTGCTGCTGCAGTTGGGAGTGTGTGTTGTTGCTGCTGCTGCAGTTGAGAGTGTGTGTTGTTGCTGCTGCTGCTGCAGTTGGGAGTTTGTGTTGTTGCTGCTGCTGCTGCAGTTGGGAGTGTGTGTTGTTGCTGCTGCTGCTGCAGTTGGGAGTATGTGTTGTTGCTGCTGCTGCTGCAGTTGGGAGTGTGTATTCCTGCTGATGCAGCATTTGCGAGTGGGTGAAATTGCTGCTGCTGCAGTTGGGAGGGTATGTTGCTGCTGCTGCTGTAGTTGGGTGTGTGTTGCTGCTGTAGATGTTGCAGCAGTTGGGAGTGTGTGTTGTTGCTGCTGCTGCTACAGCAGTTGGGAGTGTGTGTTGTTGCTGCTGCAACAGCAGTTGGGAGTGTGAGTTGCCGCATCTGCGTCAGCTGGGAGTGTATGTTGCTGCTGCTGATGCTGCATTTGGCAGTGTGTGCACTTTCTGCTGCTGCAGTTGCGATTGTATGTTGCTGCTGATGCTGCAGTTGGGAGTGTGTTTTGCTGTTGCTGCAGCAGTTGGGAGTGTGTGTTGTTGCTGCTGTGTGTTGTTGCTGCTGCTGTTGCTGCTTTTGGAGTGAGTATTGCAGCTGCTGCTGCTGCAGTTGGGAGTGTGTGTTGCTGCTGCTGCTGCTGCAGTTGGGATTGTGAGTTCTTGCTGCTGCTGCTGCAGTTGGGAGTGTGTGTTATTGCTGCTGCTGCGGATGTTGGGAGTGTTTGCTGCTGCTGTTGCTTCAGCAGTTGGGAGTGTGTGTTGTTCCTGCTGCTGCTGCAGTTGGGAGTGTGTGTTGATGCTGCTGCTGCTGCAGTTGGGAGTGTGTGTTGTTGCTGCTGCTGCTGCAGTTGGGAGTGTGTGTTGTTGCTGCTGCTGCTGCAGTTGGGATTGTGTATTCCTGCTGCTGCTGCTGCAGTTGGGAGTGTGTGTTGTTGCTGCTGCTGCTGCAGTTGCGAGTGTGTGTTGTTGCTGCTGCTGCTGCAGTATGGAGTGTGTGCTGCTGCTGCAGCAGTTGGGAGTGTGTGTTGTTGCTGCTGCTGATGCAGTTGGGAGTGTGTGTTGTTGCTGCTGATGCTGCAGCAGTTGGGAGTGTGTGTTGTTGCTGCTGCTGCTGCAGTTGAGATTGTGTGTTGCTGCTGCTGCTGCAGTTGGGAGTGTGTGTTGTTGCTGCTGATGCTGCAATTGGGAGAGTGTATTTCTGCTGCTACAGCATTTGCGAGTGTGTGTTATTGCTGCTGCTGCAGTTGGGAGGGTATGTTGCTGCTGCTGCTGTAGTTGGGAGAGTGTTGCTGCTGTAGATGTTGCAGCAGTTGGGAGTGTGTGTTGTTGCTGCTGCTGCTACAGCAGTTGGGAGTGTGTGTTGTTGCTGCTGCTACAGCAGTTGGGATTGTGAGTTCTTGCTGCTGCTGCTGCAGTTAGGAGTGTGTGTTATTGCTGCTGCTGCGGATGTTGGGAGTGTTTGCTGCTGCTGTTGCTTCAGCAGTTGGGAGTGTGTGTTGTTCCTGCTGCTGCTGCAGTTGGGAGTGTGTGTTGATGCTGCTGCTGCTGCAGTTGGGAGTGTGTGTTGTTGCTGCTGCTGCTGCAGTTGGGAGTGTGTGTTGTTGCTGCTGCTGCTGCAGTTGGGATTGTGTATTCCTGCTGCTGCTGCTGCAGTTGGGAGTGTGTGTTGTTGCTGCTGCTGCTGCAGTTGCGAGTGTGTGTTGTTGCTGCTGCTGCTGCAGTATGGAGTGTGTGCTGCTGCTGCAGCAGTTGGGAGTGTGTGTTGTTGCTGCTGCTGATGCAGTTGGGAGTGTGTGTTGTTGCTGCTGATGCTGCAGCAGTTGGGAGTGTGTGTTGTTGCTGCTGCTGCTGCAGTTGAGATTGTGTGTTGCTGCTGCTGCTGCAGTTGGGAGTGTGTGTTGTTGCTGCTGATGCTGCAATTGGGAGAGTGTATTTCTGCTGCTGCAGCATTTGCGAGTGTGTGTTATTGCTGCTGCTGCAGTTGGGAGGGTATGTTGCTGCTGCTGCTGTAGTTGGGAGAGTGTTGCTGCTGTAGATGTTGCAGCAGTTGGGAGTGTGTGTTGTTGCTGCTGCTGCTACAGCAGTTGGGAGTGTGTGTTGTTGCTGCTGCTACAGCAGTTGGGAGTGTGAGTTGTTGCTGCTGCTGCAGCAGTTGTGAGTGTGTTGCTGTTGCTACAGCAATTGGGAGTGTGAGTTGCTGCATCTGCAGCAGCTGGGATTGTATTTTGCTGCTGCTGACACTGCATTTGGCTGTGTGTGTACTTTCTGCTGCTGCAGTTGGGAGTGTATGTTGCTGCTGATGCTGCAGTTGGGAGTGTATTTTGCTGTTGCTGCAGCAATTTGGAGTGTGTGTTTTTGCTGGTGTGTGTTGTTGCTGCTGCTGTTGCTGCTGTTGGAGTGTGTGTTGCTGTTGCTGCAGCAGTTGTGAGTGTGTGTTGTTGCTGCTGTTGTTGCTGCTGTTGGAGTGTGTGTTGTTGCTGCTGCTGCTGCAGTTGCGATTGTGAGTTGTTGCTGCTGCTGCAGTTGGGAGTGTGCGTTATTGCTGCTGCTGCTGCAGTTGGGAGTGTGTGTTGTTGCTGCTGCTGAAGTTGGGAGTTTGTGTTTGTTGTTGCTGCCTTGCAGTTGGGAGTGTGAGTTGTTGCTCCTGCTGCTGCAGTTGGGAGTGTGTGTGGTTTCTGCTGCTGCTGCAGTTGGGATTGTGAGTTGTTGCTGCTGCTGCTGCTGCAGGTCAGAGTGTGTGTTATTGCTGCTGCTGCTGCAGCTGGGAGTGTGTGTTGTTGCTGCTGCTGCAGTAGTTGGGAGAGTGTGTTGTTGCTGCTGCTGCTGCATTTGGGAATGTGTGTTGTTGCTCCTGCTGCTGCAGTTAGGAATGTGTGTTGTTGCTGCTGCTGCTGCTGCTGCAGTTGGGAGTGTGAGTTGTTGCTGCTGCTGCTGCAGTTGGGAGTGGGTGTTGATGCTGCTGCTGCTGCAGTAGGGAGTGTGTGCTGCTGCTGCTGCTGCTGCAGTAGTTGGGAGTGTGTGTTGTTGCTGCTGCTGCTGCAGTTTGAAGTGTGTGTTGTTGCTGCTGCTGCAGTATGGAGTGTGTGCTGCTGCTGCAGCAGTTGGGAGTGTGTGTTGTTGCTGCTGCTGATGCTGTGGTTGGGAGTTTGTGTTGTTGCTGCTGCTGCAGCAGTTGGAAGTGTGTGTTGTTGCTGCTGCTGCTGCCCCAGTTGGGAGTTTGTGTTGCTGCTGCTGCAGCAGTTGGGAGTGTGTGTTTGTTGTTGCTGCCGCTGCAGTTAGGTTTGTGTGTTGTTGCTGCTGCTGCAGCAGTTTGGAGTGTGTATTCCTGCTGCTGCAGCATTTGCGAGTGTGTGTTATTGCTGCTGCTGCAGTTGGGAGGGTATGTTGCTGCTGCTGCTGTTGCTGCTGCTGCTGCAGTTAGGAGTGTGTGTTGTTGCTGCTGATGCTGCCGCAGTTGAGAGTTTGTGTTGCTGCTGCTGCTGCAGTTGAGAGTGTGTGTTGTTGCTGCTGCTGCTGCAGTTGGGAGTTTGTGTTGTTGCTGCTGCTGCTGCAGTTGGGAGTGTGTGTTGTTGCTGCTGCTGCTGCAGTTGGGAGTATGTGTTGTTGCTGCTGCTGCTGCAGTTGGGAGTGTGTATTCCTGCTGATGCAGCATTTGCGAGTGGGTGAATTTGCTGCTGCTGCAGTTGGGAGGGTATGTTGCTGCTGCTGCTGTAGTTGGGTGTGTGTTGCTGCTGTAGATGTTGCAGCAGTTGGGAGTGTGTGTTGTTGCTGCTGCTGCTACAGCAGTTGGGAGTGTGTGTTGTTGCTGCTGCAACAGCAGTTGGGAGTGTGAGTTGCCGCATCTGCGTCAGCTGGGAGTGTATGTTGCTGCTGCTGATGCTGCATTTGGCAGTGTGTGCACTTTCTGCTGCTGCAGTTGCGATTGTATGTTGCTGCTGATGCTGCAGTTGGGAGTGTGTTTTGCTGTTGCTGCAGCAGTTGGGAGTGTGTGTTGTTGCTGCTGTGTGTTGTTGCTGCTGCTGTTGCTGCTTTTGGAGTGAGTATTGCAGCTGCTGCTGCTGCAGTTGGGAGTGTGTGTTGCTGCTGCTGCTGCTGCAGTTGGGATTGTGAGTTCTTGCTGCTGCTGCTGCAGTTGGGAGTGTGTGTTATTGCTGCTGCTGCGGATGTTGGGAGTGTTTGTTGCTGCTGTTGCTTCAGCAGTTGGGAGTGTGTGTTGTTCCTGCTGCTGCTGCAGTTGGGAGTGTGTGTTGATGCTGCTGCTGCTGCAGTTGGGAGTGTGTGTTGTTGCTGCTGCTGCTGCAGTTGGGAGTGTGTGTTGTTGCTGCTGCTGCTGCAGTTGGTATTGTGTATTCCTGCTGCTGCTGCTGCAGTTGGGAGTGTGTGTTGTTGCTGCTGCTGCTGCAGTTGCGAGTGTGTGTTGTTGCTGCTGCTGCTGCAGTATGGAGTGTGTGCTGCTGCTGCAGCAGTTGGGAGTGTGTGTTGTTGCTGCTGCTGATGCAGTTGGGAGTGTGTGTTGTTGCTGCTGATGCTGCAGCAGTTGGGAGTGTGTGTTGTTGCTGCTGCTGCTGCAGTTGAGATTGTGTGTTGCTGCTGCTGCTGCAGTTGGGAGTGTGTGTTGTTGCTGCTGATGCTGCAATTGGGAGAGTGTATTTCTGCTGCTGCAGCATTTGCGAGTGTGTGTTATTGCTGCTGCTGCAGTTGGGAGGGTATGTTGCTGCTGCTGCTGTAGTTGGGAGAGTGTTGCTGCTGTAGATGTTGCAGCAGTTGGGAGTGTGTGTTGTTGCTGCTGCTGCTACAGCAGTTGGGAGTGTGTGTTGTTGCTGCTGCTACAGCAGTTGGGAGTGTGAGTTGTTGCTGCTGCTGCAGCAGTTGTGAGTGTGTTGCTGTTGCTACAGCAATTGGGAGTGTGAGTTGCTGCATCTGCAGCAGCTGGGATTGTATTTTGCTGCTGCTGACGCTGCATTTGGCTGTGTGTGTACTTTCTGCTGCTGCAGTTGGGAGTGTATGTTGCTGCTGATGCTGCAGTTGGGAGTGTATTTTGCTGTTGCTGCAGCAATTTGGAGTGTGTGTTTTTGCTGGTGTGTGTTGTTGCTGCTGCTGTTGCTGCTGTTGGAGTGTGTGTTGCTGTTGCTGCAGCAGTTGTGAGTGTGTGTTGTTTCTGCTGTTGTTGCTGCTGTTGGAGTGTGTGTTGTTGCTGCTGCTGCTGCAGGTCGGACTGTGTTTTGCAACTGCTGCTGCCAAAGTTGGGACTGTGTTTCGCTGCTTCTGCGGTTGGGTGTGTGTTCCTGCTGTAGATGTTGTAGCAGTTGGGAGCGTGTGTTGCTGCTGCTGCAGTTGGTAGTGGGTGTTGTTGCTGCTGCTGAAGTTGGGAGTTTGTGTTTGTTGTTGCTGCCTTGCAGTTGGGAGTGTGAGTTGTTGCTCCTGCTGCTGCAGTTGGGAGTGTGTGTGGTTTCTGCTGCTGCTGCAGTTGGGATTGTGAGTTGTTGCTGCTGCTGCTGCAGGTCAGAGTGTGTGTTATTGCTGCTGCTGCTGCAGCTGGGAGTGTGTGTTGTTGCTGTTGCTGCAGTAGTTGGGAGAGTGTGTTGTTGCTGCTGCTGCTGCATTTGGGAGTGTGTGTTGTTGCTCCTGCTGCTGCAGTTAGGAATGTGTGTTGTTGCTGCTGCTGCTGCTGCAGTTGGGAGTGTGAGTTGTTGCTGCTGCTGCTGCAGTTGGGAGTGGGTGTTGATGCTGCTGCTGCTGCAGTAGGGAGTGTGTGCTGCTGCTGCTGCTGCTGCAGTAGTTGGGAGTGTGTGTTGTTGCTGCTGCTGCTGCAGTTTGAAGTGTGTGTTGTTGCTGCTGCTGCAGTTTGGAGTTTGTGTTTGTTGTTGCTGCCGCTGCAGTTAGGAGTGTGAGTTGTTGCTTCTGATGCTGCAGTTGGGAGTTTGTCTTGTTGCTGCTGCTGCAGTTGGGATTGTGTCTTGTTGCTGCTGCTGCTGCAGTTGGGAGTGTGTTGTTGTTGCTGCTGCTGCTGCAGTTGGGAGTGTGTATTCCTGCTGATGCAGCATTTGCGAGAGGGTGAAATTGCTGCTGCTGCAGTTGGGAGGGTATGTTGCTGCTGCTGCTGTAGTGGGTGTGTGTTGCTGCTGTAGATGTTGCAGCAGTTGGGAGTGTGTGTTGTTGCTGCTGCTGCTACAGCAGTTGGGAGAGTGTGTTGTTGCTGCTGATACACCAGTTGGGATTGTGTGTTGTTTCTGATGCTGCAGCAGTTGGGAGTGGGTGTTGTTGCTGCTGCAACAGCAGTTGGGAGTGTGAGTTGCCGCATCTGCATCAGCTGGGAGTATATGTTGCTGCTGCTGATGCTGTATTTGGCAATGTGTGTACTTTCTGCTGCTGCAGTTGCGATTGTATGTTGCTGCTGCTGCTGCAGTTGGGATTGTGAGCTGTTGCTGCTGCTGCTGCAGTTGGGACTGTGTTTTATTGGTGCTGCTGCTGCTGCAGTTTGGAGTGTGTGTTGTTGCTGCTGCTGCTGCAGTAGGGAGTCTATGCTACTGCTGCAGCAGTTGGGAGTGTGTGTTGTTGCTGTTGCTGCTGCAGTTGGGAGTGTGTGTTGTTGCTGCTGCTGCTGCTGCAGTTGGGAGTTTGTGTTGCTGCTGCTGCTGCAGTTGTGAGTGTGTGTTGTTGTGGCTGCTGCAGTTGGGAAATTGTATTGTTGCTGCTGCTGCTGCGGTTGGGAGTGTGTTCCTGCTGTAGATGTTGCAGCAGTTGGGAGTGTGTGTTATTGCTGCTGCTGCAGTTGGGAGTTTGTGTTTGTTGTTGCTGCTGCTGCAGTTAGGAGTGTGTGTTGTTGCTGCTGCTGCTGCAGTTGGGAGTGTGTGTTGTTGCTGCTGCTGCTGCAGTTGGGATTGTGAGTTATTGCTGCAGCTGCTGCAGTTGGGAGTGTGTGTTGCTGCTGCTGCTGCAGATTTGTGGGTGTGTTGCTGCTGCTGCTGCTGCAGTTGGTAGTGTGTGTTGCTGCTGCAGTAGGGAATCCGTGTTGTTGCTGCTGCTCCTGCAGTTGGGAGTGTGTGTTGTTGCTGCTGATGCTGCAGTTGGGAGTGTGTATTCCTGCTTCCGCAGCATTTGCGAGTGGTTGTTATTGCTGCTGCTGCAGTTGGGAGGGTATGTTGCTGCTGTTTCTGCAGTTGGGAGTGTGAGTTGTTGCTGTAGATGTTGCTGCAATTGGGAGTGTGTGTTGTTGCTGCTGCGGCTGCAGTTGGGATTGTGAGTTGTTGCTGCTGCTGCTGCAGTTGGGTGTGTGTGCTGCTGCTGCTGCTGCAGCAGTTAGGAGTGTGAGTTGTTGCTTCTGCTGCTGCAGTGGGGAGTGTGTGTTGTTGCTGCTGCTGCTGCAGTTGGGAGTGTGAGTTGTTGCTGCTGCTGCAATTGGGAGGGTGTGTTGTTGCTGCTGCTGCTGCAGTTGGGATTGTTAGTTGTTGTTGCTGCTGCTGCAGTTGGGACTGTGTGTTATTGCTGCTGCTGCTGCACTTGGGAGTGTGTGTTGGTGCTGCTCCTGCTGTAGTAGGGAGTGTGTGCTGCTGATGCTGCAGCAGTAGTTGGCAGTGGGTGTTGTTGCTGCTGCTGCTGCAGTTGGGAGATTTTGTTGTTGCTGCTGCTGCTGCGGTTTGGAGTGTGTTCCTGCTGTAGATGTTGCAGCTGTTGGGAGTGTGTGTTATTGCTGCTGCTGCATTTGGGAGTGTGTTTTGCTGCTTCTGCGGTTTGGAGTGTGTTCCTGCTGTAGATGTTGCAGCAGTTGGGAGCGTGTGTTGCTGCTGCAGTTGGGAGTAGGATTTGCTGCTGCTGCAGCAGTTGGGAGGATGTGTTGTTGCTGCCACTGCAGTTAGGAGTGTGAGTAGTTGCTGCTGCTGCTGCAGTTGGGAGTGTGTGTTGTTGCTGCTGCTGCTGCAGTTGGGAGTTTTTGTTGTTGCTGCTGCTGCTGCAGTTGGGATTGTTAGTTGTTGCTGCTGCTGCTGCTGTTGGGACTGTGTGTTATTGCTGCTGCTGCAGTTGGGAGTGTGTGTTGTTGCTGCTCCTGCTGCAGTAGGGAGTGTGTGCTGCTGATGCTTCTGCAGTAGTTGGCAGTGTGTGTTGTTGCTGCTGCTGTTGCAGTTGGGAGTCTGTGTTGTTGCTGCTGCTGCAGTTGGGAGTGTGTGTTGCTGCTGCTGCTGCTGCAGTTGGGATTGGGAGTTCTTGCTGCTGCTGCTGCAGTTGGGAGTGCGGGTTATTGCTGCTGCTGCTGCAGTTCGGAGTGTGTGTTGTTGCTGCTGTTTCTGCAGTTGCGAGAGTGTGCTGCTGCTGCTGCAGCAGTTGGTTTTGTGTGTTGTTGCTGCTTCTGCTGCAGTTGGGAGTTTTTGTTGTTGCTGCTGCTGCTGCAGTTGGGATTGTGAGTTATTGCTGATGCTGCTGCAGTTGGGAGTGTGTGTTGTTGGTGGTGTGTGTTGTTGCTGCTGCTGTTGCTGCGGTTGGAGAAGTATTGCAGCTGCTGCTGCTGCTGCAGTTGGGAGTGTGTGTTGCTGCTGCTGCTGCTGCAGTTGGGATTGGGAGTTCTTGCTGCTGCTGCTGCAGTTGGGAGTGCGGCTTATTGCTGCTGCTGCTGCAGTTCGGAGTGTGTGTTGTTGCTGCTGTTTCTGCAGTTGCGCGAGTGTGCTGCTGCTGCTGCTGCAGCAGTTGGTTTTGTGTGTTGTTGCTGCTGCTGCTGCAGTTGGGAGTGTGTGTTGTTGCTGCTGCTGCTGCAGTTGGGATTGTGTTTTGCTGCTGCTGCTGCAGCAGTTGGGAGTGTGTGTTGCTGCGGCAGCTACTGCAGTTGGGAGTGTTTGTTGTTGCAGCTGCTTCTGCAGTTGGGAGTTTGTGTTGTTGCTGCTGCTGCTGCGGTTGGGAGTTTGTTCCTGCTGTAGATGTTGCAGCAGTTGTGAGTGTGTGTTATTGCTGCTGCTGCAGTTGGAAGTGTGTTTTGCTGCTTCTGCGGTTGGGAGTGTGATCCTGCTGTAGATGTTGCAGCAATTGGGAGCGTGTGTTGCTGCTGCTGCAGTTGGGAGTTGGTGTTGCTGCTGCTGCAGCAGTTGGGAGTGTGTGTTGTTGCTGCTGCTGCAGTTGGGAGTTTGTGTTTGTTGTTGCTGCCGCTGCATTTAGGAGTGTGAGTTGTTGCTGCTGCTGCTGCAGTTGGGAGTGTGTGTTGTTGCTGCTGCTGCTGCAGTTGGGATTGTGAGTTATTGCTGATGCTGCTGCAGTTGGGAGTGTGTGTTGTTGGTGGTGTGTGTTGTTGCTGCTGCTGTTGCTGCGGTTGGAGAAGTATTGCAGCTGCTGCTGCTGCTGCAGTTGGGAGTGTGTGTTGCTGCTGCTGCTGCTGCAGTTGGGATTGGGAGTTCTTGCTGCTGCTGCTGCAGTTGGGAGTGCGGCTTATTGCTGCTGCTGCTGCAGTTCGGAGTGTGTGTTGTTGCTGCTGCTTCTGCAGTTGCGAGAGTGTGCTGCTGCTGCTGCTGCAGCAGTTGGTTTTGTGTGTTATTGCTGCTGCTGCTGCAGTTGGGAGTGTGTGTTGTTGCTGCTGCTGCTGCAGTTGGGATTGTGTGTTGTTGCTGCTGCTGCTGCAGTTGGGATTGTGTATTCCTGCTGCTGCTGCTGCAGTTGGGAGTGTGTGTTGCTGCTCGTTCCTCCTGTGGCTTCTGCCTCTGGGTTGCCACTACTGGGTGTTCTCTTTCTGGCCGTTACCTGGAGGAAGAATTCTGCTGCCCACTGGGAGGAGAAAGGAGTTTGGTAGTTGGATTCTCTTCTTCTTGGAAATTCCTACAACCTGCTGCTGCTACAGAGTGGGGCCTAGCAAGGCCTGAAGAGCCTGGGAGTGGGAGTTTGGGAGACCTGTTGTGGAGATGACCTGACTCCAGCCAGAAGGGGAGGACTTTTTGCTGCCGGAGGTGGGTGCCTTGGGGGAGAAAAGTATTCCCTTTTGCGTATTTTGTTGCCTGCGGTGGAGGGGACATCTGAGCAGGGAGGGCTGTGCGAAACTGAACTTTGAGGGGAATCAGGTCTGCACCCCACTCCACCCTCCCTTCCTCACCTGGGTTAGCTGGCACTGCCCAGAGACAGCTGCATCTTCAGATATATACCATTGTACCTGAGCTGTGCCTGGGCTTTGCTAGCTGCCCAGGAAAAGACTCCTCCTGCTGCAGTGGAATATTAGAACCCTCCCCACCTCAAAAATCCGCTCCCTACCTGCCTTCCTTTGTCTCCTCTGTCTCCCCCTCCCCCCTTCCCCGTCCCCCTCGCTCTCCTTTACTCCCACTCCCCTTTTCTCTGTTTTTTGTCTGTATTTTGCTTGCAGTGGGGTGGGTGTAGCTCTCCCTGATGGCGTCAACAACTTTGCCGGGGGCCGGGCCACCAACGCAGGAGTGGTGGCCTCTTTGGCTCCTGCTTCCCTTGTGGCCTCATCACCTTTTAGGTTACTGACCCGCAAGCTCAGGGTGAAGTGCTACACCCACCCCACCATGACAACTGAGGCCGGCATGAAGGCTCTGGCCGGGGTTCTCGGCCCCTCAGCCATAGTAGCCTCCGAGATGTACGGCAAGGCTATATTCTTCTTGAGGTCTAAGCGGGCAGTGCACCTCACCCTCGATAAGGGGCACTTGGTGGGTCGGGACGTTCCTGGTGGTCCCTCTGGAGGTCACCACCCAGAGACTTATATAATCTTACATCCCGCCCTTCATCCCCAATGAGCAACCACTAACCACCCCCCACCGCCCCCCAACCTTTGTCATCTGGGGGAGGTGAAGTCGGGATTGGCACTAATCCCGGTCGGCCTGAAGGACGCCAGCCTCTGTCATGTGTACTCCTTCCGGTGCCAGGTGTTTGTACGCCTGGCCCAGAAGGAGTGCACCAAGAGGGGCTTTGACATCATCTCCAAGGGGGCCACCCGCTGCATTTTTTGGTTGGCGGATGGCATGTGGTGCCAGTCCTGCAAGTGGGTGGGGCATATAAGGAAGAACTGCCCCACCTCAGGCGGCCAAGGCTGGCACCACCGCTACACTCCCTGCCACCACACCATCTCCCTCCCTGCAAGGGGAGGAGCCGCCGGCAGACACCGTCACCTCGGTTGCTGGCGAGGCGGTGGGGAGGGACCCCCTGCCATAAGAAGGCACAGGGGAAGAGCCCAGCATTTGGAGGCAGCCTTCCCAAGCTCCCCAAACCGACTCTGATCCCCAGCCACCCAGGGACACTGGCTCGGGGAGAAAAAAGAAATCATCCGGTCCCAGCGACACGTTCGCATGTGCTCCCAGGCCTGTGTGCACCTCAGCGCCATGTGCTGGGCCCAACATCATTCATGCACTGGCTCCTGGGTCCAATGGCGATGGGGGACCTGACCCCGAGACAGTGGTTTTATTAAAGAGGGTGGACCTGCCCAAACCCCCAAGAGGGCGGAGCGTCCGGGAGGGCTGGATGAGGCAACAACGGCCTTGTAGATGGAAATCTCCCCAGCTCCCAGCCTACCCCGAAAGAAACGCCACTCCTTGGAGGGGGAGGGCCTCGTAACTTGTGAGGTCGGATGTGTCCCCTCCCCCAGTTAAAAGGTGGTGGCATCTCCGCCCCGTAAGTTCTCACCCTGCACTCTGGGGCCTGCACAAATCCCCATTCCCTTGCTGTGGTCCCCTAAGCAGGGCCTCTCGGGTGTCGGTGAGGGTATCGCCCTTGTGGTGGTGCCCCACCCCAACCCACCTTGTGCTCCCGAGGTGCCATCTGGCCTGCCAGGGGACTGCGGCAATCCCTTCACGGCCCCAAGCACAGGGTCGTCAGGCTGCGGTGGCGAGGAAGGTCCCCCTTCTCCCTCCCAACCTTTAGTGCCGGGAGCCTCCATCCTGGGTCCGAAGCTTTTTCCGGACTTGCCGTGGTGACCCGGTGCCCAGGGAGGAGCAAGGTTCTGAGCTGCAGTTGCCCTGTGGCCCAGAACCCGAAAGGGAGACCAGAGAGGACCCCTCTGCCCTTGATCCTGGTGGTGGGATTGAGCTGGAGGTGGAGCCGACTGGCAGCTCCGAACCAGCCCCCGTACTCGATGTGGGGGACGGGTTGGAAGCTGGAGGCGACAACCTGGAGGAGGACGGAGTTTTGGTGGTGAGCACCGGGGACGAATTAGAGTCGTTGTCGGGTGAGTTAGTGGATCCCCTGGTGCCTCCCAGCGATTCTCCTCTCATCCCTTTATGGGAACTCCAGGAATTTCTAGTGAGTAATCGCGGTCGCCAAGACAGGGTCCAGTCAGTCCTGGACCGGTGGCATTCCTTTTCTCTTGTGTTCTGGTCCGCCCGCAAGACCCTCAAGGCCCCTGGGCTGGACTGAAATGCAAAGAGGAGGGTCCACACATTTCTCACTGGGCTCCTGAAGGAGAGGAAGCATTAAAACGGTCGTCTCCTTCTTACACGAGACATGGTGATGGTCGCACATACTTCTGACAATGAGGACTACCATAGCCAGCCTCAACATCCACGGCAGCAGGGATGCACAGCGCAGGTTCCAGAATTTCTCATTCCTCAGTGACGGGAAGTATGCAGTGTGCTTCCTGCAGGAAACCCATGTCATTCCGGAAAACAAAGCTACCTGAAGTGGCAAGGCGGGGTCTACATGAGTCACCTAGCCTCCAATCCTGGAGGGGTGGCTGTCTTGTTGCCCCCACATTTTCAGCCGGAGATCTTGGGGGTCAAGGAGCCAGCGCTGGGATGGTTGCTGCACCTGACTGTGCGCCTGGAGGGTGCGGCGCTTCACTTTGTGAATGTGTACACTCCCCTGGGTGCGCAGCAGCAAGCAATCTTCTTTGAGGAAGTGTCCACTTATCTTGGCTCCAACAACGTGGGCGAATGCATCGTCCCCGGGTGTGGGGGGGTGGGGGTGCGGGGGTGGGGGGGGGTGGATTTCAACGGCACTCTCAGGGCCCGGGACTGTCACAGTACCCAGCACTGCTCGCTAGGTGTAAGTAAATTGAGAGAACTGGTCGGGCCCTTCAGCTTGGTGGACGTCTGGCAACATTTCCATTTCGACTGCAGCATTTTCACATTTGTGTCACCTGGAGTTGGAGTATCCAGACTCGACTGCCTTTATGTTTCCAAGGCTTATGTGTCCTGTGTTCCATCAGCTTCTGTGCGGCAGGTGCTGTGCACGGACCACCGTCTGGTGTGGGCGAAGCTCATTCCGTTCTGCGCTCGGACGGGGTCCACGTACTGGCATTTTAACAACCTGCTGCTGGAGGACAAGCCGATCCTGGGCTCGTTCAGTAGTTTTTGGGCCGACTGGAGAAGGATGCGGGGAGGTTTCCCCTCCTTGAGGCTATGGTGGGACGTGGGCAAGGCTCACATCCATGTCTTCCATCAGGAGTACTTGAGGGAGTCAGCAAAGAGGTGGAAATCCATGGTTGAGGATTTGGAGAAGGAGGTGCTCTATCTGGGGGCGCGTCTCCATGGAGACAGAGAAGTCAAGGGAGGGAAGGGAAGAGTCAGAGGTGGACCGTGGGAAACAGAAAAGGGTGAAATTTGGAAGCAAAGTTGATGAAGTATTCCATTTGAAGGTGAGGGCAGGACATGGCATTGATACAATCATCAATGTACCAGAAAAAGAGTTGAAGGAGGAGGCAATAGGAATATTGAAATAGGAGAATGACCGTGGCTCCATGGAGGGAGGTACCTGCAGTTTTCTCTCTGGGTGACAGCCTCCCTTGCCAACTACTCGTTCATGCTTTTATTAGTGTTACATAGATATAGCTGGGCCAGGTAACCCCCATTTCACATTGAGATGCTGCAGAAGAGCCCTCAAGGCTCAGAGCTACTAAGGTTGTCTTGCACGAACATCTGAAGAGCCCTCAATGGAAGCTCAGAAACTTTGAACCTCCCAAGCTGTAGCCACTTGATAAACACTTCATAGAAGCATGGGGATAAGTAACCAAGCATACAAGATAGGCAATAAAGGATTGCACAAGGGAAATTTGTGATTACTTTTGTCAATGCTGATATTCTGTGAAAATATGTGTTTCAGGACTTTGTTTTTTGTTCTCAGTTTGATGTTGGTGTTCTTGGTAGTGAAGTGAGGACATTCCCATAAACCTGGAGTGAAGGAAGGCAATCAAAAGTTTGAGAAGAAAGCGTTAAGGATTGTGGGGCTGTTGGTATAATTGGGATAGGAGGGTTAGTTCAGATGAAGATCTCTTCGATGAGCTGATCTCTGAACAGATAATGCCATTAACAGATGCTGCTTCTCCTGAAACTCCTATTCCACTTCCCTTTCCTCCTTCTGCATTCGTTGCTCCCCAGGTGATGGTAAAGGTGCGGAACTTGCAGCCGACAGCAACAATCTTAGATACCGACTCCTTTGGAGTGGTCCAGGTGGTGGAAATGTTGTTTAGGCACACCAGTCGTGCACTCAATGGTTTCCTTGTGCCAGCTTTCATCACATTGTTGGCCCAATCTGGAGTTGCTTGTGAGTTCCTGACAAGAGTTGGGAGCCATTTTTTTTTAGAGATGTTGGCCCCTGTTGCCCTATAACCTGGATGTAACTTGGCAGCTTTTTTTGCAAGAAAGCCAGCCCATAGAACTGATACAGATTGAAAGAGGCCAAACCACTGTCAGGGCCACGGGCACAGAGCAGCAAGTTGTGCTATCTAGGGTCACAAACCAGCTGGACAATTAGCGAATGGAATGTCATCAGACTCTGATCTTCATAATGAATGGACCACAATGGCTTCAAGTATCATTGGGAAATTCAGAGAATATTGTGAAGAGGCCGTGGGAGATTGGAGAGGCAGGGAGGAGCGGCTGATTAGGCATCTGTGATCAGTTGTGTTAAGGATCCAGTCCTTCTCACCTCCTCTTACCTCCATGGATCCCTGAGGTCCTGGAAACTCAACCAAGATCGGTTGAGAACAAGGAAGGTTGTTAAAATGGAGGCATGTAGCCTCCTTCAAAGTTTTACCAACCCACTCATCTCTTGAAAGTGGATTGGTCACTCAGCCCCTCATCATGACTCCATTAAAGCTGCAAGTGGGTGGTTTGGGATCGAATTCAGGTCGGGTTTGATATTTTTTCAAATTTTAACTTTTCATCCAAACCAGACTCACCTGTCCTTGGGGGTTAAACTTATCTCATTCCATCATAGAGGAGTATCTTCCATTTGGAATGGAAACGTAACAATGTTGAAAACTCCAACTAATTTGGTGTATTTAAAGTTTATCACTTCAGAATATTGTTTCTGTATGGCACTATAGATAAATGTGTCCCAAGCAAAATATACAAATCTATTAGTGCTGTATGATTTGATCATAATTTGCATGTTTGATCAAATCTTACAACCAGGCACACACAAAGTGAATTTTAAGCACAAAACAGTTAATCTGCTGAATGTTTCTGATCTTTTTTTACCATCATGGCCCAAAGCCAAATAATAGCGTCAAAGAGGAATACATTTGTTCCTGTTTTATAAGGAATTCCTAACAATAATCAAATGTATGAATAAGAAGAAGGAGGACACACATTACCTATAAGTTGAATTTCATTAGTAGTTTGCTACCTAAAATAGCTGCATTTAATGTGCAGCAGTTGCACGCCTTTGCAGCATCACAGGATGATACAGCACAGATGAGGAACGTTTAGCTCATCGTGCCTGTACAGACAAAAGGTCACATTTAAATTCTCTGCAGTAGCTTCATAGCAGGATTTTCAGGTTACGGCAAGGATTATGAATAGTTGATTGCTGGGCACTCTTTATCCATGCATTGGAATGTTTTGGCAGTGGCAAGAATCTGTACAATTTGACAAAGTATTAGTCTGATGTGCAGAGGTGTCTGTCTGGTTCACTGGATGCAAAGGATGCTGATTGGTTGATATTAGTGACTATGACATTTGAGGCACTCAAAAATGCTTGGAAACTCCCAATCAAAATTTTGGTGGAGGCTCTACTGACCTATTGCTGTTACTGAATGTTACGAGAGATTTCAAAAATCCATTTTCTATAGCTGAATCAATGGCATTGCTTTCAGTTTTAGTTCTTTAGTTAAAAATCCTAGAATGAAAAAGAAAACTTGCAAATGTAGTTAACAAGCAGTATCTGTAAAATCTCAACAAATTTGTAAGGCTGCAACCATAGTCACTTAAAGTATGCTTCGACAGTTCTAATCTTCTCATGGATGCAGCTCCATGTTTAATCTTTTCTGTACAAGTAAATAGATAACGTTAGGTCTCAAGATCATGATACTAAGCCTTTCTGTGTCTTTGCACGTTAAGTAAATGATACATAATGTAAAAGCAAGAGTGAATGTCAGAGAGATAGCAATGTGCCAGCCTTTTAGCTGAGCTTAAAAACAAGTCCATCATAACTTGAGGTACAAAGTCGAAAAGGAAAGATTGAGCTCAATTGGCTGTAAGCATGCTTTACTCTGTAGCACCCCATATGTTGGCCATGGATATGTCTGTTCATTTAATCTGTAATAAAGGTTTTGAGTCTTTCTAACTGCATGTTTGGACTCATTATCAATACAGGTTCAGAATTGCAGATTTTGTCTGTTTATTAAGATAAAAATATATTCTGAACATAGCAATGTCTCCAGGTGATTGAGGAACTCATGAGGAAATGTCAGAAATGTCGAAATAAAAACAATCTTTCATGCCATTTTTGCATGATTTAGTCTGAAATTACAACAGTAGAACATCAAGCCCTGTAGAATTACTTCTTCAATACATTTTGCTTTATGCATTGGGAAAGACTTTAGTGCCAGGCCAACTTCCTGCCTTGACCCATAAAGTACTGAGAACTGAAGTTCTCATTTTATTAGAAATGTTTTAATCTCTGATTACACTTGGTGAATATTGTTTTCTTAAGATTTATATTCAGTACTGCATCTTATATAACGTTACATCTCTTTCTTAAGAGATGTTTCAAATTATCATGATTTAAAGATCTGGTCTAACTATATCCAGCATACAATTTGGTTTTTAGTTTTACCTTTTAATATTGGTATTGCTCCTTCTCTCGGATACTACAATATTTTGAAAATTAAACTATGATCTTTTAATGCCCATACTGACAACAACAGGACCCCTTTTAAGTTATATTGCTTTGGTTTTTTTCAGAGCTGGGGTGAATTCCAGTGGAAGTTATTTGCTTTCTGGTGTAGTTGCCTTGAGTGATGATAGCAGTGCTATTGTACACTGTGTTCATAATGGAATACTATAGGTGAGTGATTCACTTTGAATTTCACTGGTTAATGTTAGCAAGTAATGGTGTTGTGTGCTGGTGTTGTCATTTAACATAATTGCATAACAAAATGTTTTGCAGTTCCATTGATTTATTGGTTATGTTTCTAGGCAATAACATAGATCGGAGAATGATTGCAAGACAATCATTTTATTGATAGGTTCAGAAGGTGTCATAAACCTTTGCTTTAAGATGACTTCACATGCTTATAATGAAGTTGTTATTTTAGAATTGTCTTGATCTGTTTTTGACCTCCTTCTTTTGCCCATGCTAGGTGCCATATAGATATTGATGGCTAAGATTTTTTTTGTAGCTAATGCATGATGGCATAGTCAAAGAAGGATTGAAGATTGTGGGTAATCATTGTAGGACTGCCTCAATTAACAATCCAAATCTAAAATTAGTACTGAAATCATACTTTGTGTACTTTTGTTTAAATTCTGGAATAGGTACTCTCTTAGTTCTGGATGATTATGTTAAGAATGACCAAAAACAGAATCAGTACACTACAGTTTTTTCTTCAGGAGACCTGCCTTTAAAATGTGAGGATAAAGCAACAATGTACAGAAGGTATAGCAAGCCCTTACATCAATCAGAGTTTCAAAATCTGAAACTTGTTTGAATGCCATCTAAGGAAAATGTGAGAGCCTCTGCTTGCTGATGCTTGCTGTGGTCACAGGTGAATCCTTGACATTTCCACCTATTGTATAAAGCTGAAAATTATAGCAGATCCAAAAGTGGTACCAATATTAATGGAGAGTGAAGTTTGAAAATGTAGTAACACAACCTGCTGTCCATGCACCAGGAAAGATTCAGATATTGCAAATTACGTTTGAAGTATGTACCTTGGAACTAGATTTGGTTCTTTAAAATCCCTTCACTCATACATAAGACTGAACTTTACAGCAATCTTTTCTTTGTTTAGGATGATTTAGATCAAAGAGAACTGATATAGGTTTGATGTAACTGAGAACAGATAAGCACCAACAGTGCCATGTTGTAGGAGAGTGAAAATAGTTTTATTTACTTCCTACTTGCTTGAAATGCCAATGTTAAAAAATCCCAAGATTATTCAATAAAAAATTGAAGGAACTTCAAAGCAAGTTAAATACTGAAGTTCTCATGCACTCGAAATAAATTAAACCTACGTGGTATTTCTATCTGCGGACAGCATGAATGCACAATTATAGCAGGAACAGGTGGGCATTTTATGGGGAGGATTTCCCCCTCATCAGGCAGGCGTGGTGGGCAGGTCAGGAGCGGGCGTGAAGCAGCCCGTTACCCTGGATCGGACCCTGACCACAATTTCATGCTGGCTGGCCAATCAACGGGCAGCCAGCGGGAAACATGTGCCAAGGGTCTCAGTGGTGCTGGGGTGTGGGCAGGTGGGCGCGCGAGCGCTGAGGTTTGCGCTCACTGAAAGCTCTCTGAAGGCACAGAGCTGTCACAGGGAGTTGAAGATTTTAAAAACAAAATTAAAGAGGCTAAAAATCCAGATAATATGTCCGCACAGCAACTCATGCACTTTTACATGGTGATTATTAAAATCCTGCCAAAGCATTTTATTTTTTTTAAACTAGTGATGGAAACCTCATCCCGCCCGTGGATGAGGTTTCACAAAAAATGCAAAGGCCGCCTGGCCTATTTGCCCGCTCAGCAACCATAAGGTTGGATGCACAGCAAAAAATTCAACTTAATTACCACCTTAAGAGCCTTAATAGGTC
The DNA here is from genome assembly GCF_017639515.1 of Carcharodon carcharias. NCBI lineage: Eukaryota > Metazoa > Chordata > Chondrichthyes > Lamniformes > Lamnidae > Carcharodon > Carcharodon carcharias. The sequence continues at coordinate 142,324,562 of NC_054477.1, forward strand.
TTGTAATTGTGGGCGGGCACACTGCAAAATCTTGAATGCGCTCGCTGACCAAAATATCGTGTGGGTGCGCAATGATGTCGAGACACTCGCCCGACGCCATTGCGCGCTACTTCACACTCGGGCATGTCGGGTGTGCGCCCACACACCGAGCTGAAAATCCTGCCCTATGCTGTCAAAGTACAAATAATAAGCACTGTTTATATAGATGCCAAAATACTCTATCCTGCAAAGCACCTGAGGAGAATAAGTGCATTGAAGTTCCATGAGTGATTTGCTGCACCTTATGAAGACTAGGCAACAAAACTTTGAAGGCTTGGTTGAAAAACTAGAATCAGTCAAACACACTTTGTTGCACAGCCATAATGGAAAGATCAGTAAATTCAAAACGTTCAAATTATATTCATCCAACATCAATTGTAGTTTACATTTTAAGAATATTATGCAAGAAAGACGGCTTCTCCTGACTTTCAGTTAGCTAACTATTAATGCTGATGTTCCAAATAGATTTTGGCAGCGTAGAATGTTCCCCATTCAAATTAGGCAGCTTGCAGCATGCAATACCATCCAAAACTACATTATTCAAGCATTCGATACCAATGCTTGAAGGATGCTAGTTTTTGTTAAAATAAATAAGAAGCTGTCTGCTTCTTTTAAAGCCCTTAACTTTTCTTATTAAGGTTAAAGTTACAATAGGTTCGATATCAGTAATTATTTTTGTGTTGACCCAGTGAAGTGCCAGACATGCATCAGTGCAAAAGCCATAAACCATCTCTGTGGATCACATATGAGAACATTTTGTGTATAATAATAAGAGTAAATCCAGCAGCACCATATTTCATTTGAGTGATAACAGCTTGGTTGAATAATTTATAATAGACTTGAGCTAATACTCCAAACTGGATATTTAACCAGTCTACAGTTATTTGGTGGGCAAACTATTTCAATTCAGGTCACTACCTCTTGCTTTTTAAGACCAATTTAAGATCTGACCCACAGCAGTTAAGAAAGCCAAAATCTAATTGACCGCTCTTAAAGAGCACTGCTATATGATTCTCTTCAAAGTCATGCTTTAAATGCATGAAATTGATGTAAAATCCATCAGTGCCCCAAACCAGCTATTAAATCACTGCAAATAAACTGGCATAACCAATCTCAACTCTCACCTCTGCTCACTGCTTCACTTACATGTGAGGCTGCACTTTACAGCAACCTTTTTGATGAAAGAATGTTACAAATAGCCTTAAACATCCAGATATAAGGTTTCTGAACACAAATAAGACATGACAACTGCACCAAGCTTCATTTTATAGCCTTCCTGAATGCTTGCCTCATCATTTTCTCTCTGTTTAGCAGGGTTTCTCACTTAGAAGTCAGATCCTTATGGGAATTCTGTATGTTAATATTAATCTTTCTTTAACTGGTAGAAGTAAATCTGGGACAGATGAAATGGTGTATTTTTTAAATAAATTTCTGTATCATCCTACTGACAAATTTCAATTTTTGTTGTGTAAAACACAAATTTATATTTCCATGTGATAATTGCACTAGCATATTTAATTTCGACATGGTGACAAGAAATTTGTTTGACAATTTGAATATAATGATTGAGCCACTGTTCCTCTATCCTTGAGGCAGTGACAAAGGGATCACAGTTTGGGTGAAATTCCACGGTGTTGTGTCAAGGTTATTTAGTATTAATGTCAGTAATCTCTTTTAAATGCAACAACCAAAATAAAAACTTTCATTTATGTAACACCTTTTACATAAAAATAAGTTCCAAGGAGCTTCACAGAGGAGTAATCAGACAAAAAAAAACGGTGAATTAAAGAAGTGGATTCCCGCCCTCAGACTAATCACAGTTGGACCTCTGCCTTTACTTTTGTGACCTTATCATCAACAAACCACCCTGCATGTTTCCCCTGGCAGGGCCTTGAACTTCACCTTATTCCAAGTCTCATAGATATCTGTTTCTGGCACACATGATTATCAGACTTTGCTATTCTCTAACAAACCAGTGCAATGATCACCCCCAACTTCTTTTCTCCCCGACCACCCATTTCCATAAGTTTTCCTACATTTCCCTGCCATCTCTACTCTTGCCTCCAATAAGTGTGAGGAGCTCATCAGCTTCTTCATAACTAGAATTGAGAGCATCTGTTCAGCAGCCTTTACTGCATCCAGCTTTTTCCCTTCTCCATCAAGCCAATCACCCTGAACGTTCCCTCTTTCACTCTGCCTGAAATTTCTCCTGGTTTCTGTCCTTAACCCTCTTAAATTTGTCTTGCCCAAGAGACATAGGTCCTGCTCTCTTAACCCATATTCGCACTGAGTTCACCATCTAACATCCCTTCTCTTATTAGCACCAAGGGATGAAGGTTCAGTTATTAGAGGAGAGGATGATGATAATGATTTTGAAAGGGAAGAGGATAGGATCTCAGCAGAAAACATTTGCAATATCCTTCCCTTAATGGTTCCCATGATGCCGGGTGTTGCAAATGTTTCCTTCTGAGGTATTATCCTCTCCTCTTTCGAAATCATTATCATCATCCCTTCCTCCAATAATCAAACCTTCATTCCTCGCTTCCCTTGCAAACCACCAATGAATCTCCATCTCACTTTCTTTTATAAAGCCCTTGAATGTGTTGTCACCTCACACATCAGTGCCGACCTTACCCACAACTCCACCTTGGATCTTCCAAAACAGCTTTCCACTCCAGTCACAGCCCAGAAATGGCTCTAATCAAAGTCACAAATGCCATTTTCTATGACATCAGCTCCTCCAAAACTCTGTCCTCGATGGCTTGATCTGCTCATCATTCACCTCTGTGCCCAGTAACCTAAATTGGCTCCTGGTCTCCCCACACCTCCATACATAAGTTCGCATTGATTCATGGCCTCCCCACTCCCTATCTCAGACTTTCTCCAGCCCTGCATCTCTTTGAGCACTTTGCATTTCACCAACTCTGGCCTCTTTTTCAGCCTTTACTTTGTCCACCCCACCACTGGTGGGCCATTCCTTTAACCGACATGGCTCTAAGCTTGATTAAATTGAGAGGTTTTAAGGAGGGTTTGAAAAAAGTAGATGGAGGCAGTTTGGCTAAGGGGTATATCCCAGACATGAACCTAGGTCGGGATTTAATGCAGAGGCAGTGGCCCTACCTACTGCTCAAAGTCAGGGCGAGCATGCCTCTACCACCCCCTGGAAGTCACAAAACCATTTTGCATGGCTCAGTCAATTAGTTGTCTGAGGTTGTGGCTTCTGCCCCCTGAGTTCAGGATGTCCAACCTTCCAGACCTCTGGGTAATGAGAGGGCCAGTAGCCCTTTAGCCCCAGCAGTGCCCCTGGGACCAGTGGTCACTGATGGAACTAAAGTCAGTCCCTGAATCAAGCCAGCAACAGAGACCGGAGAAGCAGATATTTGGGGTGGGCTCACAGGAGACCGTCAGGCAGGTGGGGGTTGTGGTGGGGGGGGGGGGGGGGTGATGGTGGTGGTGGGGGGGTGGGGGGGGGGGGTGGTGTAGGGAGGTGGTGAGGATGGGGAGGGGTGGCAATATCAGGGGGAGAGAGGGTCAGAGGGTGTAATCAGGCAGGGACAGCCCATTCTACCGAGGGAGCCCACAGTCAGGCTGCCAGGTTATGCCTGGCAGCCTCACCACATGGTGTGGGCATCCCTGCTACTCATAAAATGCCAGTAGCAGGAGGTGTGCTGGGGGTGCAGAGGAGAGGCCCTTGAGTGGCCACTAATGTGGCCACAATTAGCCCAAGGGTGAGTGGGCTACCTGACACCTAGCCCGCTATTGGTAAAATATGAACACATGCAGGAAGGTAACTGGCAAGGCACCACCCCCATCCTAACTGATCCATAGTAGGCAAAGGCATGGATGTGAATTTTCAGAGTAGAGATTGAGTTGGACATGAATACAGAGGTGAAAGTAGGCAGTCTTTGTTAAGGAGAAGCTATGGAGTCGGAGATGCAACTTGGGACTACATTAGGCGCTGAAGTTCCGAACAGTCTATTTCAACCTGAGTGGCTGGGAGGGGGCTGGAATCAGTGGCAAGTCAAAGGAGTTTGTACATGGTGGTGGCCAAACAAAATGACTTCAGTCTTTCCAATGATTGACAGGAGGAAATCCCTGTGCAATCTGCCTCTAGTTCAATCACCCTATCAAAAATGAAAGTTGGCCCAAAGGAATCTGAATGCACCATTACAAAGAAAACATTGATACACAGAACTGTCCAAATATCTCTTGTAATTTGGAATAATCTACATATCACTTGCAAAAGAAATGTGGCCTGAATAAATTGAACAGCTTGTTTATTGCTGAATAAAGGTATTTTGTCGGAGCTTTTCACCTTGCACTCATCAGGACAATCAGAAGAATATTTAAAGTCCAGCCGTGCGCACCACATCTCAGTGCTTCCAACCCTCGACTGCTGCGGAGAAGTGGCAAAAAGACTGCAGCCCCCAGGCTTAGCGACGTATCACTGGAATGCCTGTTAGATTCCGTGGAGGCCCGCCGCAATGTCCACCACCCCTGCTCTGGCCACAGGATGGGCAACAGTTTGACCAACCAGCCTTTGGGAGGTGGTGGCAGCTGTGGTCAGAGCCAACACCCTTCAAAAGAGGACAGCCACCCAGCGCTGCAAGAGGATAAATGATCTTCTCTGTTCCACCAGGATAAGTCACTCTTCTCACACTCTCAGTTCACACACTCACAAACCCAACACACATCTTCAGGGATCTCACACTCTGCCAGTTCAAAGGACTTCACCATTCATTGTCTCATACACACATTCAATGTCCTCATCTCATCCATGGGACCACTCACCACCCACTCAGGCCAGGCATACTTATCATCTGGCCCGACAGGCATCTTGCTTACACTCCCTCCATGTTTATTGATGCAGGACAAGCTGGCACACAACAACAGGAAGAGATCGCAGACCGGTGGAGGAACACCTAAAATCAAAGTCCTCATAGACTTTGCAAACAGAGCCATCCAGCTGGTCGGTGACGACCTGGACCAGCCCTGTGCTGATGGTGAGGTCAACACTGCTCGACCAAGTGATTCCAGCAGTGCAACATCCATCAGACAACTATGCCGTGAGTGATTTGTCCTCTTTCACAGGCCACTGCCATGCACTAATTATCTCCCCTTGCTTCTGCAGGCACATCTGGGAAACAGCCGATGGAGTCCATGACCCAGGGCTGCCAATTAAGACCCAAAGAAACCTCTGAAGAGGAATCTAGAGGCACCCTCCCTGAATTGCCATCACAGCGCTCATCCCCACCCTCCACCAGCGCAGAGACACACACCTCGGTGGGACCTAGCTTCAGAATAGTCTCAGGATCACAATCTGGTGAGCACATCGCACTGTCTGATCCCAAGCAGGTGGAGGCAGGGACTTCCCAGGTGTCTGGCACTCGGAGGACTGCTGGGGGCTAGAACATTGCTGATCCTGAGTCAGATGATGAGTCTCTGGACTCAGACATACCTCAGTTGCTGGACCTGCAAAGGCAAGCTCAGGAACATCAGGAAGGGATGTCTGCTGCACTCCTCAGATTGCAAGGCACAATGGAGGAGTCTGTCTGCCTTCAGCCTGAGGTGGTAGCGCAGGCATGCCATAGCACTGAGGTCAACACTGAAAGGAGGGCAGCCACAATGGAGACCTTGGTCCAAGATGTTGGTCCTGCATTCAACTCCACCTCTGATGCCATCATTGTCCTCCAACAGTGTGTATGCACGAGGGATGCAGGGAAGCTCGATCTCACTCCAGTCTCTCCTCAAGGAGTCAGCCTGGGGCCCTTGGGCACCCGTAGGGAGGAGGATCAGCAGGTGTCCCCCCAGGCACCAGGTGACACCGGGATTGTCTGACCCATTCGAACCCTATCTTCCTGTGACTGTCAGGTGTCTCAGTAGCTCCAGCTCCACAGGCTGAGAAGGGTGCCACTGCCACACATTTGGACCCCAAAAGCAGGCGAGAATCGTCCTGGTCTTCACCCTCCAGGGGATGCCCACCAAGGTCATCACTGACAGGGCATGTTAGTCAGCATGCCCCCTCCATCTCTGCTGTAGATGTCCAAGGAGAACCAAGACATAGTGACAAGGTTAGGAAAGTTAGGTAAAAATAAAAGCCTGGCCACTGGTGTTGATCACTTGTACATACTGTTCAATATTGTCAATAAACTCCCATGAATGTCACCCTGCCTGTGGCTCCTTGTTCTGATGAGCAGTGTTCTTGTCATTCAAATGTGAAACCTTTCTGCACAAGTTGAAAGGCAGGTGTCTCAATCCAGGGCCTCTTCCATGTGCTCTGTGTGGCCTTCAGAGCACAGTGATGGTCCAGCCTCACACTTCCTGGAAACATTACTGATGCCTGCACCTTGGTGGTGCTGGTCATTGCAGCCAGAATGTGGTGGGCAGGCGCCACAGAGTTCTCTCATTCTCTCTGTGTGCTCTCAGCACCTGTAAGGTGGAGTTGGCCCGCATCACACCAGCGCCTATGAGCATTGATGCTGTGCAGCGGCTCCTGAAGGGCTGAGGCGCTGCAGACACAGCATCAAATGCGTCTAAAGTTTCATGGCTGCATCTCTGAGATGGCCCTGATCATGCAGTATAAGCAAGCTGCCCTCGGTCAGACAGGATTCAAACATTCTTGAAGGTTATGTGAGGACCTATGGAGTGTCCTCACTGCATGTTGTCATCATCCTCCTGCGACCGAGTGACTATTAGGGCCTCCACTGCATCTCCATGACAGGAACATTCTCGCAGAGGGTATTGGCGCTACAAAAAGCCAGACTGGAGTCAAACATTCACAACTGCGGTGTGAAGATCTAGGGTGACACCTCATTCCATGTCATCATCATATCCTCCACAAATCTGCCAGCTATGATGGCCTCCTGAGTGTGCCTGCTTTGTCTAGCCAGTGTGAGAGCCTCACCCCCATCGTCGTCACGACCCAGGAGCCCCTCAAACTCATCCCCGTCGGCATCCTCCTCATCGGAGGGGCATGCAGCTCCTCCATCTCCTCCTCAGCCAGGTTGTAAAGGGTAGAACAGTTGACGATGATGCATGACACCCTCTGCGGACTGTATTGCAGGGCTCCACCAGACCGGTGCAGGCACTGGAACTGCATCTTCAGCATCCCGATGGTCTGCTCCACCAAGTTGTGAGCTGCTGCATGAGCCTCATTATAGCGTCGCTCTGCTACAGTCTGAGGTCGCCGCATGGGTGGCATCAGCCACGGCCTCTGCAGGTAACCCTTGTCCCCAAGGAGCCAACCCTGCAGCCTCTGTGGACCCTGGAAGATTGCAGGGATCTGCGAGTGACTCAGAATGTAGGCGTCGTGCATGCTCCCTGAAAACTACACATACCTGCAGGATGTGTTTCGGGTGGTCGCACACCAGCTGCATGTTCAGTGAGTGGAAGCCCTTGCAATTGATGAAGTTCACTGAGTGCAGTGATGGAGACCTGAGCGTCACATGAGTGCAGTCAATCATACCCTGCACCTGTGAGAATCCCGAGATCAGGGCAAATCCAATGGCTCTTGCATCCTGGCTGTCCTGGTCCCGGGCAAAATGCACAAAGTTGTGTGCCATGGAGAAGATGGCATCTGTGACCACATGGATGTATTTGTGGGTGGCGGATTGTGAAATTGCACAGTTGTCACCTGTGGAGCCCTTAAAGGAACCACTGGCATAGAAATTGTGTGTTGCTGTCACTTTCACAGCCAGTGGATGCCCTCCATGTCCCCTTGGCACCAAGTCCTGCAGTCAGTGGCAGATGTGAGCCACCCGGTGCCTAGACGTGCGAATCATCGGCAACACTGGTTCTCAGTCATCTACAGGAATGACAGGCAGTGTCTATAGACCCTGGGTGTCGCTAGGTGCCGACCAGCCATGATTCGCTATCGCTCCTAGGCAGCGTGTGTGGGAGCCCCTGCTGCCCCTTCTTCATGCGGTTGCTGCTCCTGCCTTTGTATGGCCAGGAGCCTCAGTCGCTCTCTCCTCCATCTTCTACAGTCTCTGTAGGCCATCAGGCATACAGCTAGGTCACCAGGATCCATGATCCTGACGTGGTCCTCCTGCAGCATGAAAGAGAGTGAGAGATGTGGTTATCATGGCTGTACTTAGCACCTTTCCTAGCCCTGTGTGACCACCCATTAATGCTTCCTGGAGGGTGCTGGTCACCTCTCAGATGGCCAGAGATGAGTGTCCTGCATGGCTGCCCTGTGGCAACATGGGGGATACTGGTACAAACCAGGATGCTGAGATTGCAAGGGACTGTGAATGCCTCCAGCAGTGACTGCTACATGGCCAGTGTTGGTGAGGAGATTGTACAACATATGCAGTCCAACTGCTCTGTGGTCAAGTAAAGTAATGGCGGACTTGAAGTCTGTGCCAGGGAGCTGGGTGGGGGGGTGTTTAATGTAAGGAGCACTTGGTGACCCTTTGATGCCTCCACGACGCTTGCATGGGCCTGCAGGCTAGGATCCTGACCCCAATCATATCACTGTGGCTGCACCTGATCTGTCTCAGTTGCAGAGGCCTGGTCTGTTTATACAGGCGTCCCTAATGCGTGGCCACTCCCCTCGCTTACCCTGCTCCCCACCTCAATTGCCTGTGTGCGGGATGCAGCGCCAGGGCAACAGTTGACGCCTTCCCCCCACGCCCCCCACACAGCAGTCACCTCCAAGACTGGCCATCACTTGCCCCCGGACAGTGGCCCCCCCTATCCACCCGCCCACCCAGACCTCAGCAGTTGCATCCGGGGCCAGGCATCAATAGTCCCTGTTCCCTGGTGCCCCGGGGGCCTGTAAACAATGGGTGAGCTGTGGAGAAAGCTGCTGCTCACTCACCTCAGTTCCCCCAAAGTGAAGGCTGCCAAGTGCATGTTGCCTGCCTGCTGTTGTGAAACATGTCAGCGTGATTTCCCACCAATGTGGACAGACAATACGGCAGGGTTCCAAGAGCCTGGCGGGATGGCCTTTTACTTATATTCTAATGTATTACAATTAGCTCCCCGCCGACCGATGGTGGGAAACGCAGCCTGCCATTGGTGGGCTGAGTGGACGATCGCGACCTGCCTTCACGCCATCATGAAGCAGGTTGCGTTGTATTTTCCGTGTACGCCACCTATCACACCCGCCACCAGCGAGCTCGGAAAACTCCACCCATACCCTTTACCATTGTAAAACAACTCTCACGAATGTCTCCCGGCCTATGGCTCCTTGTTCTGATGAGCAGTGTTTGTGTCACTCAGATGTGAAATCTTTCTGCACAAGATAAAGGCAGGTGCCTCAATCCCGGGCCTATTCCCTGTGCTTAGTGCAGCCTCAGGCCAAAGTGATGGTCCGGCCTCACACTCACCAGACACATTACTGATGCCTGCACCTTGATGGTGCTGGTTGTTGCTGCCAGAATGTAGTGGGCAGGCTTCACAGAGTTCCGTCATTCTCTCTGTGTGCTCTCAGCACCTTTAAGGTGGGGCTGACTCCCATCTCTCCAGCATCTGTGAACACTGACACTGTGTTGCTGAAGGGGTTAGACCCTGAAAGGTGACAAAAGATCAGGTACTTTTAAGGTTTCATGGCTGTGTCTTTATGATATGAACTTGATCACGGAGCACAAGCGAGCTGCCCTCAGCCAGACAGGAGTCAGACATTCTCAGAGGCTGTGTGAAGATCTATGGAGTGTCCTCACTGCATGTCACCATCATCTTCCTGCAATTGAGCGACTATTAGGGCCTTCGCTGCATCGCCATGGCAGGAGCATTATTATAGAGGACATGGGCACTGCCATAAGACAGATTGGAGTCAAACGTTCATAGATACAATGTAAGGATCTATGGTGCCTCCTCATTGCATGTCATCATCATCCTCCACAAACCTAGCAGATATGAGGGCATCCCAAGCGCCTGCCGTGTTTGGCCAGTGCAAGGACCTCATCCCTGTCACCAATATCTTCGAGGAACTCCTCACCCTCTTCCCCATCGGTGTCCTCCTCCTCCGAGGAGACCTCCTCCATCGGTGTCCTCCATCTCCTCCTCAGCCAGCTCCTCTCTCCATTGCAGTGCCGAGTTGTAAAGGGTGAAGCAGGCAATGACGATGTGTGACACCCACTGCGGACTGTGTTACAGGGCTTCACCAGACCGATCCAGGCACCAGAACTGTATCTTCAGTATCCCGATGAACTGCTCCACCAAGTTGCGAGCTGCAGCATGAGCCTCTTTAGAACTTCGCTCTGCAGCCGTCTGAGGCCGCTGCTTGGGTGTCATCAGCCACAAGGAAACACCCCCAAAGCTTCTGTGGATCCTGGAATACATCAGGGATCTGTGGCTGACTGAGAATGTAGGAGTTATGCAGAGTCCCTGGAAATCGTTTGCACACCTGCAGGATGGGTTTCTGGTGGTTGCACACCAGCTGCACATTCAGCAAAAGGAAGACCTTGCAGTTGACTGTATGTTGTGACAGAGACCTGATTGCCAAGTGAGTGTAATCGATGGTACCCTGTACCTGTGTGAAATCTGAAATCTGGGCAAATTCAATTGCTTTTGTATCCTGGCTGTCCAGGTCCCAGGTGAAATGTACAAAATTGTGTACCCTCGTGAAGGTGGCATCTGTGACCTCATGGGTGCATTTGTGAGTGGAGGCTTGAGATATCCCACAGAGGTCACTTGTGGAACTCTGAAAGGAACCGCTGGCATAGAAGCTAAGCACCACTGTCACTTTCACAGCCGCTGGCAGTGGATGCCCTCCATGTCCCTGTGGCGCTAAATCCTGCAGCAGGTGACAGACGTGACTGACCAGTTCCCCAGATATGCGCAGTCTTCAGTGACACTTGTTCTCAGTTATCTGCAGGAATGAAAGGCAACGTTTATAGACCCTGGGTGTTGCTAATTGCCGACCAGTGACAGCTCGTGTGGCTCTTTGACAGCAGGTGCGGGAGCCCCCGCTGCCCCTTCTTCCTGGTGGTACTTCTCCTCCCTCTGCGCAGCCAGGCGCCTCAGTTGCTCACTCCTCCAAGTTCTTCGCATTCTGTAAGCCATCAGGCATAGAGCTAGTTCACCAGGCTCCATGATCCTGATGTACTCCTGCTGCAGGATGAAAGACAGAGACACGTGGGTTAGCATGGATGTGTTAAGAACCTGTCCTGGTTAAATGTGAAGGCCCCTTAACGCACTGCAGAGAGTGCTGGCCAGAGTTTAGCACTGCATAGCTTGCCGAAACCCCACCCTCCTCCGCCCCACTCCACCTGACCGATTGGCAGCAGCTTTGCCCAGTGTACTGCATGCTGTGGTCTCAGCTCAGGCACAGACATTCTCATAACCTACACTGCAAGGCTGAGCTGTTAGCTTGAACCACTGGTCAAAATCAGGATGACAACTTTGCAAGGAGGTGTGAGCGCCTCCACCCGTGACTGCCCCATGGGCAGATTTAGCAAGGAGATTATACAATGTGCGCAGTTGTCCAACTCTTCTGCAATCCACTAAAATGTCTATTACTTTGCAGCCTGTGCTCAGGGGTACTTGGTGGCAGTTTGATGCTTCTGAGTTGCTTGACTGGGCAGATAAGCTAGAAGCGCGACTCCAATCATATCAATCAGCCTAAACTGTCTCAGTTGCAGAGGAATGGTCACTTTATATCAGGTATCCCAAATGTGTGGCTGCTTCCCTCATCCACCAGACCCTCCACTCCAAATGCTTTGCGCTACATTCAAACACAGGGCAGCCCTAGCCACCCCACCACCCCCCCACCCAAGTCATCTCAACTGCAGGGCTGCCCTTTGTCCCGCACCCCACATCACCCCAACCGCAGGGCTGCCCTTTGTCCCCCACCCCACATCACCCCAACTGCAGGGCTGCCCTTTGTCCCGCACCCCACATCACCCCAACTGCAGGGCTGCCCTTTGTCCCCCACCCCACATCACACCAACTGCAGGGCTGCCCTTTGTCCCCCACCCCACATCACCCCAACTGCAGGGCTGCCCTTGCCCACCACCCTCCCCTAAAGTCACCTCAACTGCAGGGCTGCCCTTGCCCACCACCGCCACAACAAAGCCACCTCAGCCGCAGGGTTGCCCTTAACCGCGCCCACTGCTCCACCCCTCACACGAGCTTCAAGGTTGAAATCCAACAAGCGACCCTCGCGAGTGCTGCACAACGTTACTTTGTACTTACCTCTGAGTTCCCCTCAAAGTGCAGCCCGCTTCGTGCAAGCTTTTCAAATGCTGTTGCGGAAGACAGCGGCGTGTTTTCCCACCAACATGGACAGATGATCCAGCGGTGGGGACAGTTCTGGTGGGCTGGCACAGCATTGATATGCTGCTGTATTACAATGGGGTTCCCGACCTCCGATGACAGGAAACGCAGCCCACCATCAGTGGGCTGAGCAGATGATCACAAACTGGTTTCATGCTGCCGTGAAACCGATCTCATCATATTGTCTGCCCACACCACCGAACACGCCCAACGCCAGCAGGCACAGAAAATCCCAACCAATGTGTCTTTTATCAGCAATACTCAAGTTCTGTAGCATCAAACAACTATTTGACGGGCTTGTATTTAAATGCTACTGCCAACATACTCAAAGACTATTAGTCTAAAAGGCATTTCAATAGGTAAGTATGACACATACTCTATTTGATTAGTTGTTCTATTCATAATATATGCTGATGAGATAGATTAAAAGGTAAAAAGTCAATTACTGTAAATAGCACCTATAAAATAATACTAAAGTAAAGTAGATTGCTACATCTGATCAGCTTTTCGAAGCTGTAAGTATAAGAGTGATACATGTGAATTAAAACAATTAAAAGCAAGTGTACTCTTATAAAGAAAGACTCAGTTGTGTGTGAAAGAGATTTAATTATTAAAACGAGGAATGATGCTCCTTCCACCAGCACCATACCCAAACTTTAAATCATTCTGTTGCCAATATGTCTTTGACAGCAATTAAAAATGGATAGAATTGAAAGAATCTCTCAAAAGAAGATGTTTCTGGACCCGCCAATCAGTCATTGAAGTCATTTGGGTTAAATGACCTGGATAACAAAATTGAATAGTTTCTTTTTTCAGTGCCTGCACTGCAGCTGCCTTTCTTTATCCTTCAAACTGCGTTCTCATTTATATATAATTGGCTTTAACCTATCAGTCCACTTACGATTGGAACATTTTGAAAAATACTTCATGCGATTCTTGCAAGTGTGGCTGCATAGCAGATATCAACTTTTTCAATGTGAACCATGACCACAGACCATTAGACTGTCTTTTTTTCCCCTCCTGAACTAAGTTCAGGTCATTAGTTAGAACGAGCACATCTCATCATTTTTAACTCAAGCTATATCATGGTGATTGACTTCCAACAATGATTTAGTCCAATGCTTAAATGTACTTACACTTTTAAAAATATGTTTTAATCAGTCATTTAATATCCAATTACTTTAGCCCCAAAACAATTAACTATGTGCTAGCCTAACCATTCATGTACCAAATGTTTTGATAAATCCTGAACTAAGGGCTGTGAATATCCTATATTGCTTTCTGCCTGGCATCAGCCCAACATTTAAGGGCATCAATTATGGTGAGTGCAGCAGGCTGCTTTAGGCCTCACCCACTCCCTGTAAAATCACTGCCAAGTCGAATGCCAGCAAGTAGATGGTGGGTAGGAGAACCATAGAATTTTATAGTCTCCCAGGCTGCACATCCGCCGGTGGGGGAACCATAAAATTCTGCACACATCATGTGTACTGGTATAGCACTGACCTTTGGTGTCAGATATCAAAGATATACTCCTGTTTGCTATTTTGGTTTGATTGCCATTGCAGTATTATCCTATGCTTTCAGTATCTTGCTGTCTACAATCGTGAAAATTCAAGCTATACCCCTTTCTTTCTCTTTAATTTCACCTCACATTATTTTCCTTAACAAGCAGACCATCCTGTGGTCTACCAATAGGTCTAACCAGTTCATATCAACTGGTCCACTCTACACTTGTTTCTGAATGGGTAGTTTAGTCATCTGTTTTGAAGAATTGTCTTTCTAGGTGGATAAGCAAATCACTCCTTTACAAACTGTCTCAAAGATTCATTTTCTGGAGGAATAGGCTCATTCATTATTGTTGACATTGTCAATTTAGGAAATCTGTAGACTGCCACAGTCAACCATTCATGTTCACCAGATAAAAACCTAAATCTGGTAAATCAAGCAGCACTATGTTGCAGAGTATTCATTTGCATTTGCTTCTATTGGATCTTGACCTCACTCCTTTTGTTGCTCGTCGTATTTACTTATTTATTGGGACTGATTATGCAATTTCCTTTATGACCCTCTACTTAATAAGTGTTGGTTTCTTTGTCAATCAAACTGTAGGACCTGGACATTTTTGTCCATGCCCCAGTCAACATAAATGCAGAGAAGTTGAACCTCCAGAAACTGTACCCCTGGACCAGATACCTCATCCCAAACCTTAGAGATAGGGTTACTTGCAAAGGTAAGGTGGGCCACGGTACCTGTAAGGGGGTATCAGCAGTTGTGTGAGCTGATCTACAATGTTAAAGTGCAGCTGAGTCCTCACAAAGTCAAAATGGGACAATTATATATTTTTCTACTTCTTTTAGATTCATCCTGCAGCTACTCCAACTAAAGAAGATATTCCATACTCTCTGGGATTGATCACCTCAATTAGTTAGGTTAAAGATGTTCAGGAGGCCTCAAAGTGACTCACATCGGGTGTTAACCTGATTAGAACTTCCCTCAAAGCACCTCCTTGATATGTGGAAGTGCATAAGTGGAAGATTTGTCCAAGATTCTCATAACAGTTTTTGAAAAATAAGTTCCAAATGGTGAGGAATCCCACTAAAGACCCAGCCAATATTCTAGGTCTCCTGCGCATAAATAGGACATCCCCACCCAATACCAGTGATTTTTGAAACAAAGATGTGGAGAGGAACTAGTGCAAAGAATGGAAGGAAACTATTTACAGCAGTGATTTCTTGTGATAGAAGGATGGTCCTGTACACATGTATAACATCCTCCAAACAATGCATCAATAGGATACTGTTGATTTGAAAGTGATCAGTTCATGAATCACAGCTTGTACAGGGAAGATTAGTATCTACAATACAACATGAGTGACACAGAATTCTGGACCAATATTAATAAAATGAATCAAAATTCCGCACCCTATTTCCACGTCTGTTTGAATTTGGCACCAAGTCAAGGGAACATTCAGGTGTCCACTAACAATGGTGTCAGCAAGCAGCCTAAACAGCCAATCACAATGTAGTACTGTCACAGGCAGCAAACCAGGAAGCTAAAAGTACTGGATCCCTTCACTTTTAATTTAGTTTTTACGATAGCTTAACAAATAATTATGATTGGATTAAGATAGAAACTAAAATAATACAAACATTAAAAAGAATGGACAAATTTGACATTATACAGTCAGAAAATGAGCTTTTCAAGGTTATCAATAATTATGAACTTAGTACGCTCTTAAAAACCCAGATATGCTTCATTTAAAGGCCTAACGTTTTCAAGGTATTTCACATTTAGACAAAAGTGGACATTTTTGTCAATTTATAGATTGATTAGAGATTGCACTACGGTGGGGACCTCAACAGCAGATCACCTGGAGAAGCATAGAACCATAACTTTTGGATTTCTATGTTTAACTGAGCATGTGCAGACTTCTGAAGTTGCTGTCGGTTTCAGTGGAACAATGATGGCAAATGTTGTCATTTCAACAACCAAATCTGGACCAATGTTAATAAAATGAATCAAATGGCAAGCACTTGTGAAGATGTCCTGCATTATAGACTGTTAATGATTTTATAAATAACTTACATGGGCTTGTGTCTTATAAGAAATAAACTGGGCAGTTTCTGCAGCAATGTAGGGACATGTTTTGATTATCTAGGTTTGGTTTGCTGGCTGTCCCTTTTAAATCAAGTCATAATAAACGAGGACAGGAATTTTAATCATTTGAGCACTCATCAGCCTACGAATCCACCAATTTGTTTCAGTGGAGAGGAAATTCTCAGCTGGTTCATGCAGAAGCATAAAATCCAGGCCATAGTATCCAAAGCCAGTTCCCGTTAAACTATGAAAAACCCCAGTTGAATTTAATACCAGTCTTGAGACACTGGATGAATTGTTTTTTCAATTATAGACTGGAGAAGAGCAAGAAGCTATTTTGAACAATCATAGGCTTTGCGATTTGTTCGGTTATGTGCATGACAGACAATTATTTTTGAAGCCCAGTGTCAGTAATAAAAAAATCCAAACAAGTCATGATAAGTGGTGAGAGGCTGTATAATTGGCTGACTCTATTTATTAAGTAGAGTTGGCTGAATGAAGTTGAGAGAATTAATTCAGTATTCTTTAGAAAATAATACAAACTGTCCCAGCAGTGCTGAAATTATTTAAAAAAAAATAACTGCATATATGTAAAGTTTGCTGATAATATAAGAATGTCTGCTGAAGGTGGAAGCATAGGTCAAATAAATATGGTGCAACCTGATCTAGATATACTGTGAAAATGACTATATGACAGTAACTGTCCTTCACTGTGGATAAATGAAATATTATGCATTTAGTTTTTCATAATTCCAGGCATGTATATACTATCCAAGCTGAAGATTGCAAAATAGGAAAGGGACCTGGGGTTAGAATAGACAAAACAGTGGAAAAAGACTTAGCGATCTTAATAGGCTTGACTAAACATGTCCGCTGAATGCAAGACAGCAAGAATGCCAATGGTATGTTTAACTTTATAGTCTTGGCACTTGAATATAGATCAGAGGAAGTTGTAATTAGATCTACAGTTCTCTGTTAGACCACACCTTGAGTGTTACATTCGGTTTTAGTTGTTGAGACACAAGGGAAACATTGAAATATTGAAGGCAATGCAGAAAACAGCTACATGGCTGATCCCCAATATCAAGGTGTCTGAGTTATGAAGAAAGATTGGAGACACCTGGAGCTGAACTCTCACTTCTGGGCCAGCATGCACAGCATTGGAAAATGACTCTATAAACCCGACTCAAGAGAAACTTCTCCAAATGGCCAGATTTGGTTCCTGGGGTTTGGAGTGTTGGGTGGGAGTGGTGGGTAGGGCTCTGCTAACTGGGGCAGAATCTGCAGCCCATGGAAACAGTGTGGAGGCAGCCACAGGAACTGCTGAGTGCTGAGGTGGGCTATGTAAAAGGCCGGCCTTGGTGCTCTAGGACTTTTCCTCAGTTAAAATTAAAGCACTAAAACAAAATAAAAACAGCCATCCAGCCCTCACCCCTCACATCCCCTCACCTTCCACACACTCCCCATGCCTCATTCATGCCAACCCCCACCTGCCTTATATTCTCCATGCAAATCTATAGATCCTTACCCAACCCCCATAACCCTTTATAGACCCTATGCTAGCTTTGTGCCAATGTATGCCAGCAAATGACTCCACCCATCACCCTTTGTCCTTATGCCCTCCATGCCATCTCATGTAGCATCCACCATGGACAGACCTCAGGAGCCATGGAGACTAAATAAAATACAGATCTAAGTACCTACCACAGGCTTCAGTATATTAAAAGACACTAATTGATTAAAGCTCATTCAATACATTTAAATTCCTACAAGTACTTCACCTTTTATAAAAGGGAAAAAAATCCTTCTATTATTATGTGTCACTAAAACAAACAATTGTATTCATAGCCCAACGCCAAAGACAACTAATCGCTTTATGGCCACGTGGAACAGTAAATCAAACTGTGAACTTGCAAGCCCTCCACTGTGATAATGAAAGGTTGTGGAAGCAGTAAAGCAGCACTAATCCTATAATGAAAGCCAGCAGGTTTATGTCAACAACCATCTACTGAAATTGTAAGCACTGATTTCTTTCAGGCTGTTTTTTTTTTCAAAATGTAAAGAGCAGGGGATTTAAATGACTTGACAGCTTGACAATTCCACAGACTTTATCTGCTTTTTATGCAAACTCATGAATACTCTTAACAATCCTAAAGAGGTGACTCTCCAAAAGGGTACCTGTCTTCTCCAAAAGGGTAACTTATCTCCCCAAATAACTCTAGTAGGTATAGACCCTTTCTCCAATGGTCTAAAGCCCACAAGTCACAAGTTTTGTAAATCTCAGTAACAAAACTTACTTTTGTTTCAAAGCAGCTGCACTTTTGAATATGCTGCTGCCCCTGTGAACTGCAGATGAGCTAAATATGTCTTGCTCCCATTCACCTCACCCTTCAATGAAAATGGCAGGTGCCTGGTTCAGGAGTGGGATTTCTAGATTACGAGCTCCAGCATCGTTTTGGCTGAGGCACGGATCCCTTCTCACTCAGTAAAAATTCAGGCCCTGGACTTTCCAGCCAGGAAAGGAGGCACGTATTTGCAGGGGTATGTTAATAAATGGCTTGGAAAGGGAAATACAGAATATTAATTATATTCTAGGAGTAGGGAAAAGTCAAATCAGTAAAAGCTAACTATAGGATTGATATCTGGAAGTTTGTTTTCCTATAAGGAATGATTAGTTGGAATGATCTTTTTGTAGGCAGTATTAGTAAAAAATCCATTCAATAAACAATTAGATGATGCAAGTGGATACAGTGAGGTGTTTCTGGGTGCTTGAATATGGAAGCAATCTCTTATTCTGGAAGCAATGGTATTCTTCATTCAACATAATTATGTTGTAATCTTATGAAAGAAATGAAGGACATCAATATAAATAGAAAATAGGAGTGTTAGG
The DNA here is from genome assembly GCF_017639515.1 of Carcharodon carcharias. Lineage (NCBI taxonomy): Eukaryota > Metazoa > Chordata > Chondrichthyes > Lamniformes > Lamnidae > Carcharodon > Carcharodon carcharias. The sequence continues at coordinate 142,343,310 of NC_054477.1, forward strand.
TTAAATGCCTAATAAGATGTATTTCTGTTCATAGAAACCAATCAACCTTTGGAATAGACCACTTAAATGTGTGATAAGCATGGATTCACTGCAATTTGTGAAAACGGAGCTGGGCAGATTCCCGAAAATTGAGAAAATCTCAGTTAGAGAAGGTAGATGAAGAAAAGCTGCAATTATTATGTGTCACTGACACCTCTTGGAGCTTTCTTAATTTGCTGTGGGGTGGTGGGTGTTGGGGAAGTGGGTTTGGGTGATGGGGGTTGGGGGTGGTGGGTTTGGGTGATGGGGGTTGCCGGGGGGTGGTGAGGAGAGGGCGGTGGGGATGGTGGATGCAGGTAAGTGGGATGCTGAAGTGCAATTTCCCAGGATATTTTTTCAAAACTGGCTAAATGTTTTCTTTTCCCTATTTTTCTCCCTCTTGCAGGTGATTTGATGGCTGTGAGGTGAGGAAGTGGTTGATGATGGATACAACCTACACTACTGCTGAATTAGGCAGGCTTATCGGAGTAGTCACCTTGTACCTTGGAAAGATAACTTATGGAAAAATAATATGATAGCAGCAGGTAAAAGTAATTAACAGAATGATTATTCCATTAACTAGCTTTGGTGTACTGCTGGAAGCTTACTTAATTTCCAAGTGAAAATAGAGCGAGTTAAGACTCACCTATAAACATGATCAAAGATGTAAGACAAAATAATCTAATATGCAATGTCTGGTGGTCTAGAGTGGGAAAGATCGAAAGCCTCACAACTTAACCCCAGTCAGTTCACCAATTCGTATACCCTACCATCATAGCCAACTGGCTGAATTCATGATAAATTGACATTAATTTGCAAATTCACTTAGCGTCGCCTTAAAGACGTGGAAAAAGAGAAATTTCAAACTGATGAACGTAATGGTGAGGTAATGGATACGACTGTAAAGTTTGGGTTGAACCATCATTTTGGGAAAGAGAAAGGGAGTGTTATTTTGCACCCAAGCATGTTATGTTTGATTTAAGAAAGCTTTTTAAAATTTATTCTTTCATGGGGTGTGGACATTGCTGGCAAGACCAGGGTTGTTGCCCTTCCCTTATCATCCTCGAACTGAGTGACTTGCTAGACCATTTCAGAGGGCAGCTAGGGGTCAACCACATTATTGTAGATCTGGAGTCACATGTAAGCCAGATCAGGTAAGGATGGCAGTTTTACTTTCCTAAAGGAAATTTGTGAACCAGTTGGGTTTTTACAACAATCAATGACAGTTTCATGGTCACCATTACTGAGACTAACTTTCAATTCCAGGTGGGTCAATTGACCAATTAGGGTCAAGCTGCCTGGTTTAAATTTCAAACAGTGCTTGGCAGTTAACTGTCAGCTACCATTACAAGTGCATTCTCCATGGCAATGCCTCTACCAATCAGAATCTACTTGCCAACCAATCAGCACTCTCTTCTAATACAGTATAAATTGTTGTTTACCCCTTAAAGTGTTCTGATGAGTTCAAGACAAAAAAACTTTGACATGTCTCTTTTTACAGCAATACTCAAGTGCTGCACTACCAAATGACTATTTAAAACAAAAGTATAATCAAAAAGATATTGTGAGAGTCATTACTCTCAGTCAGTGGAATGTTTTCATAATTTATTACATTGAACACTGATCAGTTAATAGTAAAGACAACAGCAAGTTAATGCACAAAAGCAATAATCATTGGCGATATCAGAAATAAGAGAGTCTGTAAACTGTTGGAGCAGGGTGAAATTGCCCTTATTCCTCCTCACCCTTCAGGACATATAAATTTGCTTTCCAGTTTGCTGGAATTGTGAATTGATAATGATACAGTGATGTCAACAGGGCACCTGGAACCTTGTGAACATTAGTTTCAATTCTCCTTAACCAATTGAAATTTAAGAATAGAGAAGAGAAGAGGGTGAATTAGAAGCAAATTAGATACAGAAAGAGCAATAAAGAGAAGAGCATAACAGTATGATTAAGAGGGAGAGAAAAATATGAAAATGAAAAGTAAGAAGAAAAAATAATAAAATGTAAAAACAACTCTCAAAACAATTTGATAAAAGCAAAATACTCTGGATGCTGGAAATCTGAAATAAAAACAAAAAATGCTGGATAAACTCAACAGATCTGGCAGCATCTACAGAGAGAGACAGAATTAATGTTTCAAGTCTGTATGACTCTTCTTAAGAGCTGAGGAAGAGTTGTATGGACTCGAAACTTTTAACTCTGTTTCCCACTCCACAGATGCTGCCAGACCTGTTGCGCTTTTCCAGCATTTTCTGTTTTTATCGCAAAACAATTTACTACCTGCAGAAATGAGACCACACAATTTCAATTATGTAGAATTTACAGCTCAGAAACAGTGCATTTTTCCCAGTGTTCTATGTCCAACTGTGTTCATGCTCTACATGAGCCAACTCCTACCCTACTTCACTTAATCCCATCAACAAACCATTCTATTCCTTCCTCACTCATGCACTTAACAAGTTTCCCTTTAAATGTATCTGTGCTGTTTGCTTCAGTTACTTTTGTGTGAAAGCAAGTCCCAAATTCTAGCCACTTTCTGGGTATTCCTCCAGAATTCTTTACTGGATTTATTAGTAAGTCTCTTATACCTAAGACGCTTGATTTTGAATTACCCAACAAATGGAACCATTTTCTCTACATCTGCCTTATCAAACTCCGTCATAACTTTAAAAACCTCTATTAGGTCACTTCTCAGCCTTTTTCCCAAAGAAAAGAGTTCCAGCCTGTTCAGTATTTCCTGATATTTATAACCTCTCAGAGTTGGCATTATTCTGGTAAATCTATTTTGAACTTACACCAGTACCTCTATTTTTTTAGTAATATGGAAACCAGAAATGAGCATGGTACTTTGTGTTGTAACAAAAGTTCAAGGCAAGTTTAGCATAACGCCCCTGTTTTTCAATTCTATTCTATTGCTCCAGTGCTTTGTTCACATTTTTATGTCTTGTTAGGAACATAGGGACATTGGTAGACCATTTGGCATCTTGAGATTGTTGGGACGCGGGAGCAAGAGTGGATCATTTAACATCTCAATATTATTCCATCATTCAATGAGATCATGGCTAATCTGCAACCTAATTTTATATGAAAATATAGGAAGATAGATTTACAGCAGAGAAGGAGACCAATTGGCCCATCATGTACTGGCTGATAAAGAAATATTCAGTCTAATCCCACTTTCCAGCTCCTGATCTGTAGCTCTATATATTCTGCACCGCAGGTGCATATCAAAGTGTTTTCAGGGTTTCTACATCTGGCATCCTTCCAGATCCCCACCATCCTCAAGTCTTCTGTACTCCATCCTAAATACCCAATTTTATTCCAAATCCCTTTATACCTTTGATTAACCAAAATCTATCAATCTGATTTTCTAATTTTCTAAAATAATGCATCCTAATTTCACTCCTGAGAGTTCTGGTGCTAATTTTTGCCCTCTATTCTGCCTATACTAGAGTCCCTAGCCAACTGAAATAGTTTCTCTACCCTATCCGTTCCCTCTAAACTTGAAAGCTTCAATGAAATCGCCTCTAAATGTCTAAATTCCTGGGAAAGCAACCATAGTGCATGAAATCTCCCCTCATAATTTTACACTTGGAGTCCACAGGCCAGATTTTCAAATGGCTACAGAGCCAGGACACAGTGCGGGTGTAACTTTAAAATCTGGCCCCTGGTATCATTCGGGCAATCCTATGCTGCACTTGCCCAAGTTTAGTATATCCTTCCTAAAGCTTAGTGTCCAGAACTGCTCATAGTACTCCTGGTATGCTCTGAACTGGGCTTTGTATAGCTATAGCATAGCCTCTACACCTTGTATTCTAGTCTGTAGATATAAAGGCTAGCATTCTGTTTTACTATCTGTTCCAGCTCATGACATTTTAATGATCGATGTACATGGAATGCCAAGTCTTTTTAGTTTCAGTTACTAGCTTTTCACCATTTAGTAAGTGCTCTGTCCTATTCTTTTTTGGTCCAAAGTGGATGACCTCACATTTACTTACATTGAAATTCATTTGCCACGGGTTTGCCCATTCACTTAACCTATTAATATCACTTGTTAACCTATGTTGCTACTTGCAATAATTTGTTTCCTTCCTGGGTCTCAAAGGCTGTGTGGCAGATCAAGGCCATAAATCACATAATTAGCAGGATTCTTACCAACATAAAATACCAGCCTAAAATGTCTGCATGGAGATTAATTGATATTTACAGTGCAAATCCGGTAATCTCTTGACACTCATGTTCAGGTTGACGATGTGGTTCTGTTCTTTTGTGAGGCTAATGGCGTATCAGCTAAAATCGTCCAGCAATTTGAGGTGATTCACAGCATATGGAGCCTGTTGCCATTGCCACAAATTTCTGCGTATTTCCACACTAATGCTGGTGAGCAAATTAAGCTCGCCATTATATTTCTGGCAAATTCTGAACAGATCTTTGCTAATATTTCTTTTTGTAAATGTGCCAATCGTATGCCCAAATAATGCATTAATTAAACAAATTAAAGTTGATTTATCATATTAAGATGAGCAGATCCCCTATAAGAATGGTTCATAATGTAACTGCAGAAATAAGTAGCTGTATATTAAATAACCACTGCACCATTTTTTTTTGGAATAACAAACTTTCTAAAGAACAAGTGATAGCTCATACATTGAAATATGTGTCTCACGTTGTTTCCTTATTCCAGCTCAAAATGATGTTGACCCTTCAAGAAATACTTCTTTTAAGTACATAGCACAGCACCATCTGGTGCATGAATAGGGAAGTAGATTAACATAAACACAGACAACTGTATCTAAGAAAGGTGACAGAGTTACCAGGGAATTGTTAATTGGTTCACTTGTCAGGAAATTACCAAAAAACTATAATTAAGGTTGGGGTGAATGAACTCCTTGGGGAGAATTTTTCCTATGGCGAGCAGGTTGGGTGGGAGCGGGCGGGGGCAGGGGTGGGCATGGGTGTGGAGCCGATTGCCGCCTGTGATCTGCTGTGCGCCACCATTTTATGCAGACGGGCCTATTAAGGCCCGCTCAATGTAACGCGTAGCCAGTAGTGCTCAACGCTACCTGTGCAGGCAAGGGGAGGAAGGAGAGGTTTAAAAGAGCTCAGCAATCTCCCTGAGGCATGGAGCTGCCCTAGAGAGGTTGAATGGGTTAGAAAACTTTTTAATAAATAAAGTTAACATTTATTTAAACACGTATCTTCGTGTGACAGTGTCACATGAGCTGGGACATGTGATGTTAGTAAAAATTATTTATTTGTTCTATAAAAGCTTCAGGAAACCTCATCCCGCCCGTGGATGAGGTTTCATGCAAAACGCAAAGGCCGTTTGGGCTCTTCACCTGCCCACCAAACTTAAGATTGGATGGGCAGCATTCTTAACAAGTGTAATTACTTTTAAAATGGCCTTAATAGGCCGTTGACAGTTTGGTGAGCGTGCAGACACCCCCGGGGCGCGCGCCCGCCAAACGAAATATCGAAATGACGCGCGATGGCATTGAGATGCACGCCGGACATCATTGCGCACCAATTTACACGTTGGCGTGCCCTCGCACGCCTACCGGAAGATTTAGCCCCTTGAATTTTTTTCATCTGAGCAGGGACAGCCAGTATGGATTTGTAAGGGATAGGTCAATCTTGATGAATCTCATTGAATTTTTTTGGAGACGTGACCAAAGTACTGAACAGGGGAATGCCGATGGATGTTATTTATATGGGCTTCCAGAAGGTATTTGAAAAAGGCCCTCACAATGGATTGTTAGTTAATGCTGAAGCTCATGGGACTGACGGCAAATTTTGGCCTGGTTAGGAATTTGGCTAGGCGGTAGGAGACGAAGGTTAGGGATAATGGGCAGGCAATCTAATTGGCAGGATGTGAGGAGAGGGGTCCTGTGAGGATCTGTTTTGGAGCTTGAGCTGTATTCATGTATGACTTAGATGAGGGACAAAGAGCCATCTGTCCAAGTCTGTCCCTGATACAAAGATAGGTGATATTGTAAAATTACAAAGAGCTATTGGTTGATTCAGAGAATGTGCAAAGCTGTGATAAATGGATGTCAATGCAGGCAAGTATGAGGTCATTCACTTTGGATTGAAAAAGGATCTAAAGAGCAAAAAGTTGGAAACAATGGCAGTTCAAGAGACTTAGAGGTCCACAGGTCATTAAAATGTCACAAACAGGTACAGAAAATAATCAAAGAGGCTCGTGGAACACTGGCCTTTATGTAAATATATAGAGGAATAGAATATAAGAAGATAGAAGTCATGTTTCATCCAGAAAACTTTTGTTGAGACCACACCTGGGAAAAATTTTTAGCTCAGTGGGTGAGCGTAAAATGATGCGTGTTGACATCAGGTGAGTGTCCTGATGTCAACGCGCAGTCGTGCGGTGTTTCATTCAGCGGGTGCCCTGCCAACTTCGCCGCGTGCCCGTCGACAGTTGAAAAGCCGGTTAAGGCCATTTATGATCGATTAACCTGAATTTTTCGCTGCCCGACCAATCTTACGGTTGGCGGGAGGCGAAAAGGCCAAGTGGCCATTACACTTTTTAGCAAATAAAAATGGAATGAAAATTTTGAAACTTAATTTACAATCTGTGCCTGCCCATGGGGAAGGATCACATGCGGGGGCATGTTTCCTAACATTTTTATTTTTTTTATTCCGTTTTAGGACACTACATCCCCCTAATCCAGCTCTGTGCCTCAGGGAGATTATGAAGTATGCACTCGTGCGCATGCATGAAGTTCACACTCACCCCGCTCGCACCCCTTCCCCCAGCCGCACAGGCAGCGCTGAGTGCTGCTGCTAGCATTTCACACTGGGCGAGCCTTCATTGGCCTTCCAGCGTGGAATTGCCTTCCAGCCCCGACCGTGGGCGGCCATCAACTTCCCGACAACCTCAGCCCCCCCCTCACCAAGCCAACCCGACATGGGGACAATTTTGCCCCTGGTGTACCATGAGCTTTTCTGGGTACCTCACCTTAGGAAGGATATATTGGCCTCAGAGGGAGTAGCATTAATTTACTACAATGATATTTAAATACCAAGGCTTAAGCTTTTTTAAGAAGTATATCTTCACATGGGGTAGAATCTTTCCTATTGGGGTGGGGCGCGGGTACGGGAGCCGATTGCCGCCCGTGATTGGCTGCGCACTGCCATTTTATGCGGGTGGGCCAATTAAGGCCCTCCCAGTGTAGCGCACAGCCAGTAGCGCTACCTGTGCAGGCAGGGGCAGGAGGTAGAGTCGGGGCATGCGCACGGAGCTGCCTTAGAGAGATCAAATTGATAATGAAACTTATTTGTGAAGAAAGCAAAAAAATTATTTAAACATGTCCCCTTGAGTGACAGCTTCACATGAGCTGGGACATGTTTGTGAAATTAGCAAAATTTATTCCTTTATTTAATAAAACCTTCAAAATATCGAAATGACACGCAATGAAGTTGGGGTGCACGCCCGACATCATCTCTTGTTATTTTACGTATCGACCTGTCAAACCAGCTCCCGCAAGCCGACAGCAATATTCTGCGCTTACTTTATTTACCCCTTTTGGAGAATAGAGGGGAGGCAGTGGGAGGATTCCTGGGCTGATTACCAGCCCACTGAACCGCGTCATGAACACTACTGTGGCCAACAAAGTCATGGTGAATCCGAAGCACCTGGACCAGAGGTGGGGACGCTACCACTGCACTGCAAGTATTCCTGGTGAAGCTATGAGGAGGGATTAGAGAAATTGGGTTGTATTCTCTGGAATTTAGAAGGTTGGGAGTGATTATGATTGAAGATTTTAAGATATTAAAGGGAACAGATAGGGTAAATTGGGAGAAATTATCTCTGATATATGGGAATCTAAGGCCGGGACTTTCTGGCCCCACCATGGCAGGTTTCCCCCCGGCAAATGCGGCGAGCCATTCAAATCTTCGTTGACTTCGGCAGGACTGGCTACCGGTGGGAGGGACAAGAAAATTCTACCCTAAAACTGGAAGTATATTCTACAAATTAGAGCCAGACCTTTCAGAAGTAGAACTAGAAAATACCTCTTCCTGCAAACCTTGGTGGAAGATCAGAACTCTCTTCTTCAAATGGCAATTGATGCTACTCCAATTGTTAATTTTAAAATTTTGATTGACAGGTTTTCATTCTTCTTCAGCTCTCTGTTTGAAGGCAGGTCTGACCCACAGTGCCACAAATCTCCACCGTAGGTGGTGCAGGGAGGCAGACACGGAATCCACCGCAGCCAGAACAGGGATAACGCCCTGTACTATTGGTACCAATCTGGCCAATCAGCCAACTGAGCCAACAGCTAATCCCGCTCCTCCAAGGAGTCTGAGTTGCTGTGGCAACATACACTTCATACGCTTTTGCATGCGTGTTGTAGCCTGGAGCTATGGGTAGCAATGATAGATGCTCCAATTTATTAGGTTTGTATTAACTAAAGGGATACCAAAGGTGAGTATATGGAGTTAGGTTGCAGATCAGCGATGATTTCATTGAATGGCAAACAGGTTTGAGGAGCTTAAATGGCTTACTTCTGTTCCTATCTTCCTGTGAAAATTCTGGAAGTTCTCAAAAGGTCTGGTGGCATCTGTTGCAAGAGAACCATAGTTAACATTTGAAGTTGATGACCTTTCATCAAATCTTCTTTGCAGCAGATCAAAGAGAAGGCCTACCATTATTGTTTCAGGGGGTTGAGAGCTCAGGACTCAAGTACTTGAATTTGTACATGAAATGCCATGATCTGCAAGGCCATGGACCAAGAGATGGAAAGTGGGATGTGATGGGCTGAATGGCCTTCTTCCCTTCTTGAAAGTTTTATGATCCTATGATTTCTACGGCAACTAGGAATGTGACAATATGGGCAGTTGTCTGCATCACCCACATCTTAAGGACACTTCATAAAAATGGCTGCATCTTTGTCTTTATTTTCAAGGCTTTTAGGGGCTGACACAAACAGGTAGAGTTTAGAGAAAAATGTAGCTTTAAGAGGGAGAGGTAAAAAACAGAAAGCAATATAGAAATGAAAAAACATTGTGGTTTCATTTATCCCCTAATTTCAACCTAGTTATTATATTTCACCACTCATTTCCTTTAAGTAGGAAAGAGAACAGGCCTCAGACAATTATGGATTAAAATTGTATCTAAAGCAGTTTTTTTTATACTCCACATAATTCAATATTCTCATTTTAACCTGAATAAAATGAAATGGGCCTTGTAGGCTATGAAAGGATTTGATAGTGTTGATGTAGGGCAGATGATTCCTATTCTGGGCAGACCAAACCTAGGGTCCATAAGTATAAGCTGGTCACCAATAACTCCAAAGAGAAATTCAGGAGAAACTTATTTTTCCTAGAAAGTAGTTAAAATGTAGAGTTCACAACATTAAGGCGTAGCTGAGGCAAGTGTCAGAGGTGCATTTTAAGCAGAAGGTCAATAAATGCATGAGAGAGAATGGAACAGAAGAAAATATTGATTGTTTTAGATGAAGTAGAGTGGGAGGAGGCTTGTGTGAAGCACAAACACCAACATGGACCTTCTGGGCTGAGTGGCTTGTTTCCGTGCTGTGCATTCTATGCAGAAATTCATTAAAGTTTTACCCGTTTCCAGAGTTAACCACTGCATTGGTCTTTAAAAAAAATAAGCTTGGAAAAATCATGTTCACAAAGCAGAACTTGTGGAGATTAGAAAAGTGAACATAAGGAAGAAGTAAATAGCCTAGCTTCTATTTGGTTCATTAGAGCACTAAGAAAATGAGTTGTGAATCTCAGTAGAACAACATTTCTCACCAGAATTATGAAAATACAAAATGGAAAAGAAAGTCAGCTGACAGGACTTAAATAAGACCCAACATTTAAAATATCCCAGAACTCATTTCTGGAGCAATGAGTGATTTCTATCTCACGCCACTGTCGCCTGTCAAAAATTGATCCAGAGTTAAAATCGTGGCCAATGGCTTGAACAAAATGTTCAAAGTTATTTAATGCAGGACCATCAAATATATTTCATGTAGCTATTCCATTCTCAAATCTGGCATACATTCAATATTAATAAATTGATTTTTTTATCAGGTGTGATGATAAGAGAAGCAGAAATACTTTTTGGCCTGAATATTGTAGCAGGTAAACCACCAGGGCTAATAAATTTGTTTTGTTCTGTTTGAAACCTTTGAGCAGGGAACAGAATCATTGATCGTTTTACTGACAGAGTTAGTGGCCAAAGTTCTCCAATTCTGGATTATATTATGTGTAATTCAACAGTCTACAAAGACTGGGTTTGTCTAGCAAGGGAGCTAAAAATCTTTAGAGTTGTAAATTTCTGTTTAAAGCTTACATGAGAAATGAAGCAAGCAATGTCTGTTATTTTAGTGTTAAGGAAGTTAAAAAAATCTTCATTTTGCTGAATTACATTGTTTACTTTTCAGCCACTTGTCTTAGCCACTTGTTGGTCTGAAGCCATTTGTTTGGAGTACATAGTTATTTTGTTTTTCGCATATTTCATTACTAAGAAGTGATAATTGTTTATTATAATTCGTGGATCCCATTATCGCTTCCCTAAACATTACTCTGGAAAATGGACACTTCAGATGATAGGCGACATAAGGTTATCTTATGGAAGTGGTTAATGATGCTGAACCCAAATAAATATCTGTACAATAATGAAAAATATGTGATAGTGTCATGCCAAACTTTAGTTTCAAATTGGCTCAGCGATAAATCCTCTTCCTCAATGTTCTTCCAACTGAATTAGTTGAAATAGTTACCTATTTTCTCAAGTAATTCAACATCATTCTGCACAGATACATCTTTGTGTGACTGTTTATTGCATTAGTATGATATATAAAGCAAGTCCAGTTTTCTCATTTTTGTTTTTATTTATTAGTATGGGATGTGCACAGCACTGTCATTTGTTGCCTTGTTGCCTAGTTGCCCTGAGAAGGGTTACCATGTTTGCTTATATTTTTAATTCATTCATGGGTTGTGGGCATCGCTGGCTAGGCCAGCATTTATTGCCCGTCCCTAATTGCCCTTGAGAAGGTGGTGGTGAGCTGCCTTCTTGAACCATTGCAGTCCATGTGGTGTAGATACACACACAGTGCGATTAGGGAGGGAGTTCCAGGATTTTGACCCAGCAACAGCGAAGGAACGTTGATATATTTCCAAGTCAGAATGGTGTGTGGCTTCAAGGGGAACTTCCAGGTGGTGGTGTTCCCATCTATCTGCTGCCCTTGTCCTTCTAGATGGCAGTGGTTGTGGGTTTGGAAGGTGCTGTCTAGGGAGCCTTGGTGAATTCCTGCAGTGCATCTTGTAGATGACACACACTGCAGCTACAGTGTGTCGGCGGTGGAGGGAGTGAATGTTTGCGGATGGGGTGCCAATCAAGTGGGCTCCTTTGTCCTGGATGGTATCAAACGTCTTGAGTATTGTGGGAGCTGCACTTATCTGGAGAGTATTCCATCACACTCCTGACTTTGTTTTGTAGATGGTGGGCAGGCTTTGGGGAGTCAGGAGGTGAGTTACACATCACACGATTCCTAGCATCTGACCTAATTGTAGCCACAGTAATTGTATGGCTAGCCCAGTTCAGTTTCTGGTCAATGGTAATCACCAGGATGTTAATAGTGGAGGATTCAGCAATGGTAATTCCATTGAATGGTTAGATTCTCTCTTGTTGGAGATGGTCATTGCCTAGTACTTGTGTGGTCTGAATGTTACTTGCCACTTGTCAGCCCAAGCCTGTATATTGTCCAGGTTTTGCTGCTTTTAGACATAGACTGCTTCAGTATCTGAGGAGTCGCGAATGATGTTGAACAATGTACAATGTACATCAGCAAACATCCCCGCTCTTGACCTTATGATTGAAGGAAGGTCATTGATGAAGCAGCTGAAGATGGTTGAGCCCAGGACATTACCCTGAGGAACTCCTGCAGTAGTGTCCTGGAACTGAGGGACCGCCAGAAACCAAAGCCCTCTTCCTTTGTGCTGGGTATGACTCCAACCAATGGGGAGTTTTCCCCCTGATTCCCATTGACCCCAGTTTTGCTAGGGCTCCTTGATGCCACACTCAGTCAAATGCTGACTCGATATCAAGAGCAGTCACTCTCACCTCATCTCATCTATATCTTTCATACAGATTTCATTTACCAAATCAAATTGTTTGTTATTACTGCAAACCACTATTCAAGAAATCAATTAATCTTGAATGGCAGCAAAATGACAAATGTGAGTTTCTTCCATTTATTTTTTTCACATTCAGTCCATTCAAGCAAGCATTTCTCCTTGGTTTCAAAGTTAGTGATTAATTATATTAAAATTCTCAGGAATGTAATTGAATGAGGCGGATCATCCAAGGAGAAACATTAAGATTAGTAAGTGGTGCCCATTAAATATATCTCAGTCGTTTATTTGTTTGATAATATTCCCAATCCCACAGCTCTTCCCAAATTGGGTCTAAGTCAAAACATATGCATTCAAATTTTACTCTTGATCTGAAGAGGATACTTTCTGATGATAGTGCAGTGCAGTGCAAATTGTTGGAGGAGCTGTATGTTTTTCAAGTGAAGTATTATACCAATCCCTTGACGTTGTCTTGAAAGAAATGTTACAGATCCCAGTTAAGTTTATGTGTTTTTCTTATCCTTCTTACTCTAGATCAGTTCACCTCTCAAAGCTCAGTCTATTAGCATGGGCAAGTTCCAACTTCCCATACCTTCCGCATTCTATCCAACTTAAGATCTCCATAAGCTTCCAGAAACCGGCTACGATAGCGAAATACAAATCCTCATGTGTTAATTACTTTTACCAACTCTAACCTTCTTGGGTTCATACATCTGCAATGTGTGAATGGAGCAGCTCCCCATCAGAAGTTTATTTTCAATTTTAAATTGTTAATCAAGTTAATTTATTTAACAAAAAGACATATAGGCCAGAATTTTCTCATCGGCATGTGGGAGCAGGCCTCGCGTTCCGAGGCGTAAAATGCCACGCGGGGACATTGGGCGAGCCTGCTAATGTCAGCGCGCATCACGGTGATAACTAGGTGGGTGCACGCACGATGATCACCGATGCGCGCTCGCCATTAATTAACGAGCCACTTAAGGCCCTTGAGGCAGCAATTGTCAAGGACTTTTCAGTGCAATCTTCAGGTCGTCACAAGGGTGCAAAGGGCAGGCGGGTAGGCTACGTTTGTATAAACCTCATCCACAGGTGGGATAAGAGGAGTGAGTGGGGCCGTGGGTGTTATTTGTCAGACATTTAATGCTTATAGTTACTTACCTTGCCTGTGTGAGCAGGAATACTTCAAAACTCTTCACAGCTGCTTGGACAGGAGTAACAGCCTTCAGGTCAGGTCTCTGAGTCAATGTCATTCCTGGGGCCTTGCTGGTTTCAGGAAGCCTTCCCTTAGCCTGGGAATGGGAGTTGGAGGCACCTCTGAGGAGGAAGGGAGGGCCAGAAGGGGCAGGAGGCCAGGAGTCCACATTCAGCCTCCAGGGGAGTCACCTTTGGGAGGAGAGGCACAGGCACTAGGGGTGCAAGGCCAACAGGAAGCCCAAGGCGGAAGGGACTGCAGAAGACACCACTATGCTGTGGCCAGGGTTTACAGGCGGTGAAGCAGCTACCTCAATATGACTGAGATGTAGTGCCAAAGGAGGTTCCGTCTCTCAAGGGTGGCAGTCACCTCCATCTATCAGATGATAGGCCCTGAGATCTACGGCAACTGTATGGATGGGCACCCCATGCCAGCAGCGTTGAAGGTCACGGATGCCCTCAATTTCTATGCCTCTGGCTCTTCCCAGGAGTCGATGGGTGATCTTTAGTCAGCTGTCCACACTTGTGTCAAGCAGGTGACAGACGGTCTGTTCAGGCATGCATTGACTTTCATCCACTACCACTGGGATGAGGCCAGCCAGACAGAGCGAGCCAGAGGCTTCGTGGCCATTGCTGGCTTCCCCTGTGTCCAGGGTGCAATAGACTGCACACATGTGGCCATCAAGGCGCCAGTGGTGAGACCGGTGCCTTCGTCAACAGGAAGGGCTTCCACTCCATGAACGTGCAGATAGTGTGTGATCACAGGATGCTGATTCTACAAGTCTGTGCAAGGTACCCAGGCAGCTCCCATGACACCTACATCCTCAGACACGCCCAGGTGCCGGGGCTCTTCAGTGCTCCAGCCTGGCTGGATGCTTGGCTGCTGGGTGACAAGTGCTTTCCCCTCAGAAGGTGGGTCATGATGCCTCTCCGCCATCCAAGAACAGAAGCTGAGCAGCGGTACAATAGGAGCCACAGCTCCACAAGAGCTTTAGTAGAAAGAACCATCGGTCCTCTCAAGATGCATTTCCAATGCCTGGACCGCTCAGAGGGCACATTCCAATACCCCCAGATCATTGTTGCTGATAGTGGTTGCATGCTGCACTCTCCACAATCTGGCACTGGAAAGGGGCGACGCGGTGGATAAAGAAGATGTAGACGCAGTGGCTGCAGCTGCACACAATGTGTCCAGTTGTGAGTCCAAGGATGAGTACGCACAGGAGAATGCTGAGAGGTTAGACACTGACCTTGGCATACTCCAGGGAGATAGGGACACCCGGAAAGCTTTAATTCAATGAGTCTTCAGCTAGCCCACCATAGATGGACCTCCAACACAAGCCAGGGCTGCAGGCTCCATGCTCGATACCTGAGTGAAAAATCTGCCTGGGTAGGAACATTAACTAAGGGCCTTGTCAATAAAGCTCAATGTCAAACAACTCACTCATAAAATCATGGATAACCATTCACCTGCAGAAGTAAGGAATCACCCTGAGCTATGCACACATATCAACATTTAATGATTTAACAAAATGAAGCACAAAAAAAAATGTAAAGATGTTACGCATCACACTAATAACAGGGCAACATAAAACCACCAGTGAGAAACGCATGGTGCTCCTAAAGTGCCTTAAGTTTACGTTTGTGGGTGCTACATCTAGGTGCTGTCCCCTCACTGGCACTGGCATCTGAGACAGCCTGCTCAATGTGCTGTCCTGTTAGCCTCGATGACCTTGGCGGGCGTCATCTGGCCCGCAGAGCATTTGATGTCCCCATCTGGGAGGGAGCAGACAGTTCCATAGCTGGCATCTCCCCAGTCACCGCAGCCTCCTCGGATCTCACAGTCACTGGCAGAATGGCAGATGAGCTGCTGCCCTCATCCGGAGTGCCCTGAGAGGAGCCTGCAGAGATTACAGGCAGCTCCTGTGCTGACGTGAGGTCACTTCGGACCTCCCTGCTTACCACTGATGGATGATCGCCGAGCTGGGATACTTGGTGCCCAAATCATCTCCCACATTGGGACTGACCAGCTGAGGTCAATGCCGCTGTGAGGGCTTGCAGGTCCGAGCGCAACCCCAGGAGGCCCTGATTGTTCTCCTGGAGGAGCATCTCCATGAGAGCCGCCACTCTGTCCATGGAGGAAGCATGGCGCTCAGCCATGAGGCTCATTGCATCGGTGATGCTCCGTGTGGACTCCACCAGCACGGGCACCATGGCACGCATTGCCTCATGTATCTCTGCCATATCCTCCAGCATACCCTGCTGCACTTCCAGCGTCTGCTGCCTCATGTTCGACTCCAGAGGCACATCATCAGCCATCGACTGAGCATGTGCCTGGTCCCCAGCAGCCCACCGACTGCCGGCTCCATGGGCACTCTGTCTCCGCCCGCACCTCGTGCAAGTGTGAAGTGCCCTCACCTATGCCCCAGACACTAGCCGATGATCTAATTCCCACCGAGGTATTCGTATCTGCACTGGTGCCTGCCTAGCAGAGATGGTGTGACGCTGGTGAGTCAAAATATTCTGGGCCCTCAGGTGTGAGAGGTGGCATCTCTGCCTCCTCCTCCCAGCCCTGCTCCAGTGATGCTGAAAGGAAGTACAAGGATGTTTGATTAGTTAAAGTGGAGACAATGTCAATGGGCATGCCTGTCCCCCAGATCGGTATGCGCTCATCCTTCCATAATCAATGGTCAACTCATGTTGCAAGCTGCATTCACTGAGCATTCAGCAGTGCCATGGCTGCTGGGACACACATGGTGACCTCAGTGCTCGGCAATCATACTTCCCCATGCCACCCTAGCCTCACTGCCACTGGCAGACCTCGGCGTATGGCACCTCTCCAGACCCATCGCCTCCTGCTCATATCTGGTGATTATGGCCAACTGGGCCTGGCCTCCGCCAGTCTGCATCCACTCGGTGGCATTTTGTGCAGTCTTCTCCTGAAAAGGAGAGAAGAGCATTGATTAGAACATTGATTAATACCTGGACTCCCATCACATCCCTGCCACCCCAACCAGACTGGATCATTGCAAGACTCCAGTTCTTTGTCACCCCGCAGCTGCCACACACACACAAAGAAGCCAGGGCTGACCCCCTCTTGCCCACATGCTGCCTCCATCACATTTGACTTTGCACAGACTAACCTTGCAAAGCAAGTAGGCACAAGCACGTGGAACACCAGGAGCAGCAGATGGATCGGTGCCCTTCCACCTGGAAACTCCCCTCCCAACATGTCAGCACCCTGACTTTGACAGATTTTGCAGTTCCAGCACTGTGCCTAGGTGCAGATCCTTGAGGTTGCCTCCAAAACCGTACTCTGGGTGTCAGTGTCACACATGCTGTGGGTGCAGAACTTATCTCAGCACTAATCTCTCAGGGTGAACCAGGCATGGGAATTATCTGCTGACCCACCCAGCGAGGGAAACATGCTGTGAAGGATTCAATGCTGTAATTACACACAGAGTTGTGGGTGAGGCTTGGGTGCAAAGCCTACCCGCTGTGTTAAGTGAAGTCTGCCAACATGGTACTCACCCTTCCCGAGCGCATGACATGGTTGAATCGCTAACAGCACCACATCATGGGAGCTGACTATCTCTGCCACCTCCCCCCAGGCACGTTTGGTAAGGTCGGAGGAGAGCCTCTGCCTCCCGTCCCTTGGAATGAGGACCACTCACCGTGCTGCCACCTCCTCCAGGCGGGCAGCCAGGCACTCGTCAGAAAATGGAGGGGCACACTGCCCCGCTACCCTCCCCTCCAGCCTGGCCTGCTCTCCAGCAGCGCTCTGGGAAGCCCTTCTGCTGGCCGTGACGAAGAGCTTTTGCAAGGCTGCCAGCGCTGTATTTAAACAGGCCGCCGGGTGGCCATTAGACCCAGCGGTCATTGTACTCCCACCGCTTCCCGCCTACTCCCGCTATCCTCGGCAGCCCCGATTCACGCTGGGCGGGCCTTAATTGGCCCGACCGCCCACATAAAATGGCAGCGCGGAGCCAATCACGGGCAGCAATCGGCTCCGTGCCCGCCCATGCCTGCCCGCGCCCGCTCCCAAACAGCCTGCCCAGTGGGGAGAAAATTCTCCCCATAGGTGTATGTACAATATGCATCCTTCCAGCTAACTCTGAGCCAGCAAAATAGCAAAAAAAGAGTTAACTTTTTAAACAGCTTTTACATAAAAGTGAACTTTTTTAAAATTCCTTATCCCCTAATTACTCTAACGTATAACCTAGGAAATTTTAAACCATTTTTGTCCCTTATAGGATTTCAAACTTGCTACTTTCAAAGGATCTCTTGATTTTAAACAGAATCCTCTTTTATATTCCAGAATAAAGTTACCAAGACGGCTGGGATTTTGAATATTGAGCCAGTCAAATTTTTTTAAAAAGGTGTCAGTCATGTTCCCCAAGGTTGTTTAAGTTTGAATTATACCTCCTTGCTTCTGCCACCAATGAAACTTGCAACGGGGGTACATGCTTGTTTACATAACAACAACGGCTAGATTTCAAAAGCAATTTGCTTGAAGCGCCTTAAGATATTTCTTAGGTATGCGCAATATCTGTAATAGATATGTGTAATATTGTATCAATGCAGGTCTTCAATTTTTTCTCCTTATTTCTGTGGTTCAATGGAGCAGAGAAATTGAGAGTAGTTCCAATCAAATGGGAATTTCATCAGCACATCCACTTTCCTGGGACAGTGTCAACAGGATCGATAAATCTTAGGTTGATTGTTTCCCATTTTTTGATAGTCGCGGTTGGGAATTTACTAGGTTTAATGGCAATGCTCTGAGGGGAAGATTGCTTCTGGTTACCACTTGTTAGTGATATCAGAAACATAGGAGAACACTCTCCTGTGATTTCTACCTACAGTGAAATTGTAAAGCATTCCGCAAGAGCAGGTTTTTGATTCTACTGGATAAAGTAGCCAAAGAAAGTATCCCTATTCCATTTAAAATGTCAAGAATGTAGACACCCAGATGTTAACCAACAATATCAAATGACAAAAACTAAATTTACATATGTGATATTTCTCTGGAGACGTTAAATCGATATAAATTACTGCATTTCTTTTTAACATCGGCCCAAATCTTCTGATCAGGGTTGGAAACAAAGGTTCCAACCCTGATCAGACCCAAAAAAAGAAACTACCCACTTACCTTCTGATTTTTCTGGTCAGTCTTCCGATGGAGGAAGAACTATCAGCACAGAAACCACACTCCCTTTTTACAGCACTAGCTGCCGTATTCTGGTTAGCAAGCGGTTAATGTCTCAATGCTTCTCAATGTGTTAGTGAATGAGCGTATGGGCGAGTGAGTGAGTGAATGTGTAGGTGTGTAAGTGGTTAGGTTGGGTGAGGGATGTGGGTAAGAGGTAGGATGGGTGGGGTAAGGGATTAAGGTAGCAGCTGGATATGTTGGCAGTTGGGTAGGATAGTGAGGTTGAGTCAGGTCTGTGGGAGTTGGGGGCTTAGGACGGGACAAGTTGTCAGAGGCAGTTGGGTAGTGAGGGTTAGCCAGTTCAGGTTCAGGGACAGTTGGGGGACTCAGATAGGAGGTAAGGGTTGGGGTAAGCCAGGCATGTGGGGGGTGTTGGGGGTGTCAGGGAGGAGTTGGGTCATGTTGGATAATCAAGTCAGGTCGAGGGGCTGGGTGGTAATCGGGGTTGAGGAGGGAGTCAGGTGGTGCCGTTTTGTCAGGTCAAGCCAGGGGGGAGTCAGGTCATCAAGGGTGGGTAGTCAGGTGGGTAGAGAGGCTAATCAGAAGGCTTTTTATGTCTAACGTTTCCTGGGTACTATTCAGGTAAGTAAGTCAGAACCATCCAATATTTCTGACTCTAACTCAAAGTTAGAGAGCTTTTCCAAGGGTTCGCAGGAACAGGTGAATTGTCCAACAGAAGCTCAAACTTCCTCAGCAATTATCATGGAGTCTGTGTTTTGGGACTTCTGAGGGTTCTCATAACACATCTTGAGAGGTACGTCCAGTCTCCAATGATCCAGGGACCAGTGGACCTGGTCCCAAATATTTGGATTCGCAAGAAAGTATAATTGCATAATATAATGCATTATAAATCCATAAGGTCTAGGAGCAGGCAAAGAACTATTGGGCATCTCAAACCTGCTCTGCCATTCTACGCGGTCATGGCTAATCTTCTGCCTTAACTCCATTGCATACATTATTAAATATTCAAACTCATACCTTATGGAAGTATTTGACATGTAAGCGTATGCATATTATGAAGTCATTATTATCTGCTGAGAGATTGTTTCAATTCCCAGCAATTGCAAAAATATCCATCTATGTCATATGGGTTCTAGTAATCTATTGCCAACATTACAACAGAGTCTAAGACAGCCCGTTGGAAATTCAGAGTGCTTTCACACATATACTTTAAGAATATGTTGTGTAAATAGTCATTTAGTATTACAGAGCTTGAGTATTGCTGAAAAAAGAAACATGTTGTTGAAACTTTTCATCTTACGCTCATCAGGACAATTTGGAAAAATACCAAACCTAAAGGGAGCAACAATTTATAATTCAGGACAATGTCTTTACCAATCAGAGTCAACCTGCTTGGTTTTAATTTAAACAAAACTATCGGTTAACTGGTGAGTTCTCCATGACAATGCCTCCACCAATCATAGTCCAGTTGCCAACCAATCAGCACTCTCTTCTCATGAAGTATAAATTGCTGTTCCCTTTAAATTTGGTATTCTTGCAAATTGTCCTGATGAGTGCAAGATGAAAAGCTTTGACAACGTGTATTTTTTTCAGCTATATTCAAGATGTTGTGAAATTAATTGTACATTGTCATGCCTAATAAAAGACATGTTACATTCATAAACATTAAATATGGACTGTGCTAGTATGGAAACCATTGGAACTGGCTTTAGTTAGTTTAAAAGTCGAACTGATGAACTGTTAAAATGGCTGCCAAGGGGGTCAGGTAATCTTTGCAACTTCAACCCACACTATCATGATTCCGGAAAGTTCCAAATCCAATCATGCTGGGTGCAGTATCCCCATGAATGAACATGCCTAGACAACACTCCTTTGTGGAATTCACACCTGCTAGTGTTTGACGGTTATTCCAAAACACAGGGGAGAATTTACTCACCATTGGGCAGGCCGGTCGGGAGCAGGCATGGAGCCAATCGCTGCCCGTGATTGGCTGCGCGTCACCATTTTACGTGGGTGGGCCAATTAAGGCTCGATCAGCGTGACGCATGCCCGGTAGTGCTCAGCGCTCCCTGTGTGGGCAGGGGGAGGGGGGGGAGAGTCGAGGCCTGCATTCTTTAGCGCATGTGCAGGAAAAAGCACAGAAATCTCCCCGAGGTAAGGAGCTACTTCAGAGAGATTATACACAATGTGAAACATCAAAATAAAAGAAGTTGAGAATAATTTACACATGTCCCCTAATGTGACAACATCACATGAGCTGGGACATGTTCATCAAATGTATAAAAAATCTTTATTAATTTAATAAGCCCCTCATGAAACCTCATCCCGCCTGTGAATGAGCTTTCATGAAAAATGCAAAGGCCACCTGAGCTCGTCACCTGCCCGCCAACCTTAAGGTTGGACAGGCAGCCCTGATAATTAGGTTAATTAATGTATTAAAAGCCTTAACCACGTCACTGTGCATCATTTTGCACATCGGTGTGCGGGACCCGCCCCCGCATGCCGAACAGAAAATTCTGGCCCACAGAGTCAATGGATGCATAGGCCCTATGTTTCCAGGTTTGCAGTGCAACAAAAGAAACATGACAAGACCAGTTATCCATAAATTAAGTGTGAACAGCTGCCACCTACCTTCTATTCTATATCAATGACTATTGGCCATGTGAATGAAACTGGTACTCTGATCCCATCTGGCTCAATAATGTCCTTTAGGGAAAGAAATCTGGCATCCTTTCCTGGTCTGGCCTACATGTGACTCCAGACCCACAGTTAACTCTTAAAAAATGCCCTCTGAACAAGGGCAATTAAGGGTATGCAATAAATGCTGGCCTAGCCAGTGACGCCCATGTCCTATGAATGAATAAAAAGGAATTGCTGAAATCCTTTCATCCCAAAACTCAGAAGAGAAACTGCAGAATAACATTGAAAGGCCAACAGCTGTAGAAAATGGCTATGCCGTCTTTGCTTTTTAAGAACCAAGAGGCTTAAAAGTTTTATTTTAAAAAGCCTCTTAGCCTGATTCAAAAGCCCTGAGTTCATCTATAATGAAATTGGACCTCCTGACACCAGAGCCACCAGTGTCTGACTTTATGAACTGCTGAACATCCTTCTCTTCAAAGTAATCTTGATAACTGACCTTCAGCCATCTGAACATACCTGAATTATAATTCAAGAGTGCGAAAAGTTTCCTTCTTCACTAGGATCACAAGGGCACATGAGCTATTAGCTATTCTTTTGGTTTGATACTTGTGGAAGTGCATTACCTTCTTTGATTGTATCTTTCTGGAGTGTATGGTGTGTGACTGTAGCATTTAGATATTTTGGGGTGAGTGTGTGAATAAATAATCCTCTTTGTTTAAATCCACAGAGGTCTGCTGCTGCTATTTTTAAATTGACCACGCACTAACGGGGATTTGGAAACACACACATCTGCCTTTTCAAAATGAGCCACACTGATTATGGACAGAAGGGGAGAGAATTGGGAGTTTCAGTTTATCTGTCCTCCCCTGCCTGTAACAGCATGCAGATATGTTATGACACATTTTGAATTTTGATTGCACTGTTGTTTCAGTAGGAATGTACTGATAATTTGAAGCACCCAGAATTGTAGTTTGTCTGGTTGCATTCGGACAATATGAGTCAAGGAGTTGGAGCAGCTATTTTGTCATTTCTTTGGGAGATTATTTATACATAGATACTGAAGATGAGGCACTGCATTATACCAGAATAATAGTTGGGGATTTTCCCCTTTGTGGCTAGTAAGCAGGTTATAAGGAGGAGAAATTTGTATTTCTTTGCTGCCCCTCAGTTGCTCCAAGTCCTATTCAATCATTACCTCTGTGCTTGCTGACTTACATTAGCTCCTAGTCCATCAATACCTCAGCTTTAAAATTTACATCACTGTTATGAAATACAAACATATGAACACACAAATTAGGAGTAGGCCATTCTGCTCCTTGAGCCTGCCCCACCATTCAGTAAAATCATGGCTGATCTGATTGTGGCCTCAATTCCATATTCTACCTGCCCCCAATATCCTTTGACTCACTTGTTAGTCAAGAATCTATCTACCTCCGCCTTAAAAATATTCATTGACACTGCCTCCACCGCTCTCTGGGGAAGAGAGTTCCAAAGTTTCTCTGAGAGAAAAAAAATCTTCTCATTTCTCTCTTAAATGGGAGACTCCTTATTTTTAAACTCTGTCCGCTAGTTCTAGTTTCTACCATAAGGGAAAACATCCTGTCAGCATCCACCTTGTCAGGACCCCTCAGGGTCTTATATGTTTCAATAAGATCACCTCTCAATCTTCTAAACTCCAATGGTTACAGTGTTAAGAAACAAGCACAGTTAATGAAAAAAAATATTAATTAGCATCATCATGCAAATAATTAGACATACAGCTTGACATAAAAAGTTAAAAACATATAGTTTGACATAAAAAGTTAGAAATATGGCTGCTGTATTCAGGTTGGGCCAGGCTGCCAAGTATAAGCAAGACAACCTTGAGCCTTTGTGAGTTGGCAAGCAGCCAACTAGCCACTTGCATTTCCAGGCACTCATATGGTCTGAGGACATTCAAACATTTGATAAGGAATTTGCTTTTTCTAAGAAAAACTCAAAAGACAAAGAACAATGCATAAAATGTTTGACTATTAGCTTAAGCAGTCAGTCAGCCATCTTTACAGACATAGGCTGAGCCTTGGCCTAGCTGGGACTCCCTGTATTGGAGACGAAGGCACTTCAAATTAAGGAAAAATTATACTGGATTATGAGTGTAATTAGCTTTAATCAATATATGTTTGTTTATCCAAAAAAACTGCTTATTATGGTGGATCTAAAAATTGCACGTATTTTGAAACATTGGGGAGGATCTTTCGGTTGGCGAGCTGGGGTGCGGGGCCCACTCGCCAAAGCGTAAAATGATGCGGGATGGCGTCGGGCAGAACTCCCAACGTTACCCCACCTCATTTCAATTTTCAGGTCAGCGGGGACGCAGCCGAATCAGCTGTGTGCCCACCGACATTTCAACGGCCAATTGAGGCCAATTAAAAAGTACTTAACATCATTAATGGACCTGCCCGCCCAACATTATGGCGGGCTTAAAAAAAATCATGAAACCTCATCCACAGGCGGGATGACGTTTCATGAGAGTTTTTAAATGTTTAATAAAGGTCTCAGTAAAAGTGATGGACATGTCCCAACTCATGTGACAGTGTCACATGAGGGGAC
Source organism: Carcharodon carcharias (assembly GCF_017639515.1). Lineage (NCBI taxonomy): Eukaryota > Metazoa > Chordata > Chondrichthyes > Lamniformes > Lamnidae > Carcharodon > Carcharodon carcharias. The sequence goes on from NC_054477.1 coordinate 142,367,026, forward strand.
ATGTCAGGGAAATTTTGAAATAATTTCTTAACATTTCTAAATTTGGAGCCGATCTCCCTGAGGCAGCAGCTAGCCTCCGGGAGATCAGTGCACTCTTCCGCGTGCATGAACGAAAGTGCCCACTCCTCGCTGAGGGAATGTTCCTCCACCTGACCCCCCCACCCCCCACCAACCCCCAAGCCTGTACAGGGTGCGCATAGCGCTTCCTGGCAGACATCACACTGGGTGGGCCTTAATTGGCCTGCCCACGCAAAAGATGGGGGGGTGCCGATCGGAGGCTTTCCTGACTGCGCCCACTCCTGTACTCCCCCAATTCCACCACCAACACCAACCCCCGCCCCACAATGGGGGGGAAATTTTTCCCATTATGGCCATGCTATGATTAGTTTTAGTTGCCATCTATAACCCTCATGTAGAAGCTGTAATCTATAACTGGTTTGAATAATAAACATGTACTAAATAAGTATATACAAGTCTCAAATCTATATTCTCTAGAGAGTCCACATATAAAACAATAATATCCTAGGACCCTAAGGCAGAATCCTAACAGCTGATATTGGGAAGCTACAAAATAGCTCAATCTGCTGTAATGTAGCTCTGTGTATGTTCTAGCCTAAGATAAATTTGTTAGGTTAGAAGTTCCTGGGGGAGAGGAATTTTTATTTTAGGACCCAATCTCTAGTTGATCTAGCAGATGATGTTCCTTTCATGATTGGAAACTTCTTTCAGTTGAGATTCCAAGCTGGCAATAAACTTAAGGGAATAGGTATGCCTTGCCGGGGGTATAAGATTGTAGAACCATTAACGCCAGGCTCACCACCCTCACCCCCCCATTCCAGGTATCAGTCAAGTATACCTTCTCTGAACAGCTTCTAACACATTTATATCCTTTCTTCAATAAAATCAAAGTTGTTCTCAGTACTCTAGGTGTGATCTCACCAACTGTACAATTGTAGCAAGACGTCCCTACTTTCAAATTCCATTCCCCTTGCAACAAACAACATTGTTTCATTTGTCTTCCGAATCACTTACCTGCATACCAGCTTTTCCTGATTCATGCGCCAGGCCACCCAGGTCCCTCTGTATCTTAGAGTTCTGTAATCTCTCTCCATTTATATAATATGCAGCATTTGTATTCTTCCTGCAAAAGTGGACAAGTTCATATTTTCTCACATTATCCCCCATGTGCCAAATTTTTGTTCACATACTTAACCTATCTATGTCCCTTTGCAGTCTCCATACGTCCTCTTCACAATTTACTTTCCATATATTTTTCAGTCATCAGCAAATTTAGCAACCGCACATTTGGTACCTTCAATCCGTCAAAGGTCTCGCTCCTCCCTATATCTGTAACCTCCACTTAACTGCCCTATAACTGTCTGAGATCTCTGCTCACCTCCACTTCTAGCCTCTTGCACGTCGCTGAATTTCATTGCTCCTGCTTTCTAGTCCCTATGCTCCAAAATTTCCTCTGAAGCCTCTCTGTCTTTTTAAATTTCTCCCCTCCTTCAAGATGCTCCTTAAAATTTACCTCTTTGATCTTGCTTTTAGTCAACGGTCCTGATATCTCCATAGATGGGCACAGTGTCAGATTTTGCTTTATAACACTCCTATGAAGCCTTGTGGAATACTTTGTCATTTGAAAGATACTGTATCAATGCATGTTGTTGTTGCTGTTTTTGGTTGAGTCTCCAAGAACAAGATTTTGATTTATGTTGGAACATATCCCACATGTGATTAAGCCACAGGATTGTCATGGGAAGTTTGCAACTTCTTACAGCTGGTAATGAGAGTGGCACATGTCTACCCATTTTGGGGGCCCCTCCCTTTCTAATCTTGACTTGGTCTTTGTACATTTCTCTGCTGCTGGTAATTTTGAGGGTCAAATTCTAAGTTACCACAGCCATGAATGTCTTTGTGTCTTCCCCTCCCAGAAATCTGCTGCTGAGATCTGTGAGATTTCACGTTCTGCAGCCCAGAAGTACATCATCCAGGTCATCAATGCTTTGTTTGCCAAGGCCCTAAAGCGTATCCACTTCGACAGAGATGAGGAGATTCAGACCCAGAGGGCTGTCAGCTTTGTTTCACCTGCAGGGTTTCCACAGATCCACAGCTCCACAGCCTGAATGACTGCACTCATGTGGCCATCAATCTGCAAAGAACAGCCAAACATCTTTATGATTCGCAAGAGCTTCCACTTCTTTAATGTGCAGCCATTCTGCGAACACAGCAAGAAAATTATGCATCTCTGCACCAGGTATCCAGGGACCTGCCATGGATCTTTCATACTTCACTTGCCTCAAACTCCACAGCTGTGGTCTCCATCAAACAACTTCAGTGGTTGGGAGACCCAGGCAACATTTCGCTGCTGACCCCAAGGAGGAACCCTACCACCAAGGCACAGGAGATGTACAACATGAACAATGGTCGTTGACTTGCTCAAGATGAGGTTTTGGGACTGAAGGTGCCCTTAACTATGCCCCAGCAAGGGTCACTATGATTGCTTTGGTCTGCTGTGCCCTGCACAACATGGCGCTGTCGAGAGAACTGGAGCTGGTGCAGGAGGATGTTGGACAGCACCCTCATCCTCGAAGAAGGAGGAGGAGGAGGAGGGAGAGGTGCATCATTAAGGGCTCATGGTGCTGTAGCATTTTAAAATATATTCATTCATGGGATGTGAGCATTTGCTGGCTAAGCCAGCATTTATAGCCTATCCCTAATTGCCCTTGAGCTACCTTTTTGAACCATTGCAGTCCATGTATTGTAGGTACACTAACTATCCTTTTAGGAATAAGCCAGGATTTTGATCCAGCTACAGCGGAGGAACGGTGATATATTTCCAAGTCAGGATGGTGAGTGACTTGGAGGGGAACTTCCAGGTGGTGGTGTTCCCATATGCCTGCTGCCCTTGCCCTTTTAGACGGTAGCAGTTGTGGGTTTGGAAGGTGCTGTCTAAGGACTCTTGGTGAGTTCCTGCAGTGCATCTTGTAGATGGTACACACTGCTGCCACTGTGTATCGGTGCTGGTGGGAGTGAATGTTTGCGGATGGGGTGCCATTCAAGTGGCTGCTTTGTCCTGAATGGTGTCAACTTCTTGAATATTGTTGGAACTGCACTCATCCAGTCAAGCGGGGAGTATTCCATTACACTCCTGACCTGTGTCTTCTAAATGGTGGACAGGCTTTAAGGAGTCAGGATGTGCAGAATTCCTAACCTCTGACCTGCTCTTGTAGCCACAGTATTTATATGGTTAGTTCAGTTCAGTTTCTGGTCAATGGTAACCCCTAGGATGCTGAGGCCTGCTGAGACCTGGCTGCCAGAGACACCTGTGATGAACTCGCCCAGGCATCTTTCACTTGAAAAGAATGCTTGCAGCATTGGTAAACTTTCCATCAAGACACCTGTTCAACCATTCCATCACCCCTGCGAGAACCGAACCAACCTCTTCCCTACAGCAACCTTTCCAAGCATCACACCCATATCCTTTCCTCCTCTTCAAGGCTGATCATTGCATTCACTGGGGAAAAAAAACCTCACCAACAACTAGTCTTTGTGCCACCCTGTGTATCTCCAGAGCTTCCTCCTCCATCGTGGACAGGGTGGCCATGGTTGCAGCTTTAAGCCTCAGTCCTTGATCTCTCCCTGGACTTGTCGGCTCCCATCTCCTATAGTGAGTGTGAGAAAAAAACTTGTTGACTCTCATCTCCTCTAGTGAGTGTGAGAAGTGAAATGAATGACGATGATGACGGATGATGAACATTTGAGGAAGGTAACTGCGAGGAATGGTTGCGAGGGAGCAGTGGGATGAGGGTGAGTGTGATTATTCTCTGTTGAGATGGAAATTTGAGGAGGAGGCTGGAGAAAAATGAATGGATGTGAGAGCAAAGTGTGTCTGTCAGAGGAATGCTGTGCAGGGGAATGCTAGGGAGGTGGGAAAGTGATGGCTGCCAGCTGAGAGGTGTAGATAAATCAATATGTCAAACCTCACAAGGTCAGTAAATCTTTTAAAGCACTGGATCCAGGTCCTGGACTCCACACTCCTGCTGCTCAACTCCTCTACAACCTGCAGCATTCTTGCTTTTCATCCTGAGAAGACTTCTCTACATGCTTTGACTGCACCCATCATGACATCTAGGGATGCGTCTGAGAACCAGTGGGAGCAGACTTCCCACATCTTGCTTCCATTCTGCAGCAGGTTTCTCCTTCCAGCAGATATATTCAATGCTGAAATCTCTGCTGCCGTTATGGATCCTGCTGGGGTCCTTCTGAATCAACATCCTTCATTGCATGTTTAGGTGCATCATCCCTTCCATGCACTGATTGGTCAGGTAACTAGAGTCAGGGTGATAATGTGTGCTTCCGTGAAAGAGCCTCACTGGAGCCCCCTAATTCGTAAAACTGGTTCCAGATGCCAAAACGATCCTGTCACTTCAACAGAGATGAAATTGGAAAATTCCATCTGATATCCCTGCTCATGCACTCCTTCTACCTTAAGGATGAGCATGGGTCTTTTTTACAGGCGTCCCTCAAACTTTCTGACATGGAAGTGAGCCTAGTGAATAGGGTTGAGAAACAAATGCAGGAAGCTGTTATGTTCAGGTTGAAAAGTTCTGACTGGGTTACCTTAGCATGGAAGCTGCAGTGTAAGGTAGGTAGTGCTTCATCTACAGAGAATGATGTTGTTCATGCTGGAAAAGTAAAATCTGTCAGCCAACTGGTGAAAGGGCAATATTGTGGTAAAGCTGGCTTTACCCAAGCATCCCTAATCAGGCTCTTGAATTCGATAGCATTCATCGAAGAGTACAGAATGAAATGGCAGCTATATTATATGAACTGTTGGCTCACAGGTTTAAAACCTCATTGAGAGAGGGAATCATGAACTGGAGAGAGGTCCATGCAGTGCCAATATTTATTCAAGTAAGGTTAAAAACAAGGAATTATTAATTAGTTAAGTTGACTTCAGTTGAAGGCTCATTGATGAAAGATATTATGGATATGAACACTTGCAAAGAGCAGAAGTTATGAAGCAATCCTATTATGGCTTTTGGAAGTGATGTTCCTGCCTCACTAATGTAACATGAGATTTAAGGACACAGGCTGCACATAGGTTAAAAAAAAGGGTCATTTATTCCACCACCATCAAAGCTGTATAAACTCACAAGGGAAGGCTTAACTTCAAGGAACAGACTACTTACAGTGAATATCCATGGCTGATGCTCTGGATCTCTGCCCTATTCATGACCTCAGCTCCTCCAACGCAGTGACATACCGGTCTTGTACTTCTGCTACAATTCCTTGCTGCTGCCCTGCTCTCCTCTCTCTCCATGAGGCTTCTCAGGCTCAAGGGTGCTGCCAGTCAGACTGAGTAGATCTCCAATTCCCTTTCCTGGCTCTTTAGCCACTTTCAGGGCCTTCAGGTTGCCTTATTCCCGGCTTTGACTCCTGCCACATTGCAATTCACAAGTCCTGGACTTGTCCTTGCTGCTTTCCTCCTCACCTTGTGGCATCTTGCTCCACTCTCAATATGCCAAAGACACATTTCCTGACAGGGAGGGATCCACAGAGGCTGACCATTTCCCTTAATCAGTGCTCTCTCCCTCTGTCGCTTGTCAGGAAGATGTAATAATTTTCATGATGTTACTGAAATTTATTGTAGAGTAATAGTGGGATCCGTGCCTATGATGTGCCTAAGCCTGTGTGTGTGTGTGTGACTTAATTGAATTAAAGGCAGTTGTTCTGAAGGCTTTTATGTAACAGGAGGTAAGCTAGATTAGAAATGTTAAGTAGGCAAACGTAGGTGTAAAGGGACCATTTGCTTTTTTTTAAATAAATTGGACTAGATTGATTTCAAATGCGGGGTGAAATGTTTCACCTAGCCAGGGGAAGTTAAGAAACAGTGTGTTTATTTTTCCTAAGGATTACTGCTAAAATTGCTACTATGAGAATTTTTTATTATTAGCAAAGTCCAAATACAATGAAACAATGAGAATTTGCATTCAAAGGGAAAATATGGATAAAGGAGAGAAGGCTGTGTGCAAGGGAAGGAATTCTAAGATCTAACAAGTGTGAAAAACCTTCAGCATCTGTGCCTCAAGCTGCTGTCTACAAAGGACTGAAATTAAGAAAACTCACTTTGAATTGGATTGTCAGGAAACCTATGTGTCCTACTGTTGCCTTAATGAAAGTGTAACTGGGAGCTAGATTATTTAGGGGAATTAGAAGTTATGATAGTAGTAATTTGTAGATCTATTTGTGTACTTAAAATCATTTCTTCTATTAATAAAGGTTTAATTTAGTTTTATAAGAAACCGATAAGACTCAGTGTTCTTATTACTACTGAATTCAAGGCACGCATCTTGAAATTTATACAAACTGCAAAACAGTTGTGGCAGTTGTTTCAAGTTTCCCTTTGGGATTTGAGCAGCTCAGTATTTACAAACGGCTATGCCATAATATGCTACCTGCTGCCGCAGGCCCCGCTGCATGAACAAGGTGACATTTTGTTTTTGAAAAGGTAACAAAGTTGGTGAATATTAAGATCGATGAGGGAGGACAGCGAATGTAGTGTATTTGGAATTTCAAAAAACATTCAAGAAGATGCTACACAAGAGATTATTGCACAAAATTAGGACTCTTGGGATTGGGGATCATGGAAGATCATGGACCGAGGATTGGTTCAAGGAAAGAAAACAGGATAGGAATAAATGGGTCATTTTGCATTGCCAGCCTATAACTAGTGGGATGTCACAAGGATAAGGCCTTGCGCCTCACCAGTAACAATCTATGTTAATGGCCTAGTTGAAGGAATTGAGTGTAATGTATCCAAGTTGGTTGATGATACAAAGTTGGACAGGAATGTAAGGAGGAGGATGCAAAGAGGATGCGGAGAAACTAACTAAATGGGTAAGAATATGGCAGATGGAATAGAATGTGGCCAAATGTGAAGTTATCCACTTAGATAGGAAAATGAAAAAAACATAGGGGAGAATTTTCCCGTCGGCTTGCGAGGGTGGGCCTGGCACACCGATGCGTGAAATGAGGCGCGGTGACATCGGGCTTGTGCCCCAACGTCACCGCCTGTCATTCAGATCTTTCGCCTGGCAGGCACGCGCCAGAGGTAGCTGCGTGCCCACCAAACTGTCAAAGGCCTGTTAGGGTCAATAAAAAAACAACTGAAGTCATTATCAATGCTGCCCGTCCAGCCTTAAGGTTGGCGGGCAGGCGAACAGCCCAAGCAGCCTTCGCATTTTTCTGGAAACCTCACCCACCGGTGGGATGAGGTTTCCTGAAGGTTTTATTAAATAAATAAATATTTAATTTTTTCACATTTCATAAACATGTCCCAGCTCATGTGACACTGTCACTCCCATCCGACAGGGAGAAAATCCTCCCCTTAACATTTCCGAGAAACAGGGAAATGTTTGCATTCACAGGACCCTCAATGGCCTTGGATATGAATCAAAGCAAGTTAACATGCAGGTGCAGCAAGCAATTAGGTAGATAAATGGTACATTACCATTATGTTACAAAGAGATTGGAGTATAAGAATAAAGGAATCTTACTGCAATTATGTAGGATATTGGATTACTAGACTGATTGCTGGGATGAGGAGATTGTCCCATAAGGAGAGATTGAGTTGTCTATGCCTATATTCCCTGGAGTTTAGAAGAACGAGAGATGATCTAATTGAACCATATAGAATTCTAATAAGACTTGATTGGGTAGATGCAGAGAAAATGTTTCTCCTGGCTGGGGAAACATGACAGGGGTTTTTGAATGTTGAAGTTTGCTGTCCCATCATCAAAGGGGAATGCATCCGGGGAGCATTAGTTGTTTGGAGGTGTGACTTCCACGCTTCACTCAGGTGGAAGCCCACACTCAGAGAGCTGATTGGCTGGCGGTTCTCTAGCCCCAGCAGTGCAAGTGGTAGTAGTGGCCAGGATTGGGAATGCAAACAGCCCCCAGGTTCTTTCCCGGAGTCCAGGATCAGCTAAGTGCGGAGGTCCTTGTGGCAAAGAGAGGAAGTGAGGCTTGAGGGAAGCAGGGAAAAGGGGTGGGTGGAGCATCCATGGGGGGATGCCTGAAGTGGAAAGGGGCCCTTGAGGGAGGCTTCCCCTCCTTCCAGCCTGAGGCCCAAGCAGGGTGACTTGTTGGACTACCCCCTGCCCCTGAACTCCTCCTGCTAGTCTCAAAATTGAGACCAGCCAGGAAGCAGCCCTGAAGTGATCAGTGATTGGTTAGTTAAGGGCCTCAATTGGAATGGAGGCAAGTTGGTCCTCAGCAAATTATTCAGCTCATTGAGTATACTCAAAACTGAGGTTGATAGATTTTTAGGCACCAAGAGCGTAAAGGGGAATGAGGGTAGCGTGGAAGTGTGGAGTTAAAGATCAGGCATGGTCTTGTTGAATGGTGGAGCAGACTTAAAGGGGAAAAATGCATACTCCAGCTCCTATTTCTTATGTCTTTTTGCAGCCTGGCAGATATTGTGCAACTTGATTTCCAGAAAGTCTGAGATAAATTGTCACAGAGGAGGCAGATGAGGTTTCATTCTGTGCATTTGGTGAGCAGATGTTATGTTGGTTTATGCAGACAGAAATAATTAATATAAGTGGCTATGCATGATCTCCAATTACAACTGGAGTTTCTCACGTGTTCATAGTGAAATCATTTCTCTTCACCACCTTTGTCAATTATTTTGATGAAATCATCAAAGAATAAGCTTGTTGATAACACAAAGGTATAGATGGATGTTGGTAATGTATATAAATGACTAAACTGATCCAATGTTATTGTGCAAATAGGTCCATGCATGACTGACATACTTCAATGTTCAAAAATGCTGTTTGATGCATTTGGATTTATACAATGAATTCATTGAAAAAGTGAAAGCTATGTGGAATACATCATGTATAAGTTTTATTGTATCTTCTTAAGTGATTTTTTTTTCCCTTTCAGTATAAATAAAGGGTGCTTAGTACTGGATCTTGGTACAAATGGGGAAGTACAGAGAGTGAAACAAAGCATTTTGAAGTGTCTGGCACTTTCATAAAACTATAAAGGCAACAAAAATAAAAGAAGAAATCCCTAGAGAATTTTAAACATTGGAATAATTTGTATTTCATTTTGTAAAACTTATGAAACAATACTTTTATAGAATAGCAATGTCAAAGTAGCCAGAAGCGGGAATCAGATTAAACTTGAATGTGCCAGCCATTTAATAGCATGAATTCTTGCTTCCCACCACCACTGCTTCTACATGGGTAGATTTTGACAAGGGATCCTTCACAACATCAAAAACTTTGAGAGAAGCACAAAAGATTAATCTATTAATTCTCCAATTTCGGGACAGGTTGTTTAAGGAATTGGGCATTTATGAACAGATCAGAGAGAACCAACAACGATCTGTATAACTGGGGGATGGTGATGACGATGGCATATTGGTGTTGTCACTAAACTAATAACCTAGAGACACAGGATAATGCTCTGGGGATCTAGGTTTGTATACCACCACAGCAGATGGTGGAATTTGAATTCAATAAAAAAAATCTGGAATTTAAAGTTGTAATCTGATTGTTGTAAAAACCCATCTGGTTCACTAATGCCCTTTAGGGAAGAAAATCTGTCATCCTTACCTGATCTGGCCTACATGTGACTCCAGACCCACAGCAATGTGGCTGACTCTTAAATGCCCTCTGAAATGGCCTAGCAAGCCACTCAGTTGTATCAAACCACTACAAAGCCTCACAAAAGGAATGAAACCAGACGGACCACTCGGCATCGACCTAGGCACCGGAAATGACAAGGGTAAACTGAGCCCTGTCGACCATCCTTACTAACATCTGAGGGCTAGTGCCAAAATTGGGAGAGCTGTCTCACAAGCTAGTTAAGCAACAGATAGTTATCCTCACAGCATCATATCTTACAGATAATGTCCCAGACACCACCATCTGGGTATGTCCCGTCCCACTGGCAGGACAGACCCAGCAGAGGTGGTGGAACAGTGGTATTCAGTTGGGAAGGAGTTAACCTGGAAGTCCTCAACATTGACTCTGCACCCCCATGAAGTCTCAGGGCATCAGGTTAAACATGGGCAAGGAAACCTCCTGCTGATTACCACATAACGCCCTCCCTCAGCTGATGAGGAAGCACTGAGTGTGGCAGGGGCAGAGTATACTCTGGGTGGGGGATTTCAATGTCCATCACCAAGAGTGGCTCTGTAGAACTACTACTGAACAATCTGGCCAGGTCCTAAAGGGCATAGCTGCTAAAGGGCATAGTTTGCGGCAGGTGGTGATGGAACCAACAAGAGACAAAAACATACTTGACCTCATCCTCACCAACCAAAATGCTGTAGATGCATCTGTCCATGACAGTATCAGTAGGAGTGACTACCACACAGTCATTGTGGGGACGAAGTCCTGCCTTCACGTTCAGGATACCCTCCATCATGTTGTGTGGCACTACCACCATGCTAAATGGGATAGGATTCGAACAGATCCAGGAACACAAGACTGGGCATCCATGAGGCACTGTGGGCCATCAGCAGCAGCAGAATTGTACTCGGACACAATCTGTAACTTCATGGCCCAGCACATCCCCCACTCTACCATTACCTTCAAGCCAGGGGATCAACCCTGGTTCAATGAAGAGTGCAGGAGGGCATGCCAGGAGCAGCACCAGGCATACCTAAAAATGAGGTGTCAACCTAGTAAAGCTACATCACAGGACTACTTGCATGCCAGCGATCGACAGAGTTAAGTGATCCTGTTACCAACGGATCAGATCTAAACAGGCTAAGCCTACCACATTTGATCATAAATGGTAGGTGGACAATTAAACAATAACTGGAAGAGGTGTCTCCATAAATATCCCCATCCTCAATGAAGGGGGAGCCCAACACATCAGTGCAAAAGATAAGACTGAAGCACTTGCTACAATCTTCAGCCAGAAGTGCTGAGTGGATGATCCGTCTCGGCCTCCTCCAGAGGTCCCCAACGTCACAGGTGCCGGTCTTCAGCCAATTCGATTCACTCCACCTGATATCAATAAACAGCTGAAGGCACTGGATACTGCAAAGGCTATGGGTCCTGATAATAGTCTGGCAATAGTACTGAAGACTTGTGCTCCAGAACTTGCCGTGCCCCAAGCAAAGCTAGGCATCTACTGGGCTATGTAGAAAATTACCCATGTATGTCCAGCACACAAAAAGCAGGATGTATCCAACACACCAACTGCTGCTCCATCAGTTTACTCACAGTCATCAGTAAAGTAATGGAAGGGGTGATCAACAGTGTTATCAAGTGGCACTTGCTTAGCAATAACATGCTCACTGATGCCCAGTTTGGGTTCCGCCAGAGTCACACAGTTCCTAACCCCATTGCAGCCTTGGTTCAAACATGAACAAAACAGCTGAACTCCCGAGGTGAGGTGAAAGTGACTCCCCTTGATATCGAGGCCACATTTGACCGAGTGTGGCATTAAGGAGCCCTAATAAAACTGGAGTCAGTGGGAATCGGGAGAAAACTCTCCACTGGTTGGGGTCATTCCTAGCACAAGGGAAGATGGTTGTGGTTGTTGGAGGTCTATCACCTGAGCTCCAGGACATCCCTACAGTAGTTCCTCAGAGTAGTGTCCTCAGCCCAACCACCTATAGCTGCTTCTTCAATGACCTTCCTTCCATCGTAAGGTCAGAAGTGGGGATGTTCGCTGATAATTGCACGATGTTCAGCACCATTCGTGTCTCCTCAGATAATGAAGCAGTCCATGCCAAATGCAGCAAGACCTGGACAATATGCATTCTTGGGCTGGCAAATGGCAAGTAACATTCATCAACAAGAGAGAATCTAACCATTGCTCCTTGACATTCAATGGCATTACCATCACTGAATCCCCCACTATCAACATCCTGGGGGTTACAATTGGGTAAATTTTTTAGCTCGGTGGGCATGCCCGACTCACTTGAGCATAAATTGAGCCCAGTAGATGCCAGTGTTGTAGCTGTACTGGAACAGCTTGGCTAGGGGCACGGCAAGTTCTGGAGCACAAGTCTTCATTTCACTCGGGCAAGAGTCCCGACTTCAACGCCCAGTTGCACCATATTTCGTTTGGCGGACGCACGCCAAAGTCAGCAATGCACCAACCAACAATTGAAAGGTCTGTTAAGGCCATTAAATGATCAATTAACTTGAATTTTTCGCTGCCCATCTAACCTTGTGGTTGGCAGGGAGGCGCAAAGGCCAAGCGGCCTTCGGGCTCTTTAGACGGGATGAGTTTTCCTAAAGCACATCCAAAAACGTTCACTCCCTCCATCACTGACACACAGTAGAAGCAGTGTGTACCAGCAGCAGATGCACTGCAGGAATTCACTAAGGCTCCTTAGCCAGCGCCTTCCAAACCCACGACCACCACCTCTGCAAGGACAAGGAGCAGCAGATAGATGGGAAAACCACCACCTGGAAGATCCCCTCCAAGTCACTCACTGTCATGACTTGGAAATATATCGCCATTCCTTCACTGTTGCTGGGTCAAAATCCTGGAACTCCCTTCCTAACAGAACTGTGGCTGTACCTACACCACATGGACTGCAGCGGTTCAAGGAGGCAGCTCACCACCACCTTCTCAAGGGCAACGATGGATGGGCGATAAATGCTGGCCCAGCCAGTGAAGCCTACATCCCGTGAATGAATAAAAAGAAAACTAATCAAACTGAATTTTTTTAAGGAGGTCATCAATGATGTAAATAAAAGAATGTTAATGGATGTCCTTTCTATAAACTCCAGAGGACATTCAATATGATTCCACACAAGCACATAGAACAAGATGTGAGATTATGGGGACTAGGAACCGTCAGAGACAGATCGGAATTAAAAGTGCATGAGCTCAGTTTTTTCTTTTATTAAAACTGCTTCTTCTGCTTCTGCTTGCAGACTCCTTCTGCTGGTACAATCCTGTATGGCAACTTCAAGTGAACAATATATACAACGTTACACTTTTCAGACCACTACAGCATTATAATAGGGACAACTTTTTGACAAGGGTAGGAAATTGGCTAGCAGGTATGAAACAAAGAATCATGATAATAGGCAGAGTATAACTCGTGGTGCTCCCTAGGAATCTGTACTGGGGTTTGAGCTTGTCATTATATGGGCCACTGGTGGGTGGTAAAGCTAATGGTTGGACTCATAAATTAGGATGGTGTGCCTGCCCACCCCAATCCCCAACATGATTTTACATGAATCAGGGAGGTGTAGGGTGGGTCACCTGCCTGTGGGCCAATTAAGGCCTTTAAGTGGGCAATTAATGCTCACTTATGGGGTTCATCCCATTGCCATTCTGAATTAACAGACAGTGGAGAGGCCAGTGCTCAATATGCAGCCCGGCCCAGGTTTAATCCTGCTGGCTGGCCAGTTAAAGTTGGGAATGCCTCGAACTAAACCCTTGGCGCCAATCGGAGGCCCCTCCCCACAATAATTCCTCCCCACATTCACCGTCCCCCGCTGCACTGTCCAACATGCCCTCCCATTCCCCCCTTTTCCAGGCCTGGCCCCAGGGAGATCCTGGACATACCTGAAGGTCCGGATCCATCGCCAAGCACCACGCCCTTGGGCTACCCGCAGCACCAGCAGTGGCCATCATTCCTGCTGGTGCTGCTGATGTGCAGAGAAGCTGGCCTCCGATAAGGTGGGACTTCCTCCTGGAGATGCACCTAAATCCCATTCTCATTCTGATTAAAGGGCCATTCCCAGAAAAATTAAAGCAGGGCAAGCCAGCTAAGCGGAGGTGGGCTTACCCCTGACATTTACACTGGAGTGTGGGGAGCCTGTCCTCACCCTATAATCAAGTTCTATATGTATGAACCACTTAAATGAAGGAAAAGAGAGGGAGCTATATATCCAAGTTTTCAGGTGTCACAAAGTTAAGTAGCAAAGAGGAAGTTGCAAAGTAATATTGAAGGATTATGCGAGTGGGGAAATAATTGTGATAGATGGAGTTCAACAGGTCATCCACTAAGAAAGATATATCAAAGTTTTTTCTAAATGAGGAGAAGGTATGAACTGTGAGGGAGCAGATAGATTTAGAGATTCTTGTACAAAAATGACTAAAAACTAATAGTACAAAAAATAGTTTCGAAGCTCACAGAATGTTAGCTTTCATGTCAAGGGGGTTAGGTTGTAAAACGAGTGGAAGATATTTCATAGTTGCATAAAGCTTTGATTAGACTGCATCTGAGGTGCAATGTTTAAATCTGAGCACTGCACCTTAGGAAATATATATTGTTGTTGGAAGAGGTACTGTGCAGATTCAACAGGGTGATACTGGATATAAAAGGGTCAAATGATGAGAATAATTTACATAACTTATATTCCTTTGAGTTTAGAAAATTAAGGGCAAAATAATTGGGCTGCTTAAGATGTTTAAAGAATTTGTTGCGGCAGTCTTCCCTCATTCAAGACCATGGTTTGTGCCATGGTGGTCACCTCTGTGTTAAGCATCGCCCGATGAGGCCCCGGAGCCCCACCCTGGGATGGCAGCCTGCACTGCTCTTGCTGCAGAGGAAGACAGTGGCAGGAATTTTCCAGCCCCCTGCGGCAGGGCCGGTGAGCCATTGAAATCTCTGTTCACATCAACGGGGCCAGAAGGTCCTGCCAGCGTGAGGGGCTGGAAAATTCCAGCCGCTGGGCTGAGGAGGTGCACAATTCACCAGCCTCTGTTTTCTCTGGGTCCCCTTCTTGGCCAGCTGAGCTTTTCGTTTCTGCTCAACTCTTCCAATGCCCTTCCAAACAGTAACCTCCAGAGGCCACAACTGTCAGCGACTGTCTCCCAGTTGCCAGTGTCAATATCCGCCATCTTCATATCTAGTTTGCACGTGTCCTTGTAGGGGAGTTGTGGACATCCAGAAGGCCATTACCCAGTGGCCAGTTCACCATACAGAAGATCTTTAGATATACGTGTTGTCATCCATCCGGTGAATGTTGCCAAGCTAGTGCAGACATTGTTGACTTAGCAATGAGTGTATACTGATGGAATCAGCACAGTCCAGGAACTCTGAGTTGGTGACCTTGTCCTGTCAAGAAATGCTGAGGATATGTCTGAGACAGCAAAGGTGGAAACTGTTCAGCCTCTTCTCCTGTCTAGCATATGTTTTCCAGGTCTCACCATTGTAGAGGACGGAGGCTTTGCAGACTAGCAGTTTAGTGTTCTCAGTCAGATTGCCACTGTTCCACACTCTCATACTGAACTACAGCTTTTGCAACGTGTATTGATTTCAACATGAAGTGACAGACTTCTCAGGATGTGGTGCCTGGGTATATGAAGCTATCAACAACCTCCATTGTCACACTATCAATGCTGATAGATGTTCCTCGCTGCTGAAGGTGTTTCTCAGTAATGGAATGCTAGTGCGGCATTGCTAAAGTAGAGCAACTCTGATGAGGACTTGGCGCATATTTGTCTAGGATCTCAGTTGAGCTTTCTATCAGTTCCAGTGTGTAAGTGGACACCCTTGATAGATGACCTGAAGGTATGTGGCAGCAGCAAAGAGAAGAATATGCCAAAGAGTTTCCTTGTAAGAACACAAACCTGTTTGACATTGTTATGTAAAAAGGAGAGCACAATGAGTAGCTTCAGCCGACAGCCAATTTTCTCCAGCAGCTTAAATAGACCACCTCTGCTTACATGGTTGAATGCCTTGGTGAGATCAATGACGACTTATATAGTGGCCTCCTTTGTTCAAGGCATTTCTCTTGCAGCTGCCAGACTGAGAAGATCATGTCAATTGTGGATTCCAGTTCTGAGACCACACTGGGATTCAGGATAGATGCATTAAGCCAGGATCTGCTGCCTGACAAGGGCAACACAGGCAAATGCTTTTCCCATGATGCTCAGCAGGGAGAAGCCTTAATAGTTGTTGCAATTACTGTGGTTGACTTTGTTCTTCCATAGAGTCACAATCTTTGCATCACACATATCCTGAGGCACTACCTCCTCCCTCCAACATGCTGATTCTGCAGGTGTGCAGGTTTCCCGTGCTTCCTGAGATCAGGTGGTATAGCATCAGCACCTGGTGCTTTGTCCATGGCAAATGATTCAATTGCTTTACTAAACCCCTCCAATGTGGCTTCAATATCCAGCTCTGCCATTATAGGTGGGCTTTCTGTGATGTCTAGAGCTCCCTTGATGACAGTGTTCTCCCTAGAGTACAACTCAATGTAGTGTTCCACCCATCTCTCCAACTGTTTATTGGTGATGACCTCCCCTACCTTTGTTTTCCATGGAGCTATTTTATTTGCTGATGGGCCTCATGCCTCTTTGATTCTCTGTGTCGAAGGACATCTGGATATTCTTGCTGAATTGTAAGCAGCAGTCATTGGATCACCACCTATCAATGTGTTGGACTTTACTTTGTCTGGTTCTTAATCCATTCAGAGCATTCATGCTCGGATCCCGAATTAATGAGAGCAGACCGCTTGGCTTCAATGAAAGGTTCCACCACAGTGATGTTAGCCTCAAACCAGTCAACTCTTCTCCACTCTTGTTTCCAATATGTTGAAAATGCAGTGTTATAGATGGTGTGATAAATTATGTTCCATTTTGCTCCTGTGCTCTGTGTAGGAATACTCTAGAGCCCCTGTTCAATTGAGTCAAGGAACATTTTTTATTATGTGGGCCTGCAGTTTTACTAACATTGATAATAGGATTGCATTTCTACTGTAAATGAAAAACTTCAAGGATTGCATCCTAACCCTAGTGCACACCAGGTCAGTAATCTATATCATAGTCAATAGCATGATTGCTGCATGTGTTAAGAATGCTGTTCAGAGAGTCATGTCTGGTGATGATCAGATCCAGCTGGTGAGAATGCCCTGATCTTGAATGGCTACAGGATACCTTTTGGTATGGTTTGTGCTGAATAAGTTAGTCAAAGCTTACAAGTAGCAGAAAAACTCAAGTAGTCCCTGTCCATTCTCATTTATCTTTCCCAGACCCTGATGTCCGAGGCAGGAGGGCTATGCTCATGGTTCGCACCCACGCTTGCATTGAACTACCCTATTAGGTAAAGATGTTGCAACTTAGGGATTCTGCTAATAGCAGCATCAAGCTCCTCATGGGGTTAACAGGCCCTGTTTGAGTTGAGAGGCAGATGGAGAGAACACGTTCTGAATCATTTGTAATAGGTTCTATCTTCAAGAGCATTGAGTTCCTTAGAGCCAAGCCTATACCTTGCTCATGCATTTCCTCTAAACTCTTCCTTTGCCAGATGAACGTGTAATGGTTTTCTGTTTGTGGCCCAGTCTCAGTGGGCCTGGTCTTTGTAGGGAAAATGTGTCAATGTTCAGTCTATCAAGTTCCATATCAATCACAGCTGTTGTGTGCCTGTTATTGACCAGCTGCAAGTTGTCTATCAATCCTGTGCACAGCTTATCAATCGAGGAGTTGGCATCTTCTTTCTTTTTGTTTGTTTTGTTTGTTTGCAGTGCAATAGAGCAAATACTCTTGTTGACCAAGGACTCTAAGCTCCAAGCACTGATTGAAGCAGATGAACTTAGTAGTCAGGGGCTGCATGACTTGATGGGGGCAGTGGCTGACCAGGGGGACACAATGGTCCCTCCCATCATCAGAGAAAGCCTGTAGAACCTGTTCTCAACACCCACTGAGTTGGGCTTGTCACTCCCAACTGCTGTCCCCCATATTTTGTTAATGCTCTGCAGTGAAACTGGAGTGCTGTCTCCAGATGCAAACCTGAGCAAGATTTATGGAGATCCTCAGTTGCCCAAACATCAGAGTCCCCTCTCAACCTCCTTGGTTGGTTCCAATGGATTGCGAAGCACTACATTTGGCACCAGCTTGGTTGCAGGACTTACTGGAAAGGTAACATATTCAAATACCAGTCCACCTTTGGGCTCCACTTCAGATGTTTTGTCAGGATTTACTCCCTTAGTCTTCAACTCACTCAAGATATCCACAAAGCCATGCAGCTATTCGCCCAATGGAGCTATTGGAAGTTTGGTTTGTGAGTGCCAGGGGATGTCCACAAGTCGGTGGGCCTGTGCACTGCATGTCTGGGGACCAAACTTTCTCTGAGTTCCCCTGAAGCTTTAGCCTCGGCTGCGAAGGACCCAGTTTTTGTGTGTTGCTATGAAGAGGCAGAGCTGAGGTTTGCTGATGGAGAGACTGTGTACTGACAGGGAAAGATTTGTACTTTTGGCCGTCTGTTTTATATCACTTCTAGCCAGCAGTGTGGGCCAAAAATGAGAGCAAACTAGCACACAAATGTGTAAAGCATGCCAACTCTCTTCAAGCTAGATGTAGCACACTGGACACACAATTAAAGCATTTGATTATGTGGATACAGAGAAGCTGTTTTCTCTGATTGGGATAACCAGAACAAGGAGGACAACTGAAACATTAGAGTTAGGCCATTAAGGAGTGATGTCAGAAAGCACTTGTTCACATAAAATGTTGTGGAATTCTGGAACTGTTTCAGGCATAAAAAAACTGTTGAGGTTGGGAATTAATTGAAAACTTACCATAGATGTCATCCTATAAGTCAACCAAAAATCCCTCCAAATATAGGGTTCGATTTAGACACAAGTATAAAAGTGAACCATCAGTGATTGTTTTGCCAACTTTGTCATTTGCCACATGGGTCTGCTCTGTGGGAAGTGTCTGTGATGAAAGTATCATAATTTTCATAATATTTATCTGGTTTATTGTGAAGTAGGTTGCTAGGTGCTTGACATGCTAATGAGTAAACATGGATGCTGGCTTAGCATGTAAGGTGTGAAGGAAATTTGAATTTTTAGATAAATGAAGAGATTTGGATTTCAAAGGGATCTTAGTCTGTTTACGACTAGCTAGATAAGCAAGGCTAAGGAATGTGTTTATTTTTCCCAAAGATTACTGATAATATATTAGCAACTTTAAGATTTTTATATTATGAGGAAGGTACAGTTTTAATGACATATGGAATAATAGAATTTACATATTAAAAAGATAGAAACATATATAAAGGAGAATGAAAGACTATGGGCTAGATTTTCTATGCCTGCCCACCACCGGAATCATCCAGTCCCTTCACAAGTCCATGGAACTCTGGCTGAGGCACCGCCTCACCCACGATGGGTCCCACCCATGACAGGGCTGGAAAATCCTGGCCCATGTGTCAGAAGGCCATGTAAGATCTAACAGGTGTGTGTGAAATAGTCTTAATGAAACCTCCAGCATTTGTGCATAAGTCTGATATATAATGAACCTGAAGTTGCGAAAATCCTCTTGGAATTCCACTGTCAAGTGGGTATTGTGTTAACTTGCTGATTCTGTTTTAAATCTAAAATCTATTCTGGACTGTTGTCTTAAAGGGATTGTAACTGGGGGTCAGGTTAATTATGAATTTAGGAGTTATTATAGTGGTAAGTAATTGTAGTCTTATGCATGTGCTTGGAATCTTTTATATTTTGTTAATAAATATTTTAATTTAAGTTTTAAAATCTGTAAAGGTCTTGGTGGACTTATAACTTCTGAATTCAGTGCACACATCTCCTCATAAATACAAATTGCAAAGCCATTGTGATAACACGACCAAGATTCCCTTGTGAATTTGGTATACCTGGCACACATCATCTGCCACATCATAACAGTGTCTTAAACTCTGATGCATATTAGTAACACAGCCCTTATCACCTGCTTGATCCTTTGCACCCAGTTATAAAGTATAAGCAAGTAAACCATCCATTTGTGAGGTGGAAAATTGAGCTGGTTTGCTAATGCAAGAATAGGATGTTGTTGCTGAAAAGGAGGGGATTCAGGGGAATGGGATGGGGGGAAGGGTGGGGGTGAAATCAACTTTTATGCAGAGTATACTGTTATGACCACAGCTGGTGTTAAATGTTGCACAAACCAAATCCCAGAGGGAAACGGGTTACTGGCCATAACCCTTGTTTAGTATTCTGAAACCGAGAAGAACATGTACCAATATCAGCAGTAAGAGGTTTAGTGACAATTTAGGGATTTTAAAATTAAAAGTAGAAGTTTTACTCACAAAAATAAAAGAGAACTTAAGCACACAAGATTACAATTACACAATGAGGGTCACTCTTACAAAACATTCTCCCCAAAAACTCTCTACTTCGTCAAATCCACAAGTAAACACCTTCCAGGCGAACGCAAGTTCCGTCGAAGGGTCCTGAGGACTCGAAACGTCAACTCTTTTCTTCTCCGCTGATGCTGCCAGACCTGCTGAGTTTTTCCAGGTAATTCTGTTTTTGTTTTTGTACTCTCTTATTGATGTCTGCTACGAAAGCCAGTAATGTTACACAAGGCAAACTGCTGTAGCTTCAGTCAAGGTGTACCACATGACCCTTACCTTCTTCCGCTCTGTGATGGAATCCACTTCAAAATAAAACTGTTTGCTGCAGCCCAAGACATTTTTGGCTTGATTGGATGGGTGATTCAAACTGAATCCTCTCTCAGACCAGAGTCCAGCTATCTCCAGCCATCTCCAGCTCAACATTTATCCACAGTAACTCTAATATACCTTTCTCACTTTCATCTCTGCTCTCATACCTCTTTGAAACTCAAACCCTTCCAAATGTAACATCTTTCACGCTTCCACCTTGTCTTTGCTTTTGGGTCAATAAAATATAATATCCCTGCTACTGTTTACCTATGGAAGATGCAAACATGCTCTTTTCACCACTGGTTCCCCATTGATGTTCAAACAAACTCTCAACTTATCTAAAATGCAAACGTTAGCTCTAATCTATTTACTTGCACTTCAAACTTAGCACCTCTATCCTTTTTCATGTTTCAAACCCTCCCCGCCCCACCAGACAACCTGACAAATTCTGTCCAGCTTAATTAAATCACACACGGACACACACAAACACCAAGCCTTCTTTGCAGAATAACACAATGTTCCCCAAAATATTTAAAAAGTAACATCCATTCTGACAATATGCAAGAACATGATTTTTGGGGCCAAAAAATTAGGGACCTTTTATATACTGTGTCAACTTATACACCATGAAAACTGATAGCAGTTAGGAAAGGTCACTTAGGGTTATGGAACCAAGGTTGATAAATGGAATTAAGATGCTGATCAACATAATGTAATTGAATGGTGAAAGGTTTGAAGAGATGAATGGCCTACCCCTATTAATTAGTCCCTATGAACTAACTTCAAGGAAACTTCACATAATACATGCCTACTCATATTGTTTTTCTGCTCTTTTATCTTACCTATATAATATATACCAATAATATTACTGAATTTGGCAACATTTGAAAGCCCAGGAACAAATCCAAAAATAATTAAATTATATCAACTGTGACAAATAAAAAAGCTCTTGACAACCTATGTTTGTTATATATTGTATTTTCTGCAAATATCTCTAAAGAACTAGGAATTAATTAGCTAGGAACTAATTGTTATGTGAAAGTGTTCCAGGGGGCCAATTTAACAGCTGCATGAGGGATTTGTGTGTTATGTAACAGAACCAGTTCAAACTGGCCTTTCTTGTGTACAAGGCAGCATATGCCAAATATTAACCATAAAGAGCTCGCATCTTTCCAACCTTAAAGTGTTATCCAAGAGACAACAAGAACACGGCATTTATGCTTATCTACTGATTTACCATAATAGCAGTTATGGGTTGAATTCTTCGGTCAGCAAGCGGGGGAGAGGCCAACACATAAAATGATGCACAGTGACATCAGCGGGGGGGGGGGGGGGGGGGGGGGTGGCGTCACGACATCACCGCACGTCATTTAGATTTTCAGTTCGGCGGGCGCGCAGCTGACTTGGCTGTGCACCCGCCGAACTATCAAAGGCCTATTAAGGCCATTAAAACCTAATTAACTCAATTAAATGAGCTGCCCGTCCAACCTTAAGGTTGGCGGGCAGGTGTAGAGCCCAGGTGTCCTTCGCATTTTTCATGAAACCTCATCCACAGGTGGGTTGAGGTTTCATGATGTGTTTTGAAATTGAATAAAAATTTTACATTAACTCTTTGACATGTCCCAGCTCATGTGGCAGTGTCACAGGAGGGGACATGTTTTAAAAGTTTTTTTTTCTCCTTTATTTAAAGTTACACATGTCAACCTGTTCTCCCTGAGGCATGGAGGTGCCTCGAGGAGATTTCTGTGCTCTTCCGCACGCATGCGCAAAAGAGCACAGGAAATGATTCAAGGAATCCCACCCCCACCTCCCACCCCCCAACTCCCCGCCTGCACAGGGAGTGCATAGCGCTTCCAGGCAAGCATCAACGATGGGCGGGCCTTAATTGGCCTGCCCACATAAAATGGCGGTGCAGCGCCAATCAAGGGCACAGATCAGATTTGCTCCCACCCCCACCCCCACCCACCCCAGTACAGCCCCCCTCAACGGGGGGAACATTTTTCCCTATGTGTTTTCCATTCAAGTACTTGATATCCTGTCATCTCTCCAGGGAATGGCCTAAGTCTGATCCCCACCATGCCCACCATTTAGGCAGCACTTGGACTATTAAACCCCAATACAGTGAGGAGGAAACATGCACACATGTCTGTCTAGAAGTGTGCTACCCACCATATTGTGTAAGAACAAACAACTGGCATCCTTTACCCATACTTGAAGAGTGCATTAGACTCTTTGCATATGCAAGAAAGGGACCTAAGACTTTTTTTGAGGATTCTATCTAAGAAGGGTTTTCAGTGAGGCATATCGCAGGCCACGTTCAACAAAACTAGACCTAGTTATCAATTGCAGTACAGAAGATAAAAACTTACCTCACCATAAGCAACAGTATTCTTCCCAATCCTACACTGAACCCTCCCCACACAATCTGATCCCTGCCTCGGGTGGCGACCACACCAAATCCTGTCCATTTACTTCCCACAGAGATGAAAGTTCTGTGAGAATAGGCGGATAGGAGGAGGTGATGTGTTTGGGAACGCAAAGTCGGGAAACGGTCTGACTTGCATTTCCTGAAGGAGAGGGGAAGACCTGGACCAATGTTTCCCCCTGTGGGGGAATATAGTACTATGCAGCGCTGTTTCAAAAAAGGGGCTCCCTTTAAGATGGAGATGAGGAAGAATGTCTTCTTTCAGAGGGTTGAGAATCTTTGGAATTCTCTTCCACAGAGAGCAGCAGAGGCTGAGCCATTGAATGTGTTCAAGGCTGAGTTAGAAAAAATTTTGATCTACAAAAGAGTCAAGTGTTGTGGCGGCAGGCAGGAAAGTGGAGTTAAATCCACAATCAGGTCAGCCATGATCTTATTGAATGGCGGAGCAAGTTTGAGAGGCCAAATGACCTAGTCCTATGTCTGTTTCTCATGTTCTTTTGTTCTTAATCATCTCTACTCGCAACCATCTATCCTCTCCTAGATCCTCTTCTCCCTGATTGCCCTACCTCTCCTTCAACTATGTCCACCAATCAGCTTCCCCACTCTCCTACCTTGACCCCTGGTCCTTCCCCACCTCAGGTCTCCTCACCCAACTTCTATATTATGGTGTCCCAGCCACCGCTGCTGATGCAAGATCCTAATACCCAGCATAAGATGTGACCTTGATTCCTAACTCAATCCCAACCCATGGGCTGAGCTCTGAGTCCTGACACCCAACACAGGCCCCAATCCCAGATCCAGACCCAGATCCCTGACAATGCTAATCTTGCGTGGGGGGTGGCGCTAAAGCTGGAGTGGGCCAAGCATGGGAATGCAACAGCCCGCAGTATTTTTATGAAGCAATCAGATACCCCCTTGCACCTTATGGCACCACAATGTTTTTGCAAAATATCTTTGGCCATTTTCTTGAACTGACACATGCAATCCCTTTAAGGACTTTGGAATTAGGAAAGTCCTGATGGAAGTCATCCCAGAGGAACTTGATTTGACATTCCTAATGCTGTTGTCCTGACTTGTGAAGAATAGGGAGCAGGTGCAGTACAGCCACTGCCAAACAGAGAAGCAACAAACTCATTCAGTACGTCTTCACAAATAATTGGATGTCTCAGTCTGTCAAAGATCTGTTAACTCTCACCAAACTCCCTATAGTCTTAATAAAATCCCTACTCCTCACAGCTAACCTAATTGGGAACTGTGATATCAGGATGTTAACTAATCCTCAACGTTGTAGAAGAGAACCAAGAAGACTTTACTCGACTATTCCAGATTTATCAAAGCTACTTACAAAAATAATATTTAGATCAGTCATTATGTGCATCTCTTGTCATCGCATGAGCTTTTCTTTGCCTTATTTTAACATTTCTTCCACATTCACATGGGAGAGTAGGATGCTGAGTTCCTTAGGAAGAAAATAGTCCTTATCTCAGGACCCTGAGTCCTGGAATGGGCATGAAACAAGATTCTTATTACTAGGGATCAGTAAGACTGCGGACCTCAGATGATTAAAAAATCCATAACTCCCTGTAATAGAACCAACCAAATACCCTTCAAGGTGCTTCACTGAATACTTTCCAATTTTATTGACAATGATAACCTCAAATGCTCTGCCAGGTCATGTGTTTGTTTATTCAATACCTTCACAATGAGTTCATCTTCTGCATGAGATATTGAACTAAAAATTCATTTTTACTTTAAGGTGGATGTCAAAGAAGAGCATTAGGATTCTCGAAGATATCATCCACCAACACCACAAAAACAGACAATCTCACTGCTGTTCTTTGGGACATTGCTGTATGCAAATTTGCTGCCATGTGTTCCTACATAAAAACAGAGATATCTCAAAGATATTTCAATAGTTGTACGGTTCTCTGGGATGTCCTGAGGTTGTGAAAGCCACTGTATAAATGAAAGGTTTTTTTTTTCTTTCTTTGACTGACTTAACTGAATCTCTCCTGAAACAGACCAAGCTTTGTGTGTGCTCCTGTTGTTGCCACTTTCTCCAGGCTGCCTTGCAAAGAGTTGAGCCCTTCCGAGATGTTGGTTCACTGCAGGGTTGTGAACTCCATCATTTCCTACGCAGCTTGGGGGTGGTCGTGTAGAAACTCCATATCTCCTGCTCTGCTAGCATCCTAACCTTCATTGCAGGACCCCTGAAATCATCATTCATAATGCTTCAACTCAACTATCTCAGACTCTAAATGCTCAGCCACATCCACTTGTTTCCTTGTACTCTGTTCCCCACGGATGCACTTCCCCCTCTATGCCATTTCAATCCTCTTGGAGTGGGGTTTTTGGGTTGTTTAATCCAAGGGAGCGGGTTAATGATAGGGTGGCTGAGTGGTAAACAGAGGAAGAGGGGATTGCAAAGAGTTGTACCGGAGAAACCCGACTGTCCCCGTATTTGCTGCATCTTAAGGTTAAAATAGTACTGGTGTGTTTGTAGAGTGTTCTATTGTAATCTGCTGTTTTGTAGGTTACTTTAAGAAACTGGAAATGCATGGAGAGTTTGAATTAAAGAATAAAAACATTAATAAACAAAATCTATACATTCTCACAAACCCACTGAAGGCACAGACAGTTCCACATCTCCATTCTCAACTGCCAGGCCAGAGTGAAGGTCAATCATGGCCATTGTTTTCTCTTCATGTGTGTTAAGTACCAAACATCTCTTCCTCCAGTGACTTACAATTACCTAGCATTATGTGCTGTCTTCACATTATTCAGTCATAAACAGTCAGGACAAGTTAACCCAGGCTGTTTTCATTATAAATGTGGA
The DNA here is from genome assembly GCF_017639515.1 of Carcharodon carcharias. Taxonomy (NCBI): domain Eukaryota; kingdom Metazoa; phylum Chordata; class Chondrichthyes; order Lamniformes; family Lamnidae; genus Carcharodon; species Carcharodon carcharias. Next base: position 142,392,682 of record NC_054477.1, read on the forward strand.
CAAAGCAATTGATAGTGGAAAAAAATGCACAAAAATATGACAAAAGGAGGGAAAGTTTTATCACATGAAAGCCTGCAAACAATAGAGAGTAAATTTAGTTGGAGTGTAAAGCAGATATCCAGCACACGCATGTTCCACTCTCATCAAGTGGATAAGGTTAAACTTAGGAGTCCAATGTAAGTAGCTGTAAATTTATAACTTAGGTAGGTGGATAGGTGGCAAAACAGATAGATAGCTATAAAATAAAAACAAAAAAACTGCGGATGCTGGAAATCCAAAACAAAAACAGAATTACCTGGAAAAACTCAGCAGGTCTGGCAGCATCGGCGGAGAAGAAAAGAGTTGACGTTTCGAGTCCTCATGACCCTTCGACAGAACTTGAGTTCGAGTCCAGGAAAGAGCTGAAATATAAGCTGGTTTAAGGTGTGTGTGTGGGGGGCGGAGAGATAGAGAGACAGAGAGGTGGAGGGGGTTGGTGTGGTTGTAGCGACAAACAAGCAGTGATAGAAGCAGAATATCAAAAGATGTCAACAACAATAGTACAATAGAACACATAGGTGTTAAAGATAAAGTTGGTGATATTATCTAAACGAATGTGCTAATTAAGAATGGATGGTAGGGCACTCAAGGTATAGCTCTAGTGGGTTTTTTTTTTTATTTTTTATTTTATATAATGGAAATAGGTGGGAAAAGGAAAATCTTTATAATTTATTGGGAAAAAAAAAAAGAGAAGGGGGAAACAGAAAGGGGGTGAGGATGGGGGAGGGGACTCACGACCTAAAGTTGTTGAATTCAATATTCAGTCCGGAAGGCTGTAAAGTCCCTAGTCGGAAGATGAGGTGTTGTTCCTCCAGTTTGCGTTGGGCTTCACTGGAACAATGCAGCAAGCCAAGGACAGACATGTGGGCAAGAGAGCAGGGTGGAGTGTTAAAATGGCAAGCGACAGGGAGGTTTGGGTCATTCTTGCGGACAGACCGCAGGTGTTCTGCAAAGCGGTCGCCCAGTTTACGTTTGGTCTCTCCAATGTAGAGGAGACCACATTGGGAGCAACGAATGCAGTAGACTAAGTTGGGGGAAATGCAAGTGAAATGCTGCTTCACTTGAAAGGAGTGTTTGGGTCCTTGGACGGTGAGGAGAGAGGAAGTGAAGGGGCAGGTGTTGCATCTTTTGCGTGGGCAAGGGGTTGTGCCATAGGAGGGGGTTGAGGAGTAGGGGGTGATGGAGGAGTGGACCAGGGTGTCCCGGAGGGAGCGATCCCTACGGAATGCCGATAAGGGGGGTGAAGGGAAGATGTGTTTGGTAGTGGCATCATGCTGGAGTTGGCGGAAATGGCGGAGGATGATCCTTTGAATGCGGAGGCTGGTGGGGTGATAAGTGAGGACAAGGGGGACCCTATCATGTTTCTGGGAGGGAGGAGAAGGAGTGAGGGCGGATGCGCGGGAGATGGGCCGGACACGGTTGAGGGCCCTGTCAACGACCGTGGGTGGAAAACCTCGGTTAAGGAAGAAGGAGGACATGTCAGAGGAACTGTTTTTGAATGTAGCATCATCGGAACAGATGCGACGGAGGCGAAGGAACTGAGAGAATGGGATGGAGTCCTTACAGGAAGTGGGGTGTGAGGAGCTGTAGTCGAGATAGCTGTGGGTGTCGGTGGGTTTGTAATGGATATTGGTGGATAGTCTATCACCAGAGATTGAGACAGAGAGGTCAAGGAAGGGAAGGGAAGTGTCAGAGATGGACCACGTGAAAATGATGGAGGGGTGGAGATTGGAAGCAAAATTAATAAATTTTTCCAAGTCCTGACGAGAGCATGAAGCAGCACCGAAATAATCATCGATGTACCGGAGAAAGAGTTGTGGAAGGGGGCCGGAGTAGGACTGCAACAAGGAATGTTCCACATCCCCATAAAGAGACAGGCATAGCTGGGGCCCATGCGGGTACCCATAGCCACACCTTTTATTTGGAGGAAGTGAGAGGAGTTGAAGGAGAAATTGTTCAGCGTGAGAACAAGTTCAGCCAGACGGAGGAGAGTAGTGGTGGATGGGGATTGTTCGGGCCTCTGTTCGAGGAAGAAGCTAAGGGCCCTCAGACCATCCTGGTGGGGGATGGAGGTGTAGAGGGATTGGACGTCCATGGTGAAGAGGAAGCGGTAGGGGCCAGGGAACTGGAAATTGTTGATGTGACGTAAGGTGTCAGAGGAATCACGGATGTAGGTGGGAAGGGACTGGACAAGGGGAGAGAGAAGGGAGTCAAGATAACGAGAAATGAGTTCTGTGGGGCAGGAGCAAGCTGAGACGATCGGTCTACCGGGGCAGTTCTGTTTGTGGATTTTGGGTAGGAGATAGAAGCGGGCCGTCCGAGGTTGGGCAACTATCAGGTTGGAAGCTGTGGGAGGGAGATCCCCAGAGGAGATGAGGTCAGTGACAGTCCTGGAAACAATGGCTTGATGTTCAGTGGTGGGGTCATGGTCCAGGGAGAGGTAGGAGGAAGTGTCTGCGAGTTGACGCTCAGCCTCCGCGTGGTAGAGGTCAGTGCGCCAGACAACAACAGCACCACCCTTGTCAGCGGGTTTGATGACAATGTCAGGGTTGGACCTGAGAGAATGGAGTGCAGTAAGTTCAGAGAGAGACAGGTTAGAATGGGTGAGAGGAGCAGAGAAATTGAGACGACTAATGTCGCGCCGACAGTTCTCAATGAAAAGATCGATAGCTAGGCAGATTAATAGGCAGGTAGTTGGAGAGATGGGTGGACGGATGGACGGCCGGACGCAGGGAGGAAGGGATGGATGGGTGAACAGACAGAGGGAGGGATGGCAGGAAGGAGGGACAGATGGATGGACAGATGAATGCACGTATGGATAATTCCTAATGTCATGCACTGCCACAGTGACCAGTACCTCTAGTGGCTCAGCAACAGACACCAAGACCATGAATAACAACCGACAACGACACTTTTGTCACGACTCACTGGGGATAGTGTGCTGTAATATCAAACCCCACTGTTCCCTGAGCCACAACAAATGTGAAAAGTTTGACCAAACCACCAGATTGCCCCAAGTCTATCTAATTGTTTAATTTAGGTTAACAGAATATGAGCACCAGGTTTGTCAACTTAATAAGTAAATAATTGCTTATAAAACAAATTGTTCTTTAACTAGTGGCAAAAGAAAGAAAAATGAACTTCTAACTTCTAACACTATAACTTAAACTCTACCCCCTTCTTAAATCCTTACACACACACACACGACACATAAGACACACACAACATACATTTAAGGGTGGGATAAAACAGTTCAATAGCACCAATCTGGAGTACAGGATTCAATGGGTTGATTTTGATTGATGTCTTCCAAATTCCTTTCAGTTCATGTTGATAACACGAGGTGATCTTCCAGCACTTTCAGTATTTAGCTCACTGGTTGAGAACTTGCTTTTCAATGTCTCTAATAGTGTTTTGTTTTTGCTTTTTCTTTTTCTTTTCCTTTTTACAGGGGTTCCTCAGAGAGAGCAGGTTATAGAGATATGAGGAAGAGAGATTTTTAGATGCTTTCTCTTTGAAGGTGAGGAATTTTCTGCTATGGAATTACTGAAATCTTCCACACACATGAAAAAGAGGTTTTAGGTCTTGTTTCTTTCAGGCTAGGAGCTTTCTGCACTCCTCTCACACAAAACCTGGTCACCTGGTCAGGACCCAATTAAAATGTAGTTGCCAGGTAGCTTCCTTGGTCCAGGACTCATTTCTGGCACCATCCTCTCTTTCATGGCACATTCTGTTTCAGGACTGCAACATTGTATATATCTCTCATCCTGTTCCAGTGGGCATGTCGTTCAAACTGCAGCCATTGCAATTCCAATCCACAGTCCAACAAAAAATAAAAATATATATTCTTTACAACAGCCCAACGGAAATAAAAAGATATGTCCCTTACACTTTGTAGCTTCATGTGTGGCAGAATTGTGACAGAACCTGCTTCTGAAGGATTAGCCTCTTAGGTACACCATAAGAAGACATCCCATCTGAAATGGATTTGTTTGCTGTGTGGCTATTATCTTCTGCAAGAACAGAATCAAAGTCCCAGATTTTAATGTGTCAATAATGCTGATGGTAAAAGAAAACTGGATTTGTCTGCACTATGGAATGCACCTAATCTATATATCTGTAACACCTTCCTGATCAGCTGCACTTCTATAGAATAAAGGTAGCTTAAGATTGTTGCAGGACATCTGCAATGGAGGAGGGGGGGGGGGGGGTGGTCATGTGTCATTTCTTTATAGGCTAGATGGTTTGATCTCAATATTTTGTTCCCCAACTTTCTACTCTGCAAATATATATCAGATGTAATGTGATAAACCATTCAATTTTCCAACAAAATCAGTAACAGATTCTGTCCGTTAATCTAGAAGGTGTTGTTTTTCAATATATTCCTGATTATTTTCACCAAACTAGATTTTACTAGTTTCCTGAATAGGGAAAATAATCAAATGTCTATTATTAAAATACATCGCCTTTTCTTCCCAATAAATGAGTTCTGCTGATCAGACCTGTCAAGTTTGTCATGATGAACTGTTTTCATCATACCTTATTATAACACTGTAGTTCCAAAACCTCAGCAAGAATCTTCTTTAAGATTAAAGTTAATATCAGAGGCCTGTAAAGAAATCAATTGCAGATCAGGAAGTGACTGGTTTCTATGACAATGTTGTCATATTCTGTGATATTATGATAAAAAAAAGAGAAGGAAAAAGAAAAAAAAGTTACAGTGCAGACCTAAAACTGATTTTTAAAAATAACTTTACGGCTGCTTGGTTGAAATTTGACAAACAGTAATGTTAATTAACCTCTGGTTAAATGAAATAAGCTGAAAATAAAGAATGCCATGGGAATTTTAAATATTCCTGATAATATTTCCTAATTATTATACAATTTTTTAAAGGATTTTTAACTGAGGATGCATTCAATTAGCAAGGATTCATTTACATATCATTAATTTTACTTAAATATCAAGCTAAAAGGCAAATGGCTAACGTTATATGAATCAAATAAAGTCAGTCTGTGTATTCCTGTCTTATCTTGAGTAAAACATGAAAGTTGATAGCCTTTGTCAATGTTATTATTGACTGACCTGAGTATGACATAGAAACATAGGAATACACAAACAATTGTAAAATAAGATGATGCACAGGTCAAATTTATTTATCTCAGACTGGAAGTGATTTCCAGTTAGTCAAAGTTGAATAAAATCACTGCCATACTTTGAGAGATATTTCAATTTCATCACCTGGTATGTAGCTTCCCTAATAAATTGGCCTATCCTTTACAGTAACTGATTGATTTTCAATAGTGTGAAAATTAGGCAGATTCTGCATTGGGCAAGAGATCCAACCCATCAGGGTAATCTCCAGGCAGAAAGGTTGAAAATTACCACAATGTGTTAGTGGAATGGAGGTGAAACCATCACTCATTTGCTGCTACTGATCTTTGGCCATCTGCTGTGAAGGTGAGAGGGAAGGTCAGTGGACCTCCACACAGGTCTGGGCCTAACCAAGATGGCCATTAAGGCAGAGCACGATCAATGACAGTATTCACTCCTGCCTCTCTTATGCAGCCATTTCCACACCCTGGTCCTGTAGAGGGAGCACAAGGTTGTGAGAGGCTCAACCACTGGTGTGGTTGAGCCTTTCACAATCAATGGGCACCAGAGGAAATCGAGTGCATAGTAGATAAGAGGAAAAGAATTATGATTTTAATACATTTCATCATAGATTAGAACTCATTGTTTTGCTTTAAAAAATAAGCACAGTAATGAGACAAAAGTGCAGGAGTTTTGGAAGATGTGCAGCGGCAGGAAAGCACGGTAGGTTGTCTTGCGTCCAGAAAGACAAATGGCAGCTTGCTCTTCACTGACACAGGTGAGAAAAAAAGATCTTCTCTGCAATAAAGGAACAATGAAGTATGTGTGAAATAACAGTACAAAAACCAAACTGAACATTCAGCACAGAAAATCAGCAAGACTTTGGGACAGAGTGGTTAGAACATCGAGGCTTTGGGACTGAGGTTAAAACACTGAGACTTTAGGACAGAGAGGTTAAAGCAGTGAGACTTCAGGACAGAGAGGTTAAAGCAGTGAGACTTCAGGACAGAGAGGTTAAAACACTGAGACTTTAGGACAGAGAGATTAAAGCAGTGAGACTTCAGGACAGAGAGGTTAAAACACTGAGACTTCAGGACAGAGAGGTTAAAGCAGTGAGACTTCAGGACAGAGAGGTTAAATCACTGAGACTTCAGGACAGAGAGGTTAAAGCAGTGAGACTTCAGGACAGAGAGGTTAAAACACTGAGACTTTAGGACAGAGAGGTTAAAGCAGTGAGACTTCAGGACAGAGAGGTTAAAACACTGAGACTTCAGGACAGAGAGGTTAAAGCAGTGAGACTTCTAGGAAGAGCCCAGAGTTTCAGTTTGAAGGAACGTGAACAGTGACATCACAGGAAAGCCATAAATTGATTGGATGGTGAGCAACTCCTTTTAGGAGAATAAATAGCTGAAAATCAGAAGAAAACACAAGTTTTAAAATATTTTATTTTAAGTGTTTAGGTCTAATCAATTAAAGTTTAAATTAGGACAGTAAATGGTGGTAAGGAGAGACACTAAATAAAATAAATAAAGGAGAATAAATAGTGAAATAACATTAAATAATTAGTTAATTAAAAGGCATTAAGGATGACAGGGTGGGTGATGTGTTGTGATTATAGAATGTGGGGTTTCCTGGACACGAGTATATTCCAGGACAAACAAGTCTGCAGTAAGTGTTTGCAACTTGAGAAGCTTCTGCTCAGAGTAATTGAGCTGGAGGCTGAGCTATAGACATTATGATACATCGGCATGGAGGGGAGGTGCAGAATTTACCTGGATATTTTATACCAGGAGGTGGTCACACCCCTTAGTATAGCTGGAAATTAGAAAAAAACAACTGATTATTTAATTTTATTTAATTATTTTGTTTTATTTTATTTAGTACCTCTCCTTACCACCACTTACTGTACTAATTTAAACCTCATTAATTGAATAGACCATCACCACTTTAAATAAAATATTTTAAAACTTACGCTTTTCTAATTTGCAGCTATCCTAAAGGGTGTGACCACCTCCTAGTACAAAGTATCGCAGAAACTTCCACCCTACCCCAATGTACCGTAGTATGATTTGGTTAGTGGTCAGGGACAGGAGGCTGTGACTAAAAGTGAAGTAGGTAAGAGGACCCAGAAGACAAAAGTGCAGAAGCCTCGGCCCTTGCAATTGTTCAACAGGTTTGAGGTTCTTTCCGATTGTTTGGATGAGAGCGGGGGCTGCAGGGTAGATGAGCTAACTGACCATGGCACTATGGTACAGGAAGCCATTTAAGTGGAGTAAATAGGAATATAGTAGTAGTAGTAGGGGAAAGTATAGTCAGGGAGATAGACACAGTTCCCTGCAGCCAAGCGGAAGGATCCATACAGCTGTGTTGTTAGCCTGGTGCCAGGGTTCTGGACACCTGCTCTGGGCTGGAGACGAACTTGCAATGGGGAAGGGAGGGTCGAGATGTCATGGTCCATGTAGGTACCAACAACATAGGTAGGACTAGGAAAGAGGTGCTGCTGAAGAAGTATGAGCAACTAGGGGCTAAATTGAAAAACAGAACCTCAAGTGAAATAATCTCTGGATTATTACCTGAGCCACAAGAAAATTGGTGTACGGTAAATATGGTTAGAGAGATGAATGATAGGCTCAAAGATTGGCACGTGAGAAATGGGTTTTGATTAATGGGGACTGGCTTCCGCTGGAGAAAGTGGAAGCTGTACTATTGGGACAGTTTACACCTGAACCATGCTGGGAACAGTGCTCTGGTGAAAAGTATAATTAAGGCAGTAGAGACGGCTTTAAACAAAATAATGGGGTGAAGGGGTCACATGAGATGAAATATATTAAAGGGGAACAACAAAGCAATAGAGCAGGGTGGTAATTTGGGTAACGATTACCAGGTAGCGACAGGAAGTGACAGACCATACAACCGTAAGAGTGCACCAGCAGATAAGACTGTCAATTGTCAAAATGGTAAAAAAACAGAATTTAAGGCCCTGAAAGCATGCAGCATTTGTAACAAAAGAGATGAATTGTTTGCACTGATAGAGATAAATATGCATGACCTGATAGGCATCAGAGAGACATGGTTGAAAGATTTGAGAGATGACCAAGGTTAGGGCCTGAATGTTGAAGGGTGTTTGACATTTGACAAAAGCTGGCAGGGTAGCTATGTTAACGAAGGGTGGCATTAGGTCAGTACTGAGAGTCCACCTTCGCTTGAATGATCAGGATGTGGAGTGAGTTTGGGTAGAGATAAGAAATGGTAAAGTTAAGAGGTCACTAGTGGGAGTAGTTTATAGATTCTGCCCTAACAGTAGTTACATTGTAGGACAGAGCACGCAGCAAGTAATAAATAAGGCATTTAAGAAAGGTATCACAATAGTCATAGGAGATTTTAATCTACATGTAAATTGGAAGAATCAGGTTGGCAAGGTTGCCTGGAAAATAAGTTCATAGAGTGTTTGCAGGACAATTCCTCAGAACAGTACATTCCAACCAGGGAGCAGGCTATCTTAAACATGGTAAAGTGCAATGAGACAAAACCAAAAACCTCATTGCAAAGGAGCCTCTAAGTGACAACGAACACAACATGATAGAGTTTCATGTTCAGTTTGAAAGCGAGAAGTGTGGGTGCATGATTAGTGTTTTAAGCCTAAATAAAGATCACATTGAGGGTATGAAGGCAGAGCTGACTAAGGTGAACTGGGAAACTAGGTTAAACGGTAGGACAATAGAGTCACAGTGGCATACTTTTAAGGAGATATTTAACAATTCTCTGCAAAGGTTTATCCCAGTGAGAAAGAATGACTTTTTGAGAAGGATGGATCAATCTATGGCTAAATAAGAATGTCAATGATAGTATTAAATTGAAATAAACACTGTACAAATCTGCAAAGATTAATGGTAGTTCAGAGGATTGGACAGTTTAAGAACCTGCAAAGAATGACTATAAAGATAATAAAGAGGCAGAAAGCAAAGTATGAGAGAAAGCTAGCTGGTAATGTAAAAACAGATAGTAAGAGTTCCTACAAATATTTGAGCAGGAAAACAGTAACTGAAGCTAGTCCTCCAGTGAGTCTGGGGAATTGATAATGGAAAACAAAGAAATGACGGAGGTGTGAACAGGTATTTTATGTCTGTCCAAGTATTAATCTAGTAAGCCTCCTCTGAACTGCTTCTAATGCATTTACATCTCTTAAATAAGGAGATCAATACTGTACATAGTACTCCAGATGTGGATTCACCAATGCTCTGTATAACTGAAGCATAACCTTCCTACTCTTGTATTCAATTCCCCTTGCAATAAATGATAACATTCTATTAGCTTTGCTAATTACTTGCTGCGCTTGCACACTAAGCTTTTGCAGGAATCCGAATGACCTATCTGATTTTCACAAGCAACTCGAATATCTTAAACCGTTGTGAGGCCTTAAGACCAACCCGGACATACACATCAGTAAAGGGACAAAGGGACAGGAATAGTCATCCTCAACAAGCGTAACAATATCAACAAAATGCACGCCATTCTGAAAGGTTGGTCCAAATTCATACCCATTGGACCATCCGCTCAACACGACCGGACAGCCTTACTCAAAAGTGAGCTAAAAGAACGCTTGTGAGACTTGTGTAAGAGCGATGAGCTACCACGTGATTGATATGATAGGGTTTGTCATGGCTCCCTGTGTCTGTGTATGTATGGGCTGCCCAAGACACGCAAAAATGATGTCCCTTTATGCCCTATCTTACCTATGAATTCTGCACAGCATGAATTTGCCAAATGGTTGGGTGAATTGTCACAACCAGTTTTGAACAAGTTTTCTAGATATATGCGAAGGATTCCTTCACATTTATGAAGACCACATTGGACTTGCATATCGATAGCAATGCTGTGCCCATGTGCTCATTTGACATTGCTAGTCTAACCAATATTATTATTGGCTGATTGAGGCTACACTTCAGATGACTGGATAGTTCAGGGTATGGCACTCACCCTGCAGCAAGACCTTCAAGGCCATTTCTGCACTTTGTATTCTCCATAATTTTGCTGTTCAAAGAATCCTAAGAGTCCTAATCCATCATAGAGTATGATAAGAATCCCAAAAGTAGGCCAACATAGCGGGGAGACAATAAGATGATAGTTCCTAATACATCTGAGTACAATAGAAGTTTGGTGTACAAAATGCTGTTCACTAAATTCTTGAGCTGCCCATGTGTACCATAAAATAACTACAGAAACAGCGTCTTCAATACATATCATTTGTTATAATGACAAATCATTTTGTACAATAACAAAGACAATGCAGAGATTAGGTACATCAAATTAATTTAATAAATTGAGTGATTCCTGAGTGATATCTGTATGCTGTGGTGACAATGCTTCCCCACTGTGTTGATGGATTGTGTATGAAGCTTAAAACCTAGTCTACAATGTCTTAAAATTGATTTCTTGGTGTAAGAGGTATGTATACTGCCTGGCGCATGATTTCAGTGACAGCCTGTTGAGATTCAGATGGCACTAGCTAAAGCTCCTTGGGCTGTGCTTTGGAAAGGCCCATCATGTGAGTCAGACACATGTGGTGACTGACAAATGTTGCCTCTCAGATGCTGCTTCTAAAATCATGGGCAACATTCCCCTCCCATTGGCGGGGTTGTGCGGGAGTGGGAGTGAGCGGGCATGCTTTCGATCTGCTGCCATCATTTTACATGGGTGGGCTAATTAGGGCCTGTCCAGCATGATGTGTGCCAGGAAGCGCTATGTGCTCCCTGTTCGGGGGGGAGGGGATTCCCTCAGCTGGGAGTGTGCACTTTCACGCATGCGCGCAAAAGAGCGCACAGATCTCCCTCAGGCAAAGTGCTGCCTCAGGGAGATAGGCACCAATGAGCTGGGACATAGCCATAATTTTTATTGTAAAATTTTCTGCTTTTTTTAAATCATTCATGAAACCTCATCCCGCCCGTGGATAAGGTTTCATAGCCAGCACCTTCCGGTGGGCGAGCGGGGTCGGGGCCCGCTTGTGCCCAGGTGTATCAAGTGCTTCTGAGGGTGGCCATGAATCTTTGAGTCCTTGCAGAAAGCCTCATAGTTCCTCCCTCATAAAGCTGGCTTTCTCCACTCTGTAACATCCTATGCTATAGGCCTTATAACGTGATTATCTGGCTTTGCTTGACTGCTTTCGAATTATACTCCAATGCTGATCAAGAAATTTAATGCTTCTCTCCTTTCATTGATTGGTCTATTGGGTGAAATTTAATGACCACCCCTGGCACCCCCGCCCCACCCCACCCACCCCGCAGCCTCAGCGCAAGTTAAGAGGCAGGGGGGAATTTAATCAGGTTGGAGGGTGCGGGTGGGAACCCGCCACCTTTCTGTCTTCGCCCGACTAAGCTCATGGATGACCTTCTCGCACGGAAGCTAATTGAGGCCTTTAAGTGGGCAAATAATTCAATCAGTAGTGGGTGTGGGAGTCGCCACTCGGGGAGCCTGTAAAGCAAAACCTTTCGGGGGTTGGTGGGGGGTGGGGTTGTCCCTCATTCAAAGGCACTCAGTGCCTGAATGAGGGGCCCGGCATCAGGAAGAGGGGCGATGGGGCTGCTGAGACCCACACCGCTGTCCTTCTTCTCACTCCCTCTTCCCACCTAGCCAATGATCCCCCCTCCCCATGATCCTCATCCCACCCTCACTAACCTGTGGCCTGGGTCCCTCGTCGAAGCCTTGGGTGGGTATATTACTGGCAGCAGCCACTACTCCCAGTGGGGCTGATGGAGAATGAAGAGTTGTCAGCCTCTAGGTGGCCAGCAGCTCCTGGGGGCAGAATTTTCACCCCCTAGAGTCCTAACTCTCAGGGAAGGCCAAAGCTGGCCAATTAAGTGACTGATGGGCATTTAATTTCAACGGGCCTTCCAAAACGAAGCCAATGGAGGGGTCTCCTGCCAGTCTCCAGCTGACAGGCAAGACCCCCATTGGCAACATGTTCCACCCATTGTGGGGAATATATCACCCACATTCTAAATAAAGATTGAAAGCGCCAAAATTATGAATGAACCAAGAAGTAATTTCTCCCAAATTTTTGATAACTCACCGTTACCTCCAAATACAATGCAATTGGCAAGTTTTAGGGTTACATTTTACCCTAAGCTGATCAACCTTTCTCTATATTTATGAGCTCTGTTCCCTTTTGGTTCATTTGAAACTTATATCAGTTCTGTGTCCCCAATCATATCGGAAAGCTAAGTGAAGCAATCAAAAAAAAGCTTGGTTCCAACGTTCGCCTGCGGTGATGATTTTCAGTTCTGTCAGATTTGTTTTTGATTATCCTCCATTACTTTCCAGCATCATTTTTAGGTAAGTCTATTCCAGGACTTTTAGGACAAATTAAAAATCTCTATCAGATCCTGGCTTAGAGTTTCTGCTAAATTGCATTAGCTTTCTCTGCACAACTTGCCATAAATTTAAGTAAAAGGTGCAAAAGTCACTGCATTTTAAGCACAAATTTCACTCAGTGCAAATTGAGTTTCTGCAACAATCTTTTGTGCTAGTTTTAAAGGCATCACACTAGAATCAGGCATCTGCCCACATCTATGGGATGAGTTAAGCTCCATTGGAAATTTCTACATATGACACTCATTTTCAGAACTTTGAAAATGCTCAAAAAGTTAAATTGGATTATTTGGGCACAAGGACACTAATAGATACAGCTTAAAAGGTTTGGAATGTTATTTTTTTAAAAGTACAAAGGAGCTGACTATTGTACAATAATATTTCTAGAAAATAGTTTGCAATTTTTTTAAAGTAATTTTCATTAACTTAAAATCAGGCTACTCACAGGTGATTTGACACTATGATTATAATTGCTTTTTTTATGATAAATACATTTTCAGCTGCATCGATCAAACTTCACTAAGTCACCAAATATATCAAGAATATTTTTTAAAACAGTTCTTTTTAAAAAAAAGTTTTAAAATGCTATCTGCGCAGTTTCATGGCAGGTTTAATATTTGGCGATGTGCAAATAAATTTGAACGGGAACTCAGGGGGAGAAACCACTTTTCAAAATATCACCATTAGGGCTGGAATTGCTCAGAGTGGAAATTTTATTTCCTACATCTGTATTTTCGGCCACTCTCCTTTGATTTCTGTGAAATGAAAGGCAGGTTCAGAGATTTGTAATCTTATACGTTGTTAGTGTGCTGAAACTCTTTGGAGTGGTGAAGGTTGACGAAGATTTTTTTTTTGGCTACTGTACATCTTCAGGAGAAAAACAGAGTTATGTTTGTTCTAATAGGGACAGGAAAGCTTCTAGCTATCAACACTGAGAATACTACTTCACAACATTTATCATCAAAAGCATTTTGAGTTAAATTATTTCCCCTTGTAATAGTCACCACTCTTTGACCTCAATAGACAGGTGAAATAAATTTTGACATTATCCCCAACAGTAGATCAGTTACACTAGTAGACTATTATTATGCAATTATTCTTTTGACATCATAGCATAATTATGGAGTGCGATTCATTTACTTTTGTACTACTGATTTCTAATCTGCATATATTATTTTAATTTCCCCTTTGAGGTTAATTCATGCCTATTCCTTGGAGGAATTAATTAACATCTTGCCTTGCCAAGAACAGAGATGATGACAGTAACTGGAATACAATCCAGATGTTCCCCCTCCAGGTTCCCTCTAGGAGAAAGCATTGAGTGTTCTGTTCATGTACAATACAAAGTAGGAACATTTGAGATATAACCAAACATAAGTCAATAATGTTTATTTGGATAAGATAAGGTGTTAGCCAAAAGAAGGATCTTCTGTTTAATGTTGTAGTATGCTCATTTTCAGCCACATTTTCACCTCAAGTTAGCCTGACAAACTTTATAAAATTGTCATGGTGAGGGAGTAAGTTCTGTTATTGAATAGCTTAAGCGTTGAGGTGTGCAGTCAAAATGTATTAACGGATGAAACAAAAGAGTACTCAATGGGAATGACTTTCACCTCACGAACGTGCCATTGTTCAGTGTGAATGAGGAAGCAGTGAGACAGAAATGTAAAGATGTATTGCTCACTTGCCAACCAAGGTTTCTCATTGAATTTTTGGAGTTGGTCTCATTTTAGGCAGTCACACTCCCCAGAGCCTCTTTAGTATATTTAAATCAGGGTCCTAAGACCTGAAATATTAACTCAGATTTTCTGTCAACTGATGCTGCCTAACCTATTGGTGTTCCCAGCACTTTCTGCTTTTATTACAGCTGAAGCTGTGTTGTTCATTTCCTTTAAATGCCACATGGGTATGGGCTTGGAAACTAAAGGGATCAGTGATGATTAAAGCAATCAAACCGGCTGAGACATATGTAAATTCCTTCGTGGGATGTGGGTATTGCTGGCTAGACCAGCATTTATTACTCTTAAGGAGGCGGTGGTGCACTGCTTATTTGAACTACTGTAGCCTATGTGGTGTAGATGCACCCACAGTGCTGTTAGGGAAGGAGTTCCAGGATTTTGACCCAGCAACCACAAAAGAATGGCGATATATTTCCAAGTCAGGATGGTGTGTGGCTTAGATGGGAACTTCCAGGTGGTGGTCCTCCCATGTATCTGCTGCCCTTGTCCTTCTAGATGGTAATGGTCATGGGTTTGGAAGGTGCTGTCCAAGGAGTCTTGTATGTGCAGTGCATCTTGTAGATGGTGTACACTGCTGACACTGTGCATCGGTGGTGGAGGGATTGAGTGTTTTTTGATGGGGTGCCAAACAAGCCCGCTGCTTTGTCCTGGATGGTGTCAAGCTTCTTGAATGTTGTTAGACCTGCACTCATCCAGGCAAGTAGAGTGTATCCTATCATACTCCTAACTTGTGCCTTGTAGATGGTGGACAGGCTTTGCGGAGTTGGGAAGTGAGTTACTTGCCACAGGATTCCTAGCTTCTGACCTGCTCTTGTAGCTACAGCACTTATATGGCTAGTCCAGTTCAGTTTCTGGTCAATAGTCACCCCTAGGACGTTAATAGTGGGAGATTCAGTGATGGTAATGCCATTGAATGTCAAGGGGCGATGGTTTGGTTCTCTGTTGAAGATAGTCATTGCCTGGCACTTGTGTGGAGCGAATGTTACTTGCCACTTGTTAACCCAAGCCTCGATATTGTCCAGGTCCTGATGCCCATTAGCAGCTTAAATGGACAATCTAAAAGCAGGCACAGGGAATGTGAAGCTCGATTATCCTGTGCTTGTTCATTGAAATATAGGCAGAGCGCCAACCACTTGCTGCTGTTGATTTGAATGATTTTGGCATCTAATCAGTGATGGCTGTGCCATTGATTGGCTGGAGACATCAGCAGGGGACCAATACTATGAGTGGCCTGAGCCACTTCAAGCTAGCCCGGCAATATTTAAGTGGGATGAAAGCAAAATACTGCAGATGCTGGAAATCTGAAACAAAAACAGAAAATGCTGGAAAAACTCAGCAGGTCTGATTTTTTCCAGCATTTTCTGTGTTTGTGGATATTTAAATGGGAAATGCACTGAGACTGGAGAACATGCTGGCAGCCATGCAGGAATTGCGTCTGACCTGGGCTCCAGTGAAGAATGACATGTCATAGGAAAGCACAGGCCCCAGGGTTTTTTGGATACTGCACTGAAGTCTTTGGCAGAGGAAGTGAAAAGAAACAGAGATATCCTTTATTCACAGAGAGCTAGGAGGCCCTCCATGCACTTGCACCAAGGCAATGGGAGCAGATAGCTGTGGAGGCCATGAAGTCAAGTACCTATATGTATTACTGCAAGAAGTTCAATGACCTCACATGAGTGGTGAAGGTCAGTGACTGTATCTTCCAGTCACTGTCCCTCCAACTGCACCAATAGCATCAGATACTGCTCAATGCACCAAACCTACTTCCCAGCAATCTCTCTTAATCACGACTTATACCTAATATTTACAGTTTTACCTCACCTCAATATACTTAGCACAGCTATATGACTCATACCAATAAAATGCCAGCTGTTCAGCCATGATAGCCACATCACCTAAATATAATGCACCACATGTTGATGTACTTCCCTCTCTCTTTCATGACAAGGTGGTGTATAACCAGGGTCAGCAGTGCCTAACCGGCAAGTGGAAGGCATATCTGTATGTCCTTTTCTCAATAGAAAAGACAACGCTGGCCATTACTAGGATGCCCATGAGGTTGCAGCCAGTAGTAGGGCTGAAACTGTCGAAGATGATGGTTTCTTTATACCTAGACCCACTTCTCACATCCAACTCCCCCCTCAGCCCATACTTACTTCTGATCTATAAGTGCAGATTGTGTAAGAATGCACCTCTTGCTTTCTCCCACCACCAGCTACTAGCTCATTACTGACATTGCACATATCTTAGAGATAGCATTAGAGGCAGCCATGAGCCCTTGACATTCAACGGCATTACCATCACTGAATCCGCCACTATCAACATCCTGGGGGTTACCATTGACCAGAAACTGAACTGGACTAGACATATAAATACTGTGGCTACAAGAGCAGGTCAGAGGCTAGGAATCCTATGGCGAGTAACTCATTTCCTGACTTCCCAAAGCCTGTCCACCATCTCCAAGGCACAAGTCAGGAGTGTGATGGAATGGCCTGGATGAGTGAAGCTCCCACAACACTCAAGAAGCTTGGCACCGTGCCGGACAAAGCTTGATTGGCACCACATCCTCATTCGCTCCCTCTACCACCAACACACAGTAGCAGCAGTGTGAACCATCTACAAGCTGCACTGCAGGGATTCACCAAGGCTCCTTTGACAGCACCTTCCCACGACCACTGCCATTTAGAAGGACAAGGGCAGCAGATACATGGGAGCACCACCACCTTGACGTTTCCCTCCAAGTCATTCACCATCCTGACTTGGAAACATATCGCCGTCCCTTCACTGTCACTGGGTAAAAATTCTGGAACTCCCTTCCTAACAGCACTGTGGGTGTACCTACACCACATGGATGGCAGCAGTTCAAGAAGACTGCTCACCACCATCTTCTCATGGTCAGCTAGGGATGGGTAATAAATGCTCACCCAACCAGCAAAGCCCACATCCTGCGAATGAATAATATTTTTTTAAAATCTGCAGGTGATGATTCACCATTCATGAATGGGCTACTGCCTGGAGTGTGGGAGGGCACAAGGATATCATAGGTACACCTAGTGAACCTAGAAGTCTAGATGCCCCTGGAGTTCTGCTTCATTGGTCTGTTGAGCACTTCAGTGGGGCAGACTACAGATGAATATTGAAGGATATGTACATTGAAATATTAGGCATATTGGGAAGCCTACCAGAATGACAGCAATAGATGTCAAGGAGCATGGAGGAGTCCAGTGCCAACCTGGCACAGGGCTTTGCCCAGGGCTTGCAGCCCATGTTTTCCACCATGGAATTGATGGCCAACTCCAATTACAGTTGCAGACCCAAGCATGAAGCAGCAATAGATAGCAGGTGGAGCAGCTTCTGAATGCAACACAAGGGCATCCACACAAAGTCTGGATGCTGCAGCAGAAGTTCAGATTGCTGTCATGCAAAGCCAGCTGTTGCCATCAATGCTGTGGATTACAGCGTGCAAAGGAGCTTGTCACAGCAGTCCAACACTCTGACCTGCAACGGATTACTAGGATTTCTGAGGTATGCGCCCCATCTTCCCTGGAGGAGTAGCAGTAGCTTCATGGAAGACAACATTTATCCTTCCACCCCTGCCTATTATCAGTGCCCTTGCTGATGCCTGTCAGCCAGCCAGTCCAGACTGTTGCTGCCCATGCCCAGATAGACTGTTTGTGGGCTGCATTATCTTGGCCAAGAGCTGCCCAAGGTCATCCACTCCAATCTCTTCCACTGAAAGTCAGCAGCCTTCCACCAGTCCTGTTGCAGCTACTGGGGGAGCATTCTATTGGTGCACTGGGACAGGCGAAGGCACATGGAAGACAGGCACTAAGGCAACGTAAAAGAGTAATTAGTTGACTTTCATATGCAGTTTGGCATGATTTTATTTATAAATTTAGTTTGGAATATTTATTATGTGGTGGCTTTTGCATGGTTTTATTTCTGCATTGTTGCCAAGCAGGCACTGTGATAGTCAGTGACAGGTAAAAGTATGGATCTGTTGTGAATGGGGAACTGTGGTTGCAGGTGCACTCGAATCAGTTCTTCACAGACAGCCTGGGCCAAAAGTGGCTGTCTGCCTCCTCCTGTCCTCCACCTCCTCCTCCCCCTTCTTCTCCTCTTCATGTTTCTGCTTCTCTTCCTCCTCACATGTCTGCTCCTCATCTGCTTGCTGTGTAGCTGATGGCATGCATGGGCTATCCCCTTATGATGATGTATTTGTGCAGCATGATTCAGACCATCACAAATCTTGATACCTGCCTCTCCAGAGCAGTTCAGACAGTGGGAGACTTCTTTCAGCACACTAATCGCCTGATCGATCACATTTCATGTTCGAGTGTGGCTTTAATTCTATGAATGCTGGACACATGTTTCTGGATTGTGCGCCAGAGCCATGGACCATGTCATCACTGGATTTTCACCAAAATGCCATCCCTTGGTTTGCCATGGTGGCTCCAATGCAACTGGCACAATAGACTGCCACAGAATGAAGGGATCATGACTGCTTCGGGCATTGACCTGCATGATTAACTGTCTATCATCACATACCAGCTGGGCTTTGAGAGATTAGTAATTCCTTTGGATTTGCCAGAGTTGAAGTGCAGCATGTGTGTAATATATGTGCAGGCAGTCAATTAGACCCTGCACAATTGGGAAGCTTGCAAACCCTAGAAAATCCATATGCTCCTGCCACTTGCTGGTCTCTTACAAGAGAGAATGAAATGTAGCCAGCGCTCTTTGAATCAAGGACATCAGTGACCAACATTATGCCACAGTGGATAGCAAACTACAGGTTGATGCATATATTACCCACCCCAGCCTCAAATGAGTCAGGCACATTGTAATGACCACGGATCAAAGCTCCAAATTACATATGGATGTATCGAACTTTTAAGTAGAACATGTTTTTTTTTTAAAAGGACATACAAGTAAAAACTGACTGAGATTATAAAGTAATCACTTGTTGGAAAATTCCTGTGTGCATTACACTTGACCAACTAGTCCAGAGAGAACAGAATGTCACACTTAAAAAAGTGTCAAGGCTTCCTTCAGACAGAGACACTTCAAAGGAAGAAATGCATGCAAAAAAACTAATTACCATCTCAGAAGAAACCATCTCATGTTGAGTTATATCCCAGGCTGTAGATATGAACTAAGCCAAATGAAAGCAGTTTCTGGGCAAAAGACATGCTTTGTTTTCCCTTCCAGGAATACACAAGAATAGGAGTTAAAAGCCAACTATAACCCTGGTCTCTGTGTGCTAGTCTGGTGTTCTAGTTCTACTGTGCTAGTATGTGCTGTGAAAGTCACAGCTGAAGAACATCAACTAGGCATCCCTGTGCTGTAAAAAAGTCATTCTCTCGGATTGCTAGAAGCAACTCACAAGTCAGCAAGGCCACAGTTAAAAAGGAAACAGGACAACTCCTTTTGGCAAACCTGCAGAACCAAGAATCTTCAAACCAATTGTTCAACTGCCAAAGTCAACTCCACCAGAATCATCTAACTTAATGGCCGCAACATTTCGCCATCTGCTCCTCACGACAAACCAAAGACTGATTTGTATATCTTTTTTAACTTCTATTTCTGGACTTACTTCTTATTTCTAATCAGTGTATAGGTGTGTTGCATTTTTATTATTTTTTTCTTGTGATTTAGTAACTAATAAACTCACTCATTCTTTGACCCAAGAAAGCCTGGTTAAAATGGCTCCTTCTAAAACATAAATACATTTGGGCTGGGAAAAAGTATCCACGGGGGAAGGGATGCTTTTTAAATTAACCTTGTTGCAGCCAACCAAGGGTGTTGAATAAAGAAAGGGAGCCAGTTAATTCCTCCTCACCCAGGAGCATAACAACTTGGAACATCTAGACTGAGATCATAACAAATTGTTGGGGGACCTCATCTGAGGACCGGTCGTAACAACATAAAAGTTCATAGCCACAGTCACTTTCGCAATCACTGCAGCGTGTTCATTTCCCTGTTCTGAGGTTGCAGTTGTGACTGCAGAAGGGCATAATTCAATGACATCTCACAAAGTGTTCCCCGCTGAGCTTCATGTAGGAAAATTGAACACCCTAGGTTAACATGGCTTCCTATTGAGAGCACTTGTCTCCCTCATCTGTTCCAGCAACTTGTCCTGCTCTATGTGCCTTCTCTTCATTCTCTTAGCCATGAGGTATTCCAAGGAAAATGGCCACAAATGCACCCATGTCTGGGAACAAATGTTCTGCATTTTATGCAGAAACTTTGAAGTCAGCAAAAGGTCCATCAGCACCTGTCACACCCACTCCATGTAAGCTTTGACAACTTGAAGCAACTGTAATCCGGTGCAAACACAATGAGCCAAGCAGCTTCTTTCTGTGCCGTAAACTTTCTATGATTCTAAGATAGGAAGTACCAAACACTTACACAACGCTAGCAACAGCCACAAAGCAAAAATCAACTCCAGCAACTAACCCGCAAATATTTGTTGATCCCTTTAAATATCGCTTGTGGGGTTTCCTTCCTGCTGTTGAATGTGTGGTCAACTGTGCAAAGATAAGAGAATGCGATAGCTGAAGCATTAAGCACCAAAATGGCACCACTGGCATCAAATCAGCATCTCACAATGATTGACATCAGTGATCTGCTCTGTGGCACCCATTCCCTATTCGTGTGCTAATACCCTACCAATATAGTGTCTGTGTAATCTGCCGCATGTTTGTGTGCACATGGCACAGACATCATTTTGGAGATCTAAGAGCACTTGTAACACCTTAAAAATACTTGCCAGAAGCTCAATTTATGCTCAATGTGTTCCTGTGCTTGGTGAAGAAAGATATCTGTAGAGGAGAGTTGATCATGTCTGAATAAGAAATATTTATAGATAAATAAACTGGAGTTTCTATGATCACCTTTGGAGACCCAGGAGTCTTGATGCAAAACTTTTCTTCGGAAGATCACAAAGGGAGATTAGCTTCCATAATAAAGTAAGGAAAAGGCAAGCTCATTGGATCAAATGGCTATTCTCATTTTATGTTTACTTAAGAGTTTGAATTCTGAAAGGGCAGTCTCCCAGTCATGGTGCACTATGATGAAATAGAGGATGACAGACCACATGTATTATTTAGCTTTTGTATCATGCTTTATTATCTCAGTCTCCTAGGGCAGAATCTCCTGTTCAGCAAGTGGGGGCAGGGCCCGCTCACCGCCAGGTAAAATGATGCGTCCTAACGTCAATTAGATTTTCAGGTTGATGGGCACGCATTATTAAGGCCATTAAAAAACTAATTGAAATCATTAATGGACCTGCCCGTCCAATCTTAAGACTGGCGGGCTTCTGATAAAGCATGAAACCTCATCCACGGGCGGGGTGAGGTTTCGTGAGTGATTTAAAAATCTCGGAATATTTCGAAATAAAAGATATGGACATGTCCCAACTCATGTGACAGTATCACATGACAGGACACAGCAGCAAAAATTTTTTCTTATGTTGATTTGAAGTTTAAAATCTGAGCCAAACTCTCTGAGGCGCATGCGTGAAAGAGCACACTCCGGGCTCAGGAAATCTCTGCCCCCCACCCCCCCCCCCCCAACACCTGTACAGGGAGCGCCTAGCGCTTCCTGGTGGACGTCATGCTGGGCAGGCCTTAATTGGCCCGCTCATGTAAAATGGCAGCGCATCCATGACCAGGGACGCCCATTGGGAACCTGCTCACTCGCGCCCGCACACCCCAACCCCCGACATGGGGAAAATTTTGCCCCTTAGAAAGCAGCTGGAATGTTAATTATTACAACGGCACTCACTCTCTGCCAATTTGGACAGTATTGCTGGGATTTTACTTGGGAATTCTCGCCATCGACCACTGTAACCTTGGCAGGAACCCTTCTATTCACTCTATTAACAGGGTTTCCTCCAAACTTCCACCACACTTACAACAACTGATCAGGAGAACTCTTGAGGAAGCCTCCGGTGAATATATGAATTATTGATTGTTTTTCATAAGAAAGACCTGTAAAACTTATATTCCACACAAGATCTTTGCTGTGGCATATTTGCTGTATAACAGGGCTAGAGCAGGACTCCAGTGTTAAGCAAATTGAAAAATTAGGAAGATGATCAAGATTTAAATTATAAATTGTGGTTACCATTGGATCATTATAGATCGTTTCCCAATATTTTTTTTTTATTTTTGACCTTATTCGTTTCATCTTAATTGGGATATTTGACAAACAAAGGTCCTAACTTGACTTGTTAAAATAGGGAGTCAGATGTGCAATTATGGAAAAATGTTTTTTTCACAGCCACAACTTGGGGGGAGAAAATGAGATTCTATCATGTTTTCAATGCACCATAACTTCTAGTAAAGTTGAACCATTTATTCCACTTGACCCATCATGTATAAGCAATTTAAATAATATGCAAATTATTGGTTGGTGTTTCTAGCTTCAAAATGAGGCCTTATGAACCAGTGCAGCTAAAATTGATAACAGAAGCATTGGATTTACTAAATTCAATTGTTCCTAGCAGAATGGTGCACTCTATGCCTCTTAGCGAAAGGAACAATCAGCGAATATCTCCAGCCACAAGTACTGTTTCTGAGATTTTTTTTTAACTTCACTGTGTGAGTCTCCCCGTGGCGATTTATCTAATATTACTAATGAAGGGGGAGATAGAGCACAGAAATGTGTGACTGCAGTTAAGGAGAATGAATCAAACCGCACATCAGTGCTATCAAAGAATATATAGGAGCAGTGTGTAAGATGAATAAGGCTGACCAGAAAGGGCATGGATGAACTTCTTGTCAGCTTCTGCAAGATCATGAGCCAAATTGTCAGTTCAAAAGCTCTGTCAGTGACTGTCAGCTATCTTTTCTTTCATCATAGGCACCTTTCAAGCTGCAACAATATCACATTTGGATGCCCAATGGCATGAATTTTTGGTCAGGTCACAGATATAATCTTCAGGATAAAAGCAAAATACTGCAGATGCTGGAAATCTGAAATAAAAGCAGAAGAGCTGGAAAAGTGCAACAGCTCTGACAGCATCTGTGGATAGAGAAACAGAGTTAACGCTTTGAGTCTGTATGACTCTTGTTCAGAGCTAAAGAGAAGTAGAAATGTGAAGAAATTTATACTGTTTAATGGAAGTGGAGCAGTTGAAGCTGGATAGAAGGTCAGCGATAGGAGGAGGGTAAGCAGAGATTGGCAAAGATATCATGGGCACAAAACAAAGAGAGAGTTAATGATAATGTAAGGGCGTGTCCAGATTCACCTGCTCCACCCCACTTAACAATATAAATTTCTTAGAACTATAGAACCATAGAAAAGTTACAGCACAGAAGGAGGCCATTCGGCCCATTGTGTCCATGCCAACCCAAGGGCACTCAGGTGCCCTTTCTAATCCCACCTTCCTGCCCATAGCCCTGCAGCTTACAGCACTTGAGGTGCAGATCCAGGTACTTTTTAAAAGAGTTTAGAGTTTCTGCCTCTACCACCAACTTGGGCAGTGAATTCCAGACACCCACCACCCTCTGCGTAAAAAAGTTCTTCCTCATGTCCCCCCTACACCTTCTGCCACTTATCTTGAATCTATGTCCCCTGGTTCTAGAATTCTCCACCAAGGGAAACAATTTTATCCTGTCCACTCTATCTATTCCCCTCATAATTTTGTACATCTCAATCAAGTCACCTCTCAGCCTTCTTTGTTCTAAGGAAAATAACCCCATCCTATCCAATCTCTCCTCGTAGCTACACTTTTCTAATCCTGGCAACATTCTTGTAAACCTTCACTGCACTCTCTCCAGAACTATTATGTCCTTCCTGTAATGTGGTGACCAGAACTGCACACAATATTCCAGTTGTGGCCTCACCAGTGTTTTGTACAATTCAAACATTATATCCTTACTTTTATATTCTATACCTCTACCAATGAAGGAGAGCATTACATATGCCTTCTTTACAACCTTGCCTACTTGAACTGTTGCCTTCAGGGACCTGTGTACTTGTACGCCAAGATCTCTCATTTCATCTACCCCTTTAAGTATATTCCCATTTATTGTGTAATCCTTGTAACTGTTTGACTTTCTAAATGTATGAACTCACACTTCTCTATGTTAAAATCCATCTGCCACTTTACCGCACACTTCACCAACCCATCTATATCGTTTTGGAGATTATGGCTATCCTCTACACTATCCACTACTCGGCCAATCTTTGTGTCATCTGCAAATTTCCCAATCGTGCCCCGCACATTCACGTCCAAATCGTTAATATGGAACACAAACAGCAAGTGTCCCAACACCGAGCCCTGTGGAATATCACTTAAGACAACTTTCCATTCACAAAGGGCATCCATCGACCATTACCCTTTGTTTCCTGTTACAAAGCCAACCTTTTATCCAGTTTGCCACATTACCCTGAATCCTGACCAATGTGCCATGTGGGACCTTGTCAAATGCCTTGCTAAAATCCATGTACACAACATCCACTGCACTACCTTCATCAACCCTTCTTGTCAATCCCTCAAAGAATTCAATCAAATTTGTGAGGCAAGACCTTCCTTTAACAAATCCATGCTGACCATCCCTGACTAGTCCATGCCTTTCCACATGACAGTTAATATTATCTCTCAGGATTGATTCTACTAATTTGCTCACCACTGATGTAAGACTAACTGGCCTATAATTGTTTGGCATTTCCATTGATCCCTTTTTAAACAATGGAACTACGTTTGCATTTCTCCAGTCCTCCGGTACCTCCCCTGTATCTAGTGAAGATTGGAAAATCATCCTCAGAGCATCTGCTATCTCCTCCCTGACTTCCTTCAGCAGCCTCGGAAACAATCCATCTGGTCCTGGTGACTTATCAACTGTTAGGGATTTCAATCATTCGAGTACTTCCTCTCTCTTTATGACTATCCCATCTAATATCTCGCAGTGTTCCTCCTGGGCTACTATATCTACATCCTCCCTTTCCTTTGTAAACACGGAGACAAAATATTAGTTCAAAACCCTTCCCACAGCCTCTGCATCTACACACAAGTTTCCATCTTCATCTCTGATAGGTCCCAATTTTTCCTTAACTAACCTTTTAGCATAAATGTATTGGTAAAACATCTTTGGGTTATCTTTAACTTTACTTGCTAATCTTTTTTCATGCCCTCTCTTTGATTTCCTTATTTCCTTTTTTACTTCGTCCCTGCACTTCCTATATTCGTCTAGGCTACCTGCAGTGCTTAGTTCTTTGTGCCTATCGTACGCTTTCTTTTTCTGTTTGATCTTCCCCTGTATTCCTCTAGACAACCAGGGGGGTCTACATTTGGCAGTACCACTCCTATTTTTGTAGGGGACATATCTACTTTGTATAATTAGGATCTCACTTTTTAGTGCTTCCCACTGATTTTCCATTGTTTATCCCCCAGCAGTGCTGTCCAATCCACCTCAGCCAAGTCCCTTCTCATTTCTGCAAAATTTGCCTTCCCCAAGTTCAAGACTTTTACTCCTGCCTTATCTCTGTCCTTTTCCATGGTAAAGCTATATCTAACTGAATTGTGATCACTGTGCCCAATATGGTCGCCAACTGTCACTTCACCCACTTGCCCTTCTTCGTTCCCCAAGACTAGATCTAGAATTGCATCTCCTCTTCTTAGGTTTGTCAATAATTGGTTGAAAATATTTTCCTGGACACACTGCTTGAATTATTCTCCCTCAGTGCCGCTTATATTGTTTGAATCCCAGTTTATATTAGGATAGTTGAAGTCTCCTACTATTATTGCCCTCTTGTTCTTACAAGCAGTAATCTGCCTACATATTTGTTCTCCTATCTCCCTTTCGCTATTTGGGGGTCTGTGGTATACTCTTCACATTTCTACTTCTCTTTAGTTCTGAAGGAGAGTCATACAGGCTCGAAACATTAACTCTGTTTCTCTCTCCATATATGTTGTCAGACCTGCTAAGTTTTTCCAGCATTTTCTGTTTTTATTTAATCTTCGGAATAGCTATGAATTCATTTGCATTGGGATGGCTGCAAAGCAGCTCTCTTTTTGGGCCATACAGTTTTATCCTGTCACGGATTCCCAAAAGTCCAGGTGCCATTGATTGTATCCGTATGGTCCCTTGAGGCCCAACAGTTAACCCTTGACAATTTCTCAACAGAAAAGAATACATTTTTTTAAAGGTGAAAATTGCATCTAACAAGCTGCCAGGAGATCTTCATTTGAGTGCAGAAGTTACATCCAACTGTTACCATCATGGCTACCTGCTGAGAAATTCTTGCCCTTAATCAATTTGAAGTTCACAATGATTGTTGAGTATTGCTGCCATGGACCATGAACATTGTGGTTTCTTGTTCCTTGTGACGCAGATAAAAAAATATTGGAAATGGAGATGCCAAAGAAGATGTCTCTAGTTCCTTCAAATTCAGAGGAACATGGCATGCACACTTAGAGCATTAGTCCAAAAGAATTGTCATTGCTGGTCACAAGGTAAATTCAGAAGCAGATACTTAGTATGAGTTCCACCCTTGTCACCATTTCCATCACTCGATATCCACAGCCTTCGTAGCAATTCCAACCTCTCAATGCCAAAAATAACACTCATTAATCATACCACTTTGCCACAACCACCTTTTAAGAAGTCATCTGCCTTTTAAAAAATTAAGCTACCTCATGTTCTCTGATTCGCTCTGGGCCGCTTTGTCACCTGCACTACCCAAGAGGATCAGAGAGGAGCAAAAAGGTGTTCAGAGAAAGATACAGCACTCTGTGAAAATGACAACAAAGCATTTTATACAGCGGTCTGATTCATGCAGACAAATATTTTACCCTCTTCCTGTATGTGTCCAGCAACATTTGATTTAAGATAATTAAAGAATTTCCAGTTTAGCACTATTATAGCACAGATTGTACTAATGTTGTCAAATAGAAAGGCTACTGAGGGTGGGGAGGGGTCGGGGGTTGAGTGGGGGGAACACCCCTAATACCACCTCTGGGATATTTCAGACAAGATTTCATCTTACAGTATGGGGGGAAATTATATGCAACAATATTGTAAGGATAAGAATTGTGCATTCCTGCAATAGAAGTGCTTCCTTCAGCCCAGGCAGAAGTTCAGAGGTGGAACTGTAGTAAAAGTGTAAGTAGATGAAAGGAAGGAGGGTTCAAACTCAGCAATCTGAAGGGAATGCGATTCTCACAGTAGGTTTTTCCAAAGCTCCTCACATGCGAATGTAGAATAGACGGCTGGTGAATTGAAAAATTGGTGTGCAACAGTGGAGAAGAGAAATTCTTCCCCCCATATTTTAAGACAAACTGATGTCTAGAAAAGTCCTCACAACTGTCCATTCAATACATAGCGGAGCTTCCAATGTACCTCTGTTTCCTGCTAATCTTCGGACTAAAGTTGTGGTGGGAGGTCTAGGGACCCTTGAGGAAATTCTACCCCCCAAGTTTAACTTATCTTGACCTAATTGTAATAGACTGCTTCTCTTCTTGAGCATTCCGTATGCTGTAGCTTTCAAAATTTGCAAACATGAATTAAGATATCCGTGCGCACCTTCTGTGTCAAAGACTTGTAAAGCACGTATCTACAATTATGCCACAAACAGAACAAAGAGAAAATCTTCTCAAATCCGCAAAATCAAAGTGGTACTGCCTGTTTATAAATGCTAAAAATATGATGGGATTGAAGCAGATTAGACAGATAAATTGCAACCTGCTGAAAAGCATTTACTTTCCCTTTTCTTTTTTCCAGTATGAATCCAAAATAATTATTCCTTTTAAGAGCTAAACTTCTTTAGAAAGCCTGTTTTAGGCTGACAGCTTCCTCTAGGTGCCAAGTGCATATCCTATTTATATAATGGAGCTATGTTGTATTGTTGGAACTATCTTTTTGTCTTTTGTTTGAAGTTTTTGAAGATAAATGATATTCAGCAGGCTCCGAACCTAAGCATTTTGGGAGATTATCAAAATTAGAAATATGTGACAGTTCAAAATTGGATGCACAAAGTTCCTACAAAGACAACTTCGAAGCTATTCAACAAAATCAAAAGCTAACAATAGTGACATGATAGTTTGTGCCTCAGTCCCACAGCAGTGGCAGCTTTTACTAGTCTCTAAATGTCACATCTATCATCTGACGTTTCTTACTTCACTCAACTGCCTTATCCTATGCCCACTAGTGATTGTTTCACTGCAGGCGCTGTTTGACAATTCATATATAATTCATATATGCAAAAACAAAACAATCTGATAACTTCACAGAGCTAGTTTTCCTCTGCCCACTGTGGCCAAGCAATCTGCATGTAGAGCTCGTCACTATCATTCTGCCAAATCGCAACTGAATCCACTTTCCCGCCCCTTTTTCGAGTTTAAGGCCAGGATATTCTGGTCGTCGCGCGGGCTCGGCAGGCAGGCTCAGGAGCAGTCGGGAAGCAGACCGACACTTGCGATCGGGCCCCAGCCGCGATTTCACACTGGCTGGCCAATTAATGGCCAGCCAGCGGGAAACGCACGCTGCAGTGGTCAGCGCTGCCAGGGTGGGGGGTGGGGGCGGGGGGGTGGCAAGAAGAGCACCGGCGCTGAGGTTCATGCATGCAGCAAAAGCTCCCTAAGGGAGCTGAAAATTTTTTAAATAAAAAATAAAGGTTTTAAAATAATTCACATTAGCAGGGACATGTTAAATATGAGTCTTAAAAGGTGTTTTTTAAATCACTGGTCAAAACCTCATTCTACCCACGAATGAGGTTTTGCCAAAAATGCAAAGGCCGCTTGGCCTTTTCACTCTCCTGCTAAACAAACGGTTGGAAAGGGCAGCGAAAAATTCTAGTCAATGAATTAATTAAGGGCTTTAATAGGCTTAATTGTTGGCGGGTGCGCAGCTGACTCCCGTGTGTACCCGCCGACCGAAATATCGTGCGTGTGTGCGCTGACATCAAGATGCTCACCTGACATCATTGTGCATCATTTTATGTTCGTTCGGGTCAGGCGCGTGCCCAATCAGAGAACAATTCTGCCCCAGGCATGTGCTGCATTCTTTTACTGGGTACACACTCACAATAGGGAGATGTTTCTGTCACAAGACTTGAAGTTCAGCAGGTCTTGAAATGCCAGGTGCTGGAGATGGCTCAAATGGAGCATGTTTTGCAACTGGAAGCAAAGATGGGAGAGGAATTTCACCCCATGTAAATTATAGATAAAATTCTGATTAGGGCGTGGTGGTGGGAGAGATCTCTGTGGTGTAGATTCCATATTTGTTGACATTAATTCATAGTGGCACAAGCGATAGGGTATCTCCGGTATCCAGGAACAACAATGTCATCAAGCAGAGAAAGCAACCAATCACATTGAAGCATTCTCACAGACTGCCGACTGGAAAGTAAGAGCATTGATTATTCACTTCATTTTTATTCAATTTAAAGAGAGCCAAATAAATATTGGAGCATATAGATAGTATTAAAGTAAAAGCTGAAATATCATAAACTTTTAGCCAACAGCTGAATTTATTTTAGATTGGTTTTGTTCTAAAATTATTTTAAGAATCTATGTTTTTACATCGAATGAATAGAGAAATTTTACATTCTACAAATGTAAAATTATCTTTTCAGGGCCAGAGATGTTGTTCAACAATAATGGCTACTTAATACAAATACTCACTTTAAACTGCACATGTGTATGGGTGAGCAGCAATCTGGAAGTCACCACTCAGGTCATGCACAGTTCGCCCCCTTTTAAGATATTCAACATACACGACCATCAGAAAATTTAAAGCTATCACACACTTAAATGAATAGACCACGTACAACAAAAAAGGAACTAAAGAGGACGTTGCTTAGTACACCATTAAAAACCCAGTTATGCCTCATTTAGCAATGCATTACTTTTCAAAGGTTTTTACAGCAAGATTAATAGTGTGAAAAGTGGAAGCTCATGTCAAACCAAGTGATTTCGAAGACTTATACCTGTGATAATTTCAATAGAGCAGCCCATGGAGGAGTGGGGGGGACACTGACAGCAACTTCTGGAGTTCCGCATTTTCTATGCAGGTGCCAATGCTAGAAGTTGCTGCCAGTTTCACAGATTAATGATGACCAACACTGACAGTTTTGCTATTATGACAGGTGCAAAATCCAGGTCTATGTGATCAAGTTTGTAATGGGGCAACTTCAGGGTTGTTGCAGTAAATTACTGTTAAAAGGTGAACACATACACAGCTATAAAGTGTATTTACAGTCTTGCAACTTTAAAGTGCCACAACACGAGGGAGGTAGAAATTCACCTCCTAACCTTCAGCTCTTGTACTTTTAGCCGTCCATAATTTCTCACTTTAATTCGCTAATAATTTAAAGCAACCCTTCAGAGATAGAAGTGCAAGCAACTCCAGAAATGTCGACTTTGGTGGCGATGTGAAATGGACAAACTCAGATTTACTTCACCCTTTTGCACCCTTTTTTGATTTTTCTTTCTACCGAAGCAGCTAAAAAGGGACATCGGGCAGAATGTATAACAGGTGGCTGCTCTGTTATTGTCTGTTTTCTATCCCTACTCCAGTTAAAAGTTCCATCAAAGCACTTATAAGCTATTTATTTCTGTTCATTTTTGTGTTGGATAAATAACAAATTAATATTTACTATCACTGACTCTAACAATAGGAGCCTTATAGCTATGGGCCCAAGATATGCAAGCTCACAGCAACAATTGTATTTAATATATTTTACTGACAGCAGTATATAATGCAGAGTAGCCCTACAAAATACAAAGGAAAAAGATATGATTATCTCTGAGGTACAATGTCTTCACTGCACAGCCGACTCTTGAGTTTGTGCTAATAATCAAGTGGTTGTATGCACCTCACATTTTTCACACAAATCTAGCAGCTGTCTTTACACAATAGTGACCCTGAGATGAATTTATCTCAAACCTTTTTCTCATGTTAAGTACAGTTACCAATTTCCATTTGTTCACCAAGCCCCACCAGGGTATCATTATTACTTATCCTCATTTCACTGCAGGAGGGTTCAAGCATTGAAAGGACACTTGCTATTAGCTTGACATTGCTAAGAGAAATGTTATTTAAAAACATACATCCGAGGCATGGCATGATTTTTTTGTTAGTTTGAAAGCATATTCTGACATTAGCTCATTCAACCAAGCCAATCCTGAAGATTGATGACCATTGGGTTTAGTAACTTGTTACAGCCATCTGCTAATGTTCCATTCAAAGCAAAAATCTCAATGGCCTAAATGTCCTAGCTAATTCAGTGGGATATCATCACCCTGGGAACTCAATTGCTATTCTCCATTCATTGTAAAACAGTGTCAGAATGGCAATAGAATAAAGGCAGCAAATATGCTCTAAAGAACATTTCTGAGTATTTTTGCATATGACATCATGGACTTAAAACACCACGCATTGAAAATGATGATGCTTTAATTGCACAGCACCTTCTCACTATTGACAATTGCTGAGGAGTTAGATATGCATAATCTGTCCTTTTCCATCTTATAATCTGCCATCAGTCTGTAATATTAGTATTAAACTTTAAATACATTTGAGACAAATCCTTTTTTGTATTCGTTCTTGGGATGTGGGTGTCACTGGCAAGGTGAGCATTTATTGCCCACCCATAATTGTCCTTCAGGAGGTGGTGTTCAGCCACCTTTTGAACTGCTGCAGTCTGTGTGATGTGGGTACACCAATATCCAGTAGTCAGGTCTGGTCAGGGAGGGGGATATAGTCGGGCAGTCAGGGGGAACGATTGGGGGCTCGGTTGTGGAGCTACCTAGGGTGGAATAATGCAGGGGGGTGGGGAGGGTGATTTGCCCTCCCAAGAAGCAAAGTCGGCGTGGAGTCAACTATCCCCATGCCCGCCCGTCTGCATTCGTCACATGCCATAGGCAGGCTTAACAAGAGACAAGTGGGACTTCTGCCCTTCACTGAGGAGGAAGTCCCCCACTCTCTGGAGCTGCTGGCCAATCTGATTGGCTGGTAGCTCCATCAGTCCCAGCAGTGCCAAGAGTGTGTTAATGGTTGCTGCTGGACTGCAAGAAGGGGAGGAGGAAGGCCCATGAATCCCCAAAGCTGGTAAGACAGGGGTCTTTGGCGGGGGGTGGGGAGGGGGGGTTTCAGCAGGTCAGGGAGCTGGCAGGGGTTGTTTAAAGCTACAGAGGTTTAGGAAGATGGGTGGGCGGTGTTCCATCTTAGGTGGGCCACGCTCCCCAGAAACCCAGAAATGTGCCCAACGGGGACATGTAAAACGCAGCATCAGATTTTGATGTCTCTAACATTTGTTGGGTAATTATCCAAGTAAGTAATGCAGATCTGTCCCAGTAGTCGGGGGTTGGGTTGCCCTGACTGAAAGTGTGATGGAGGCAGGTGTATTTGGGGCTTTGAAAGGCAAATTGGTTTCCGATTCTAGCTTGGAGTCAGAGAAATTAGTGCAGGGTTTTGGGGAGCAGGGCAATTGCCTATCAGATGTTTAAATATCCAGGGCAACTCCCATGTAGGTTCACAAGTCAGGACTTGCACAGGGCCCTGACATGCATCTTTGATTATACATACCTTCCCTGACAATCTAGAGACTGGAGAATTTGGACCATTATTCCAGTGTGAAAGAAATTGGGAGTCAAGACCAGTGCCAGCTCTTTGCAGGCAGCATGTCTGATGTTGGTGCCCAGCTTAGTGAAAG
This sequence comes from Carcharodon carcharias, assembly GCF_017639515.1. Classification (NCBI taxonomy): domain Eukaryota; kingdom Metazoa; phylum Chordata; class Chondrichthyes; order Lamniformes; family Lamnidae; genus Carcharodon; species Carcharodon carcharias. The sequence continues at coordinate 142,425,580 of NC_054477.1, forward strand.
ACAGGCTTGAGGAGAATGAAGCCTCCATCTTCTAGAGCTTAAGAAGAACTTCAAAGTCACCTTTTAAATTCATTCCTGTGACATGAGCATCATGTTGACCATCCATACTTGGCCTTGCAATGGTAGTAGCGATCAGGGGAGTTGTCCCCTCTGCAGTGGACAATATTTATTCCTCAGACAACACCTAAGACAGATGATTTGGTCATTTATTTCATTATTCTGTGTGTAAATAATTGTTAGGCCACCCTTTCCCAACTTGGCACTGAACTAGTTAACGTATGATGCCGTGAATTGACTCCCGTGTTTGTTCTACTGCAACAACATTGGAAATTCAAAAGTGCTTTATTGGCTAAAAAGTGCTTTGGAGCATCTTGAGGTCTTGAAAGGAGCTTGAGAAACGCACATCCTCCTTTCTTTCTTCCTTTCTTGAACTGCTGCAGTCCATGGTACTTGCACGATTCTTCAGATAACCAGTCCTGCCAGCAGTATTGGCACAGCTTGCACATAAGTAGCCATTGTACCAACTGGAACTGATGGTGTGAGTGAGAGATACCATCCTAAGCTTTGGTGAAAACTGCCAAAAAAAACACTTGCTGACTGTTTACACTGCTGTGGGACAATGCTTTTGGTGAATGGATGCTGTTCAGTAACTTATGTTCAAGTTGTACCGTTGTTGCAGCACAAACATTTAAACTACCTCAGGAAACTAGTGCCTAGCTTCCTCTTGTGCTGAATAAACAACAAGGGCATAACTGAGAAGGAGGAAAGTCGAAGCTAGTATCTATCAACCTATATTTTGCTGCAATTGTTACATAAGCTAATTCAGTGCCATCATCAGTAGGAAAGGGTGGTCAGGAGTGTAAGATCTTCCCAGAAACAATGCACCAAATACATTTTTTACATACAGAGCTTTTAAAATGCTGCGCAACACTCCAGCCACAACACTTTAAACATAAACTGTGAAAGGTTCACAAGATTTTTGTACTGTTTTATATTTCAGTCTCATGGAAAGTGGAATGGTAGAGATTATTAGGTGTGGAATAAGGGCCAGAGCTAACCAAGGCACTAAAATCATGCAATAATAAAATTATTGGAGCACATTTGAGAAAAAGTTCATTTGACCCATCAAGCCCCCCTGCCATTTCTTTGCAAGGGCAATTTAGCTAATCCCACTTCTCCATCCTTTCCCCACAGCCCTGAATTTTTTTCTCTTTAGATTCTTATCCAATTCCCCTTTCAAAGCCCCAATTACACCTGCCTTCACCACACTTTCAGGCTGGGCAATTCGACTCTTAACCACTGGTTGTGTAAAAATGTCTTTCCTATGTTGCCATTAGTTCCTTCACCAATCACCTTAAACCAACATGCTCTGGTTCTTAACATTTCTGCCAAGGAGAACAGTTTCTCTCTATCCAGTCTGTCTAGACACTTCATGATTTTGGATATCTCTCTGAAATCTCCTCTCAGCTTTCTCTTCCCTAAGGAGGACAACCCCAGCTTCTCCACTGAAATCCCTTGTTGCTGGAAACATTATCATAAACCTTTTCTGCACTCCTCTTTAAAGCGTTCACATTCTTCCCAAAGAGCAGTGCCCAGAATTGGACACAATGGCCAAGATTTCCCAGTCGGTGAGCAGGGGGCAGGGACTACTCATCAACACATAAAATGACGCGGGATGATGTCGGGCAGAACCCCTGACGTCACCCCACCTAATTTCAATTTTCAGGTCGGCAGGGGCTCAGCCGAATCAACTGTGCGCCCGCTGACTTATTGAGGCCATTGACAACGTAATTTAAGCAATAAGTCGAACTGCCTGTCTGACCTTAATATTGGCGGGCAGGCCGGGAGCCCTGGCGGGCATTGGAAAAAGCATGAAACCTCATCCACCGGCGGGATGAGATTTCATGTAGGTTTTTAAAAGTTTAATAAAAGTGTATTTAAAAGTGATGGACATGTCCCAAATCCTGTGACAGTGTCACATGAGGGGACATGTCAGGGGAGGTTTTTTTTTATCTGTTTTTAAGATTTTTTATTGTGGAGCCGATCTCCCTGAGGCAGCACTTAGCATCAGGGAGATGAGTGCACTCTTTCATGCACATGCACGAAAGAGCGCACTCTCGGCTCAGGGAACCAAACCCCACCCCCGCCTGCACAGGAAGTGCAGAGAGCTTCCTTGTGGATGTCACACTGGCTGGGCCTTAATTGGACGGCCCATGTAAAATGGCGGTGCGCCCCCAATCGAGGGCGCCGATCAAAGGCGTGCCTACTCCTGAACATCCCCCCCAACGGGGGGAAACTTCTGCCCAATAGTTCAGCTGAAGCCAAACCAATTTTTTAAAATTGTTCATCATAACTTCCTTTCTTCTGACCTCTGTGCTGCTTTTTATAAAGCCCAAGACCCCATGTGCATTTTGAACCATTTTGTCAACCTGCCATGCCACCTTCAATGATTTGTGCACAACTGCCTCTAGGTCTCTCTGTTCCTGCACCAGCTTTAGAATGGCACTCTTTGTTTTATAATGTCCATCCGCAGTCTTCCTACCAAAATGTACCACATCACACTTTGCTGCATTAAGTTTTATCTGCCATATGTACACCCGAACCATTACCTTGTCCAGGTCCTCTTGAAGCCGATCACTATTGTTCTCACAGTTCACAATATTTCCAGGTTTTATGTCATCTGCAAAGATTGAAATTATAACCTGCCCACACAAGCCTAGGAGGGGAGCCATCCCAGATTTGTACTAAGTACGGTAGCTGGTGTTTGACCCACCAGCCGCAATGGCAGGTTTTCGCGCAGTATCGTCCCCTTCCCACCTCGTACATCACGCAGTCACGGGGAACACGCTGGATTGCTAGCGGCAGGCCTCGGATTGGCCCGCCACACCATTACCTCACTGCTTCTCATACCGGGCGCCATATTTAAAATGTAGCCGTGCACACTGTTCTCAATGGTTACAGCCCAGGACTGCTCTGGTGAAGGCATGGCCAAAAAAGCCAAGAAGAGTGCAGCAACCCATTTCAGTGACGCAAACCTGGGAGGCCCACCGTGATGTCCTCTACCACTGCTCAATCCACAGGAGGCCCATCAACTTCACCACTCCAGCTTGTGGGGGGGTCAGTGGCAGAGGTGATCAGTGCCAATGCAGTGCAGAAAACAAATGAATGATCTCATCTGTGCAACCAGGGTAAGTCAACCATCTCATCAATCTCAACTCACCCACTCACAAGTCCATCACACATTCACAGGCATCACTGCCAGCTCAAGGCACAACACCAGTCACTGTCTCACACACACCCTCACATCTTTGCCGTTTGCCTCCTCATCCCCTTCATGGCTCCACTGAACACACACGCATGCCTGGCATCCTTCTCATTTGGCCTAGCATGCGCCTTGCTCACACTCTCTCCATCTATCTTTATGCAGGACATGATCAAGCACAGTCAACAGGAACGATCCCAGGGGGTGGAGAGCTGCACAGCAAGGTCCTCTCTCCGTTTGAGCGTCACGCGTTGGAGCTGACCAGACAGGACATGCACCGTTCCTGCGGTGATGGTGAGGTTGGCGGCAAACACCCACATGAGGATCCTGCACCACATCATCCCTCTCCCAATACTACTCTGAGTCCACTGTTCTGTGTTCAACATGGCTGCCAAACTCTAATAATCTCCACTTTCTGTCCTCGGCACATCCGACATGTCGCCCTCAGGTGACCGTGACCCCAACCCCGGTGCCAAAAGCACCTCAGATGAGGACCCTGAGGGTCACACAATTGAAGACCCGTCACGGTGCTTACCCACAGCCTCCACCAGCACAGACACACACATCTCGGTGGGACCTAGATGTAGAGTAGCCTTGGGATCACAATCTGGTGAGCACAGCACACAATCTATTCCAAAGCATGCGGAGGCAGGGACATCCTTGGTCACCAGCACTTGGTGGACTGCTGGAGGCAAGGAATCTGCTGAGTCTGAGTCAGATGATGAGTCTCTGGACTTGATCCTCAATCAGTTGTTGGAGCTGCAAAAGCTATCACGGGAACATCAAGAAGGGATGTCTGGTGCACTCCTCAGACGGAGGAGTCCGTCCACCTTCAGTCCAAGGCGATAGTGCCGCCATGCCAACACACCAAGGTCATCACAGGTAGGATGGCAGTCGCCATGGAGACCTCGGTCCAGGACATTGGTCCTGTACTGCTGCGCAGGCTGAGCTCCATCGCTGACGCCATAGTTGGCCTCCAACAGTTTCAATATGAGAGGAATGCAGAAAAGCTCAATCTCACTCCAGCTTCCGCTTCTCCTCAAGGAGTCAGCCAGGGACCCATAGGCAGAAGGTTCAGACGCTCGACTTTCCAGAGCCATTCACCCGGGTGACTCTGAGAATGTCCGGCTGATCTAAACCCTCTCTTCCCGTGACCCCTGCAGCTCCACCGCCACAGACTAGAAGGTGCAGCTGGGACACAGGAGGACATCCAGTGTAGGCCGGGGACCTTCAGGTCTCAGCACCCCAGAGGATGCCCACTAAGGTCATCACAGACAGGGCGTAACAGTCAGCCGGTTGCTTCCACCTCTGCTGTGGATATCAGGGGAACACCAAGACGTAGCAGTAGCGTTAGAAAGATTAAGAAGATGTAGTTGTGCAGTGTGGGTACAGGTGCACAGGTGTTAATCATGTGTACATAATGTATATTATTGTAAATGAACTCCCAAGAATGTCTTCTTGCCTATGGCTTCTTGTTATGATGAGCAGTGTTTATGTCACTCAGATGTGAAACCTTGGTTCTTGCTTAAGATAAAGGCAGGTGTCTCAGTCCAGGGCCTCTTCCCTGTGCAGTGTGTATCGTTCAGACCAAAGTGATTGTCCAGCTTCACACTCACTGGACACATTAGTGATGCCTGCACTTCGATGAGGCTTGTCATTCCTGCCAGAATGTCTCGGGTAGATGTCACAGAGTTCTGTCATTCTCTCTGCACCTTTGAGGTGGGGTTGGCCCCCCATCTCTTCAACATCTGTGACCGGTGATGCTGTGCTCCTGAAGGGGACAGATGCTGAAGTCTGACAAGAGATCAGGTGCAGTTAAGGCTTCATGGCTGCATCTCTATGATATGACCCTGATCACAGAGCGCAGGTGAGCTGCCCTCAGCCAGAGAGGAGTCAGACATTCAGAGAGGCAACATGAAGATCTATGGAGTGTACTCACTGCATGTTGTCATCACCCTCCTGGAAGCAAGTGATTAAAGCCTCTGCTGCATCTCCATGACATGAGCCTTAGAACTGAGAGTTTGTATGCTGCCATATGCCACACAGGAGTCAAACATTCACAGATGCAAGGTGAGTATCTCATCATCAGCCTCCATGAATCTTGAGGCTATGAGGGCCTCCCCAGAGCAGTGGCCAATGCAATGGCCTAATCGCGGGCATCCTCGATTTCGAGGACTTCATCCTTATCATCCCCTTCGATTCCTCCTCATCGGAGGAGACGTACAGGTTTTCCATCTCCTCCTCAGCCAGATGCCACCCCCTCCCGTTGCAATGCCAGATTATGTACCACACAGTAAGCTATGATGATGCACAACACCTCTGAGGACTGCATTGCAGTGCTCCACTGGATCTGTTGAGGCACTGGAACCTCATTTTCAAGATCTCTACCATTTACTATACCAAATTCCAGGTCGCAGCATGAGCCTCGTTATACCATCACTCTGCTGAAGCCTGAGGCTGCTGCACAGGCATCATCAGCCACATCCTCTGGGGGTAGCCCTTGTCCCCAAGGGGCAGTTTAATTTCAGTGGTGGGAAAGCTTCTAGAGAAGATTATTCAGGATAGAATTAGTAGTCACATGGAAAAATGTGGGTTGTTTAGGAAGAGCCAGCATGGATTATAAAAGGTGGAAATCGTGTTTAACTAACTTGCTGGAGATGTTTTTAGAGGTAACAGAGAGGGTTGATGAGGGTAATGCTGTTGATGTGGTGTACATGGACTTTCAAAAGGCATTTGATACAGTGCCACACAAAAGACTTGTGAGACAAGTTATGCTCATGGAATAAAAATGACTGGCAATGTGGATACAAAATTGGCTAGTAATAAGAAACAGTGTTCTCTAGGGACCCTTGCTTTTCCTGATATATATTAATGATCAGGGGACAATTTTAAGTTTGTGAATGATACAAAACTTAGAAGCATTGCAAACTTTGAGGAGGATAGTATAGAACTTCAAACGGGCATTGACAAGTTGGTGGAGTGGGCAGATAGGTGGTAGATAAAGTTCAATGTGGAGAAGTGTGAGGTGATTCATTTTGGTAGGAAGAACATGGAGCCGTTGTGTACAATTCCAGGAGCCATACTATAGGGAGGACGTGATTGAATTGGAGAGAGTGCAGTAAAGGTTTATAAGAATGGTTCCAGGGATGAGAAACTTGAGTTATGAAGATAGATTTGCGAGGTTGGGACTGTTCTCTTTGGAAAGGACTAGGCTAAGAGGAGATTTGATAGAGGTGTTCAAAATCATGAGGGAGTTGAGTAGAGTAGATAGGGAGAAACTGTTCCTGCTTGTCAAAGGATTGAAAATGAGAGGGCAGAGATTTAAAGTGATTTGCAAAAGAATCAAATGTGATGTGAGAAAAAACTTTTTCACACAGCGAGTGGTTCGAGTCTGGAATACACTGCCTGGAAGTGTGGTGGAGGCAGATTCAATCAAGGCATTCAAGAGGGCATTAAATGTTATTTGAATAGAAATAATGTGCAAGGCTATGGGGAAAAAGCAAGAGAATGTTAAGTCATGATGCTCATTTGCAGAGCAGGTGCAGACACGATAAGCCAAATGGCCTCCTTCTATGCTGTAACAATTCTGTCATTCTGTCATTCTGAGCAAACCCTGCAGCCTCTCTGAATCCTGGAAGATGCCAGGGATCTGAGACCAGCTAAGGATGTAGGAATTGTGGTATGGTAATCTGAGGTGTAATACACCTTTCAGAGAATGTGAGCAGATTGACCACATGACTGTAAGAACCAATAGCTGTGAATTACAGGCTACCATGTCAATGTTAGTCTAGAGTAGGGTCTGGTTGGAGAAGCACACATCATGTTAATGCTCTGTTTTTTGTGTTAATAAGCAGTCTGTGCTTTGTTTCATATTGATGTCTGCCTACAGTATATTGTAAATGACTCACCCGCCAACAAATAAGTGTGCAACCATATCATGAGCAAAGCGACCCCATAGTAAAACATAACAACTGGCGATGAGGCAAAACAGGTTGATGACACCAAGGAAAGCTGCAAAAACTCAACTGTACTGAAGTAGCAGTGTCTGCAGGCCGATTGTAAGTACATTACAATTGTAAGCCCTCACTGTAGTCATCGAAGTTATCTCCCTCCAATATGTCACAATTTGACTGTATTGAACCGTTCGATCGGACCACTGTTGACTGGTTACATTATATTGAAAGTCTCACGTTTTTCTTTTTGGCCAACAACATATCGGGAGAGGAGAATTGGGGGGCAACTTTCTTATCGATATGTGGCAGTAAAACATACAGCCTAATTCGTAGACTATCATCACCCAATGGCCCAGATTCCAAGAGCTTTGATGAGTTGGTGAATCTTGTGAAAAGCAACTTTCAACTGAAACCCTTGGTAACAACACAACGTTTTAAATTCAATTCGACGTGTCGCACCCCTGGAGAGACAGCAACTTGCTTTGTAGCAGCCTTAAAACAACTGACAGAGCACTGTGAGTTCGGGATGTCAATTAATGACATATTAAGAGACCGATTCGTGTGTGGGATTAACATAGACACCATTCAAAAAAGGTTGTTGTCAGAATCAAATTTAGATTTCAGCAATGTGCTGAAGTTGGCACTCACAATGGAAAGCTTGGGCAGGAATTCAGAAGAAAACAAGGGAGCACAAAATAGCTCCGTTCTTCACTTCGGGAGCGAGGCACCGGCTAGAAATCGTGCGGAAGTGCGGGGCTCTGCGGAAAGGAGGGAAACAACCACCATTTACAGACCAGCAAAAAGCAATGACTTAATGGATAAAAACCACTTCCATAATAGCAGAATTGGAACTAGACAGGCTAAAGATGAATGACAATTTAAAAAACCGAATGTTTCTACTGCCATCGCAATGGGCACGTTATGCGGCATTGTAAAGAAGGATTAAGGCCAAATTTCAAACAAAAAGGCAGAAGTCATGAAATTTATATAATGGAAGAGCCAGAAGAAACAGAGTCAGATATTTACTCGCTACAGACATTAAAAACGGGTAAGACAATCTACGTAACAGCAGAAGTCAAAAGAAAACCCATTTGAATGGAGCTGGATACAGGCACATCCATGACAGTCATAGGGGAACATTTAAGTATCTGAATGGAAGAGCTGGAAAACTCCAATGCCAGACTAAAGGCAAATACTGGTGAAAACCTAAGAGTGAAAAGTATATGCAAGGTTCCAGTACAATACAGAATGAAAAGGAAAACCTGCTGAATGACTTTCACATAATGCAAGATTCCCTCAGATCCCAATGTGTACCACTAAAAATGTATGAGGCAGAACAAAAAGAATTCTGAATATGTCTGGCTGAGATGAAGAACGAATTAGCCGAGAAGACGCAATACTTAATTCTCTAGGAAACAACTAACAAATATAAAAATAAATGGAAGAACTGAAGAACCAGCTATGTGGAAGCCAAGAAGCCTTAAAAATAAAGACCCCTGCGTTTTCAAAGGAGCTGACAGATGAGAAAATGTTGGAAGACTGAAATACCAAATTCACAGAAGTTGAGCCCAGTCTGGCCAATAGGGAAATTGAAAAAAGGCTGATATTAAAGCCAGCACTGTCAAGAAGAAAGCCCATCAAAAGAAGACACGTAGGAAGAGAAAACAAAATTACTAACAAGGCCCTGATTTTTTTTTTACACAACAGGAAGCTGATCATTTTGTCTTGCATTAAGCCTTGCCCAACATCCTAATTCTCAGAACCTGTCTGACAGTTGCCTTTCATATTGCTGAACTTGGAGGGGAGAGGCAGCAGGAGTGCATGCGATGGGGCCCGAAAGAGTGTGAAAACATTCCCATTGGAGTCTACACCACAGGTAGGAAGAACTCCTCTTGCTTTGGAAATACCTGCAGAACCCATTGAGGCTGAGAGAGTTGAAGAGGCAAACTTGCAGATTCCTGCTGGGGAGCCTAGTGGACAGATAACTCCTGAGAGGGGGGGTGCTCAGGTAAACCATCCAAAGTTGTAGAACTACGACAGTCAATGCGTTTGAAAAAGCCTCCTGTGAAACTACATTTGTAAATAGTTTGTTTTAGTAAATAGTTAATGTATTGTAAAATGCACTTTCAAGTAAAGGGAGAGGGATGTGGTAATCTGAGGTGTAATGCACCTTTAAGAGACTTTGAGCAGTTGACCACGTGACTGTAAGACTTAATAGCTGTATAACGTGGGCTACCATGTTAATGTTAGTCTAGAGTAGGGTCTGTTTGGAGAAGCACACATCATGCTGGTGCTCCGTTGTTTGTGTATATAAATTGTAGTGCTTCAATTTATATTGGTCTCTGTGCCTGCCCGTATATTGTAATCGATTCGCCTGCCGACAAATAAGTGTGTAATCGGTTTACGCGCAAAGCGACCCCATAGTAAAACAGAGCATGTGCACACTCTCTGGGAATTGTGCGCAGACCTGTAGGATGCGTTTGTGGTGGCCGCACACCAGCTGAACATTCAGCGAGTTGACATAGTTGACAGCTTGTTGCCACAGAGATCAAAGCATCACATGAGTGCAATCAACGGCAACGTCCACGTATGGAAAACCTGAGATCTGCATAAATCCCAGCGCTCTTGCTTCCTGGCTTTCCTGATCCCAGGCAAAGTGCACCAAGTTCTGTGCCTTTGCGAAGATAGTATCCATGACCTCCTGGAAACACTTGTGCGTGGAGGCTTGCAAGATCCCACACAGGTCACCTGTGGAGTCACTGGCATAAAAATTGAGCACCAGGGTCGCTTTCACAGCCACTGGCAGTGGATGCCCCCCCCCCCACCGCCATGTCTCTGTGGCGCTAAATCCTGCAGCAGGTGGCATATGTGACCGACCAGTTCCCTAGACATGAGTAGTCTTCAGTGATACTGGTTCTCAGTCATCTGCAGGAATGACAGGCATCGTTTATAGACCCTAGGTGTCACAAAGCACCTATGACCGACGGCTCTCTGTAGATCTTCAGCTGTGTGAGCAGCAGATCCTGCCACCCCTTCATCTTGAGGGAGATGCTCCTCCCTTTGCCGAGACAGGCACCTCTGCTGCACTCTTCTTCTTCTTCTTTGCTCCCTGTAAACCATGAGGCATAATATTAAATCACCAGGCTCCATGATCCTGATGTCCTTCTCCTGCAGGATCAAAGTCAGGGGCCATCGGTTAGCATATGTGTCCTGAGAACCTCTCTTGGTTAAGTCTGAAGGCCGCTTCAGGCATGCAGGAGAGTACTGGCCACTACCTGGACGGTCAGTACATAATACACTTATTGGATGTCCGAAACTCCACCCACCTCTGCCCCACTTCACTTGACTGATTGGCGGCTGCTTTGGCAACTGGTCTGCATGCTGTTCTGTCAGCTCAGACGCAGGCATTCTCCTAACCCGCGCTGCACTGTTAGCTTGAACCATGAGGGGTACTGGTCTAAACTTTAATAAAGACATTGCAAGGGGCTGTGAGCACCTCCACCAGTAACGGCTCATTGGCCACCTTTCACAGAGGGATTCTACAACTTGTCCAATCAGCCAATTTTTGTGCTGCCCCCTAAAACGTAAATTAACCTGCAGTCTGTGACCAAGGAGTAAGAAGTTCTGGAGCATTTGGTGACACATTCATGTTTTTGTGTTGGTTGAGTGGGCAGCAAAGTTTCAAACGCCTGACTCCAAGCATGTCAATGGAGCTGCTGCTGAGCAGTCTCAGCTGTGGAAGAATACTCACTTCTGACAAGCTTTTCCAAGTGCGTGGCTGCTTCCCTCACCCCTTCCCACCCCATTCTCCGCAATCTCCACCCTGTCATGTGCTTGTGTACTTCCATCAGTCTCTGCTGCCTTGCCCCCGCCAACACCCCCCACAGTGTCACCGTCACTGGAGCCCTTGTCCCGGCACCACACTGAAAGCCAGCCAGGAAAAAGAGACTTGACTGTGTACCTCCTGACTGACTGCATGGTGCCTCTTCCTTGATGTCCCATGGGTGATGCTCATGAGCGCTGCACAAGATTGTGTGCATTCACCTCCAAGTTCCCCTCGACATTCAGGTCGTAAGGTGCACACCTTTTAAAGGCAGCTGTGAAGCATGCCATTCTGAAGTCACGCTGACGTGGGTGGTAAGTTGATGTGGGGGAATGATTCTGGTCAGCAGGGCTTATAATGAGATGCTAAAGTATTGAAGTTAGGTTCCCGATGTGCGGCAGTGAGAAACACGGCCCGCTATTGACGAGTGGAGAGGACAATCACAAACTGGTTTCACGATGGCGTAAAGCTGACTTTTGGCCTTTGCCATATTGTCCATTCGTGCCTACCATGACACCGACCACCAATGAGTTCAGAAACTTCCATCCTAGCTCATTAATATTGATCTAAAAAGTGGTGGCCCTGCTTCCAACCCCTGAGGAATCCCAATATATAATTTCCTGCAGTCTGAAAAACAACTTTTCACCACTTTGCTATGTTTTCTGTCACTCAGCCAGCTTTGTATCCAGGCTGCTGCTCTCCCTTTTATTTCATGGGCTTTAACTTTGTTGGCAAGTCCATAAGGTGACTTTATTGTCTACTTTTTGGAAGTAGATGTACACCACAAGAACTGCATTACCATCGTCAACCACCTCTGTTATCTCACCAAAAAACAAATTAAAAGATAATTTGTGATACAAACTACAAGAGAGGAAGTAAATAATTTTTAAAACTTGATTTACCATTACATTATTAGGTTGAATTTTACCGGCCCATAGGAGACGACAGTCTGGTAAGGTTGTGGAGAGCCATGTCGGATTTGGATTCCCCACCATGCCCCAACATTGGGGAATTTTAAGCAGGCAGCCAATTTACATACATCCATGCCATATTAAGGGTAATTTTACTGCGCCGTCACTATTTTGCTGATGATAGACTGACACCTCACCAGCTCCCCTACCATGTGAGAAGTCCACCAGCAAATGGAGGTACATTCCCTGACGCAGCCTGAGGGTAGGTATTATGAAGGAAAGAGGGAGCCGCAGGTGGTGAAGGTAACATCCGCAGCCCTAGCAATTTCTGTGGGATGGTTTCCCCTCCAACACTCATCCCTGTGCCTTTTTAAAGATGTTTTTTCCCCTACCTGCAGAAGGCAGCAAGCCTCCAGCCTTTCTCAGCAGTGGCTAATGCCTCTAGTTGCACAGCGGAGGCTGCTCAGCTGCCAGCTCTCTGATTGGCCTGGCAGCTCACAGGGGCACAGGCAGCTGCCACTCCATTGGATATTGTCATGATGGCAGGAAATTGTGACTGAGTGAGATCTACCTACAACTTTACCAGTTAACCACAGACATATTGAATAACATATTGACATATTTAAAGAACGCCTGTTTTGAAAAAAATACAAGGAAAGACACTGATCAAAAACTGGCTGCCAGGATTCACCTGATGTCTGATACTATAGGTTGACCACTACTATGGAAATTGCCTATATGAATTGCACTGCAGACCTGTTGCATAAAATTTCATAGCTGGAGTGTGTCAAGGTCTACGTGCAAAGTGCTAAGCTTTGATCAGCTGTGGTTCTATTAACACAATGGGACTGCTAACTAGCCAGATACCCATCAGACATTCAAAATACCCTGTGGAGGATGAAATAGCACCCCCATCTCCTGTTGATTTCTATCTTGAAATGTGTCAAAATCTTCAAAGATGAAAAGAGCAAAAAATGTGATTACTTGGCCTGCAGCAATGACTGTAAGACATGCTAATCAAATTCCTTCCTAGGAATATGCAAACAGGAGTTTTAAAAACTGGTTCTGCCAAGCAGAATCAGGAGGAGGAGGAGAAAGAAACATCACAATCATCTGAAAACACTGCTGGAATAAACAGTAAAGGTATCTCGCTCTCTCTTTCTGTCTTTCTCTCTCACTCTGAATCATAAAGACTGTCTTCAATAAAGTACAGACCAGAACCAAGTCAACTCCAGAGTTCTGCTGGAAACCAACTAACTTCAAATGGCCACAGCATTCAACATCCTATGCCTCAAAGCAAAGCAAAGGGCTTAATTGTACATTAATTTAACTTTTTATTGGACTTTAACTTTCTTACTTCTAATATCTGTGGGTGTGTTGTTGCATCTTTATTATTTTTTCCCGTGTTTAATAACTAACAAATTTACTCTTCTTTGACTCAAGGGAACCTGGTTTGATTATTTGGATTGGAAAAGGCTTCTATGGGGAAAATAAATTTTAAAACCTTTGTTGTGACCAACCAAGGAGGCTGAATAAAAGGGGAGCCAGCTCACTCATCACCACCTGGTCGTAGCAATGTCACCTCTAACCTTCAGGGGAAGTGGATGCCAGTGACCCATTTCCTCCTAAAGTCAGGTTATTTGCACAATTGGTACAATTCTGCCCATTGTTTCTGATTTTAAAACTCAGAGGCAGATTGTACAAAGAAGAAATATTTGAGTTCTGTTGTGTCCCTATTTTTAAAATCAATCTCTTAAACTATAGGAATGACAATGACAATGACAATGAATGATGTTACAACAAATGATAGCTACCCTTAAATACCTGCTCTAAAGGATCTGAATTATGGTGGAACTAAGTGGTTGCTAATTAAGCCACTCAGAGGCTCAAAGGGAATGTTAATGTAGGCAAATCCTGATTTTCTAAGCTCCTGCTAGTAAAGCTAACAAAATCCTATTAAACGGATGCTTAAAGGAGCAACCTGATCTGAATAGCTTGTCTATTGCTGTCTTTAAAATGAAATAAAGGTGAGGTTTCCATCTCATTTTTAGAAGTGCAAGCTTTCCCCCAATGTTGCATGTTCCAATTTAAACCTTTTGATATGCCACTCCACAGCTGTCTATATGTTCCAAATAACTAATACATCTCCCACAGCACTGCACAGCACTTCTTGCCATGTGAATAAGTAAGCAGGAATGCAAGGTAAGCAGGGTAGGAAAAATGCAGCAGGATAACATCCAAGAGTGCAGTAGAAAAGTGAAAGGCAACTGTCAAGGTCTGTCCTGAAAGATGAATATCTGAGGAATGCTGAATAAGAGTGGTAAAGTTGCAGTGAGAGTACCGACGGAGAATAGTCAAATAAGAAAGCAGATGGATATAAGGAAATGAGTTGGTCACCCAAGGAGTAAGTTAGGATTTATTTATTTGTTTTCCACCTGTTCTGGATCACTCTGAACACAGTACAGTCATGAAGAATGAAATGGAGGAAAACCTTGTTTCTCCCCTTACATCTGATTGGTTTAGCATTTCTTCTGTGATAAGCAACCAATCAGAAATGAGAGATGAGTATTCTTTTTCCATTGTTATGATCCTGAATCAGACCCCAAGTTGTTGGTACGATCCAGCTATGGACCAATAATGTTTTGTTAAAGTAGACAAAGTTCGGGACTCAAGACACTTGCTAAGAGAATAAAACCACAAGAGTGCAAGGTTTTTGAACCAACAAAATACACTGCTATAAAAGGCCAGAAAGAATAAATCATTTACAATATCTATCTCATACTCTAAAATTTAGGGTTATTATGAGGCACAAGTGAATTATCAGGCAAACTGAAGTCGAACACACTTCACTGCACTATAAATGGCAAATGCAACCAAGACATAGAATTCTCAGCAACGCACCCAGACATCAGTAAACACTGTGAGTCAACCAATCACAACAAGAGATCCAGCTTCTCTCACAAGGGATTCCAGTCTTCGTCTTTAATGAACCACCCTTGGAATTCTCTCCAAAATTCGCTCCGACTTTTATTGTGTCAATGACTGCCCACCTCGCAGTGTTTCAATCTTGTCTCCTGAGATTCAGTTCTCCTGGATTCCTGAGTCTGCACTCCAGCACCAACTCACAAGTACAACTTCAGCTCTTGGCCATGCTGAGCAGAGCACTAATACTCTGAAGGGTTACCTTTGCCTCAGCCCACAGCTCCACGTTACCAACCTTCTGCTGCCTTCTCAGATGGTCAGGGTTTCTCCCAAGCTGTCACTGCTTATAGAGACTGCCAACGCTTGCAGTTTTACTACATGGAGACTTTCCTTGCCCCTCTCTCTCTTTCTTTGGGGCCTCCCCCTGACCTATCTATCTGCCTTCACCTGGGATTCCTGTTTTCTGGCGTTTCACCTCCCCCCCCACTGCCCCCCGCCACTTCTTGGTCATGTACTGATGTATTGTTTCCATCTAACAGAGGTGCCCTGGGCCCATGTCCTAGGTCTGAAGAACTTCAAATGCTGGGCCTTGTGTGCAGACTTGACTCCTGACTCACATGTGCACGGAAACTCTGGGGGCCTGTTGGATCTCATAGATCCCCCTGCTTGAAAATAAGGTAAGTCAGACCTCATAACATCATGATTAATTATTTTTCAGAATAGGATTGCTGAACCAATGGGAAATTTCTGATGTGAAGTGTAGAGTCAGCTAATACACTTTTGACAGATGGATAAAGAAAGATGGACACTAGAAGTTATAAGATTCAGGACGCCAACTGTGACTAAACATATTTCTGGAGGATTCATGACATGACTTTTCCCCACGCTCCAGCAATTCACGGTCAACACATCCATCATTGTGATGCACTGCCTTCCTATACTAATTGAAAAGCAAAGAGACTCATTACCCAATCTGATGATACTTGACTGTCAGCTAATGAGCCTTTTTGCTCCAATTTTCAATATTGTTACACCTTGTAAAGAGAAATGTTTAAAGAAAATGACAAAAGAAAACTATTTTCCATTCCCTATTTCTCCAGGTTTGCACACAGCAGTGTCCTGGATCTTCAAACCCTGGAGACTCCTGGCCAGTTCTAAAGGGTTGACAACCCTCTATGTGATATACATTTTCTCCATGGTAAATACTAATTTACAAAGTTTCAGCATGAAAACAGATTGTTCAACCCAACTGATCTACGCCAGTGTTTATGCTCCAATGAACCCATTCTACATGAGTTAATCTAACCCTTCAATTCCTTTCTCCCTTACATGCTTCTTTAGCTTCCTCTTAAATATGGTGATTATTAGTAACTAGGTGATCAACAATTTGCTAATTATTTTGCATAGTCTAATTGTACTATGACACATGCACAGACAGACTCACATTTAAGGGTACATTTTTTCCAGTCTTCACACATTTGTGAGGCACCTCACACACACATCAGAATTCCGCAGGCAATGGACTCACAGTCTTCCAATCCGCAAGGTACTAAACAGCATGCAAGATCTCTGAAAATTTACTCAAGATCCATCATACGGATGAATTTCCTCAGTAGATCAATAACACAATTATATGTACATTGCCCTTCAAGTCAAAGAACTTGGTGCCCGACCTGGCTGGTCTCTCAGGTTTTACCTAGCGGTACATTTGCATTCCTGTGTTAACTTCTATTCTGTAAATGTTTCCTTACATTTCACATTGCATTAATCTTGAATAGCATGCTATGCTGAATAGTGTGAAATATGAAATATTAAAAGCATAGTGCCAAAAGCAATACTGAATGAATATTATATGAAACTAAATAATTCACAAGATTTAATTTCCAGATGCAGCAGTTAATATCCAAACATTGCCTACAGAATCAAATGTTAGGTCATAATCATTGGCAACATTACAGAAATGTTTGTATTGTCTAGTTCTTTGCTTTTCTTAGCTTGTGTTAGAAATCTACCAACAGTGACAACGAACTATAAACATTTACTGCAGCTATCCCCTTCAATAACCTTTATTTGTTAAATTCTCCCTTAGACATATATACTTCACATTATCATTGCTGAACATTTTACATTGTTGCAGGAATGCAATAACATATGCTATAATTAATTGTTAGATCAGACACATGAATAGTAACTGTAAACATTTGATCTAAAAAGTTACTTTGTTAAAGTTAACCCTTTAGTAAGCCACTAATGCAATTGCAACAACAACACTTATCTCTTAAGCACAGATTATGTGCTTTACCACAAATATATTCCACTTAATTGATTTACAAAAGCATCGCCTGTAACTACAGTAATTATGACTAATAGCTGTATGTAGTAGAATGTGCAATATTTTCTTCAGGGAAAGAGATTATTTGATTGCCAAATTGTTGAGTGAATCATGTATGAGCCAACATTAAATTTAGAATTTTTAAGTTCGAAGCTAAATGGAGAAAAAAACACTTTTTGTTGAATTTCTATTTTTAATAATATTTTCTAATAAGTTATAGGATATTCTCATAGGTGTATTTAAGGAGAAGCTAGGTAAAAACATGAGAGAGCAAGGTATAGGAGGAAATATTGATGGTGTTAGAAGTGGAAAGGTGAATGGAACCTCTTGTGGAGCATAAATACTGACAGGGATCTGTTGGGCCAAATGGCCTCTTTGTGGACTGTAAGTTGATGTAAAAGAACTGCTGGAGGAGAAAATGTAAATTAAGATGTAAGAACATAAGAAATAGGAGAAGGGTTAGGTCATACAGCCCCTTGAGCCTGCTCCAGCATTCAATAAGTTCATCAAATCAATTCCACTTTCACCATATTCTTTGATTCCTTTGCTGCCCAACGATCTATCAGTTCTAGCCTTGAATATACTCAACAACTAAGCACACACAGCCCTCTGGGATAGAGAATTCTAATGATTCACAACCCTTCCAGACTTTAACTTCTTCCAAAGTACAGTTAATTTATGTAAAATGCACTGCATATTTAAAAAATGACTATATTAATGAACTTCCCACCACATTACTCACAGCACATCAGTGGATATGCTATGCCTCTCAGCTGTCTCTGTCTCTGTCATGCTCATATTCGTCTTTTTTTTATCTCTATGCCTCTGTTCTTATAACTTTGTGTTCTAGTGACTTTGAAGAGTTCTTGCTTCTTGCTTGGATCTGTGTGGACTTTCACTTTTTGTTCTCTTTTTGCTTTCAGATGTGAGGTAGAGGATGACATGGCAGGAATGGGTAGGCTTGCTGGTTGGCATGCATGTTGGTGATGCTGATTTGCAGATTTTAGTGGGTTTATTTAAGAATCCGTATTGCTTGAGCTGTGCCCATTGCTTCCAATGTATCTGTTTAGTGCCAAAGCCTTGTGGTTTCCATCCCCTTTTGAAATCTGGTTTCACCTGCCCTACTGCCAAAGCTGACCTCCATGATCTTGTATCTGCTCCTGTATTGTTTCCTTGGTTATCTTCCTGTTAGCTCACCTCTCTGTATTCAAGCTGCCATTTAGCTACATGCCTAAATCTGGTTACCATTATCTACAGTCTTTCAGCTAATATTTGCTACTCCTGTGCCTGATGCTGGAAGCTGCGTGCCTTTAATATTCTTACTGGTCTCTGATGCCATAGCATCTGAAGAAGGAGCTGAAAAAGAAGAGCAAGTGGTAAGCAGCAGAGTAAGTGCATCAGGGAGAAAAGGACAGTTTAAAGACTACAACTGGCAGAATATATGTTAGTAGGGCTTGAATGCAAATATGAACATATGAACATATGAATTAAGAGCAGGAGTAGACCACTTGACCCATTGGGCCTGCTCTGCCATTCATTAAGATCATGGCAGATCTGATCGCAACTTCCCACCTATCCCTGATAAGCTTCCACCCTCTTGTTTATCAAGAATATATCTACCTCTGCCTTAAAAACATTCAAAGACTCTACTTCCACTGCCTTTTGAGGAAGGGAGTTCTTAAGACTCACTGCCCACTGTGAGAAAAAAAAAAATCTCCTCATTTCTATCTTAAATAGGTGACCTCTTATTTTTAAACAGTGGCCCCTAGTTCTAGATTCTCCCACAAGAGGAAACATCTCCTTCACACCCGCCCTGTCAAGACCCCTCAGGATCTTAAAGGTTTCAATCTTTGAATAGGAGTAGGCTCTTGCTGGGGTGAATAATAGAATTTAATTTAAAAAAAAACACTGAGGTGAGAAAGCCAGTGGTTTGAAGTTGCATCAAGGCTTAAAGTGGTGTCAAAGAGATGGAGTCAGCAGGATAGCAGCATGAATGAGTATAGGGCCATATGAGACTGGCCCAAAGTTGGAATGGAAGTAATGGAGAAGTGGAATGTAAAATGGGGCAGAAGGGGCAGAGGCAGGGTGACACTAAATGCCTTTCAGCCATAAAACTATTGAGGTAGAAATCTGTATATGTTATACAAAAACAAAAACAGAATTACCTGGAAAAACTCAGCAGGTCTGGCAGCATCGGCGGAGAAGAAAAGAGTTGACGTTTCGAGTCCTCATGACCCTTCGACAGAACTTGAGTTCGAGTTTTTATCTCTGTATATGTTATGCCTGTTTTTTGGGTGTAAAATGGGAGAAAAACATATCAGTTTAGCAGTGCAACTGTCTGAGCCCAATCTGCACCGGCGTTTGGCCTATTCTAAATTTGTCAAGTCCAATGTTAACACCCCGACCCTGCTCACCACCACCCACCACCACCACCACCACCCTGCCCAAGATGGCCCCTTGGACATAAAATTGAAGGGACTAATGGCTGCTTAAAGACCTTTTGCTAAAATTAGTTTAAAGCGGAGCGGGTGTCAGGCCTGTTCCACTCAGAATTCTTCAAGTACCCCTGCAGCTGCTAAGAAAGACGTTAGGTTTTTTTTTGCTTTTTAAAGAAAATTGTTATGGAGCCAGGAAGAATAGGGCTAGTCCCCCAACTTCATGGCCATTGCTCCATCCCACTCTTGGGGTTTACTGCCAGCAAGGAGGGATGGCAGGTGCTGGTAGCTGTTCTTCAATATGTAGATGGGGATGTGGGGGTACAGTGGCAACGTGAATGTAAATTGAACCCATGGCCCCAGAGACACAGGTTAATCCTCTGCGGACGTGGGTTCAAATGCCACAATGGCGACTGGTGGAATTTGAGTTCAATTATTGAAATCTGGAATTGAAAGCTACTCTCAGTAATGGTGACCCATGAAACTATCATCATTTATCGTAAAAGCCCACCTGATTCGCTGATATTGTTTAGGGAAGTAAATGTCACTGCAGATCCACAGCAATGTGATTGACACTGAACTCCCCTCTGAAATGGCCTCTCAATTCAAGGGCAGTTAGGGATGGGCAACAAACGCTGGCCTTACCAGTGATGCCCATGTCCCAGTGGGGGGAGGGGGGGGTTGCGATTGGCGGGGGGGGGGGACTCAGTAATATAGTTATCAGGAGTTAGAACTGGTTTTAATCCTTCTAGCTTTGCCTGTGTAACTGTTCTGCTAAGTAAGTCAGAACTATCCAAAGTGCCTGACTTTAAATCCATTTATTGGAGGGTTCCAGATGCAGGATAACTGCCCAACAGATGTTGAAACGCCCCAGGCAATTCCCGTGCAGACTTTGTGTCGGGCTTCTGAGGGGCCTCCAAGCACAACTTCCAGGGTGCCTTTGGACTACTGGATCTAGGCCTTAGTGTCGTGATACCTGCATTTACAGTGTCAAGACAAATATTGACATATGGCTATCTCATTTTAAATGTTAACACGGGGCTTTGTCATTGTAAACACTTACTCATCATAAATACTTAAGTGAGAGTGATGCCCTTTACATCAGGGCAGCATTTGACGAGTGTGATATCAAGGAGCACTAGCAAAACTGGAGTCAATGGGAATCAGGTGGAAACTCCCTGCTAGTTGGAGTCATACCTAGTACAAAGGAAGATGGTTATGGTTGTTGGAGGTCAATAATCTCAGTTCCAGGACATCACTGTAGGAGTTCCTCAGGGTAGTGTTCTACTTCAACTGTTTCATCAATGACCTTCGTTCCATCATAAGGTCAGAAGTGGGGATGTTTACTGATGATTGTACAATGTTCTGCACCATTCTTAGCTCCTCAGGTACTGAAGCAGTCCATGTCCAAATGCAGCAAGACCTGGACGATATCCAGGCTTGGGCTGACAAGTGGCAAGAAACATTCACACCACACAAGTGCCAGATAATGACCATCTCCAACAAGAGAGCATTTAACCATTGGCCCTTGACATTCAATGTCATTGCCATTGCTTAATCCCCCACTATCAACATCCTGGGGGTTAACATTGACCAGAAACTGAACTGGACAAGCAAAATAAATGCAGAGGCTAAAAGAAGAGGAAAGAGGCTAGGAATCCTGTAACGAGTAGCTCACCTCCTGACTCCCCAAAGCCTATTCACCATCTACAAGGCACAAGCCAGGAGTGTGATGGGATAATCTCCACTTGCCTGGTTGAGTGCAATTCCAACAGCACTTAAGAAGCTTGACACAAGTCATAACAAAGCAACCCGCTTCATTGGCATCACATCCACAAACATTCACTCCCTCCACCACCGATGAACAGTAGCAGCAGGGTGTACCATCTACAAGATGCATTGCAGAAACTCACCAAGGCTCTTTAGACAGCATCTTCCGAACTCTCGACTGATACCATCTACAAGGACAAGGGCAGCAGATACATGGGAACCCACCACCTGGAAGTTCCTCTCCAAGCCACTCACCATCCTGACTTGGAAATATATCACCGTTCCTTCACTGTTGCTGGGTCAAAATCCTGGAACTCCCTCCCTAACAATTTCTATACCACATCGGCTGCAGTGGTTCAAGAAGACAACTCACCACCAGATCCTCAAGGGCAGCTAGCAATGGGCAATAAATGCTGACCTAGCCAGCAATGTCCATGTCTTGTAAATAGATATTAAAAAAGAAATCACACAGGAAATAAGGATGGCGAGCACAGGAGCTGTGGAGTATAGGCAATGTTTTAATATATTACAAACACACACACTCTTTATAACTCTTAAATGTTAACAAAGCAGTCTGCAAGCTTTATTGAGGAATGATATTTTGCTTCATCAGTTTTTCAGCTGCTTTTATTATTGCCCATGTGATTTATGCCCAACACTGATTTGATTTTATAAAAGATAGACATACATTGTGTTTTTGTTACTGTGAAATAATATGATCAGGGGATTGCACACTGGTCTAATCAAGTTATTTTCTGCAGTATGCTTTTAAGGAACTCTGCATCCTATATATTTATTGTCTAATGTTCATCAATACTTTTCCAACTTATAAAGGTGTTTGATTATATAATATGATTTGGATACAGCAAGTGTTTTTTGCATTTTTAATTGAGAGGTGAGGACGAGGAGGGAGGTTAATAGCAGGAAGATTCCAGAATTGAACAATCTCCAATTCTGACGAGAGAAGTGACTGAGACAGTCGGGTGCAATACCATCATCCAGAGCACCAGGGTTGAATGCAAAATTATTGAAATAATCTGATGAGAGCTGCTAGGATGAGGGCAGCTCTTACTTCACCATTGCTCTCAACAAAAACGAGTGACAATCCTTCCCCCCCTTCTCAGAACAATTCGTTCCCTTGCATCCCATCCCTCACTATCCAGCACAAGGACACACTACCGCACTGGTCATTTTCATACTGCAGATGCTGTAAATCTGGAATAAAAACAGAAAATACTGGAAATACATAGCAGGTCATGCACCTTATGTCATGAGAGAAACAGAGTTAACAGTCTGGACTTTCATCTTCGAGGTGGGTAGGGGGAATTGGGAAAATTCCCGGCTCGGCCCGCCTGCCATGGGAGAAAGTGCCCACGAAGGCAGGATCTTTATTGCTGGAGGGCAGGTGTAGGCTGCAGTTTGGCCAGCCGACACAGGAAGAAGGACGGAGTCAGCCAAAGGTGCTGCCGGGTGCAGAGGCGGGCTGTTTAAAAGGACCGCCTCAGTGCCGTGGGTATGGGGAGTGCGAGGGCCTCACTTTTTCATTACAACTGACACAAAGTCCCACAGCACCAAGGCTCCCCCTTTAAGGAGCCTCCATACCCAGCAGTTCCTGTGGCAGCCTCCAAACTTCTTCCTAGGTTGGCTTGCCCGACTGCAGCCTGGACCCACCCCCACCGCCAGACAGAAAACCCTGTCTTTCCTGGCCCTTTTTCCAGAGCCGGAGGGGCCAAGCCAGGAATTTTTCCAACTCCCGCTACACGCCTTGTGGATGAAAATCCAGCTGTAAAATATATAAGGTCTGAAACAAGAACCCAACTTGCCTTGAACTGGCCTGCTTTGGAGTTTCTCTATCCTGGCCCTATCACAGCCCCTCATAATTTTTAATATCTCTGTAAGGTCTCCCCTTAAACTGCTCTGTGCTAAAAATTATAGTCCCAGCTTCTCCAACCTCTTCACATGACCGAATCCCCGCATCCCTGATATGATCCCCAGTTAAATCGCCTCTGTGTCCTCTCCAGGAACATGACATCCTTCCTAAAGTGTGGTGCCCAGAATGAAATTCCGGTTGAGGCCTAACCAGCAATTGGTAAATGTTTCGCATGACTTCTGTTGTTTTTATATTCCTGCACGATTTTACACAGCTTTTTGGCTTACGGGTGAGGTTTCTGTCCCACCCTGTTGAGAGGTACATAGGATCCTGACTCATGAGGCCCCTGCCTGTTTCTGGCAGGCACCTCAGTCATATAAATGAAGTGAGCAGCTAAAATGGTAGCGGGAATGGCTAATCAAATTGATCGATTTAAATGGCACACATTCCTGTGGTGCTGGATTAAACTCAGCCCCCTTGATGCTGTCACTTATCGTTCTGGCCAGAATTTTATGTTCGGCGGGCAGGCGGAGTCTGCGGACCCTGGAGCTGGTGGGAACCGGACCACCGCCCGCAACCGGCCCACGACTGCAATTCCATACAATTAAGGCCTGCCAAGGTGAACACCGGCTTCCCCCTTGGTTGGGAAGGTGCGGGCGGGGGCAGGGGCCTGTTGGCTGCCGGGTCCAATGGTGATCCAGCGGCCGGTTCAAAACTGGCACATTCAGGCCTTGGAAGGCTGCCGGCGAGGAAGGCATCTTCATTGTTGTCAGTGAGAGATTAAAAATTGTGGGATCCAAAGCGGCTGCAGACGCCAGGCGGGAGGGCAGGTTGGATGGGCACTCAGCCCCCTGGTTTTCTGATGAGTCTTTTCGGGGTCCTCCTGGAGGAGGTGGCCACCAAGGGGGACAACCTTTTTCCCAGGGATGGAAGGAGGGGGCCACCGCACCTTACAAGAAGAGCTTGCGAGGGGCTGGCAGTGCTGGTCAGGAGCCATGGTGTTGTGCGGCGCACCTGGGTCCAGTGTCACAAGAGGTTTAACAACCTGCTGTGCTCAGAGAGAGTGAGCACCATGTTGGCATGGATCAGTGTGTTGAATTGTTAAGGGCTGGCCAATCCCTGTGGAACTCAGGGGTATTAGAGTCTGAGTGCTTATTGCCAATAATGCTGCAGCTGGCCAAGGGGTGAGCCCTGGCTGCTTGGATTGAGTGCCTAGCAGCTCAAGGGCCATAACTCAGATGTGCCCTGCAAGGTGTTCCTCAGGTGGGGCTGGCCAGGTTGCAATGACACTGCAGCTCCTCTATCCTTTCAGGAGAAGATGGGTCATAACAACATTGAAAGGTCACGGACAGGCAGAGGCCCCGCAAACCTCGTAATCCTAACCAGATACAAGCAGAATGCCTTGGAGCTGGAGAGGCTCCATGCACCTCAGTCAACCAGCTGTGGAAAGGCTGGGGTGTCTGAAAGAGTGCAATGCACAGAGGTGAGAGCCTTCGATGGTGCAAACTTTCTTATGTAGTCTCATCATTGATTGGAGCCTCAAAACAGGATTCCGCATCAACCATTGAAAGACGATAGCACCATGATGCAGATCTCCATGGTCTCACCAGGGTGCCTGGCATGCACAGTGACAGTGTGATGACTTAAACTAATGACATGTCCTTGTTCCCCCTTAGGTTTGCCACCACGCACCCAGTCAGTGGACCCTGAAGACCCACCCCTGATGCCAGAGGACCACCAGGCTCCAGATGCACCTGCGTCACACCCGCTCTCTAAACCAGACACCAGCGCAGAGACCAGCACCTCGGTGGGCATTAGATATTTGGCTAGAATGTCAGTGCACAGTATTGAAGGCATTTCACACTCACTTGAGGGGCAGGTGGAGGCAGAGAGTACCCTGGGTGCCGGCAGTCAGAGGACCTGCTGGAGACGAGGATGATGCTCAGTCGAAGGCAAATGATGAGCCTCTGGAGCCATCCATTAGATGGCAGATGCTGGATGTCCAGCGAGACATGCAGGAGGATCTGGCAGAGATCCATGAGGGTATGTGTGCCAAGGTCTCCGTTATGGAGGAACCCATGCGGAGCATGGGCACTGCGTTGACCCTCATGGCCAAGTCCACTGCCTCCTCCAGTGAGACAGTGGTGATTCTCATGAAGAGGCAGCCCCAGGCACAGAATCAGGGGTTCCTGGGGTTGCGCTCGGACCTGCAAGCCCTCACATAGGCAAATGGCTTCAGGTGGTCAGTGCCAGTGTGGGAGATAGCTGAGGCACCCAGTATCCCAGCTAGGTGCCCATCCATCAATGGTGAGCAGGGAAGTCCAGAGTGACCTCATATTGGCACAAGAGCTGCCTGTCATCTCTGCACCTAAGGACACTCTAGATGATGGCAACAGCTCCTCCGCCCCTCTGCCAGTGACCATGGCACCTGATGAGGCTGTGGCAACTGGGGAGATACCAGCCGTGGCACTGGCTGCTCCCTCCCAAGCGGGGCCAGCATAGGTTGCACTGGCCAGAGGACAACTGCCAAGGTCATCAAGGTCAACAGGACAGCAGAGTCAGCAGGCTGTCTCCAATGCCAGTGCCAGTGAGGAGATAACGCTCACAAATGTTAGTTTAAGGCACCATGAGAACAAGAAGGACTGGTGTCAGATGATCTTCTGCTGTGCATTGTTTTGTTTATTTTAACTAGTCTGGGGTTGAAGACCAGTGAAGTTTCTGTTAATTTGTTTTGACTGTTAACATGAGATCAATTTTCTTTTGTCATAATGGCCTGGGCATGCTTCACCTTTTTCATTTGAGGTTGTTCATGGTACGCCAGTATGTAATGCTGGACGTAGGTGGCTCGAAACTTTATTGCACAGGCACTGAGTGGACTTTAGGATCTAAAGAAAGGGCCATTTCTGGGATGGAGGCGGCAGCCCTGGATGAGGTGGTTGAGCTCATTTGGCAGCCTAGCTGAAGGAGTGTTGGATCAAGGTGTCCCTGGTGAATCAGCCTCACTGGGGGTTGTAGCTTTCTCCTCACCATTCACCTCTTCTGACTCATTATTGGATTCATCATCTGTGGCCTGTCAACATCCTCTTCCTCCAGCGGGTCCCCCCTTGCCAGTGCCAGATTGTGGAGAGCGCAGTATGTAGGCTCTGTCAGTGACACCTGCTCTGGGGGGTATTGTAGTTCTCCCCTTGAATGGTCCAGCCATCAGAACCAAGTCTTCAGAAGACCTATGATCCTCTCTATCACCACCCTTGTGAAGGTATGGCTCCTGTTATACCACTGGTCTGCCTCTGTCCTTGGGTGATTGAAAGGTGGCATAAGCCACCTCTTCAACGGACAGTCCTTGTTACCCAGCAGTCATCCATCAAGTCAGACTGGAGCATTGAAGAGCATCAGCACCTGGGAATGCTTCAGGATGTAGGCATCATGGGAGCTGTCTGGGTACCTTGCACAGACTTTCAGAATCTGCATCCTGTGGTCACATACTATCTGCACGTTCATGGAGTGGAAGCCCTTCCTGTTGACGAAGGTATCTGGCTGACCCTCTGGCACCTTAAAGCCCACACGTGTGCTGCCAACTGCACCCTGGACGTAGGGGAACCCAGCAATCACTGCAAAGCCTCTGCTCGCTCAGCCTGGCTGGCCTCATCCATACAGACATGAAGGAAAGTCAATACTTCCCTGAACAGATCTTCTGTCACCTGCTTGATGCAACTGTGGGCAGCTGATTGGAAGACTCCACACAGATCCCCCAGTGTCCCCTGGAAAGAACCAGAGGAATAGAAGTTGAGGGCCACTGTGACCTTCAGTGGCACTGGCATGGGGTGTCCACCCATCCGGTCAGAGGTGATCTCAGGCCCAATTATCTGACAGGTGGAGGTCACTGTCTCCCTTGAGAGATGGAGCCTCTGTCGGCATTGCACCTTGAGCATAATGAGGTAGCTGCATCGCCACCTGTAAACCCTGGCAGCAGGATAATAGCATCTTCTGCTGCCCCTTCTGCCTTGGACTGCCAGATGGCCCTGTGCCCGCTGTGCCTGTGCCTTTCCTCCCACAGGTCACTCCCCTGGAAGCTGCACAGGGACACTTGGCCTTCTCTCCCTTCTTCCTCCTCAGAGGAGGTGCCTCTAGCGAAGACCACAATCCCCATTACCAAGGTAACAGAAGCCTCTTTGATATCTGGAAGGGCCCACATGATCTGAATTATCTGGGGTCCTTGGAAACACCAAGGCATCCTGAAATGAAGCCTGGAAATGCTAACTATGAAGCACCAAGCAGAGGAAAACCTGCCCTATACCAGTATGTCACCAGCAGCAAACTATCTATCGCCTCACTATTCACACCGGCAATGTTGCTGAACCTTTTAATCCCGCCTGTGGATGAGGCTTTTGAAATTGGCCTTCTGCCCATTTTGCCCATGCCATGAGCGCAAAATCGCATGGGAAACTAAAAATTGTCATCAGTTGATTTCTTAATGGCCTTAATTAAGGGCAGGCGCGGCTCTGGCACCCACGCACAACTGCCAAGCGAAATATCACACGTGGCGTCACCACACGCTATTTTATGCTCAAGCATGTCAGGCGCACCCCCGCACGCTGAGTGAAAAATTCTGCTCCCTGATTAGGAAGATGAGTTGAGCATTTAGTCCCTCAAGCAACTTTTACTTGTTTATTTATTTAGCTTGATATTGTCCTGTTGTTGAGAAGCAATGTTAACCACAAAATGCTAATGTTCAAAGAATGGTTGAAAAAATGTTTGTGGGGAAATTAATGTTTTTGCTCTAATCCAAGAGTGGACAGAGCATTTTTCTCCAAATGCCTGTTGAAGGATGCGTTTTATCCTGGAGATTGATTCAACAAGATAGTCTGACCCAGTGGCCGTTTTTCATAAGTGATCTTGAGCAGTTTTACCAACATATAGACCAGTGGATTCTTTGCAGTCAAGCCTATTCCTGTCTTCATCCAATGCAGGCGCATATGCACTTTCCAACAGGTCTCACTGTTTCCCTGACTGATATCAGCTAACAGAGCAGGAGATCTAAACTACGGTCTTGCTGTTCTGAATGGCTGAGCATAACACCAAGTGGTGTATTGCTCACCAAGATATCAAAATTTTCTTTTCCCTTCTTTAGCACAAAAAAGGGTTCATGTTTCAAGATCAAGAAAATTTTAAAAATACCCCTAATCATTATTCATCAACACCTACTGGACTTGAAAATATGTCAGTATTGTGTGTGGATGGGGTTGGGTTCAACTATGATGCTCCTCTTCAGTCAAAGTGCCTATCAGCTTTCACTACCAGAGCTTATACATAATTAGTGGTAGTTGGCAGATGTTGGTAGTTGGCACTTTTGGAACTGTAGCCTATTAAATTCCAATGCCATCAGAAGAGGAGATGGAAACTGGCGAGGTGAAAAATAAAAGCAGGGGGTTAATGAGTCATTCATCCAAAAAGGTTCAATATTCAGTTTGTTCTAAAACATAAGTCCCCAGTAGGGGTGGAGCATTGTAGAAAGTGCCACTAGACAAAATTTTATGGACTGTTAGCTAATTAGCGATTCATGCTGGAGGGTGTGAATGTGTGGACTGTGGGTAAGGACATGGACAGGTTGAACTCTGGTGCTCCAAGGGATGTGTGTCTCAACTCACACATGAATACTGGAACTTGGCCAAAGCATTTAAGGGCACCCTGCACTTGAAACCATGACCCAGCATGAGGCACCGTCTTCATGGGAGGAGGGGAGTAAACAAAATCTGACAAAATTATTTTCAATTAATATCCCCAAGCTGCCAGCAAGAACAAACCTGCAACCAATCTGTGTGTGCTGGATTCAGTCCAGATCTTGGGGCTGGAAGGGTACTGAGGCAATACTTAATCTGTTTTCTTTTTGTGGAAAATGCACAAATGTGAATGATATGAATTTATCATTCTGCTACAAAAGTAACCAGATGAAACATTTCCTGTGTTCCTCTAACCCATTGTGAAACTTCACTCTGTAAATAGCCATAACAAAAATAATCAGTTCCCTCCTGAATTCTGAGAGAGTAAGAACTTACCATTGTTCAATTCCTACAATCAGCTTTGGAAATCAAATGTAGTCTACATCATTAAAATGAATATAGCAACAAACTGAGTGAAGAATGTCAATTCTCTGGCAAGTTCTACATCTGGAACTTTGTAATTACAGTTTCAAGTTTAATTTCATCCTAATTGCCTTTGACCATGAATCCACAAGTACAACCCAGATGCATTCCCTGACATTTTTCTTCATGTGTGGGTGTGGGTGTGGGTGCTGAACCATTGACAAAGTAAAAGGCAAAAAAGAAAAACATCATTTGCAAAAAGCAAATACAAAAAATAAATAACTTATGAAATAAATCTGCAATTGTTGAAAGAGTAGATTGCATAAATACTGCAACAAATTACTGTGACGATATAAGTGGATAAATTCTTAATACAGTCATGTGACCTTCCTCTGATTCCATTTGAATACTGAAATCAACTGATTTAAACTAAGCCGCTTGACATGTAATTAAGTGCATCTGTTAAAATAGCAGACAGGGGAATGCTGTCCAAATGGGTAATGAATATTAGCTTCTAACCGATAATTCTAACAAACTTGGGTGGGTTTCTTTCTCTGGTTTGGTTTTATTGTAGTCTGCCTGGACACCCATACTGCATTGTCAACCTGACCCTTTTTCCTGGCTGGGGCCATAATATGACCCACAGCGAGTTTTCCACCACATGCCTATCAAACCGGTGAGGAAAGCTTGGTGGCACTCTAGCAGGAAACCAGCTGCAGTGCCAGCAAGAGGCGAGGGGCTGTTAAAAGGGGCAAGGTGCCCCAGAGATTTTGCTTAAGTTTCAAAAGAAGGCAGCGCAACAGCCTTTGGGATTCTTGACCCAAGCGAAGGAGCAGAACAGAGGAGCATGCTCAGATCTGGTTCCACAGGCACTGACTGCCCTCCCATGCAGAGGCCAAGTTTTACTATTTATGCACAAGCCTAGACAATGAGCCCTGGGGTCACCAGAGCCCAGCCTATTCCTGTCCTCTCTCCACTCTTTTCATCAGGAATCACTAAGAGGCAAAAACCTTGAGTGGGATTTTCTCAGGCAAGGGGAGGTGTGTTTGCAGAATCCCCTGAAACTGATGTTGAGTCTGGATCCGGACATCAATTTGACTTTCCTGGCTTTAGCCATGGTGGGTTCTGAAGCCAGCAAGGAACCCCCTTGGATCTGGTGGGAAATGAATAAAGGCAATTAGAGAGGCAATTTAATGGCACCCATAACCCTGCTTTCTGACTTTTCCAGCCATTGACTCACAGAATCACAGAATTGTTATGGTACAGAAGGAGGCCATTTGGCCCATCGTGTCTGCGCCGGTTCTTTGAGCTTTTTAACTTAGTGCCAACCTTCTGCCTTGCAAAGGATCTACACAGTTACTCCAGCTTGCCAGGTGGAAGAAGATGAGTGCACAGAGGGAAGTCATTGTTGAACAAAACTGAAATTCCAGCAACAGTATAAAGGCTGGAATTGGAAAGTTTGTGATGAACTGAACAGCCACCTTCAATGGTGTGTTCTGTCAAGGCTGTCACCTCCCACTCTACCTGAAAATTACAATATCATTTGACATCATTTGCATTCAGCCACATTCACTTGCACCCATTTGACATCATTTGGGCTCAAAAGCAATCATTTAGCTATCATTTAACATTGTAAACAATGTAACTGACACCAATTGCCCCAAACAGCATCGCTCAAAACGTTTGCAATTAGCAACATCACTTAAGCATTCAGATACCAAAGATGACCAGAGTTTATTCTCCACATTTCTGAATTTCTGTAGCTTCAAACATCCTAAAACTGAGCTAACTTTAGAAAAAGCAGACCCAGTTTTAACATATGTTTTGATAAAGCTAGTTTTATGTTTTTTTTTGTATCTTATAACTCATGCAGCACAATGCTGACCAACCCCAGATTGCAGCAGTTTTCACCCCAATAATGCCACGCACCCCCTCACCCACCAGAGCAGTTTTCTTCTCACTGACTCCTTAGACCA
The DNA here is from genome assembly GCF_017639515.1 of Carcharodon carcharias. Classification (NCBI taxonomy): domain Eukaryota; kingdom Metazoa; phylum Chordata; class Chondrichthyes; order Lamniformes; family Lamnidae; genus Carcharodon; species Carcharodon carcharias. The sequence goes on from NC_054477.1 coordinate 142,456,914, forward strand.
ATTTTCTTCTCCTCCTAAACCCCCACATCCCTCCCAGATTGCAACAGTTCTCTTCCCCTCTTTCTCCCTTCTTCTATCACTTCCCCCTCCCTCCCCCTCTCTCTCCCCTCCCCCCCACTCCCTCTCCCGTCTCTCTCGTTCTCTACCCCCACCCGCTTCCCTCCTTCCCCCCCCACTTCTTTCACTTCCCCCAGTACCAACCCCTACTCCACAAGTGCGCAGTTTCAGGGTTTGCCAGAACCGGAAGTGACGATGAGGCTGGCCCTGCTGCAGTTTTGCATCTAGCAGGGGAGCAGCAATGGTGCTAGCAACAAGGTGAGCATTGGGGGGGAGATGCAGAGTTTGGAGTTCCGAGGGGCCCTCAGTGGGGAAGAGGCCCGGCGACTGGAGGGAGTAGTGGGGGAGAGAGTTTGGAGACTGGAGGGAGAGAGGGGGGGAAGAGTTTGGAGACTAGAGGGAGAGGGGGGAGAGGCTTTGGAGACTGGAGGGGGAAGGGGAGAGTTTGGAGGCTGGGACTGGTGGTAGGGGGAAAGGGTTCAGACCCTGACAATGGGTGGAGAGATATTTTTTGCCCCAAGACTCAGGGGAGGGGGTGGCGGTGGGGAGGAGGGAGAGTTTAGACCCTGAGTCTTGGGGTTTGATGGGTGGCAAGTATAAACCCTGAGACTAAAATGAATTATGAACTGATAGGGATCTGGTGGTGCTTTCAAACATCACTGTATGTATAGTATAGTGGAAAGATGTTTTTGAACTAAATTAGAAAACTGAATAAATTCAGATATTATTTAAGTAATTAATTTCCTTGTATTTTTTCAATGAAGGTGGCTGAGCAGATTTGATAGATTTGAGCATCCCAGATAACTTTGAGTGCACTTGATGCCTTTGAGCACCTTTTGTCATTTGTTCACATTTAAAGATGGCAAAAAAATGCTGATCTGCAATCAAACTCATTCCAAATTAGTACATTTGATGTCAAATTATTGCTGATCATTGTGCTGTACACAAAAGTGATGTCAAATTTTCAAAAAGGGTCGTGTGTGCTGTTTTCCCACCATCCCACCCTCTAATACGGCAATATGGTTTCAAGAAGGGACTGCAGATACACAGACCAGTTCAAACTTAAAGTTGTTGAGATTGCAGGGCAGACAGATAATTTTGCAGCAGCCAGAGAATTCAAGATACCGCTCAAGAACTTCAGAGACTGGAAGAAGCTCTCAACACAGCTTAAAGCATATGCTAAAGAATAAGTGCACCAACTGTGGAGAGCTTGGCATGTTGCTGCAATTGTTAAAAAAAAAAGTTACAAAATATATCAATGAAAATCGCCAGAATGGGCTCAATTTCTCATGGGTCTATTTGAATCTTCACCCAGAAACAAGCAAGAAAATTATGCATTGCAGATTTCAAAGCCAGCCCTGGATGTTGTACCAGGTTTATGAAGAGAAACAATTTTGTACAGACACAGAAAACAAAGGTTGCACAGCGTCTCCCAGCAGAACTTGATGACGGATGCATTTCAGCAGTTCATGATCAAATATGGACAAAAGAGTGGATACAACCTGGCTTGTATTGGGAGCATGGATAAGACTCGCATGAATTTTGACATGCCAGCCAGTCAAATGGTGAGCTAAGTTGGCGAGAAAACAATGTTAATGAAGAGACCTGGTCATGAAAAGAATGGATTCATCATTATGCTGTTGTATATGTCTGGCGGGACAAAGCTTAAGTTAATGGTGATATTCAAGAGAAACCCACCCCCAAGGCAGCAATTCACAAAAGGAGTAGCTGGCCATGTATACAATGGAGGCTGGATGGATGAAGGTGGCTTGAAAATATGGCTGAAGAAAGTTCCGAGTTTCCGAGCAGAACGATTACGTAAAGAGAAAGGCCTCCTCATCTGGAACATGTACAGATCACACCTAGACAATGATGTTGTTGCAGTGATGTTGCAGGGATTCCTGGAGGCCTAACCAGCTTTGTTTAACCATTGGGTGTCTTTCTAAACAAGTCTTTCAAAGACAGCATGGGAAAAAAAAGTGGAATGACTGGATAATTGGAGGAGAGAAGACATTCACCATAACATTCACACATTCACATTCAGAATATGAGTTCCGATGTTAGCAACCTTGTATGAATGGGCTGTAGAGGCCTGGAATGTAATCAGAACAGAGACTGTTGCCAAATAATTTGAGAAAATGTGGGATATCCAATGCACTAATGGCACAGAAGATGATTACATGTGGATTTTTTTTTTATTATACATTCACAGGATGTGGCCTTTGCTGGCTAGGCCAGCATTTATTACACACTCCTAGTTACCCTTGAGAAGGTGGTGATGAGCTGTCTTCTTGAGCTGCTGCAGTCCATGTGGTGTAAGTGCACCCAAACTGCAGTTAGGAATGGAGTTCTAGGATTTTGACCCAGCAACAATGAAGGAATAGCGATATGTTTCCAAGTCAGAATGGTGCGTGGTGGTGGTGGTGGTTCCAGGTGGTGGTGTTCCCTTTTATCTGCTGCCCTTGTTCTCCTAGATGGTAGTGGTCGTGGGTTTGGAAGGTGCTGTCTAAGGAGCCTAGGTGAATTCCTGCAGTGCATCTTGTAGATGGTAGACACTGCTGCTACTGTATGTTGGTGGTGCAGGGAGTGAATGTTTGTGAATGTGGTGCCAATCAAGCGGACTGCTTCATCCTGGACAGTGCCAAGCTTCTTGAGTGTTGTGGGAGCTGCACTCATCCAGGCAAGTGGATAGTATTCCATCACACTCCTGACTTGTGCCTTGTAGATGGTGAACAGGCTGATGTGGCCAATGGCAATGTGATTGCTGATGAAGATTATGTGGATGATCAAAATAATGATGCCATTCACTATTAATTGGTTCTGAAGATAAGGAGGGGGGTGTTTTTTATGGATTTTCATTTATGTTCAGTGCATGCTCTGCTGCTAAGTAATATACTTTTCTGTGCTGTGAAAGAATTGGAATGAAATTGTATAAATTTGTATTTATGGCTTTTGTTTTTGATGAATATGATAAATTTGATCAATTTAGTGTATGCAAATTAATATCTGTCTCCATGAAGGTTATTATTTATTTATAAATTAAAATTTAACAATAAAAATACCTTTTGGCTCCTTTTAGGCTACTTTCCAGTTGGCGGGTTGGTGGGAGCAGTCTCCAGCCTGGCAACTTTGTCATAGCGAGACAATGGAAGACGGTGGAAGGCAATGGATTTCAACCCTTAGAAAATATTTCTCGTGTAAAAATCGGGCCCTTACTTTTTGGCTAAAGGTTTAGTCTTAGAAACTCGATATGTATATAGAACCATATAACCACAGAACAGTTACGGTGCAGAAAGAGGCCATTAAGTCCGTTGTGTCTGTGCCAGCGAAAAAAAAGAGAAAAAGAAACCAGTCGCTCATTTTAATCCTACTTTCCAGCACATGGTCCATAGCCTTGCAGGTTACAGCACTTCAGATGCAGATCCAGGTACCTTTTAAATGAGTTGAGCACTTCAGCCTCAACCATCAACTTAGGCAATGGATTCTAAATGCCCACCACCTTCTGGGTGAAATGTTTTTTCCTCATGTCCCCTCCAATCCTTCTACCAATCATGTTAAATCTATGCCCCCTGGTAACTGACCTCTCAGCTAGGGGAAAAAGGCCTTTACTATCTACCCTATCTAGGCCCTTCATAATTTTGTAGACCTCAATTAGATCATCCCTTAACCTCCTCTGTCCTAATGAAAACAACCTTAGCCTAACCAATCTCCCCTCATTGCTGCAATTTTCAAGCCCTGGCAACATTCTTGTAAATCTCCCCTGCACTCTGTCCAGAGCAATTATGCCCTTCCTGTAATGTGGTGACCAGAACTGCACATAAAATTCCAGCTGTGACCCAACCAGTGTTTTATACATTCCCATGATTCCATCCCTGGTTTTGTATTCAATATCTTTCTCAATAAGGGAAAACATTCCATATGCTTTCTTGACCACGTTGTCCACCTGCCCTGCCACCTTCAAGGACCTGTGGACATGCACTCCTAGGTCCCTCACTTCCTCAACCCCTTTCAATAACTTCTCATTTCTGTGTCCTCCCCAAATGCATTACCTCACACTTTTCTGGATTGAACTCCATTTGCCACTTCTCCACCCACTCAACCAAACCATTGATATCATTCTGGAGTGCACAGGTATCCTCTTCACTATCAACTACACGGCCGTTTTTTGTGTCATCTGCAAATTTCCTAATCATGCCTCCCACATTTAAGGCCAAATCATTAATATATACAAAAAACAGCAAGGGCCCCACACTGAGCCCTGTAGATCACCATGCCAATTTTGGATCCCACCTGCCACCTTCCCCTGTATCCGATGAGATCTTACTTTCCTGGCCAGTCTGCCATGTGCGTCCTTGTCAAATGCCTTACTGAAATCCATATAGACAACGTCTACTGCACTACCCTCATCAATCCTCCTTGTTACTTCCTCAAAAAATATATTAATTTAATAAGACATGATCTTCCCCTAACAAAATCATGCTGACTACCCCTGATCAATCCTCGCCTTTCTAAGTGACAGATTATCCTGTCTCTCAGAATTGTTTCCAATAATTTGCCTATCACTGAAGTCAGGCTGACCAGCCTATAATTTTCTGGCCTATTGCTCACAACCTTCTTAAATAATGGTCCAATGTTCGCAGATCTCCAATCCTCTGAGACCTCGCCTGTATCTAACGAGGATTGGAAAATGATCCTCAAAGCATCGATATATTTATTTATATATATATATATATATATATATATATAAATTGGTGCAAATTGAACCACAAGCAGAGGGCAGTTTTATAACGTATGCTGCATCTTCAAATTGAGAACCAATCAAAACTAACCAAGTTTTACCAAGTCCTTATTTAAAAAGCACCTTAGATCTTTAAAGAAAGATTTTACCTCATTGATCTCTGCTGGATCTCAGTTTAGGTCTCCATAGTGATGCTGGAAAGTTTCCGATAGGTGATAACCCAATTACTAAACTAGCGTCAAGAACTACTCAGGAAAATTACAATCATGGCCAATGCTTCATGGTTAGCCTGTACAGTTCCCACAGTAATGGTGTTTTTTAACATATGTGAGCTATGAATTTCTGTCTAGGCATATCTGAGGAGAGTAATTTTGTGCAGCATTTCAATACTCAGCTTTGATCATTTTATCTTCTGAGACTTTTGAGTAACATTTTAATTAAGAAAACTGAAGGTGGTGCACCATTTGGGAACCAATATGTATATCAAATAATAAATAATTTTAAAACAGTCACATTGTTTTTTTGTTTTATTTATCTGATATTGGAGGGGTGGGGGGGGGGGTTGTCTGCCATTTCTGCTGACTAATTGCATCCCGTGATACAACTGGTGTCATAAAATCAGAACCACACATTCAATTTTATTGTGGCAGATGGATTTGTATTTATATCAAATAAGGACTGTAGCTTTTAAAAGGCAGCAGTCCTTCATACAAAACTATTTTCACATATGTCAGGGCAATTCTTTGAAAACATTTCATTGATGCAAGGTATATGACTAACAGAATGAATCTTATAAACATGTGCCACCTTGTAACCATACTTGAATTTATAAACTGGTTATCTTAAATTGCCTTATCAGGATTTGTAAACATGTATCAGGGAGGTTCAGTTAGCATCTTTGTGTATCTACTCAGTAGCACTTTTTTGTTTTGTGAGCTTTTTCCTTGCATTGACAAACTAAACCAACTAATTTCAAAAGAAATGTACTTTATGGCTGTATGTTCAGAGTGAGGTGGGTATTCAGAGTAATGTGGGTATTCAGAGTGAGGTGGGTATTCAGAGTGAGGTGGGTGTTCAGAGTGAGGTGGGTGTTCAGAGTGAGGTGGGTGTTCAGAGTGAGGTGGGTATTCAGAGTGAGGTGGGTGTTCAGAGTGAGGTGGGTATTCAGAGTGAGGTGGGTGTTCAGAGTGAGGTGGGTATTCAGAGTGAGGTGGGTGTTCAGAGTGAGGTGGGTATTCAGAGTGAGGTGGGTATTCAGAGTGAGGTGGGTGTTCAGAGTGAGGTGGGTATTCAGAGTGAGATGGGTATTCAGAGTGAGGTGGGTGTTCAGAGTGAGGTGGGTATTCAGAGTAATGTGGGTATTCAGAGTGAGGTGGGTATTCAGAGTGAGGTGGGTGTTCAGAGTGAGGTGGGTATTCAGAGTGAGGTGGGTGTTCAGAGTGAGGTGGGTGTTCAGAGTGAGGTGGGTATTCAGAGTGAGGTGGGTGTTCAGAGTGAGGTGGGTATTCAGAGTGAGGTGGGTGTTCAGAGTGAGGTGGGTGTTCAGAGTGAGGTGGGTGTTCAGAGTGAGGTGGGTATTCAGAGTGAGGTGGATATTCAGAGTGAGGTGGGTGTTCAGGGTGAGGTGGGTGTTCAGAGTAAGGTGGGTGTTCAGAGTGAGGTGGGTGTTCAGAGTGAGGTGGGTGTTCAGAGTGAGGTGGGTATTCAGAGTGAGGTGGGTATTCAGAGCTCAAAGTCACAGAATCACAGTATTGTCGCAGCTCAGAAAAAGGCCATTCAGCCCATTGCGTATATGTAGGCTCTCCAAATGAGCAAATCACGGAATGCCACTCCCCCACCTTCTCCCCATAACCCTGCACATTCTTCCTTTTCAGATAATAATCCGATTATCTTGTCATGAAACTAACATATTATTTTCATAACATTTTTTTCTGGTTTATAGTGAAGTATGTTTAAGGGGGTAAGTATAGGTGGGTCTGTCTATGATCTAATTATATTTTGTAGTCAAGCATGCTGCAAGCTTTAAATCATCAAAAGAAGCTAGTTGTTTGATATGCTAATGAGTAAACATGGATGCTGGCTTAGCATGTAAAGTGTGAAGGGAATTTGCATTATTAGATAAATGAAAGGATATTTGGATTTCAAAGGGATCTTAGTCTGTTTACAGCTAGCCAGATAAGCAAGGCTGAGGAACGTGTTTAGTTTTCCCAAAGGTTACTGACAATATATAGTGGCAACATAAAAGCTTTTATAATTATGAGGAAGTTTCAAGGACTTATGGAACAATAAGAGAGACAGCAAGAGGTAATTGAGGAGGCTAATGGAATGCTATCCTTTATTATAAGAGGGATTGAACATAAATGTAAGGATATTATGCTTCAGTTATACACGGCATTGGTGAGACTGCACGTCGAATACTGTGTGCAGTTTTGGTCTCCTTATGTAAGAAAGGATGTAAATACTTTGCAGACAATTCAAAGGAGGCTTACTAGATTGATACCTGGAATGTGTGGGTTGTCTTAAACCAGAAAAATATTATGAAAATAATATGTTAGTTTATGGGGAGAGGTTGGACAGACTGAGTGCCATGAAGCTATTAATGTATATAATATTTTGGAAAATATTTTTCTTTTGAAATAGAGGTTTAGCCTGGCGTTATGTCTTAATTCATTTAAAGCCAACTAGTTTGGGTGTTTTGATATGTAAGAGAGATAGCGTGCATTTCCATTTTTTGAATAGATCATTCAAGAAGTGGGGTGAAAACTTGATGCCTATCTAGCAGATACCCAAGCCATATGTTCATATTGTTAATACAATTGTTACTATGAAAGGGGTTTCATTGTTAAAAGGTAGAGTTCAAAGAGGCTGGTGAGACAATGAGAATTTGAATTCAATCAGTGGTGGCAGCTTTCGGGTGTGCAAGCAGAGGCAATATAAGATCAAATGCAGCTGCAAGCCTCCAATGGGCTTCGCAGTGAAAAGAACCTAATTTTGAATTTGTAAGGTGAAAATGCTTTGCCTGGTGTTTGGTTAAGACTATGGGTTGCAGTTGCCTTATTGGAGATTAGTTTGGGAATTTGTTAAAAGTTATGATAGTCGTAATTTGTAGCCATATGTACATATATTTTAACCTTTGTAAATTAATAAAATGTTTCATTTAGTTAAATGTAAAACCTCAAGAACCAGTGATCTGATTCCTGAGTTTAGAGTCGCATCTCTAAAAAAAATACTTAAAGTTATTGGTTATGACAGTTGGTTAAAGTTTCCCTCTAGGATTTTTAAAATAACTCCTCTTTACCAACTGCATCAGTCATAACACTGGGTTTGTTTCCACTGGAGTTTAGAAGAGTGAGGGGCGATTTGGTTGAAGTATACAAGGTCCTGAATGGCTTTGACAAGGTAGATGTTGAAAGGATATTTCCTCTTGTGGGTGAGTCCAGAAGTAGAGCACACTGGGGTTGTCCTTCTAGGACAGAGATTAGGAGATTTTTTTTTCTCTCAGCAGGCTGTGCGCATTTGGTACTCTCTGCCTCAGAAGGTAGTGGAGGTGGGGTAATTGGATATTTTTAAGACAGAGGTAGATAGATTCTTGTTAGGAAAGGGAATGAAAGATTATTGGGGTTAGGTGGGAATGTGGAAATCGAAACACAAGAAGATCAGCCATGAATCTTATTGAATGGCAGAGGAGGCTTGAGGGGCTGAATGGTCCACTCCTGTTCCTATTTCTTATGTTCTAATGTTCTTACAGAATGTATATACAATACAATAGAATTTACAATAATTTTTTTAAAAAGAGAGAAACATATGTAAAGGAGCATGAAAGGTTATATGTTAGAAGGCCATGTAAGATTTAACAAGAGTGTGTAAAATAGCGTTAATGAAGCATTCAACATTTGTGCATAAGTCTGTTATCTAGCAAACCTGACACTAGAGAACTCTGTTTGGAATTCCACATCCAGGTTATTGTATTAACTTGCTGAGCTTGTTTTAAACCTAAAATCTATTGTGGACTGTTGCCTTAAAGGAAGTGTAACTGGGGGTCAGGCTAATTAATAATTTTAAAAGCTATTATTGCAGTAATTATAGTCTTATGTCTGCACTTGACATCTTTTATTTTGTTAATAAATATTTTAATTTAATTTTAAAAAATATCTCTAATGGCCTTGGTGGACTTATTACTTTGAATTCAGTGCCCACATCTCATAATAAATGCAAATTGCAAAGCCATTGTGGTAGCGTGACCAAGTTTCCCTCATGGATTTGGTCTGCCTGACACACATCATCTGCCACATCATAACATCACTCTTGAGTGCCTCAGTTGAACCTGCCTCCACCATACTTTCAGGGAATGCATTCCAGATTCTACCCACTCACTGTGTGAAAATATTTCTCATCATGTCTCCATTGCTTATTTTGCCAATACCTTAAACCTGTGCACTCTCATTCTCATTCTCGATCTTCCACCAATGGGAGCAGCTTTTTCCTTTCTACTCTGTCCGGTTTTGAGTACCTCTATCAAATTTCCTCTCGATCTTCTCTTCCCCAAGGAAAAGAGTCCCAACTTCTTCAATCTATCTATGTGACTGAAGTTGCTCATCCCTGGAACCAATCTGTGGACCTTTTCTGCACTCTTTCCTATGCCATCACTTTTTTTTCTAATGTACTGTGCCCAGAGTTGGACACAATAACCCAGTGGAGGCCAAAACAGAGTTTTATACAAGTTTAACATAACGTCCTTGCTTTTCTACTCAATGGCCCTATTAACAAAGCCTAGGTTACTGTATGCTGCTCTCAAACTGCCCTATCGCCTTCAATGACATATGCATATATACACCCAGGTCCCTCTGCACCTGCACCCTCCTTTAGAATTGTATCCTTTATTTTATATTGTTTCACCATATTCTTCTGACCAAAATGAATCACTTCACACGTGATTCTACATTGAATTTGATCTGTCACTTTTCCTCCATCCCAACAACTTTTCTATGTCCTTTTGGTGTTCTACACTATCTTTCTCACAGCCCACAATGCTTACAAGCTTTGTATTACCAACAAACTTGAAATTCTGCTCTGAAAACCAAGATCCAGATTATTAATATATATCAGGAAAAGCAAGGCTCCCAACACTGAGCCCTGGGAAGCTCCACTACAAACCTTCCTCCAGCTTGAAAAATATCCATTAACCATTACACTCTGTTTTCCTGTCACTCAGCCAATCTGATATCCATGTTGCTACTCTCGCTGTTATTCCATGAGATATAATTTTGCTCACACGTCTGTCGTGCAGCTCTGTATCAAATGCCTTTTCGAAGTCCATGTACACCATGTCAACTGCATTAAAGGCACCCCTGGGTAGCAGCGATCATAATATTATTAAAGTTTACATCCACTTCCCCTCTAAACATTCTATATTTATTCCAGTTCTGGGTTGTATTATCCCTCTAACATCTATCATAAGCATCATCATCCAAGGAACTCTAGATGTGTTTGCCCTACCTTCCCCTTCATGGGAATACACCTTGACTGTGCCCAAACTACCTCACCTTTAAAGATAGCGCCTTGTTCAGTTACTATTTTGCCTGCCAGCCTTCTATTTTAATTTATCTGGTCCAGATATTACTTTGTTTATTGTTTAGATTATAGTATTGTTCAGATAAAACCAGTAATTAGCAATGTTGAATGTATTGTACTTAGGAGTCAGAAGGGATTATGTGATGATGAAGAAATGGGATATGAAGAGAATTGGGTAGGAACATGCCATCAGCTTTGATTCATTCGGCTCCACTGGTTGCCATGGCTTCATTCATAATTGCTCCAATTTAACAGTGCACAGTCACCTCCATCAGGATGAAGACTTAGAGATATGTCTGTCTCCTACCGATTAGGTGCACTACCTTGCCCTGCAAGAGTGGAAGAAGAATATCAGTGATTGTTGTGCAATCTCTTTGGGTGACATGGTTGACATGGTTGAATAGCTGGCAATGCGTGCAAACTGTGAGGCTTGCACAAATGCTATGGGTGTGAGGGTGAGGTATGAGCCATGATTGATGCAGATTGTTAATACATAAGTGATTGAGTAGCGTGTGAAGCTGGTGGCATAGTTGGTGGCACTTGAAGATACATGCACTGACCTTGACCATTCAGCTCTGTTGGCACTACAACCAATTCTTTTTTTTAAAAAGATTCATTCACAGGATGTGGGCTTTGCTGGCTAGGCCAGCATTTATTGCCCACCCCTGATTGCCCTTGTTCAGAGGACATTTAAGAGTCAACCACATTGCTGCAGGTCTAGAGTCACATGTAGGCCAGACCAGGTAAGGATAACAGATTTCTTTCCCTACAGGGCATTAGTGAACCAGATGGTTTTTTAAGACAATGATTTTATAGTCATTATTAGACTTCTAATTCCAGATTTTTTATTGAACTCAAATTCCAGCATCAGCTATAATAGGATTTGAATCCAGGATCCCTAGAACATTACCATGGGTCTCTGGATTACTAGGCTAGTGATAATACCACTATGCCATCACCACCTCTTTGGAGCTACACTTCTGGTGTTCACTTGCATGGCTATTTGCTCCCATTGGGCTCCTGCACAAAACCTTGGAGCCCATTTTCTACCATGGTAAACCATTTGTGTTTCTTTCCCAGGTTAAAGTAAATTCTGCAACGAATTCCAGTGGCTACACCAGCTACAATGTTTATCCCTCTCTTTAAGAGATGCTTTGGGTAGTATAGGTTAACTTGACCTGAAACTTGTTTCTCACAATTTTAAATTCACTACTCAGTTTGTGCTGCCTGTGTGCTACAATCATTTAAACTAACAGGCAGTGCTGTGAATCGAATGGGCATGTATTAATCACGTATCACGATCCCCATGCCTGTTATCGGATTTTATCCAATTTTGGATATAATACAACCAGCTTACAAAAATTGTGAAATGGAATAGAAAATGCTGCAAAATACTCAGGTAGTCAGACAGCATCTGTGAAAATAGAAGCAATATTAAGCTTTTAGGTCAATGATCTTTCATTTGTTTTCAAATTCAAATTTCCAACATCAATAACATTGTACTCCTATAAAAAATATAATTACTAACAGATTCCAAATGCCAGTACAGCATTGTAAATCCCAAAATTCTGTAAATCATAATAGTTTTATTTGCAGCCAAGTAAGACACATTTGTGTTCAATCATTTCAGGAGAAGAATGGGAAACCTTAAACATTACCTGAAATGTGCATTATACTGCACATGTTCAGCACATACAAAAGAAAAGTGAAGTGGTAGATTAGCTTATTTTAAACAGAGTTGCTACTTAATTAATGGTTTCATTGGCGTTTTAATCACTGCTCACAAAATTCATAATTACCATTTAATTCAATATGAGCTTGCAGCAATTAAGGTGGAAATATGGTTCTCACCAAGAAAGCTCTGCTACAGTCAGATGAAAATAAGACTACTGTACAAGGATGATCCAAGAATGTTCATTGTCAATAAAATTATAGTTAAATGCAAACAATTGTATTCTTAAAAGTAGATTTTAATTCTAAAAATTATGGGTGTTATAATCAATAACTCCTATCAATGTATGTTTCAGCGTAGGCATAGTCACTGCATAAAAGATGGTAAGGATATTGGAAGCTCACTTGCACAATAGTCCTACATTTGTGTCTAGCGATATGGATACACTCAGGTCCTTTATTCGGGCCAGTTGTCATTCCAGAATAAATTGAAACAAAAAAAGGCTAGAAAAAATTGTAAGAAAGGTTTGAAAGAAAGAATGCAAGTAGCATTCAAAAACAAAGTAAACCAATCGATAGCACACATTGAAGTAAATAAATATGATCTGATAGCCATTACGGAGACCTGGCTGTAAGATGACAAGGATTGGGTCCTGAATATGGAGAGATATGTGATCTTCAAGAAGAATAGGAAGCTAGATAAAGGTGGAGGGATTAATCAAAGATGGTATTTGTACAATAGTTAGAGATAGCCTTGGCTCAAGAGATCAGGATATAGAGTTGGTTTGGGTGGAGATGAGGAATATTAGGGGGAAGAAGTCACTAGTGGGAGTGGTCTACAGGCCCCCTAACAGTAACCACAAAGTATACAAGAAGAAATATTGGGTGGTTGTGATAAAGGGACAACAATAATCATGGGTGACTCATTTACATATAAACTGGAAAAATCAGATTGGCAGTCGTAGCCTGGGTGAGGAGTTCATAGAATGCTTTTGAGGTAGTTTCTTAAAGCAGTACATTCTGGGACCAACTCGAGGGCAGGTTAGATTTGGTATTGTGTAATGTGACAGGACTAATTAATGACCTCAGAGTAAAGGCACCCTTAAGGTGGTAGTTACCACAAAATGATTGAATTTTACATCTATTTTGAAAAGGAGAAGGGTGAATCTAAGACTAGTATTTTAAGTTTAAATATGGGCAATGATTTGGGAATGAAAGATGAGTTAGCTGAAGTGAACTAGGATACTAGGACAGGGGATAGGTCAATAGAGAAACTGTGGCAGACATTTAAGGGGTTATTTCGGAATACTCGGAATAAGTATATTCCTACTATAAAGAAAAGTTCCAAATGGATGACCCATTCTCCGTGGTTAACTAAAGAAGTTAGGAAAAGCAACAAACCTAAAGAAAAAGCATATAACTGTGCAATGATGAATGGCAGGTCAGATGATTGGTCAGAATATTTACAGTGGCAGAGAATGATTGAAAGGTTACTCAGAAGAAATAAATTACAGAATGAGAGGAAGCTAGCTAGAAATGTAAAAATGGCTAGCAAGAGTATCTACAGGTATTTAAAAAGGAAAATAATATGTAAAGTGAGTGTTGGTCCTTTAGAGAGTGACAATGGGAAGTTAATAGTAAATAATAAGGAAATAGCAGATGAAATGAACAAATATTTTGCTTCTGTCTTCACTATAGAGGATATAAAAAACATTCCAGTATTAGTTGTAAATTGGGAGCTGGAGGGGAAAGAGGAACTTAGTGAGATTGCAATCACTAGGGAAGTAATATTCAGCAAGCTGATGGAGCTGACAAGCCTTTGGGTCCAGATGAACTTCATCCTAGAGTCTTAAAAGAGGTGGGTAATGCAGTAGTGGGTGCACTGGAGTTAATTTTCCAAAATTCCTGTGATTCTGGGGAGGTTCTATCAGACTGGAAAGTAGCAAATATAACCACTCTAGTCAAGAAGGGAGGGAGGCAGGAAACAGGAAACTATAAGCCAGTAAGCTTGACACCTGTCATGGGAAAGGTGGTAGAGTTGATCATTAAGGAGGTTATAGCTGGGCACTTAGAAAAGCTCAAGATAATCGGGAAGAGTCAGCATGATTTTATGAAAGAGAAATCACGTTTAAGCAATTTATTAGAGTTCTTTGAAGGAGCAACATATGCGGTGGATAGAGGGGAGCCATAGATGTACTGTTCTTGGACTTCAAGAAAGCATTTGGTAAGGTGTCATATCAAAGGTTATTGTGGAAAATAAAAGCTCATAGTATAGGGAATAATATATTAGCCTAGATAGAAGATTGGCTGGCTGGCTGAAAACAGAGAGTGTGCATAAATGCGTCTTTGTCTGAATGGCAGGATGTGATGAGGAGAGTCCCCCTGGGGCCTCAACTTTTTACAGTTTACATCAGTGGGGAACGAAGGCATGATAGCTAAATTTACAGATGACACAAAGATGGGTAGGAAAGTATGTTGTGAAGAAGACATAACGAGTTTGCGGACCGATATAGATAAGCTGAGTAGGCAAAAATCTAGCAGATGGAGTATAATGTGGGGAAACATGAAGTTATTCACTTCGGCAGGAAAAATAAAAAAGCAGAGTAGCATTTAAAGGAGAATGACTGCAGAATTCCGAGGTGCACAGGGGTCTAGATGTCCTTGTGCATGAGTCACAAAAAGTTAGTATGCAGTCACAGCATGTAACCAGGAAGGTTAATGGAATAATATCCTTTATTACGAGATGAATTGAACATAAAAGTAAGAATGTTATACTTCAGTTATACAGGAGTGAGACCACATCTCGAATACTGTCTGCAGTTTGGTCGCCTTATTTAAGGAAGAATGTAAATGCATTGGCGGCAGTTCAAAGAAGGTTTACTGGAGTAATACCTGCAATGTGCGGGTTGTCTTATGAGTATAGGTTAGACAGGCTGGGCTTGTTTCCACTGGAGTTTAAAAGAGTGAGATGTGACTTGATTCAAGTATATAAGATCTTGAATGCTCTTCACAAGGACGTGGAAAGGGTGTTTCTTCTTGTGGGTGAGTCCAGAACTAGGGGGCACTGTTTTAAAATTAGCGATCGCCCTTATAGGACAGAGATGAGGAGAAACTTTTTCTCTCGGAGGTTTGTGCGACTTTCGAACTCTCTGCCTCAGAAGGCGGTGGAGATGGGGGTCACTGAATATTTTTAAGGCAGAGGTAGATTGATTCCCTTGCTTAACAAGAATCTAAGGTTATCGGGGGTAGATGGGAATGTGGAATTCGAAACACAAACCGATCAGCATGACTTATTAAATGGCAGAGCAGGCTCGAGGGGCTGAATGGCCTACTACTGCTCCTACTTCTTATATTCATATGTCCGTATGTTATACTGCACCTTTCACAACCTCAGGACATCCCAAAACCTTTTGGGACAGATAACATTTAATAGCTTTAAAGCCAGCGATGTAGTTTTGAAGTGTGGTCACTGTTGTAAGCTAAGAAACATGGCAGGTTATTTGCACATGGTAATATACTGGGCCTTACCCTGCTCCACTTCAAAATGATGCCATGGGATCTTGAAACAACTACACTTTACATTTGTATAGCACCTTTCACATAATAAAACACCCCAAGCAGCTTCACAGTAGCATTTGAAAACAAATTATGGCACTAAGCCACATATGGAGACATGAGGTCAGATGACCCAAAAGTTTGGTTCAGGAAAAAGTTTTTCATGAGTGCTTTGAAGGCGGAAAGTGGGATAGAGAGATGGAGCGGTGTAGGGAGGGAATTCCAGAACTCGGGGCTGAGGTAACTGGTCACAAACGGTAGACCATTTATGATTGAGAATGCATGAAAAGCCAGAAATGGGGAATGCCAATATCTTGGATGGTTGAGGAGCTGAAGGAGGTTATGGAGATAGGAAGGGACTAGGCCATGGAGGAATCTGAAAACAAGGATGAGAATTTTAAAATCAAGGCAATGCTGGACCGGGTAACAATGTGGGTCAACAAGGATTAAGCCATTCGGCCTCTCAAGCCTGCTCCACCATTAAATAAGATTATGGCTGATCTGATAGTAACCTCAAATCCGCATCTCACCTACCCCCAATAACCTATCACCCCCCTTGCTTACCAAGAATCTATCCACCCCTGCCTTAAAAATATTCAAAAGCTCTGCTTCCACTGCGCTTTCAGGGAGAGAGTTCCAAAGACTCTTAACCACCTAAGAGAGAACAGTTTTGCCTCATCTCCATTTTAAATGGATGACCCCTTATTTTTAAACAATGACCATCTAGTCCTAGATTATCCCACAAGAGGACACATCCTCTCCACATCCACCCTACCAAGATCCTCAGGATCTTATATGTTTCAATCAAGTCACCTCTTACTCTTCTAAAGTCCAGCAAATACAGGCTTAGCCTATCTAACATTTCCTCATAAGACAACCCACCCATTCCAGGTATTAGTCTGGTAAACCTTCTCTGAACTGCTTCCAATGCATTTGCATCCTTCCTTAAATAAGGTGACCAATACTCAACACAGTATTCCAGATGTGGTCTCTCTAGTGCTCTGCATAACTGAAGCATAATCTCCCTACTTTTATATTCAATTCCTGTCACAATAAATGGTTACATTCTATTAGCTTTCTTAATTACCTGCTGTACCTGCATACTAGCCTTTTGCAATTCACACCCAGATTCCTCTGCATCTCAGAGCTCTGCAATCTCTCACCATTTAGGTAATATGCCTCCCTTTTATTCTTCCTGACAAAATGGACAATTTCACATTTTCCCACATTATACTCCATTTGCCAGATCTTTTCCCATTCACTTAACCTATCTATATCTTGTTGTAATCTCCTTACGTCCTCTCCACAAATTGCTTTCCTACCTATCTTTGTGTCATCAGAAAATGTGGAAGCCACCTCATCCATCCCTTCATCCAAGTCATTTATATAAATTGTAAACAGTTGAGGTCCCAGCACTGATCCCTGCGGCAAACCACTTGTTACATCTTGCCAACCTGAAAAAGACCCATTTATGCCTACTCTCTGCATTACATTCACCTGATAAGGCAGAGAGAAGACAAGGTGCTGGCAAGTGAGAGCGAAATTTCACCTAGCTAATTGTCCCCAACCCTGGCATAAGGTAGCTGATGAAGAGGTGGAGTCTGAAACCAATAGTAGTCCAATGGAAATGGAAGGAGCCTTGGGCAGGAGAAGCCCAATACTTGCATGTAGGGCCAGAAAAATTGCTGCTGCTGTCCCTGGCCCACAAGAAAACATTAAAAAATCCATTAAAAATTGACTTATCTGGGTCTCTTCTGGAGCCAAACTTGTCTAATACATTTTGTCTGACACCAGGATTCATTGGCAGTTATGGCACTTGGATGTACATGACCTACAGTTTGTAGTTGACTGCAGTGTTCCTGCCCAGTCTGCACTGGATTTGGAAGCCATTCTCGATTTTTTCATCTCTATATACAAGAAATACGGTCAGCCCTTAAAAGTTGACAAAACAAAACTCATGTATACTCCACACCTTGTAAGCCAAATGTTCCACCTCCATGTATTCTGTGGAAGAGATTTTGGAACATGTTGAACACTTCCCATACCTTGGCAGCTGCCCCCTCAAAAGCTCACTATTACAAGGAGATACAACAGCGCCAGCTCAGCCTTCTAGAAACTATGGCAACAAATGTTTAACAACAAAGATTTCTGCAATTCTTGTGTTCAGTCAGGAGAGTCAGTAGAATTCTCAGTTCCATGAATCCGACTTCTGTAAAAGTGACCTGGACCTTCCAATTTTCAGTCCGAGAAGGTGAGGTGTAATGGGAGTCGTGGTGGGTGACCCAGGAAGCAGTGTGGAGGTGGTGGCGGGACCAGTGTGGGTTGGACAACTCAGTTGGGAATAGATGAGTCATTAGGAAGGCCCTTTTGTGAGCAGTGCCTGTGCTTTGAGGTGATGCCACTGAGCAATCAGGTGAGTGCAAATAACTCTCTAAATGTTGTCCAACCAATTGACCTTGGAACAGATTGTCCATTATGAGCTTTCTATAGAAAAATATTGTCTATTCACATTGTTTTCAAGGGGTACACTGAACCATTTAAAGCATCAAGTGTTTTCACAAGACACAGCCATAGAGATGGCAGCATTTTTGCACCACTGCCTCCTAAATATATTCTGCAGTGATGTAATTAAATATTATGCTTCATTTGAGGTATGATTAATAGTGCCACGGTCTTTAACTCATCCACCTGCCCTCTTGCCGCCCATCTATTCGGAATCACCTATACAGTTGGCCCTTCACCAGGTTCCTCACAGCTGCACACTGGCGTGGCACAGTCATGTGACTAAGAGGGAGCGAGCCAGTAGGGCAGTTAGTGGTCGGGAGCACAGCATGCAATCTGGGAGTGACAGCCGCAACATCCATGGCAGCATAGATTGGTGGGGACCCATTTCGTCTCCTACCCATCAACAACACTCATTGATGAAATGGACAAAATGGTTAGTGCATGTCAGCACACAAATATGATTGGGAACACTGTAAGATGCTTGGTTCACAATCCTTCTCCTTTTACATTCGTATTGACAGAATGCCACACAGCGACAATACTAGTAAAGGATTGGTACAACAATGGAAAAGTTCAGTGGCCAGCACCTGCAGATTTTAGTGGAGGAGGTACACAAGAGAAGGCAAATTCTACACCCTGCTGGCTGGCATAACAGTCCTGCCACAACATAAAATGCATGGGTGAAAATATCTACTGCATTAAGCACAGCGGAAGAACACAGATGATTCTGGATTCAGTGCCAGAAAAGGCTCCACAGCCTGCTGCATTCTGGAATGGTGCGTCTATTTGGCACATTCACACAAGCAAGAGGTCACAACTGCATGCTGCAGCTAAGGTGTGAGACCTGTCACATACTTCTGCTTCGGCACTGGGGCTTGTACATCCAAGCTGCTCATGTAGATGCACACAGTACAAATGTGAATGAGCACTGTGATGCACAGACATATTAGAGATAATTCTTCTTGCATGCACTATATATATCAAGCTGACATAAAATCTTATTGTCTTTGCAGTCTAAGGGGGCCCAAAATACCAGGGTGATGACTCAGAGAAGCTGCAGGCCATTTGTTCCATTGAGCAGACTGCCATAGAAGTAGCCAGGGTGCCTGTCCAGTTGGCTGTTGCTGATGGCGAATTGCCCATTGCAGGTGATAAAGGCAGCATACCATGACAGTTCTGGATACCCTTGTAGGGGGATGCTAAGGGGCTCCACCTGAGCGGTCAAGGCACCTGAAGCACATTTTGAGAATGCCAATAATCTGCTTTATTGTACTACGAGTCAACACATAGCTGTTGTTATTGTTACGCTTGGGCTCAGCTTGGGGCTGCCTGAAGGGGTCATGAACAACACCTTGTTCCCCAGAAGAAAGCCATGGATTTTTGTCTTGTAGATGAAAAAGCTGAGGGAGTTTGGAACTCATGAAGGAGTTCTGGCAGCTACATGGGAACATTGCACACACTTGAAAACCTTACTGTGGTCGCAAACTACCTGGATTTTGAGGGAGTAAGAGGACTTTTGGTTCACAAAGTTGTCCAGTTACTGATTTGGAGCCTTTATGATAATGTGGGCGCAAGCACCCTCTGGACCTGAGGGATGCTTGCAAATTGTGCAAAAGCTGTGGCTCTCTGTGCCTGATATGCCAAATAAATTGGGAAATTAATGTGCTTCCCCTACACGAGCAAGCAGGGCATCAGTTATTGCCATGATGCAGCTGTGTACCACAGACTGAGATATTCTGGACAGGTCTCCTGCTGAGCCCTGGAAAGAATCTGATGCACAAAAATTTAGAGCAACAATCACCTTTACAGCCATTGGCAGGGCATGTGGATCAACAGACTGCAGTGTGAGATGTTGCTGCACCATGCCATGTATGCCAGTGACCACTTCTTGGCCTAATTTAAGCCACCTTCGGTACTGGTTTTCAATCATGTTGAGGTATGACCTCCGAGGTCGGAACACACTTCCCACAGGGTAAAACCTGGGTAGTTGGCCTTCTCCTCCTCCTTCCTAGCATGCAGCACTCTCTACTTTGTGTCCTGGTGCCCGGCTTCTGGCCTCAGATTGGTCACACTCATTTTCCTCTATGTTGCCAGAGTGTGAAGGTGCCATGCCCATATTGTTTCTTTTCTGCCACAATGAGCGATCTGCCCTTCACTGGCATTCTCCCATTCCTGTCACCTGTATGCCCGAGTCAGTTGGGGCAAAAAAATTTGTCCTATCAAATGCAGTTGCCCTATCCTCATAGTCACTCAGGTTAAAGCCAGACACTTGGGGCTAATTTTTTACCATGTCTGTAGAAGTTGCAACAACTTTTCTGTGTTTTCCATAGAGACCCCTGCACCTCTCCAAAAGGGTACCCTACCTATCCAAGCAACTCCGAAAAGTACTAACCTGCACAAATCATACTTCCTACTCCTAGCTGACAAAAATCAGACCTGACTGGAGGCAGCTGCAGTTTTATATGGGCAGCTGTCTCCTTGAAGCGCACAAGTCCAAACTCCAAACTGCCTCCATTCACAACACCCGCCCACTCCACCCCCAGACCTTGAAAATTGTGGGTGCCAGGTGAGGTGGGACTTCTGCATTGTGGCCTCATACGCCATTTTTGTTGTGACTGAGGAGCTTTCCATCTGTGTGAAAATTCAAGCCCTAGTGTACAGAGCAGTTGCCGTCACCACATTGATGTACAGCAGTAAGACATGGACTGTGTATCATTAACACATAAGAGCACTAGAGAGATTTCATCAGCATTGGTTTCTCCGCATCCTAGGGAGGAACATCAAACAAATATTAGTGTTCTTATTGAAGCCAAATTCCCACAAGTATTCAGGCAAAACTACAGTAAAATCTACTTCAATGGACAGGAGATTATGACTAGATGACTGAAAATCATCTTCCCTGCCAGATCCTTTTCTCTTAACTCTCAAATGGCCAACTTTCCAGGAGAGGACAAAAAAAATGCAACAAAGACACTCTGAATCTCTCCTTGAAGTGTGGCAGCATTGACATTAATGACTTGAATATAAGCTTGCTACCAATCGTTCAGAATGCTGACAATTTGTCCATCAAGCTGCATCACTCTTCAAGCCCCAATGCCTTAAGGGTGAAACTGTCCAGTGGCAGAGAAGGGAAAAAAAGGAAGCAAATCCTGCACACCAGATCCCACTACCAAGTGTGGCATATTGTCCCATGTACCTAAAGATCTGTGGGCCGAGAATTGGTCTGTTAAGTTGCCTGAAGGCCCATAGTCGAAATTCACGACCCTGGGTCCACGCCTTCCTCGAATTGAGCACTAGCCAATGATGTCTACAGAGAGCAAGCATAGGTGACGTTGCGGACTATAAATGGGGCCCCACACTGAGCATTTATCAGTCAGCTAGCTTGGCACAACTGGAGCTGAAAAAGGTTGAGGACCAGTAGGTGTATCGGTGAAAAGGTATACAAGTGACATAGTGGTCCTTTCATTCTTTAACCTGATGTGTTGTGGCTCCTCCTCTCCACGCAACACAGTGCCACTCTAACATTCTGCTAAGCATGTTAATGACTGTCCCTCAGCTTTATAATGGGGTTATTGGGAAGATCATATGGTGGGTAGAGGTTTCATCCCGAAGCGCCATCAAAATTTCTATACTGTGTATCGAAGGTTAACTTGTCTGTCACAAATAGCTTTGACATACTGAACAGACTGTTTCACAACACCACAAAAACTGAGAAAAGCTCTGTTGGCTGAAATTTTAACCTTGAATTGATGAGAACTTGTTTTATTTTGCACCTGTTCAGAGTCAGCAGCACAGCCTGAGAGTTGAAATGGCACTACCTCTTCATTTTTGGCATGATCTAAGCCAAAATAATTGTGTTACTGTCATAAAATGCCCTCCTACTTCTGCATTAAGTCCCAGCAACTGAATAATTGTTAGAATTTGGCCAAACAAAAACAAATGTTTACTGAGCAGACAGATTGAGAGCTCCACTGGTATTAGAGTATAAATTTTATTAATGTTTAGGTTCTGTCACGACTCATATTATTTGACATATCTTGCAGGCAGAGTTTAAAGGGGGAGCTTGACATCATGTGTTATATTTTTTGAGCATTTGCATTCAATGTTGTTCACCCACACAGAAGAATAGATAAAACCAAGCACAAAGATGCAGAATTCATTTGCATTTATTGCCACCCACATAAATAATCATTATTTCATCGAAGCTGTTTTAGCAAAGCTTGATTTCGGGCTTTAATTATGTGGGAAATTCATGGGCCTGTTGGGGGTTTTTTTTTTACACCATATGTGTACCTGTCTTTAAAACATGTTTCTAAATAATTAAAATCTCAATGTAATGGTGCTTTTTTTTTTGTTTCATTCCCTATGACGTCTCCAACATGCTGATTGTTAGCAGATTCCTGGCAGTTATCTATTATAAATATAAATAAAGCACAGTATGATTGTCACAGCTTGCACTAAATGATGACATGCAAATCAGTGTGTCGCTGTTAATTCCTAATTAAATCACATATGCTGGGCTTTCTGAGAGGTAAGAAGTAAGCCAATTTTGTATAGCTAGCAGTAAGCACAGAAAAGTTTTAACCACATAACACTGATGTATGGACAGTGAAGCGAGTGTGAAGTAGTGTCATTCTCATAGTCCCGGTATGCTTGATTTGAGGGGAGGCCACCACAATCAGCATTACAGACGAATGGACGGAAAGTTCCAGGGTTTTTGGACTGCATTGAGTTAGTTCATGGGCGTGGGTGGTAGGGTGCAAGAACTAGCCTCAGTACCCCTTACTAAACAGTGGACAAATCATTCGTATTCAGTGGCTCCTTCTGGAAAGTGAACATGTTTGGCCATCATCATATTGGATTCAGCTCTTATACCTGCATTCATCAAGTAACCTTGTTAAGATCCTGTTAGGGATGAATACCATTTAAAAATAAATCACAATACCTCATTTTAACCAATAGAACTATGCCACAATATTTCACTTTTTTGACAAAACAAACTTTATTGTATATAAAAGATTTAAACAAAAAAATAATATTAACTTAACAAAATAATTTATAATTGTATGTGCTGTATACTTCTTACTTTCCCCAAAATTCTCTTCGTAGGCACATCAATCTTAAAGCCATGTATTTCTGTAGGGCCCACCCATAAGTTTGTCACAGTCCTCTGGAAAATTTTCTTCAGCTCCAGATATTTACAGAAGTTATACTCCCATTCACCCTCTCCTGCCTGTGTAAGCCTCAGTCTCTTGCTCTGGTTACTTTTCAATACTTCAAAGCTAATCTGCTGGTCAATTTATTTTGCAATAAGACGCTATGAGGCCCATTGTAAATCCTCCCACCAGCTTCAAACTAGGCAATCTTCGATCTTCTGTTCCTGACAAAATTCATACTGAATTTAAGCCTCACCAGCCTTCCACACACTCAGTGGTGAAGCTAGTGGTTTACTCTGCTTGCAGTGCAGGTGTCCAACTGTCATTTATTTTGGATAACTCAGTGAGCTGAAAACCACATGAGGTCTAAACTGCAGCTAAAACCCTCTCCTCACAAACACCCAGATAAATTGAAACCAGAGAGCCTTTCTAAGCTCCACCCATCTCCATAATGATGCACTTTGATCTGGGATTTCCACAGACTGACCTTTAATTTAATTATAAAAGCAAAATACTGCAGCTGCTGGAGATCTGAAATTAAAACAGAAACTGCTGGAAAAATTCAGCAGGCTTGGCAGCTTCTGTGGAGAGAAAAACAGAGTTAATCTTTCAAGTCCAATATGACTCATCATAATTATTAAATAATTAAAAAAAACTCTTGTCATAAGAGTCAAATTGGACTTGAAACATTAATTCTGGGGAGTATCTTCTGTCTAACGTGCGGAGGGGCGCACTGGAGTTGGCTGCGCGCCCGCCGAACTGTCAAAGGCCTGTTAAGGCCATGAATAAAGTAATTAACCAATCTGACAGGGCCGCCTGCACAACCTTTTAAACATTCTATAAACATGTCCCGGCTCATGTGACGCTGTCACTGAGGGGACATGTATAAATGATTTTCAACTTTTTTTATTTCAAACCTTAAATCTGAAGTTAGTCTCTTGGAGGCAGCTCCGCGCCATGGAGATTTCTGTGCTCTTTCGAGCGCATGTGCGAAAGAGTGCAGGGCCTGACTTGCCCTCCTCCCCCCTCCCGCACAGGTAGCGCGATTGGCTCTGTGCCTGCCCGCACCCATTCCCGAACAGCCTGCCCGACAGGGAGAAAATTCTCCCCTCTGTTTTTCTCTACCACAGATGCTGCTGGACTTGCTGAATTTTCCAGCATTTTCTGATTTTATTCAAGTTACCTATCCCTCATTAGAATTTCCTCTGTGACCTGATGAAGTACATGGGTTTTATAACCTTTCTGCATTTACTGAATGCTTTTAAAGCAATTTGGCTCCAAGTCCCAAAGCAAAAGCACCTCTCTACACTGCCCTTGTTGCAAGGTTGACAGATGGCCATGTCTTCAGCTCTTAAATTAAGCCCACCTGCTATTTTAAGATCTTGCTTTTCCAATGATAATTTTTTAATTCAACACAGGCCGACCTTTTAAGCGTAGCAGGCTCCGATCTTACTTTAATTTCACTTATCCCATTTTCTACAGTTAAACTTTATTTTTTCAAACTACGGCCCAGGTTTTCCCACCCCAACACCAGCAGGCATTGTCAAGGGTGGGACAGGAAACTCTGGGGAGCTGAACGGGCTCTCCAAATTTCCCCGCCCTGCCTGAGATGATTCCCCGCATTTGGCAAGACCAGAAAATCCCACCCGACAAATTATATTCTAAAACGAAAAGGTCTATCCTAAAACGCATGAAGCATGAATTTAGTATTCACAATGCTCCCTAACACTGACTGGTCAGACTCACACTTGACTGTGTAGCAGAAGTACTGGTGGATGGTCTGCATTTGTTGAACTGCGCCCTAGTCTGAGTCAATAACTTCAGGAGAGCAGGGGTAGAAAATTGGAAGGAGGGATAGGATTGCAGGAAACCGAAGACTGTTTAAATGAATGATGTGATGTTAATTGGGAGCATATGGGTATATTCAGATCTTGAGCAGCTCAGGAGAGTTTTTGATGATGCCTCAGTTCAAACAGTGTATGGTGATCCCAGAAGATGTTTTCATTTTGGCAGGGCTATTACATGCTAAAGCCAGAGTATTTTCAGATTGATATCACTTCTTAACATAAGCTTTTAGGTTTCAGTTCTCACAAGTCAGATGAAAGCAACTATTTATTGTCCCTCCACGCACCAAATGCAGTCAATCAGATGATTAATTTTAGTGAATCATTGATGCGTTATTTAATGCATTTCTTGGAATCTGCTACAATCACATCCGAAATTCGAGCTGTCTACTAAACCAGATTTCCTGCACTTGCTAAATTGGGATATATCTGGTGGGGCGGAAGGTTAAAGGGGGAGGGGAGGTCCTCTATCTGCAATAAAAATACACCCCTGGTCCCAGGGTCACTATTATATTGCAGATATTTTGTATTTGCCGATTTGCTGAACATCTTAGATGTTTGACTTATCTCAAATAAATGCAGAAATGATGCTTGTTCCAAATCTTCAACATTTTATTTACTATACTTTAAAATACCTCACAACATACAGGCTTCCTACACATGCATGGGGCAGAATCTTCTGCTCTTGCTGGTGGAAAGCTTAGAGGTGGGAAGGGCATGTACTTAGGCAGGATGATGGTGCATTGGAACCCCAACGCCTTCCAGTATCTGTCACAATAAAGTTAGGGGTGGGAAGGCCCATGGTTTACCTTCCCACCCTGCCACCAATTGACGCCCTTAATTGGTCATTTAATGACCACTTACGGGTCTCATCCTAATGCTGCTGGTATTAACTCAGTGGTGGACAGGCCTGTTGACGTGCAGTGTGCACAGCAACTAAACCCATGCAGCCAGCTTGTCAGCTCCCAGGGGGAGTGCTGTCGATCAAAGGTATTGAATGCCTGATCAAATCACCAGACATCATAAGGGGGGCATTCGCTGAGATCCAACTCCCCAGCCCATTCTCCTGCCCTCCTGAACCCCCACCCCCACAACTCCAAGCCCCCTCCCACATTACATACTTGAGGTCTGTGTCACTCCACAATCCTGGGGCTCTGGTGTCTTTCCCTCCAGTACTAATTCTGATGGCACTGCTGAGCACAAGAGCTGCAGGCTACTGATTGGTTAGCATCCCTCAGTAGACAAGACTTCCACCCTTGAGGTTTTGATTCCAAGGGAAGGTTCACCACTGGCTTTGCTGCTGCCTTATTTACTTGTGGTTTGGTGGCCCTGCCCAAAAAGAAGCAGTGCAGGTCTCTTGCCAGATCTCCAGACAGTAGGCAATACCACAGAACCATAGAAAAGTAACAGCACAGAAGGAGGCCATTCGGCCCATTTTATCATGCCAGTCCAAGGACACCCAGATGCCCTTTCTAATCCCACCTTCCTGCACCCTGCCCATAGCCCTGCAGTTTACAGCACTTAAGTGCAGATCCAGGTACTTTTTAAAGGCCTCAACAAGATTCTACCCATGGTCTCAGCCCCAATGGATCTTCCTGAGTTCATCTTGGAAAATGAGGCGTACTTTTGTAGTAGCTCAGCTGAAAGATCTCAGCCCAATCCAGTTTAATTTCTTTCAACTAGTTTCATCCAAGGAGTCCTGGCCTCTCACCTGCTACCACCATCAAGGATAATTTTACTGATTGACTTCCGTACTGAACAATAACCCTGCTTATGGCTTTGATTTTGATGTCTTCCTCTGTGTAAGCTTTCAATTTGGCATCTGTTTTTTTCTAAATTTAATTTATTTTCCCCATAATTCAGGTAGTTAAAGGAATGCTCACCTGGCACTGTGGTGGAAGTTCCTGTGTCCACCTCCATTCTGATTCACCTTACTGTTACACAGATTGGTCCTGTTCTTCCTACCTTTAAATTATACAACAAATATCTGAATCTGAGACTTCAGGCTCTTCTACACTATGGATCTCAAGGGTTTTTTTCTTTTGATTGAAAATCTGCCTGATTCTATCCTTGCAATGCCTTATGAGGTGTCTGTTTCGATGGCAGTAAAACATACAATTTTTTACAATTTCCATTCATTTACAAGGTTGTCTGCTTCCACCTCTGTTACCATTATTCCATGTTTTCACTGCTAAATCATTTATTTTTATTTGTCTGCAAGTGGGGGCCACTTCTTATCAGAGCTGTACATTTTTGTGCCCTTTTTGGTTGCGGCTCCCTGCCCAATGTGGAAGGCTGTCATGAACCTATTAATGTATATAATCTTGTTGGAAATTATTTTTAAATTGGACTTGTAGTAGGGTCTGTGTCTGTAGGTGTGCCTGAGTGTGTCTTAATTGGATTAAAGCAAGCTAGCCTGGGTGCTTTGATGTATAGTAGTTTTGAGATGTTAACAGTAAGGTAACTGGTGCATTTACATTTTTGTGGAATAAATCATTCAAAGACTGGGGGTGAATTCTTGCACCTAGCTAGGAGACACTAAGCATTCTGTTTATATTACTAATAAAATTGGTACTATGAAAGGGGTTTTGTTGTTAGAAGAGGTAGAGTTCAAAGGGCCTGGTGATACAATGAGAATTTGCATTCAAAAGGAAGGCTAGGTATATACAGAAGAGTTTTGTGTGTGGAAGTCAGAGACATGTGAGATCCAAGCCGCCTGTAAGCCCTTTCAAGTCCCTCACTGCACTTTCCATAGCTAGTGTTATTTCTAGAGCCTTTTGAAAATCCAAATTTGTTTCAGACAGTGATCTCTTCTGAATCGTATTTCCATTTATATCATACACCAAACAATCTCTAAGCATATCATTTATTGATGTAGCAAACTCGCAATACCCCTGTTAACTGTTTCAGACTGGCCACTTAACAAGCAACTGTCTCCCCTGGGGTTTATTCCTTGATTTAAATTTGAATCTGTATCATTACAGAGGGCTTGGGCAGGTAATTACTCTTCACAAGTCACTAAGTCATCAAAACTGGGGTGCTGGGCACCATTAAACTTCAAATCAACCCATAGTTCTTACTCTCACATGTGGATAAGAGAATCGCACGCCTCTTCTTCTCTCCCGCAATGGTGTTTGCTTGAAAAAAGAATGTGAGGTGTTCAGCATAATGAGCTCAAATATTCACAGCTGGGTCAAAAGGATCAACTCTTCCAAACTGCGGCATGCTCTGAGGGGGCTGCTTTGAAGATTAGGATGGAAATTCTACTTACAATTACCATGCAAGTAACGTTTGGCCCGATTTCCTTCCTCGCTTTTTCTCATCCTTCCTCTGCTTCTTGCTTTTTATCTCATCGCCAGTTTGCTGGATCCTGGTCATTAGTTTATTTGGGCTAATGGATCCAGATTTCACGCTTGTTTTGGCCGAGTTGGTACCATAGACAGAGTAGATCAGCAGACAGTTCTTATGTAGAGCACATTCTATTTATTTACAAAGGAACTCAGCAGTTACACTTGTGTGCTACAACTCAAACCCTGTCTCTACATTATAGACTCCAACTCCAGGCTACTCACTACTGACTACTGATTACAAAGGTTGCCCATGCTTCTCTGCTATTGGTTACTAAGATCATGTGATCTTCCATTATAACATTCTTCTTAAAGATATATTACATATCAGATTACCACGGAAAAAGAGAATTGGGGCTAGTGGGAATCGGGAAGAGAGGGGAAAGAAGGAAGATAGGATCTGTAAACAACTAACACTGTGAGAACTATTTTGACAGATGGGAGAGGTTAAATTAGCAATTCACTGTTTCTAGCAGAGATGGAGATAGGGTTGCTGCACCCCAGGAATTCATCATGCAAACATAAAGGCGCGTCCACCTTGTTTTGTCATGTGTTAAGGGTCTAGATGGGGTTCTTTGGGGCTTGTCTGTACTCACAAAGTAAGCTGTTCAAGACGATAGCTCGTTAAAACCATTACCTTTTATTTACAGCTACTATGTCCGTATTGGGAACTCTGCTCAAGGTTGGAACTTCTCCTCCCTTCATTTCTCTGTTACTCAATCATGTGATGTCACATCATCATTACATCAGCATCATGTGCTTCTGATGCTAATCCATTACTCTATACACCTCAACAGGTTTAA
This sequence comes from Carcharodon carcharias, assembly GCF_017639515.1. Taxonomy (NCBI): domain Eukaryota; kingdom Metazoa; phylum Chordata; class Chondrichthyes; order Lamniformes; family Lamnidae; genus Carcharodon; species Carcharodon carcharias. The sequence continues at coordinate 142,486,161 of NC_054477.1, forward strand.
CATGGTAATTTATTGTGATAATTTGAATGCGCTCCCTTTATGCTTTGCATGGTAGGAGTACTGAATAGTTGGTGGGAGGTTGCAGGTGAATGCAGAGTGAAATTGTGACAGCAGCAGCTCTTAACAAACTGTTGCTCTATTTTAACAGGGCTTGTTCTTTAATTTCAGCTTTGGAAGGTCAGCAAAAACACGTGGACAGAATTCCCCTTTTATGATGCTAGTTTCTGATGTTTGGTTAGAAGAAGTGATGAATCAGCAGCAGGTGAGGGTGATACCCCATATTTTGGACAGAGGCAAAATCCTTCTCTGTGTTACATTGTGTAACAAACATGGCAGAGGTGGATGAATGATTGTATTCTATCTCCCAAGTCTATAGGTTGTGAAAGAAGATATTTTTTATTAATTCATGGGATTTAGGCATCACTGGTTAGGCCAGTGTTCATTGCCCATTCCCAATTGCACTTGAAAAGATGGTGATGACCTGCCTTCTTGAATTGCTGCATCCATGTGGTGTAGGTACATCCATAGTATTGTTAGGCAGGGAGTTCCAGGATTTTGCCCCAACAGCAGTGAAGGAACACAATATATTTCCAAGTCAGACTGCTGTGTAGCTTGGAGGGGAACTTCCAGGTGGTGGTGTCCCTATTTATCTACTGCCATTGTCCTTCTAGATGTAGCAGTCATGGGTTTGGAAGGTGCCATCAAAGGAGCCTTGGTGAGTTCCTGCAGTGCATCTTGTAGATGGTACACACTGCTGCTACTATTCATCGGTGGTGGAGGGAGTGAATGTTTGTGGTGCCAGTCAAGTGACTGCTTTGTCCTAGATAGTGTTGATTTTCCTGATTGTTGTGGGAGCTGTACTCATCTAAGCAAGTGGCGAGTATTCCATCACAATCCTGACTTGTGCCTTGTAGATGGTGGACAGGCTTTGGGGAGTCAGGAGGTGAGTTACTCGTCACACAATTCCTAGCCTCTAACTGGCTCTTGCAGTCACAATATTTATATGGTTAGTCCAGTTCAGTTTCTGGTAAATGGTAACCCCCAGGATGTTGCTAGTGTGGGATTTAATGATAGTAATGCAACTGAATGCCAAGAGGCGATGGTTAGATTCTCTCTTGTTGGAGATGGTCATTGCCTGTGTGGCAGGAATATCACTTCCCATTTGTCAGCCCAAACCTGCATATTATTCAGGTCTAGCTGCGTTTGCTACAGTCCCTGAGAAGTCGCCAATGGCACTGAGCATTGTGCAATCATCAGTGAACATCCCCACTTCTGACCTTGTGATGGAAGGAAGGTCATTGATGAAGCAACTGAAGATGGTTGGGCCAAGATGAAGAAAGTACTCTGCCCAGCAGCAGCATGGCATGCAGTGTATTGACATAGGTGCTGTGATTTCAGTTATTTCATGTTCCATTTCCCTTTGTGTTGTACCATCCCAGGATGACATAATACACATCAGTAGCAATGAGCAAAAAATGGAACCATTTACAGAAGCATCTATCATGCAAACTTATAGGTATCAGCTCAGATACAACCTCAGAGGAAACACACGGGGGATTAAGGAGAGAACAATCAGTGAGGCTCAAGGTATGAAGAACAAGTGGAAATGCCTCTGAAGGGGCAGGAAAGAAGGGACACACCAAGACGATCTTCTGTTGAAAGACCCAGAGTTCTTACCTTATGGGAACTTGATGGAGGGTACTCATCTATTTCAAGAAACAAATCATGCACACCTTCAAAATGGTTCAGAGCTTGTTCTATTATGTGTTGAAAATTATGTAGAAGTGCTGTCTTAACATTTCTGTGGTGTTTTAAGAGGAATTAGGGAGCTTGCAGTTCATCATGGAATCTGTGGAGACTTTGCAATATTGCATTATTTAAAATACTACATGGGTTAGGCTGTGTAGATGTGGGCAGATTATTTGAATTAGATAATTTACAGTGACCATAAGGACATAAGAAACAGGGACAGGAGCAGACCATATGACATCTTGATCCTGTTCCACCATTCTATAAGACATTGACTGAACTTCCATATCAACTGCACATCATTGCAATGTCCCCATGGTGCCCCAAAATCTATCAATCTCAACCTGAAATCAACTCATGAACTTAGCATCCAAAGTCCCTCAGAACAGACTTCCAAAGATTCACAACCCTCTGACTGAAAAAAATTCTTCTCAGTTGGTAGTCCAAGGAGGACAGAGTTCAAGGGAAGGGCAGGGTGCAAGATAATACAGCAGAATGAAAGTGAAGGGAAGACAGTGGACAGGGCATTTGGAAGAGAAAGGTAGAAAATGAGACAGACAAAAGGTAAGGGGGGGGGTGGGGAAATGATAAGGGGAGGACAGGGAGGGATCAGGAGGCTGGGAAAATGCCTGGACAGAGCGGAAAGGAAGAGAAGGGAGAGGAGTGCAGTTGGCAGAATCCAACAAGTAGGAGCATAGTGCATGGCAAGGTGATGGGTGGTCAGAGTATATAGCAATAGGAAGGATTGAGCAGAAAGCATTGCCAGAGTGTAACTAGATGGAGAGAGGGCCATGAGTTTAGGGAGGGAGAGGGGACTGCAGTTAAAAAAAGGGAGTGGGTGGCAGTGAGAGGCTGAGCATAGAATACATTTAGCAGTTTACTTGTTGTTCCTATATACATATAACATGGAAATTAGTTGTACTATTTTTTCCATCTTAATTTAAAGTATAATGAGACATCATCCTATGCTTGAGAAACCTCTATGTGGTCCACATTATGCTGCAGGCTAAAGGGAATTATTTGTTATCAAAGGAGATGTGAATAGAGGGGAATATATTAGGACTGTCGGTGATCAGCCCCACTCATGACATAATGATGGCAGGAAATTTATTGATCAAGCAGTTGAAGATGATTGAGCTGAGGACACTTACCTGAGCACCACCTGCAGTGAAAATTTAGCCATGATGACAGGCTTTAAATACATTATTATCTCATTTAGACATAGCAACTGCACACATGTAGGGCTGTTTTTGTTACATTTATTGACCATGAGCTGCAGTCATGAGACTTATATCAAGATTAATGATGACATCTACAACAAATCCACTGGAGAAAATGAGGTCAGTGGGAGAACACCTAAATGGCATGGGACTGGAAATCACAGCTTTCCTGGTCAGAACTCCAAGGTTGGCCTCCTTCTAAACATTTGAAGAAGCAGTTGCTCTTAACTCTCTCTTAGTACCAGGTCTCCAAAGTTATGCCTTCTCCCTTTGATACCAAGAAACGCCCAGCATATAAAAATGCTGCTTGATTTCCTGACACAGGGAATCACAACCAGTTTCACTCTTCGCATGGGCATAATACTGTTCCAATTTTAAAGTCGCGCATATGAGCCATATTTTTACATTTCCATTCTAAATTCCTATGTCCGCATTTATAATTGAAATTGGCCATGCAAACTTAATTGCATCGATGGAAGAGTATAACTACAGGTATTATATGCTTAGGGTATCAATAGAGTTTCTACTTAATGTTGTTAACATGTCAGTGATAGGAAATCTAATCAATAAATTAAACTCACAAATTTATATCAACTTCACAGAGCTTAATATTTTAGTTGGATGGGAGGGGATGGTTTCTTGCAGAAAGTTTGGAAAAGTCAACTCGCACCACACTTTTCTAAAGTAGAGTCTCTGATTTTTTTTAACAAATGAGCGAATACAAATGTTAAAAACTAAAGAAAGGCCCTGATTTTTGACACAATGAAGAGGTTGAATTATTTCAGCAGAAAATGGTGGAAATACCAAGCAGGTCAGGCAGCATCTGTGGAGAGAGAAACAGAGTTAACTCTTCGGGTCAAGGGCTTTGCCTCAGGACTGCCTCTTTAAAAAAAACAAAGAGCTATCCCTTGATGTGGCAAGATTTCTGAACAGGAACTGATTTCTCCATAAAAACAAAAAACTGCGGATGCTGGAAATCCAAAACAAAAACAGAATTACCTGGAAAAACTCAGCAGGTCTGGCATCATCGGCGGAGAAGAAAAGAGTTGACGTTTCGAGTCCTCATGACCCTTCAGCAGAACTGGATGAATCCAAGGAGAGGCGTGAAATATAAGCTGGTTTAAGGTCGGGGGTGGGGGGGGCGGGGTGGTGGGGGGGTGATGGGGGCTGTTGGGTGGGGAAAGAGAAGTGAAGGGCGGGTGTGGTTGTAGGGACAAGCAAGCAGTGATAGGAGCAGATAATCAAAAGATGTCAAAGACAAAAGAACAAAGAGGTGTTGAAGGTGGTGATATTATCTAAATGAATGTGCTAATTAAGAATGGATGGTAGGGCACTCAAGGTATAGCTGTAGTGGGGGTGGGGGGGCATAAAAGATTTAAGAATAATGGAAATAGGTGGGAAAAGAAAAATCTATATAAATTATTGGAAAAAACAAAAGGATGGGGGAAGAAACAGAAAGGAGGTGGGGATGGAAGAGGGAGTTCAAGATCTAAAGTTGTTGAATTCAATATTCAGTCCGGAAGGCTGTAAAGTGCCTAGTCGGAAGATGGGGTGCTGTTCCTCTAGTTTGCATTGGGCTTCACTGGAATAATGCAGCAAGCCAAGGACAGACATGTGGGCAAGAGAGCAGGGTGGAGTGTTAAAATAGCAAGCGACAGGGAGGTTTGGGTCATTCTTGCGGACAGACCGCAGGTGTTCTGCAAAGCGGTCACCCAGTTTACGTTTGGTCTCTCCAATGTAGAGGAGACCGCATTGGGAGCAACGAATGCAGTAGACTAAGTTGGGGGAAATGCAAGTGAAATGCTGCTTCACTTGAAAGGAGTGTTTGGGCCCTTGGACGGTGAGGAGAGAGGAAGTGAAGGGGCAGGTGTTCCATCTTTTGCGTGGGCATGGGCAGGTGCCATAGGTGGGGGTTGAGGAGTAGGGGGTGATGGAGGAGTGGACCAGTGTGTCCTGGAGGGAACGATCCCTACGGAATGACCTTGCAGAACACCTGCGGTCTGTCCGCAAGAATGACCCAAACCTCCCTGTCACTTGCCATTTTAACACTCCACCCTGCTCTCTTGCCCACATGTCTGTCCTTGGCTTGCTGCATTCTTCCAGTGAAGCCCAACGCAAACTGGAGGAACAGCACCTCATCTTCCAACTAGGCACTTTTACGGCCTTCCGGACTGAATAATGAATTCAACAACTTTAGATCTTGAACTCCCTCTTCCATCCCCACCCCCTTTCTGTTTCATCCCCCCTCCTTTTGTTTTTTTCCAATAATTTATATAGATTTTTCTTTTCCCACCTATTTCCATTATTTTTAAATCTTTTATGCCCCCCCACCCCCACTAGAGCTATACCTTGAATGCCCTACCATCCATTCTTAATTAGCACATTCATTTAGATAATATCACCACCTTCAACACCTCTTTGTTCTTTTGTCTGTGACATCTTTTGATTATCTGCTCCTATCACTGCTTGCTTGTCCCTACAACCACACCAGCCCCTCCACTTCTTTCCCCCCACCCAACCTCTCCCCCAATCGCCCCCCCCCCCCACCACCCCCTCACCTTAAACCAGCTTATATTTCACCCCTCTCCTTGGAACCACCCAGTTCTGCTGAAGGGTCATGAGGACTCGAAACGTCAACTCTTTTCTTCTCCGCCGATACTGCCAGACCTGCTGGGTTTTTCCAGGTAATACTGGTTTCTCCAGTTTGTTCCTGAGATAGGGCGTTATTCATGCAGGCTTCTCCTGGGCCCACCCAATAAAAAATAATGCCCAATGAGCTATTCTGCAGCTGTCGCTTTGGGCCTGAAAGTCAAGTTCAGAGTCCTATAACTGGCATAGGATGCTAATGTTCATATTTAAGCAGTCTCCCATCTGTTTGAGGTGTGCAGGCTACTTGCCATTCAGGCCTAACGGAAATGTTCAACAGGCTGGCCTGAGCCAGCCAAAGTATTCCTTCCTCTGATTTCAAATTGCTGGCCACCTGTTTTCTAAGTAAGAAACAGATAGCTGGCAGTTGAAAATCTCCCTCTTTCCTTCCTTTAATTTCCCATGTGTCTGCCCAATTACATAACCAATTTTAAATCTTGTTTTCAAATCTTTAGTTGCATCCTCTGGCTGTATTGCCCCCCCCCTCCTCCCCAAATATGGAGGGCACTACAGATGTGGTAGGCTTATAGCTACTTGCAATATCCCGGGAATTTATGTAGATTTGAGACAATAGAGTTCCAAGCACTGATCCTGTGGAACTCCAGTCAATACTTCCACCCTCTCCCCAGTCTGATGTTTACATCACTCACGAGTCCATTCACTGTTTTACTTTTAAACAGTTTTTCTCCATTCATATGATCCATCCTGGAGTCCAGAGGCTTTTATACAAGTAGACCTTTTTTCCAATGGAGCTTTGCCAAAACTTTCTGAACGTCAAAATAAACAATATCACTGGGAGCACTGTTATCTATTCTTTCTGTATTATTTACATTGCAACATTGATTGAACTTCAAAAACAATTCATTGATAAGGCAATATAAAAAATCACATTTTTTGCTTCATCTTTTGTGAGACAGAATCTGCCCCTTCTTAATCCCTGCTGTTTTATTGTTGATGGAGTTTCTTGATGGAGCTATCTTCAAATGTTAGAAGAGCTGAGATAGTCTGGAAACCTTGATTTGGAGGTAATCACACTATTTTAATGTTTATATCACAAGCTCCCTACGTCTTCCCTTATGTTAGCAATTGACAGGACTGTTTTAAATTATTCAAATGTGGTATTTGCAAAAGATGCGTAATGTACTTCAGTTCAGGGATTTGGCAGGCAGATCCTTATATTTTCTCAATTTAACACAAAGATTGATTGTAACATGCTGAGGAGCCCTATTTGCAAAGCAACTATTATAATTTGACTTTCAAATGCCTCTAAAATAATAAATAGTAACATGCATTTCAAATCACATTGTGGGAGGTAAGTGAATCTTGCTGCCATTTTAATAACTCTAAGGTTACGTAATTGGGCATGAAAACATTATTTTTAATTTCTGCTTAAATCAAGATAATACTTCTTTCTGGATTACTCTGGAACCATGGGGAGAACTTAACTCTATCCAATTACTGTCCAAAAGTTACATGAATAAATATAATATAAGGCCTATATTTATCAGTGCACAGAGAGGGATCGTCCCAGATTTGCACTATTTGTGGTATTGGCGGGCCGGCTGTAATGGCAGGTTTTAATGATGTATCGTCCCAAAGCCTCAACATTATTTGCACATTCCTGGGATACACACTGTTTTCATACTGGACAAGCTCCAATTCATCTGGCCTCATCTCCTCTTGGAGACTGCCTCCTCAGCCCTCGCCATCTGGCGGCCATTTGCACAAAACAAAAGTGCCTCACACACACTCTGGGATACCTTTCTTCTGCAGTATAGCCCCTGTCCTGCAGCCTCTTCCCTTGCCTGAGGCCACTTCTTCCCTTTTGCCAAGCATGCCCTAGCCCTGCAGCCATCGAAAAGCCACCCACATATGGCTGACCTGGTAGGTAGAGACCTGCCCGTGAGCCCCCCTAAAAGTAATGTGCTGCCCCAATGCAAAATCTGCTTGTACAAATGCTAATGAACTTTAACCCATCATTGACACAAACAGATGGGTTTCTTGCGGGAGCACAAGAACCTGTAGAATCTGCATAGAATATGCAAATTTTACACTTTTACTTTTAATGGATCAACAGAACCTTGCCAAAAAAACCTTTCTCTCCAGCTAAAATAGCATCCCCATCTGATGTACAATATGTTAAATTGAAGGAAACCATGCTTTGTGCAGCAAGATAGCACATACATAATTGGAATGCTGTAAAGTATTTAGTCAGGCCCATTGATTCCACCTCGATTCTCAATAGACGCTGTAGAGACTTGGTATAGTATGAGGCCTTTTTGAAGTTAAAGTTATCATCCTAAAGAATTTCCAACATATTCTGGGTGTAATTGCAACCAATTTCTGTAGTTTTTAACAAAAACAAAAATTGCTGGAAAAACTCAGCAGGTCTAACAGCATCTGTGGAGAGGAAGACAGAGTTAATGTTTTGAGTCCGTATGACTCTTCTTCAGAACTAAAGAGGAGTAAAAATGTGGTAAAAATATATACTGCTTAAGGGGGGGTGGTGGGACAGGTGAAGCTGGATAGATAGCCAGTGATAGGTGGAGGCAAAGGAGAGATTACAAAATATGTCATAAATAAAAGATCGAAGGGTTGTTGATGGTGGTGATACTGGCTAAAGGAGGTGCTAATGGTGACATTAAGGGTAGAAAGCTGAATGAGCAAGTGACAGATGGCCCTAGTGGGAGCTGGGGTGGGGGAGGGGACATTGTGGGAAAAAAGATCGAAATAGGCTAAAAGATGGGGATAAAACAATGAATGGAAATAAATTTAAAAATAATAATAAAAATAGATGGGGAAAAAAAAATATATATATATATAAATTTAAAAATAAATAGTTGAAAAGAGGGGATCAAAAAGCGGGTGGGGATGGAGGAGACAGTTCATGATCTGAAGTTTTTTTAACTCAATGCTAAGTCTGGAAGTCTGTAAAGTGCCTAATTGGAAGATGAGGTGCTGTTCCTCCAGTTTGCGTTGAGCTTCACTGGAACGTTGCAGCAGGCCAAAGACAGACATGTGGGCATGAGAGCACGTCTGCTGCAATGTTCCAGTGAAACTCAACACAAACTGGAGGAACAGCACCTCATCTTCCAATTAGGCACTTTACAGCCTTCCAGACTTAACATTGAGTTCAACAACTTCAGATCATGAACTCTCTCCTCCATCATCACCCTTTTTTGATCCCCTTTTTTCAAATATTTATTTTTAAATTTATATATATATATATATATCCCACCTATTTCTATTATTATTATTTTTTATTTATTTCCATTCATTGTTTACCTTTTAGCCTATTTCGATCTTTTTTCTCACACCGTCCCCTCCCCTCACCCCACCCCCACTCGGGGGTCATCTGTCACTTGCTCATTCAGCTTTTTACCCTTAATGTCACCATTAGCACCTCCTTTAGTTAGTATCACCACCATAAACATCCCTTCGATCTTTTGTTTATGACATCTTTTGCAATCTCTCCTTTGCCTCCACCTATCACTGGCCTTCTATCCAGCTCCACCTGTCCCACCCCCTTTAAACAGTGTATATTTCACCACATTTTTACTTCTCTTTAGTTCTGAAGAAGAATCATACGGACTTGAAACGTTAACTCTGTCTTTCTCTCCACAGATGCTGTCAGACCTGCTGAGTTTTTCCAGCAATTTTTGATTTTGTTTCAGATTTCCAGCATCCGCAGTATTTTGCGTTTATTTCTGTAGTTTTTTTTACATTGCTGAAATCTATTTTCTTCCACTCATTTTAAAATGCTTCAGATTCATAAGAAAACTGAATGTTGCGTAAAAATCCATGTAAGCAATTAGAGAGGTAATAAAAATACATTTGTTAAAGCAATTTAGATCCAAGATTATAATATTGCAACAATATATTTTTGTGTATTTCAGTGCTGGTTAAAAGAAACTCCCAGTTTTATTGCGAACAAATGAGGGGTTACATTGTTATATTGCATTTCAGATAGCAAGGGTTTACATTTCCATTTTGTACATATAAATTGTTTGTGACATAAAGCATGCACTTCCTGTAAACATCACAATACTTCCTGTCACCCTCAAGTCATTGCATTTCAAGATTCACAGATTCAGATATTCATCTTTCTCCTCTTACACAATACCATGGGAAATCTGCTCATGCATAGAAAAATTTCAAAGGCCACAAAAGGTTAATAGTATTCCAAAAGTGTAGAAAATAAACTAGGAAAAAAATATTTTTCTCATTATTTCTTCAAGGGAATACTTTTACAGTGCCTTGCCTAGATTATGCTATTGAACTTTTCTATTTAAAAACAAAATGCATGGCTAGAGTTTTGCTTTAGCCAGTTGGTTTTGGACTATACTGCCAAAAGAAAAGAGTTGCCACCTCTGCCAGAACTATTGTTGATTTTGGTAACAAATTCTTAAATTCAATACTCAGATTGCTTGATTAAGTGGCATCATTAGGCCTACTGCCTTAAAACAAGGAGGTCCTTTTGTGAAGTGTGAGTCAAAGGAGAGAGCATAAAATAAATGCTACAAGAAAAACATATTTCTACGCTACTTTTTATGACCTCAGAAGGTGTTTGCAGCCAACAAAGTACTTCTCAAGATGCAGTCACTGTTTTAATGTAGGAAACACAGAGCCAAAAATGCACATATTACATTCCCATGAATATTGATGTGAAAATGACCAGGTAATCTAAGTTTTTAGTGGTTTTGGTCAGAGATGAACTAGGGAGAACTCATTTGCTTTTCTTTAAAATAGTGATATGGGATGTTTAAAATCTACCAAAGAGGGCAGACAGGATATTAGTTTAATGTCCCATTTAATAGGTAGCACCTCTGACAAAGCAGCATTAACTCAGTACTGCACTGAATTGACAACCTAGATTTCATGCTTAATTCTCTGGAGTAGAGCTTGAATCAACAATCTGAAGAAGGGTCATGCAGACTCAAAACGTTAACTCTGTTTCTCTCTCCACAGATGCTGCTAGACCTGTTGAATTTTTCCAGCATTTTGTGTTTTTACTTGAATTTGCATTCCCGAGTCAACAGGAAAGGGTACTACCAAGTGACATAGGACTGACACTAAATATAGTCCATAGACCATAATACTTTGGTTGGAACAGCCAAAATTAACTTGATTCAATTTAAGTGGACAGAAAGGCATTTTTATCCACTGAGAACACCAACATTAGTTTAACTGGGGAAAGTGAATGGGAATGCCATTTATTTGTCAATAAGGTGGCAATATTACCATCCAGTGAACAGTTCAGATGCATAATATTTATAACTTTGACTAAGGTTACACTTACGTAAAATGTTTAATGTCAGTGTAGCACAATGTTAGCTTTGTCCCTGGTGCGTAGCAGTGTAAATCTGGAGTCAGAGCCTGTCCTGACATCAGTAAAATTGGGTGAGACTTCCTAGTTTCATACTGGTTTGGGTTGGGTAAATCCAGTACTGTACCAAACTCCATTCAGAAAGTGCTCAACTGATGGACTCCACAACCTGGAAGGACTAGGGCAGTAGATGCATGGGAACACCTAGCACCTCCAAGTTCTCCTCTTAATCACAACCATCCTGACCATTCCTTCATTGCGGAGCTCTGTACCTAACAGGAAACACCTTCACTACACGGATAGCAGTGGCAAATGTAGGTCTTGCAAAGCAATGCCTATATCCCAGGAATTAATTTTAAAAATTCCACAGGGAAAGTCTATTAACATGGCTGTCATGATTTCTTAGAAGGGATCCAGACTGGCAACTGGGGGAAGGGGTGGTGGGATGCAGGGGGCAGGAATAAAATGCATTTTCAGGCACAAATTGGCAACATCTGCACTCCTGGTTATTTGCTATAAAGCCTTCTGATCCAGAGGCCTGAAGATCATGCTCATGCAATGGAGGTGGGGGATAGAGTTGGGGATACATGGGGCTGGGAATTCAAAGAGCAGTCTTGTATGCAAGCCTGTTACTGATCCAGCCAGGCAATGTATATGCACATTTCCACATGGCTGGATCCAAAATGCAACTATTGGTCTCAGAGCAGTGGTTATCATCCTTTTTTTGCAACTGCCCAAAATTAAATTTATACCCCCATGCCTTTCAAGTGGCTGGGCTAAATCAGTGCTCAGTCCCAAAAGGGAACTCTTCAAACCAGCCTTGTGTCTATTATGCAACCTCTCTCTGTCGCTGAGTTCAAATTTTTCAGCAGTTAGACTTAGGCCAGGATTTTCTGTGCCCGCCAGTATTGGGCATGTTTGGTGGTGTGAATGGACAATATGGCGCGAATGGTTTCACGACAGAACACAAGAAACGTGCACTTGGCGAGCTGCACTTCGCTTGGGACTTCAAAGTTTGTTTGCCTACCTTGTTTCAGTCAGCACTCGCAGTCATCAGCACCAGGCTTCACAGTCAACAGATAACATTGCTGCAAAGTAAATGAGAGGGCATGACATGAGTTTGACTATGCCATTTGCTTTTGCATATGCATCTGAGGTCTCTTTTGCTGAAGCTAGGGAGGTCACACACAGGCTTATATACACTCTAATATTATGTTCACTAGGAGTTTAATCACCTATTGTGGGAGTCTAACCAATTCTTACTGCCATTTGAAAACCTGGGAGGTACTCTGAATGCCAATCTTGATGTTCATGCCCTCTGTTTCCACATAGCAAACCTCAGCGGCCAGCATATAGATATGGCAAATGCACGCTAGTGGAGCTGCTTCCAACATTGTCCGCACTGATAGCAGACAGGAGTACAGTCTTTGGATTAGTTCAATTGTCCTGTTTCCAGTTACCCTGAAGGGGCAGTGAATTAAGATTGAAGCTGGTGCAGCCATCTAACCAGTCAGCTTTGAACAGGTTTTTGTTTTTGTTCTTTGATGGGATGTGGGCATCACTGACTAGGCCAACAACACTTTTATTGCCCATCCACAATTGCCCTTGAGAAGGTGGTGGTGAGCCACCTCCTTGAACCGCTGCAGTCCATAAGTGTAGGTACACCCACAGTGCAGTTAGGGGGAAAGTTCCAGGATTTTGACCCAGTGGCAGTGAAGGGGCGGTGATATAGTTCCAAGTCAGGATGCTGTGTGGCTTGGAGGGGGTCCTGCAGGTAGTGGTGTTCCCATGCATCTGCTGCCCTTGTCCTTCTAGGTGGTAGAGATCACGGGTTTGGAAGATGTTGTCGAAGGAGCTTTGATGAGTTACTGCAGTGTATATTGTGCATGGTACACACCTGCTGTTAATTGTCCTGTTGCCAGTAAGTTGAGAAAAATACTTAGCACAACCTGAGAGAATGCAAACAGTAGTTTATGATCAAACCACCCTGCTGGTTTTGCTATGTTTAAAATGATCATGCAATGTGCATTTATAATCAGAATGCACAGCATTCGCTGGAAAATGCTGGTAAATAAAGCACAAGATTGAATGTGAGGGGATAGTTGCAGTGGTTGAGTTGTGCAGCTTTATGCCAGACACTGTTTAATTTAAAAGTAAAATACTGTGGATGCTGGAAATATGAATTAAAAATAGAAAATGCAGGAAAAGCTCAGCAGGTCTGACAGCATCTGTGAAGAGAGGAACAGAGTTAATGTTTCGAGTCAGCACGGCACAGTAGAAATGTGATGGAATTTATACTTTTTGAGGGGGAGAAGCAGGTAAAGCAGGATAGAAGGTCAGCAATAGCTGAGGCCCAAGGAGAGATTGATAAAGATGTCATGGGCACAAGGCAAAGGGAATGTTAATGGTAGTAATGAAGACTAAAAAAGGTGCTGAAAGTGGCATAAAGGTAAGAAAGCAGAATGTGTTAACAGCAGTAAAAGGGTCAGCACTCTGTGAAAGAATAACATGGAACAAGTAATAGATGGCCCTTTTAGGGGAGAGGGTGGTAGGGGAAACATGATCTAAAAAGGGGATAAAACGGAATAAAACAACGAATGAAAATAAAAATAAGTAAATACTTCTGACTTTTGGCTATTATTTTGTTTAACGTTACTTGACTAAGGCTGGGAGTTATACAAATTAGATAGGTTAAAATGTCATCTAATTATGCATTGAGATAAATACTGCCTACAGGTTAAAATCAGAATGTGCATTTGAAATCTTCAGTCACCTTGCTTATTGGTGATAGAGGATATACAAGTATGGTGGGGCTGTCATTCACTAAATGTAGTCTTCAAGTGAGGACAAAAGGTTAAAATCAAATTGAAGCAACATGGGCTTGGAAATTGCTTCATGTAAAACATTAGCAATTAAATTTTCTACATTTGTAGGTAACATTTGACCATAAGCTTCTTAATGTAATGATGTACTATGAGTACCAGTTTCAGGTCAGTATTTGGAGAGTGTCCATATACAACCAGTAGCTGTGAGATACACTGCCACTGTGTTTTCCGCCTATGTTCAAACAATATAAATTAATGTGTTTGATTTAATAGCCATTGAGGAGAGGTGGTTGGAGAGTGACCAAGGTTAAGAATTAGTTAGACTCTTGACTCTTAGAAGTGATAGACAAAATGAGAGAGGAGGAAAGATTGCCCTGATAATAAGGATGGGATAAAAACGGTAGAGAGAAAGGATCTTAGGTTGGAAAAACAAGGTGTAAAATGAGCTTGGATGGAGCTAAGAAATAACGAAGGTCAGAAAACAATGGTGGGACTCTAGGCCCCATAAAAGTAGTAGTAGTGTCAGGTAGAGTATAAAGCAAGAAATCTGAGGTGCATACAAAAAGGGTACTAAGTAATCATAAGGGGTTTTGATCTTCATAAAGACTTCATATAGACCAAATTTGCAGTAATAGTTTCGAGGATGAAACTGTAATGTATAAAAGATAGTTTTCTAGAGAAGAATGTTCAAGAACTAAGTAAAGAAGAGGTTATTATAGATCTAATATTGTGTAATGAGAAGGAGTTAATTAGTAATATTACAGTAAAGGAGTACCTAGGGAATAGTGATCATAATATGTTAGATGTTCATATTAAGTTTAAAAGTGATTTATTTAAATATAAAACTAAACAGAATAAGACTTGCAACTAAATAGTACCCTCCACAACCATTGGCTGTCTCAAAGTGCTTAGAAAATATGTTTCCCTGTTCCCAGCAAACAATCACACATTTAAACTCAAAATGGTGGAGCTTCATCACATGTATTTTTTACAGCTCTCCATGTGGCTGACTGCTGTGTAGCAGTAAATGTGGAAGTCTAGATGTAGATTCTCATAATAATTAGTTCTTAGATCTTTAAGAATTATGTAACAATATAATATTCTTCGTCCTTAAAAAAGTTAAGTATAACTGATCCAATCATTATCCTTTTGTATTATATATAAACAAAAGAAGATTAACAATCAATTTTTATAATTAAACTGAACACCTTGGAGTTTGTTATAACATGCTTGCTTTCCTCAAAATATAATTCATGGTATTGATTATGTGGTAGGATGTTGTACCTCCATCTAGTAGATTTGGCATTCATCACTGTCAGTGGTGAGTTGGCATGCTGCACAGGTGATGTTGTACATGTTGCAACTGGTGTTGTAGAAGTCATGCTAGATATTGCTAATGTGCCACTTGCTGGGATGTTGTTGATCTTGCACCTCTTGCTGGTGATGTTGTTGATGTTGTCTCACTGGTCAGTGATGTTGCTGGTGTTGATAATCTTTTCTGCCTTTTCAGCTCAGGTGCAGGTTGAGTATGGACTCTGCTCTCCTTCTCAGTTTGCTTCCTGGTTTAGGTCTCTCTGATGAGCATTGGAGTCTCAGCTACAGGCAGAACATTTGCTGGAAGATTCCCAGCTTGGCGCTCCCGCCTTGGGAGAAACAGCCGTGAATAGTGGGATCTTCATTCTGCGGGGTGGGTGCATGTTGGAGGAAGGGGTTGCAGTGGTGTGTGCATACTGAAGTTGGGAAAAACACTGAGAAACAGTGCAAAAGCAGCCACAGTGGCTGCTGAGAGCTGAAGATGGCTGGTTAAAAGGCCCACCTCAGTGCTCTGGTACTTTGTCCCAGTGGTAATAAAATCAGTAAAACAAAAAACATCCATCTAGCCCTCACCCCTCATATCCCCTCAACCCCTACCCATTCCCCATAACCCCTCCATTTTACCTATGCCCATCTATCCACTCCTTTGGCCCCTCATAATGTCCATGGCAACATATGCCCCTCTGCCTTACCCTCATGGCTCGCCATATCCTCTCTACTCACCTATACCATCCATGCCAACCTTTGACCCTCTACCCACCCCCATGGTTCCTCATAGCCCCATGTCAATTTAGTGCCAGTTCATGCTACCCTCGCCCCCTCCCATCATCCTCTGCACTTACACACTTGCTGAGTTCTTGTTTCTCAATAGAAAGCATTTTTGTTGAACATTTTGAATCTTTTCTTTAAATTTGTATTTATTACCATACCTTTTAGAATATTTACTAAATCAACCTTAATGAGCTCTCCATCATATCTATGTAATTGCCTTTGTTTAAGTACAATTATACTTCTTTGTGATTAGGGTATGCTGTCTCCAAATTTAATGTGGAATTCTTTTTTATTATGATCACTATTTCCCAGTGGATCATTTTACTAATTAACCCTGCCTCATTGCACAATGCTAGATCTAAGATGGCTTTCACCCAAATTAGTTTCACAACATATTGCTTCAGGAAACTGTCATGAAAGCGTTCTACAAACTCATCGTCTAGACTAGCTTTGCCAATTTGAATGGTCCATTTTATATGAAGGTGAAAGCCCCCCATAATTGTTACATTGGCTGGAATTTTACAGCCCCTCATGCCAGCCAGATCTTCTGGTCCTGCCAATGTCAACGGAGATTTCAATGGCTCGCCGGCCCCTCCCAGGTGGGGGATGGGGCGGGCTGGAAAGTTCCTGCCATTGCCTTCGTTACAAGCTTCAATAATTTCTTGCTTAGTGCAAGAGGGGATTTGATAGAATATTCAAAAATATAAATAGTAAAAGGGTGGTGAAAGGAGGAGTAGAACTGATTAGGGACCAGAAAGGGGATTTACGCATGGAGGCAGAAGGCATATCCGAAGTATTAAATAAATACTTTGCATCTGTCTTTCCCAAGGAAGAAGATGCTACTATGGCCATGGTGAAAGAGGGGATAATTCAGGCACTAGAACAGTTTAAAATTGATACGGGGGAGGTATTGGACAGGCTTTCTGAACTCAAAGCTGTTAGTCATCAGGACCGAATGAGATGCATCCAAGGATACTGAGGGAGGTGAGAGTGAAAATTGAGCAGGCACTGGCCATATTTTTTCAGGCTTCCTTAGACTCAGGGATGGTGCCTGAGGACGGGAGAGTTGCAAATGTTACGTCCTTGTTCATAAAAAGGTGTGAAGATAAGCCCGGCAATTACAGGCCCGTCAGTTTAATTTCAGTGATGGGGAAACTTCTAGAAACAATAATCCAGGACAAAATTAATACTCTTATGGACAAATGTGGGTTAACGGGAAGCCAGCATGGATTTCCTAAGGGAAAATAATTTTTAACTAACTCACTGAAGGTTTTTGAAGAGGTAACAGGTGGAGCTGATGAGGGCAATGCTATGGATGTGGTGCATATGGGCTTCCAAAAGCCATTTGATATAGTGCCGCATAACAGACTTGTGAGCAATGCTTTGGCTCATGGGGGAGAATTTTCCCCATGTAGGGTGGGACGGTTGAGGGCAGGCGCGGGTGGGCGGCTGCGGGAATGCAATGTCCGCCGGGTCCAATGGCGACCTGGTGGACTGTTTAAATAAAGTGTTGGCAGCCTTGCAAAGGCTGAGCACAATGGCCAGTAAAAGGGCTCACCAGAGCGCTGCTGGGGAGCAAGCCAGGCCGGAGTTTAGGGCAGCGGGGCAGTGTGCCCCTCGGTTTTCTAATGAGTGTCTATCTGCCATCCTGGAGGAGGTGGCAGCACGGTGGGAGGTCCTCGCTCCGAGGGACAGGAGGAGGAGGAGGCACCCCCCCACCACCTGACCAAACATGCCTAGGTGGGGGTGGCAGAGATAGTCAGCTCCCATGACATGGTGCGACGCACATGGGTCCAGTGCGACAGATGGTTCAACGACCTCTTGTACTCGGGAAGGGTGAGTACCATGTTGGCAGAGGTCACTTAATACAGCAGGTAGCCTTTTCCCCAAGGCCCCACCACCACCCCCTCCCCCACTGTCCCCACCCCGCCTGCTCCCCAACTCTGAGTGAAACATTGAATCTTTCACGGTATGTTTCCCACGCTGGGTGGGCCAGCAGATATTGCCCATGCCGAGTTCACCCTGAGAGGGGAGTGCTGCACCTGCAGCATATGTTAGACTGACACGCAGTTTTGGGGGCAACCTCAAGGATCTGCACCTAGGCACAGTGCTGGAACTGTGCATCATGTCAAAGTCAGGGTGCTAACATGCTGGAAGGGGAGCTTCCAGGTAGTGGTGTATCAACCCATCTGCTGCCCCTTGGTTCCACATGCTTGTGCATCCTTGCTTTGCAAGATTAGACCGTGTGGTGCTAAATGTGATGGAGGCAGCAAGTGAGCAAGGGGGTGGGGGTGTCAGCCCTGGCTTCTTTGTGTGAGTGTGCAGTAGCTGCTGGGTGTCCATTCACTGGAGCCCTGCAATGTCCCACTCTGGTTGGGGTGGCAGGGATGCGATGGGAATCCAGGTACAGGGTGGACCAATCAATGCTCTTCTCTCCTTTTCAGGAGAAGATGGCACACAATTCCACTGAGCAGATGTGGACTGGCGGAGGCCAGGCCCAATTGGCCATCATGACTAGATACAACCAGGAGGCGATGGATCTGGAGAGGTGCCATGCGCCAAGGTCCACCAGTGGCAGCGAGGCTAGGGTGGCATGGGGAAGTACGATTGCCGAGCACTGAGGTCACCATGTGTGTCCCAGCAGCCATGGCACTGCTGAATGCTGTGATTGAAGCTTGTAACATGGGTTGACCATTGATTATGGAAGGATAAGCGCATGCTGATCCGGGGGGCAGGAATGCACATTGACATTGGCTTCACTTTAACTAATCAAATATCCTTGTTCTTCCTTTCAGCATCACCGGCAGGGCCAGGAGGAGGAGGCAGAGGAGCCATCTCTCACACCTGAGGGTCCTGAACAATTGGACTCACCAGCGTCACACCATCTCTGCCAGGCAGGCACCAACACAGATACTAGCACCTCGGTGGGAATTAAATAATTGGCTAGTGTCCCTGGGCACAGTGGTGAGGGCACGTCACACTCGCTTGAGTTGTGGGAGGAGACAGAGAGTGCCTATGACGCCGGCAGCAGGAGGACTGCAGGGGACCAGGCACATGCTCGGCCGATGGCTGAAGATGTGCCTCTGGAGTCATCAGTGAGGCAGCAGACACTGGAAGTGCAGCAGGGTATGTGGGAGGATCTGGCAGAGACACATGAGGCTATGTGTGGCATGGCCTCCATTCTGGAGGAGTCCACTCGGAGCCTCACCGATGCAATGAGCCTCATGGAGAGAGAGGCAACTCTCATGTAGAGGCTCCTCCAGGAGACCAATCAGGGCTTCCTGGGATTGCGCTCAGACCTGCAAATCCTCACAGCAGCTTTGACCTCAGCTGGTCAGTGTGTGGGAGATGGTTCGGGCACCAAGTATCCCAGCTCGATGTCCTTTCATCTCCAAAGCGACCTCACATCAGCACAGCAGCTGCCCGTCATTTCTGCGGGCTCCTCTCAGGGCGCTCCAGATGAGGGCAGCAGCTCCTCCACCCCTCTGCCAGTGACCGTGGGATCCCATGAGGCTGCAGTAATTAGGGAGATGCCAGCCATGGAATTGGCCACACCCTCCCAGGCAGGGCCATCAAATGCTCTGCGGGCCAGAGGACTCCCGCCAAGGTCATTGAGACCAACAGGACAGCACAGTGAGCAGGCTGTCTCAGATGCCAGTGCCAGCGAGGGGAGAGCACCTAGACGTAGCACCCACAATCATAAACTTAAGGCACCTTAGGCACACCACGGGTTTCTCACTGGTGGTTTTATGTTGCCCTGCTATTAGTTTGTGACCACTTGGTGTGATGCATAACACCTTTGTAATTATTCGTTTCTGTGCTTCATTTTGTAAAATCATTAAGTTTTGATATGTGAGCATGGCTCAGGGTGACTCCTTACTTGTGCAGATGGACGGGAACCCTTGATGTTATGAGTGAGTTGTTTGACATTGAGCTTTATTGACAAGGCCCTTAGTTAATGTTCATATCCAAGCAGATTTTGCACTTGGGTATCGAGTATGGAGCCTGCAGCCCTGGCATGTGTTGGAGGTCCATATGTGGTGTGCTAGTTGACGGTTCATTGGATTAAAGCCTCCCAGATGTCCCTGCCTCCCTGGAGTATGCCCGGGTCAGCGTCTACCCCCTCAGCATTCTCCTGTGCATGCTCATCCTCGGACTCACTGCTGGACTCATTATGTGCAGCCGGAGCAACTGCGTCTGCATCTTCTTTGTCCACTACGCCACCTCTTTCCAACGCCAGATTGTGGAGAATACAGCATGCAACCACTATCAGCAACACATGATCTGGGGGGTACTGGAGTGCACCCCCTGAACGGCCCAGGCATTGGAAATGCATCTTGGGTTGTCTCCACCACAGCCCTTGTGGTGCCGTGGCTCCTATTGTACCGCTGCTCGGCCTCTGTTCTTGGATAATGGAGGGGTGTCATGAATCACCTTTTGAGGGCATAGCCCTTGTCACCCAGCAGCCATCCATCCAGCCAGGCTGGTGCACTGAAGAGCTTCAGCACCTGGGAGTGTCTGACAAGGTAAGTGTCATGGGAGCTGCCTGGGTACCTTGCACAGAATTGCAGAATCTGCATCCTGTGATCACACACTATCTGCACGTTAAAGGAGTGGAAGCCCTTCCTGTTGATGAAGGCACCCGGCTCACCCACTGATGCTTTGATGGCCACATATGTACAGTCTATTGCACCCTGGATGAGGGGGAAGCCAGCAATGACCACGAAGCCTCTGGCTCACTCTGTCTAGCTGGCATTGTCCCAGCGGTAGTGGATGAAAGTCAATGCACGCCTGAACAAAGCATCTGTCACCTGCTTGACACAAATGTGGACAGCTAACTGGGAGACTCCGCAAAGATCACCTACCAACCCCTGGAAAGAGTCGGAGACATTGAAGTTGAGGGCAGCTGTGACCTTCAGCACCACTGGCATGGGGTGCCCAACCACACAGTTGGTGCAGATCTCAGGGCCTATCATCTGACAGATGGAGGTGACTACCGCCCATGAGAGATAGAGCCTCCTTCAGTTCTATACCTCAGTCACATTGAGGTAGCTGCTTCGCCACCTGTGTACCCTGGCAGCATGTTAGTGGCATCTTCTGCAGCTCCTTCCAACTTGGGACTTCATTTTGGCCCTATGCCCCTCGTGCCTGCGCCTGTCCTCCCAAAGGTGTCTCGCCTGGAGGCTGAATGTGACTCCTGGCCTCGTCCCCCTTCTAGCCGTCCCTTCCCCCTCAGAGGAGGTGCCTCCAGCAGATAGCACAACTCCCATTCCCAGGCTAAGGGAAGGCTTCCTGAAACCAGCAAGGCCCGAGAAATGATGCTGACTCAGAGTCCTGGCCTGAAGGCTGACACTCCTGTCCAAGCAGCTGTGAAGAGTTTTGAAGTATTCCTGCTCACAAAAGGCAAGTATCCGAAACTTTAACAATTAAATGTCTGACAAATAACACTCGTGACTTCACTCGCCCATTATATCCCGCCCCTGGATGATGTTTATACAAATGTCTCCTACCTGCCTGCCCGTTGCACCCGTGCAATGTCCTGAAGATCACACGGGCCCCAAAAAATCCCCAACAATTGCTGCCTCAAGGGCCTTAAGTGGATCATTAATTAATGGCAGGCGCGCATTGGAGAACAGCACATGCCCGCCCGCCTAAATATCGTGATGGTGCACGGTGACGTTGGGACACTCGCCTGATGTCATCGCGCGTTATTTTATGCATCAGTGTATCGGGCCCGCCCCAGTACGCCGACGAGAAAATTCTTGCCATGGAATAAAAGGGACAGCAGCAACATGGATACAAAATTGTCTGTGTGACAGGAAACAGAATAATGATAAATGGATGTTTTTTTCGGGCTAGAGGAAGGTTTGTAAAGACGTCCCCCATAGGTCAGTGTTGGGTCCCTTCCTTTTCCTGCTGTGTATTAATGACGTAGACCTTGATATGCAGTGCACAATTTCAAAATTTGTGGATGATGCAAAACTTGGAAGCATTGTCCACTGTGAGGAGAATAGTGTAAAACTTCAAAAAGACACAGACAAGTTGGTGGAATCGGTGGAAAGGTGACAGATGAAGGTCAATGCAGAGAAATGTTAAGTGATTCATTTGGTAGGAAGAATATGGAGAGACAAAATAAAATAAGAGGTATGAATCTAAAGGGTGTATAACAGCAGAGGGACCTAGGCATACATATGCATAAGTCACTGATGGTGGGAGGGCCGGTTGAGAGAGCAGTTAATAAAGCATACTGTATCCTAGGCTTTATTAATAAGGGTTTGGAGTACAAGAGCACAGAGATTATGTTGGACTTGGGTAAGACGCTAGTTCAGCCTCAGCTGGAGTCTTGTTTCCAGTTCTAGGCTCCGCACTTTAGGAAAGATGTGAAGACATTGGACAGAGTGCAGAAAAGATTCACAAGTATAGTTCCAGGGATGAGGAACGTCAGTTATGAAGATTGATTGGAGAAGTTAGTGCTGTCTTCCTTGGAGAAAAGAAGGCTGAGAGGAGATTTGATAGATGTATTCATAATCATGAGGGCTATGGACAAAGTAATAAGGGAATACTGTTCCCACTCATGAAAGGATTGAGAACAAGGGGGCACAGATTTATAGTAATTGGCAAAACAACTAAAAGCAGTTTGAGAAAAAAAAACATTTTCATGCAGCAAAAACAAAAACAAAAATACCTGGAAAAACTCAGCAGGTCTGGCAGCGTCGGCGGAGAGGAACACAGCTGAGGTTTTGAGTCCTCATGACCCTTCAACAGAACCACATAAAAATAGGAAAGGGGTGAAATATAAGCTGGTTTAAGGGTGGGGGGGTTGTTGGGACAAGAAGAGCTAGGTAAAGGGCCAGTGATTGGTGGAGATAACCAAAAGATGTCACAGACAAAAGGACAAAGAGGTGTTGAAGGTGGTGATATTATCTAAAGGAATGTGCTAATTAAGGGTAGAAAGCAGGACAAACAAGGTACAGATAGCTCTAGAGGGGGTGGGGTGGGGGCAAGGAATACTAAAAAGGCTAAAAGGTAGAGATAAAACAATGGATAGAAATACATTTAAAAATAATAGAAATAGGTGGGAAAAGAAAAATCTATATAAATTATTGGAGAAAACAAAAAGGAGGGGGAAAAACGGAGAGGGGGTGGGGATGGAGGAGAGGGTTCATGGTCTGAAGTTGTTGAACTCAATATTCAGTTCGGAAGGCCGTAAAGTGCCTAGTCAGAAGATGAGGTGCTGTTCCTCCAGTTTGCATTGAGCTTCACTGGAACAATGCAGCAAGCCAAGGACGGATATGTGGGCAAGAGAGCAGGGTGGAGTGTTGAAATGGCAAGCGACAGGGAGGTCTAGGTAATGCTTGCGGACAGACCAAAGGTGTTCTGCAAAGCGGTCACCCAGTCTGCGTTTGGTCTCTCCATTGTAGAAGAAACCACACTGGGAGCAACGAATGCAGTAGACTAGGTTGAGGGAAGTGCAAGTGAAAAGCTGCTTCACTTGAAAAGAGTGTTTGCGCCCTTGGACGGTGAGGAGAGGGGAAGTGAAGGGGCAGGTGTTGCATCTTCTGCAGTTGCATGGGAAGCTGCCGTGGGTGGGGGTTGAGGTGTAGGGGGTGATGGAGGAGTGGACCAGGGTGTCACGGAGGGAATGATCCCTATGGAATGCCACCAGGGGTGGTGAAGGGAAGATGCGTTTGGTAGTGGCATCATGATGGAGTTGGTGGAAATGGCGGAGGATGATCCTTTGAATGTGGAGGCTGGTGGGGTGATAAGTGAGGACAAGGGGGACCCTATCATGGTTCAGGGAGGGAGAGGAAGGTGTGAGTGCGGATGCGCGGGAGATGGGCTGGATACTGTTGAGGGCCCTGTCAACCACTGTGGGTGGAAAACCTCGGTTAAGGAAGAAGGAAGACATGTCAGAGGAACTGGTTTGGAAAGTGGAATCATCAGAACAGATGCGACGGAGGCGAAGGAACTAGGAGAATGGGATGGAGTCCTTACAGGAAGCAGGGTGTGAGGAGCTGTAGTCGAGGTAGCTGTGGGAATCGGTAGGCTTGTAATGGATATTGGTGGACAGTCTATCACCAGAAATTGAGACAGAGAGGTCAAGGAAGGGAAGGGAAGCATCAAAGATGGACAATGCGAAAATGATGGAGGGGTGGAGATTGGAAGCAAAATTAATAAATTTTTCCAGGTCCCAACGAGAGCATGAAGCAGCAGCAAAGTAATCATTGATGTACCGGAGAAAGAGTTGTGGGAGGGGGCTGGAGTAGGACTGGATCAAGGAATATTCCACATACCCCATAAAGATTCAGGCATAGCTGGGGCCCATGCGGTTACCCATAGCCACACCTTTTATTTGGAGGAAGTGAGAGGAGTTAAAGGAGAAATTGTTCAGTGTGAGAACAAATTCAGCCAGACGGAGGAAAGTAGTGGTGGATGGGGATTGTTCGGCCTCTGTTCGAGGAAGAAGCGGAGAGCCACCAGACCATTCCGGTATGGAGGTGTAGATGGATTGGACATTCAGGGTGAAGAGGAGGTGGTTGGGGCCAGGGAACTGGAAATTGTTGATGTGACATAGGGTGTCAGAGGAATCATGGATGTAGTTGGGAAGGGACTGGACAAGGGGAGAGAGAAGGTTGTCAAGATAGTGAGAAATGAGTTCCATAGGGCAGGAACAGGCTGATACGATCAGTTTGCCGGGACAGTCCTGTTTGTGGATTTTGGGTAGGAGGTAGAAGTGGGCTGCCCTAGGTTGAGTGACTGTCAGGTTGGAAGCTGTGGAAGGAAGATCTCCAGAGGAGATGAGGTCAGTGACAGTCCTGGAAACGATGGCTTGATGTTCAGTGGTGGGGTCATGGTCCAGGAAGAGGTAGGAGGAATTTGCGAGTTGACGCTCAGCCTCTGCGAGGTAGAGGTCAGTGCGCCAGACAACAACAGCACCACCCTTGTCAGTAGGTTTGATCACAATGTTAGGGTTGGACCTGAGAGAACAGAGTGCAGCAAGTTCAGAGAAAGACAGGTTAGAATGGGTGAGAGGAGCAGAGAAATTGAGACGACTAATGTCATTCTGACAGTTCTCAATGAAAAGATCAAGAGAAGGTAAGAATCCAGAGGGAGGGGTCCAGGTGGAGGGACAATATTGAAGGTAGGTAAAAAGAATCCGTTGAACGGGGAGAGGACTCCTGCACAAAGAAGTGAGCACGGAGACGAAGGTGGTGGAAGAAGAGTTCAGCATCATGCCGAGCCCGAAATTCATTGAAATGAGGGTGTAAGGGTATGAAAATAAGTCCTTTGCTGAGCACTGAACGTTCAGCGTCGGAGAGGGGAAGGTCAGGGGGTATGGTGAATACACGGCCGGGGCTGGGATTGGAAGACGGGATGGGGACAGAGGGACAGGCAGGGGTGGAGGGTCCTGGATGGGTGTTGGTGTAGATGAGTTGTTGGAGCTTGCGTTCCTTAGCACTTGAGAGAAAGAGAAAAAGTTTCTTGTTGAGGCGTCAAACAGCGTCCTCGCTGCCATGTGAACACACTCGACTTCTCCCTCCAGCAGCACTGCCACACCCATTTTCAAAGCTGTGCGTGCCCCCAGTTTCATTTTATTCTTCGTTTCATCTTACTCTCCTTCATGCAGCAAGTTGTTAATGCTGGAATGCATTGTCTGAGAGGAGGCAGGTTCAATTTAAGCATTTAAAAGGGAATTAGACTTACCTGAAAAGGAAGAATGTGCAGGGTTATGGAGAGAAGGCAGGAAAATGGCACCAAGGGAAATGGTCATTCGAAGAGCTGGTGCAGGCACAATCGGCGGAATTGGCCTTGTTTTTTGCTGTGGCATTTCTGTGATTCCGTGAAAATCGTGAGGTGTCATGATGGAGTGGACAGGGAGAATTTTTTCTCATTAGTAGAAGGATCAAGGACCAGAGGATACCAATTTAAGGTGATTAGCAAAAGAAGCAGTGGTAACATAAGGAAACATCTTTTGATACAATGAGTAGTCAGGATCTGGAATATGCTGCCTGTGTGGTGAAGCCACATTCAATCATTGCAATGAAAAGAGAATTGGATCATTAATTCAAGAGAAACATTTTGCACAGCTATATAAAAGGCAGGAGGGTGCCACTAACTGAATTGTTCTTGAAGAGAGTCAGCATAGACATGGTGGCCAAATGGCCACCATCTGTCCAGTAACCATTCAGTGATTCCATGTTTCCAATAATCTCCAACAAACAGCAATGCGATAATAACCAGATAATCTGTTTATCTTTGTGCTATTAATTTTGGGATCAATATTCATGTTATGACGCAGCAGATGATGTGTGCAGGCAGATCAAATCCATGAGGGAAACTTGATCAAGTGGTCACAACGGTTTTACAATTTGTATTTATTTTGCAATGCATGCTCTGAATTCAGTGGTAATAAGTTCACCAAGACCTTAGAGTTTTTTTAGAAAACTAAATTAAACATTTATTAACAAAAGAAAAGATTTAAAGCACAGGCATGGGTCTACTAATTACTACTATAATAACTCCTAAAACCCCTAATTAATCTGGCTGCCAGTTACACCCCTGTTAAGGCAACAGTAAAAAAAGTAGATTTTGAACAGACCAAGGCTAGTCAACACAATACCCTGGACAGTATAATTGAAAGTAGCTTTTCCTAGATTTGTTTTCTGTAGACAGCAGCTTATTACACAAATACTGGAAGCTTTTCAGACTTCTGGTAGATCTTACAATGTCTTCCCCTCTGACACATAGCCTCTTCTCCTTTATACATGCTTCTCCCTTTGAATGTAAATTTCATTGCTCCCATAGGTCTTTGGAACTTTATTTTTCTCTTAGTATAAATCTTTTCATGATGCTAACACAATTAATAACCTTTGGGAAAAATAAATATACTGCTTGGCCTAGCTTCTCTGG
Organism: Carcharodon carcharias; assembly: GCF_017639515.1. NCBI lineage: Eukaryota > Metazoa > Chordata > Chondrichthyes > Lamniformes > Lamnidae > Carcharodon > Carcharodon carcharias. Next base: position 142,512,923 of record NC_054477.1, read on the forward strand.
CTAGGTATAATATCCTACGATCTCTTTGAAATTCAAACTACCCTGATTCAACTAAAAGTGCAAATTCTCTTCACATTCTAAAACTTCAACCATGTTAACCCATTTAGCATTTCATATCTAGCTTCCTTTGATGAAGCAAAGCCTCCAGACCAGCTGTCTCCAATTCAATTAAATCTCACACATAAACTCAGAAACTATCTAAACCACAATATTAACCTACTTTTACAATAAATCACAATAACATTATGGGAATTATTATACTTTCATGACAATTGACCAGAACACCAGGGATAACTCCCCTGCTCTTCTTTAAAATATTGCCATGGGATCTTTTACATCCAGCTGAGGCATCATAAGAGTCTTAGATTAATATCTCACCTGAAAGATATCACCTCCCTTTGCACAGAACTCTCAGTATTGTACTATAGTGTCAGCTATGGTTTCTTGTGCTCAAGTTCTGGAACACAACTTGAATCTACAACTTTAGCAAGAGTACCACCAACTGAGCCACAGCTGTCCCTGGGGTTTTTATCTGAACTAAGCAAACAATGTAGGGGAAAGTTGGCTAAAACAGATTGGGAATCTTGATTAAGAGTATGATAGTAGATAAGCAATGGCAAACACTTAAGGAGTTAATTCATAATTTGCAATGACAATGCATTCCTGTTAAGGGATAAAAATCCATAGGAGAAGTTGTATAAGGTTGCTAACAAGAGAGGTTAAAGATAGTATTAGATTGAAGCATGAGATTTATATTGCCACTGAAAAGAGTTGCACACGTGAGGATTGGGAGGATTTAAAAAATCATCAAAAGATGACAAATAAATTAATTTAAAAAAAAGAGAAAACAGGGGATGAACGTAAACTAGTTGGAGGCAAACATAGTAAAATCTTCAATAGGTATGTAAAAAGGAAGAGATTAGCATGAGGAAAGGTGGATCCCTTAAACACAAGTGAGGAGATATTATAAAGGGAATAAAGAAATGGCAGAGATATTAAACAAGCACTTTTGATCAGTCTTCATGGTAGAAAGCACATAAAGAAACCTAGGAGCAGTGGGGAAGCAGGGGTTCAGTGAAAATGAGGAACATAAATATAATAGTATTAGTGAAGAAATAGTACTGGAGAAATTAATGGGGCTAAATGCTAACAAATCCCCTGGACCTGATGGCCGACAGCCCAGGATTTTAAAAGAGTTGGCTACAGAATAGTGAATGCCCTGGTTTTAATTCTTACAATGGTCCCCAGATTCTGGAATGGTTCCTATGGATTGGTAGGTAGCAAATGTAAGCCTGCTATTCAAAAACAGAAGGAGAAAGGAAACAGGGAACTTTAGGCCACTTATCTTGACATCAGTAGGAGGGAAAACGCTATAGGGATGCAGTAACAAGGCACTCAGAAAATCATATTATGATTGGGTAGGGTCAACATGGACTTATGAAAAGGGAAGTTTGACAAAGCTGTGAGGGCAGGATTTTCCACTCGGCATGCGGGCGTGCGCCTGACATGCCCGAGTGTGAAATAGCGTGTGATGATGCTGGGCAAGCATCCTGATGTCATCGCGCACTTGTGTGATATTTAGGTCAGCGGGCACACGCGAGACTCAGCAGCGTGCCTGCCGACAATTATGAGGCCTATTAAGGCCATGAATCAAATAATTAATATGCATTTTTTGCTGCCTGTCCAACGTTACAGTTGGCAGGCGGGCGAATCGGCCAGGCAGCCTTTGGATTTTTTTAGAAAAGAGCATCCACGGGCGGGATGAGGTGTCCGACATTAATTTTTTAAAAAACGTTTTGACATACTTTTTCTTATGTTTCTGTTCATGTGAGTGAGCCCTATATGGGGACATTTTTTTCTGATTTTCAAAACCTTTAATTTTGATTTTAAAATCCTTCAGTGCCCTGAGGTAGCTCCTTGCCTTCAGGGATCTCCCTTCAGGGGTCGAGCCAGTGACCATTTCCCAGCCAGTCCTGAGCCACCCTGCCCGATGACCTGAAAATCCTGCCCTTAGAGTTTTTTGAGATTGTTATTATTAGGGTGCAGTAGGGGGAACCAGTGGATGTGGTACCTTTAGATTTTCAAAAAGCAATTCATAAGGTGGCACACAAAGTTAGGACTCATGGGATTGGGGGTGGATTGAGGATTGCTAATGGACAGACAAAAGAGATTAGGAATAAACAAATAATTTTTGAGTTGGTGTAGATGTTAAATTGAAGGATCCTGCGAAGGTCAGTGCTTGTGCCTCAGCCAATTACAATATATATATCAATGAATTAGATGATGTGATTGAGTATAACATATCCAAGTTTGCTGGTGGATCAAAGTTACGTGGGAAAGTAAGCTGTGAGCAGGACACAAAGTTGTTGCAAAAGGAATTAGATAGGTTAAGTGAGTGGGCAAGAACAAGTGTTATGATATTGTAGGTGATATTTGCTAGGCTGACCAAATCTACAAGGGAAACTTGGCCACGCTTTCACAACAATTTTGAAATTTGTATTTATTATGAGAAGACTCGTGTTAAAGAAGTGGACTGTTAACCATGCACCAAGCCCTGCTCAGGTTGGGGCATCTGAGGGGTTCAGTAGCAATGAGTCCACTATCACCTTTAGAGATTTTAAAGAGCAAATTAAATCATTTATTAACAAAAGAAGAGAAAACTTACACACACAAGGTTACAGTTACACAGCTTTAACCATTCCCAAAATTTCTACTAAACCAGATTCCCTGCTCCACAACCCCTTTAAGGCAACAGCCTAAATAGATTCCAAATTTATAAGATCAATCAGCAATTTTATCGCAAACACCCACTGGACAATGGACTTCCAAAGGCTTTTAACACAAGTTTGGTTACTGGGACAGAAAACGTTTGCAGGGTGGCTAGAGGCTTTTCCCCAAGTCTGTTTCACATAGTCATCTTTCAAGATCTCACACGGCCACATCTCACCCAGCCTTCCATCCTTCTTTAAATATATTTCTCCAGTTTTGATCTGCAAATTCCATTGTTTCAACTTGTCCTTAGCAGTTAATTTTCCCAGAATATAACAATCTTTTGTGTTTTCATTATGGTCAGCACTTTTGAGAAAAAAAAATCAATGTAATAACCTTGTCTTATTTATCTTGCCAGTTGTAAACATTTTAATGGCCTTTTGAAAATCAAACATTTCTCCACTTTTCAAGAAATGCAAATATCATTCACCACCTCACCCTCTTACTGATCTCCATTTCAAACTCTTATTCTATGCCTCACTTCTTTGATAATTTAAACCTTGCAGTCTAATTGTCTCTACTTTAATAAAATTAGCCCCACATACAGAACCATGCACCCATGCACACAGAAGCCTGCTTTAAAATATCCCACAATAATATTAGGAAAAATATGATGGTTTCCTGACTCAAGGCAGATGAGATAAAATATAGAGCAATATGATGCAGGAAAATTAAAATAAATTTTTCTTTGAACAATGAGAGATGGGGCAATGTGGGTATTCAAAGAGACCTGGGTGCTCTTGTACATAAACCACAGAAAGTTACATGCAGGTACAATGAACAATTAGGAAAGCAAATGGTATGACAATGTTTATTATAAAAAGTCTGGTGTACAAGGATAAAGAATTCTTACTGCAATCATATAGGGCCATTGTGAGACCACACCTGGAGCACTGTGTATAATTTTGCTTTCCTTACCTAAGAAAGGATATACTTGCCTTATACAATGCAGGTTCACCAAACTAATTCCTGGGATTGTCCTATGAGATTAAATAGGGTAGAATCGGCCTGCATGCTCTAGAGTTTAGAAGAATAAGAGACACTTTTATTGAAACATAGAAAATTCTTAAAGGGCTTGAGGAGTTAGATGTTGGACGGATGTTTCCCTGGCTGGAAAGTCTAAAACAAGGGGTCACAATCTCATGATAAGTGATTAGCCATTTTGAAAATCCTGCAAAAGGGACTACTTATCTTTCGGTGGGCTTTCTCACTTGACGTACAGTCTCCCCTCTGATGCCCCAATCTGGGCAGGGCTTGGTGCATAGTTAAAAGTCCACTTCTTCAACATGAGCCTCCAAATGGGCAACTGCCAGATGACTGGAGAGCAAAATGAGGCACAGGAACTGGGTTTACTCCCTCATTAGCATAGTTGCCACTTGCCTCATACATAAAGGAAATGCTGGAAAATTCCTGCTCAGCATAAAGGCGACTGATCATTGCTCAAGTACAAAAGAGAGTAAAACTCTTCCCCCTGCAAATCCAGAACTCAGGATTTTAATTAAAAAGGGATTGAGTTTTCTGCAGTCATAGTGTTCTTGACACTGACACTACCTTATTGATTTACTGATTTTTCATCATTGTTTTATTACATAAAATCTGTGCAAAAAGCAAGGTAGAAAGGATGAGCACCGTAATAGTTTGCAAAGTTGCAAATAGACATATATATTGATATAGTGAATGCAACTGTGAGCATGGAAACACCTTGGAATGAACTCTGTGCTGGAAGTGCGGTTCCCATCCCTAATGTAAAAGTTGGTGGCTCGCCTACATGTTCTAGGCAGGTTTGCTCTGCAGCCATTTTATGATTGCCGGGCTGCTATTTGGCTCAAGGCGGGTCTTCCACCCCATCAGAGAGGAAGTCCCACCTCCGAGACCTGCTAGACAATCAGATGACTGAAAATTCTATTGTCAGGGAGTGGTGGCCACAGCAGATACTGCAGCGAGTTCTGAAGCCGAGCTGCCAATGGAGTCCGGACTTTGATAAGTCAGGTGTTTCACCGGGGCCAGGCTGCTATGCTCCAGCAAGAGGTTGGAAGGCAAGAATTATCAGGGCAGGGGGGAAGAGGAAACACAGGGAGGGAGAATTAACTTGGAGGAAAGTCTCCAATGGGCACAGGGTGCTCAAAAAGGAGGCACCACCCCTTGCCTGGTCACCAGTCCACCAGGTTTCACCTGGTGGCCTGGATACGTGGCACTGTCCTCGCCTGCTGTGGGTAAAATTAAGTGTCCATTAAGGGCCTCACTTGGCCCACAGGTGAGCGGTTCACCTGATGCCACCACCACCACCATGGAGGGAGGGGGGGGGGGGGGGGGTGCAGGTGGCGGTGGGTCAGCAGCAGGCACAGCGCCACTTTCATGGCATCCAATTTCATGCCATTGCTGCCTCCCATCCCATCACTCGGGGTGGCCATAAAATCCCAATCCATAAGTCAGTCATGCGAATCAGCAGAGAAGTGGAGAGAAGCAAACTCAGAGTAACCTGCAAGTTATAAATATTATAGCACAGTTGAGGATCAGATCAGGTCAATTCAATGTCCTTTCTCACACTGTGTAAATATCAATAGCTTCACTGCAATGACAGTGTGGCTTTTGATTTTTATTATGAAAAATAATACAAACAAATAAATAAATAATTTAACTATTTTTGGAAAAAAAATTACTATTATAATGAATAATATATGGGGTGAAACATTTTATTTTATTCATGAGAAACTTCTAATTCAACGGGCATAATTTTACATCTCACAGGCGGGCACGCGTCCGACCCAATCGGGGGTAAAATAGCTCGAGTAAGTGTCTGGCGAGCATCCTGACATCATCGCACACGTATGCAACCTTCAAGTTGGCGGGGGCGCGCGTGGGTGTCAGAGCTGCACCCGCCATCAATTAAGAGGCCACTTGAGAACGACTAAAAACTCAATTTAACCCGACTTTACGTTGCCCTTACGATTTCGTGCTTGTTGGCGGGCAGCCCGCATTTTGCTAAAGCTAACCCAAGGCGGGTAATTAAAAAAGGTCAGCAGCATTGCCATTGTGAGCAGTGAAGAGTTTAGGAGACAGTTTGCTGCTGGTTACTCATTTGAACTTAACAGTTTCATTTCTGTTCCTGCTTCATTCTTATCATTAATAGGCCTCATTTCAGGACTCATTGGTGTCTCCAAGGCCCCACGTAGGATTTTGGCAATGTGGATCCTTCCAGGTATCAGGCAGCCCTCCCTTACCCTGGTAATGGGGATTGTGGTTTCTGCTGGTGGCAACTCCTCTGAGGAGGAAGAGAGGGGCATAAGGGACAGGAGCCCAGGTGCCCCTATGCAGTTTACAGGGGAGCGACGTGTGGGAGGAGAGCCGCAGGGCCAGCTGGTAGTCCAAGGAGGAAGGGGCTGCAGAAGACACCACTATCCTGCTGCCAGTGTTTACAGGCAGCTATGCAGCTACCTCAATATGTCTGAGGTGTAATGCCAAAGGAGGCTCACCTCTCGGGTGAAACTGTGACCTTCATTTGTCAAATGATTGGGCCTGAGATCAGCTCCGACTGTGTGGGTGGACACTCCATGCCAGTGGCTCTGAAGGTCACGGTGCACCTCAACTTCTATACTTCTGGCTCTTCCCAGGGGTCAGTGGGGGATCTGTGTGGAGTCTCCCATCCAGCTGTCCACAGTTGCTTCAAGCTGGTGACAGAAGCTCTGTTCAGGCGGCGAATGACATTTATTCATTTCCAAAGGGATGAGGCCAGCCAGGCTGAGTGAGCCAGAGGGTTTGCAACAATTGCTGGGTTCCCCCACATCCATGGTGCAATCAACACATATGTGTTCATTAAGGCGCCAGTGGATCAACTGAGTTTCTTCGTCAACAGGAAGGGATTCCACTCGATTAACATCTAGACAGTGTGTGACCACAGGACACATATTCTGCAAGCCTGTGCAAGGTACCCTAGCAGTTCCCATGACGCTTACATCCTCAGACACTCACAGGTGCCAAGGTCCTTCAGTACTCCAGCCTGACAAATATTATCCGTTGAAGAGTTGACTCATGACGTCTCTCCGCCACCCAAGAACAGAGGCAGAGCGGTGTTATAATAGGAGTCATGCCTCCAAAAGGGTGGCGATAGAGAGGGCCACAGCTCTTCCAAAGATGCGCTTCCGATGCCTGGACCATTCATGGGGAACACTATAATACCCCCAGAGCAGGTGTCACTGATAGTGGTTGCATGCTGCACTCTCCACAATTGACACTGGCAAGGGGGGACACACTAGAGGAAGAGGATCTTGACGCAGCTCCACAAGCCACAGAGGATGAATCCAGCACTAAGTCGGAAGAGGAGCATGGTAAGGAGAACGCTGAGGGCATGGAGGCACACCTCTGTAACCCCAGAGAGGCAGGGACACCAGGGATGCCTTGATCCAATGCTCCTTCAGCTAGGCCGCCAAAGATCTGCTTCCACCTCATGCCAGGGCTGCTGCCTCCATCCTGGATATCAAAAATGACCCTTTCATTTGAACCCAAAGCCCACTCAGTACCTGTGCAATAATTTTTAGAGCCCTCCCATCCAGCATTACATATAGGCGTACCCTGCACCAAAAAAAAACCAAGGTGAAGCATACTTATGGCCATGACGACAAAAACGAAATTTATCTAATTTGACTATCCAAAAAAATTAACATAACCTTCCCTGTTCTTCATTCCCAGACCAGTAAACATAAACAAAACAATTACACAACAGAAGATTATTCATGACCAGCCCTTGTTGTGCTCATGGTGCCTTACATTTATGTTTGCAAGTGCTACGTCTTGGTGACCTCCTCGTTGGCTGCGGCATTGGAGACAGCCTTCTGATTCTGCTGTCTTGTTGGCCTTGATGACCTTGGTGGTTGCCCTCTGGCCCATGGAGCCTGTGCTGGCCCTGTCTGGGAGGGAGCAGCCAGTGCCACGGCTGGCATCTCCCCAGTCATCGCACCCTCATCCGATACCACAGTCACCGGCAAAGGGGAGGAGCTGCTGCCGTCATCCAGGGTGCCCTGAGAGGAGCCTACAGAGACAACAAGAGCTCGTGTACCAATGTCAGTACAGGTGCTGGTATCTGTGCTGGTGCCTGATTCAGAGAGCGGGTGTGACACAGGTGCATGGGAAGCCTGCTGGTCCTTCAGCTTCAAGGGTGGGTCTTCGGGGTCCTGCGATTGAATGCGTGCTGGTGAATCTAAGGGGTAACAACAACATGCCATTAGTTTAAGTCATCACACTGGCACTGTGTATTCCCGGCACCCTGGTGGGACAATGGAGATCTGCATCATGGTGCCATCATCTTTCAATGATCAATGGGGACTCCAGTTTTGAGGCTTCTGTCAGTGATAAGACTACACAACAATATTTGCACCATCCGAAACTCTCACCTCTGTGCACTGCACTCTTACCTTCATCTGATATCCCCGCTCCTCCGCGGCCGGTTGACTGAGGTACATGGAGCCTCTCCAGCTCCAAGGCATCATGCTCGAAACTGGATAGAGTTAGGAGGTTTAGGGGTCTCTACTTGTCCGTGACCTTTCAATGTTGTTATGGATTGCCTTCTCCTGAAAGGACAGAGCAGCATTAATTGGTGCACTCTCTACCTCCAGCACCATTGCAGCCTGGCCAATCTCACCTGAGGAACACCCTGCAGGGCACATCCGAGTCATGGCCCTCGAGCCGCAAGGCACTCAGTCCAAGCAGCCAGGGCTCACCCCTTTGGCCAGCTCCGGCATCATTGACAGTTGGCACTCAGACCCTAATACCCCTGAGCTCCACGGGGGGGTGGGGTGGGGGAGGACAGCCAGACCCTAACACTTCACTGCTCCATGCCAATGCGGCAATCACCTTCCTGAATGCAACAGGTCATTAAACCTTTCGCAGCACTGAACCCATGTTTGCCGCACAACGTCATGGCTGCTGCCCTGTTCTGCCACCTCCTCCCAAGCTCTTATTGTTAGGTGCAGTGGCCTCCTCCCTTCATCTCTGGGGAAAAGGGTGTCCCTCCTGGCAGCCACCTCCTCCAGGAGGACTGCGAGCCACTCATCCTAAAACCTGGCAATGGGGGGGGCAGGTGAGTGCCTACCCAACCTGCCCTCTCGCCTGGCATCTCCAGCAAACTCGAGGCCATAACTTCAGTGTTCGCAATGCTGTAAATATGTTCTTCCCCGCCAGCCTTCAAGGAGCTGCCTGTGCCGTTTTTAAACCGGCCACTGGGTCGCTATTGGACCCAGCAGCAGACAGGCCCCCGCCCCTGCCCGGCCCTTCCTGACCATGGGGAAGACACGTTTCAGGCTGGGCGGGCCTAAATAGGCTGGCCACCGTGAAATCATGGTCAGGGGCCGATTGTAGGCGGCGGCCCATTTCCCGACTGGTCGCTGGCCAAGGGTCAACTTCAGGCCAATATGAAGAACTGCACTATGCACCAAATATCTATTATGTTGCATTGTACTGTAGGGCAGATGTGTATCAAAATAGATAATTTCAAACAAATTACTGAGTTATCTTATAGTCATATTTGGTTCATTTGGCATTATAACAATGCCTCCTGAATGGTACTGTGAGGCTTTTCTTTCAGTGAGTCACCACTGTACAGATTTAAAAAGCCCCAAGTACGATGCCTGGTCTGTGCTGCATTAATTGATCCCAGCTGAGGAAATGATAGGAATGTTATAACAACAATGTGCTTTTATACAGCACCTCTAATATAGTAAAACGGCCCATGACGCTTCATGGGAGTGCACAGCACAATAACTCTCAGTGTCCCTCAAATCGCAAAACTGTCAAGGTTTCTGTTCTTCTTGGCATTCAAGTGGCCACTCGCTGAAGTGTGTGTGAAGCTATTATGCTAGAACATGATTAGGTTTGTCTACAATGTCTCCTGTAGTCAAATTGCCTGCCACTGCTCAACAGTTCAGCCTCAGACATGAATTACAGCAAACAGCTCCTAAATGTAGCTTTCACCCCTGGAAGTATACCCAACAAGACATAGCGCCTTCAGAAAAAAAGGATAGGAAATAAAATGGAGAAAATCTCAAAAAGAAAATCTGCACCAAAAGGAAAGTCGACTTTGAAAATAAAATTGAAGCCGCTTTTTAAAAACAATGGTATCTGGTTGATATACATTGCCGTTGTGAGCTTAGGCATTCCAATGTATTTATTACAATAACCTTACAATGTAATTGCTTAAGACTAGCGAAAACCCCAAAGGAATTTCAAGGTCTAAGTTGGTTATAGCAAAGTGAAATACTATTTGTCTTATCAAGTCTACTTTTTTACTATATGCACAACTTAGTCTAATCTCTAAAATAAAAGCAAAAACCTGCGGATGCTGGAAATCCAAAACAAAAACAAAAATACTTGGAAAAACTCAGCAGGTCTGGCAGCATCGGCGGAGAGGAACACAGTTAACATTTCGAGGCCTCATGACCCTTCAACAGAACTAACTAAAAATAAAAAAGAGGTAAAATATAAGTTGGTTTAAGGGGAGGGGTGGGGGACAAGAAGAGCTGGATAGAGGACCAGTGATAGGTGGAGATAACCAAAAGATGTCACAGACAAAAGGACAAAGAAGTGTTGAAGGTGGTGATATTATCTAAAGGAATGTGCTAATTAAAGGTAGAAAGCAGTTCGAGCAAGGTACAGATAGCCCTGGTGAGGGTGGGGAGGGGGGAGCGAATCGAGCTATGCCTGTCTCTTTATGGGGTATGTGGAACATTCCTTGTTCCAGTCCTACTCTGGCTCCCTCCCACAACTCTTTCTCCGGTACATCGATGATTACTTCGGTGCTGCTTCATGCTCTCGTTGGGACCTGGAAAAATTTATGAATTTTGCTTCCAATCTCCATTCCTCCATCATTTTCACATGGTCCATCTCTGACACTTCCCTTCCCTTCCTTAACCTCTCTGACACAATTTCTGGTGATAGACTGTCCACCAATATCCATTACAAGCCTACCGACTCCCACAGTTACCTCGACTACAGCTCCTCACACCCCGCTTCCTGTAAGGACTCCATCCCATTCTCTCAGTTCCTTCGCCTCCGTCGCATCTGTTCTGATGATGCCACTTTCAAAAACAGTTCCTCTGACATGTCCTCCTTCTTCCTTAACTGAGGTTTTCCACCCACTGTGGTTGATAGGGCCCTCAACCGTGACCGGCCCATCTCCCGTGTGTCCACCCTCACACCTTCTTCTCCCTCCTAGAAACATGATAGAGTCCCCCTTGTCCTCACTTATCACCCCACCAGCCTCCGCGTTCAAAGGATCATCCTCCGCCATTTCCGCCAACTCCAGCATGATGCCACCACCAAACACATCTTCCATTCACACCCGCCCCTGGTGGCATTCTGCAGGGATCGTTCCCTCTGGGACACCCTGGTCCACTCCTCCATCACCCCCTACACCTCAGCCCCCTCCCACGGCACCTTCCCATGCAACCACAGAAGATGCAACACCTGCCCCTTTACTTCCCCTCTCCTCACAGTCCAAGGGCCCAAACATTCCTTTCAAGTGAAGCAGCATTTCACTTGCACTTCCTTCAATTTATTCTACTGCATTCGTTGCTCCCAATGCGGTTTCCTCTACACTGGAGAGACCAAATGCAGACTGGGTGACCGCTTTGCCTAACACCTTCGGTCTGTCCGCAAGCATTACCCAGACCTCCCTGTCGCTTGCCATTTCAACACTCCACCCTGTTCTCATGTCCACATGTCTGTCCTTGGCATGCTACATTGTTCCAGTGAAGCTCAATGCAAACTGGAGGAAAAGCACCTCATCTTCCGACTAGGCACTTTACAGCCTTCCAGACTGATAATTGAATTCAACAATTTTAGATCATGAACTCTCTCCTCCATCCCCACTCCCTTTCCAATTTTCCCCCTCCTTTTTGTTTTTTCCAATAATTTATATAGATTTTTCTTTTCCCACCTACATCCATTATTTTTAAGTGTATTTCCATCCATTGTTTTATCTCTACCCTTTAGCCTATTTCAATCCCATCCCCCCACCCCACCCCCACTAGGGCTATCGGTACCTTGCTTATCCTGCTTTCTACCTTTAATGAGCACATTCCTTTAGATAATTTCACCACCTTCAACACCTCTTTGTCCTTTTGTCTGTGACATATTTTGGTTATCTCCACCTATCGCTGGCCCTCTATCCAGCTCTTCTTGTCCCACCTCCGACCCCACCACCCCCACTGCACCCCCGCACCGCACCCCCCCCCTCCCCCCCCCAACCCTAAACCAACTTATATTTCACCTCTTTTCTAAGTTTATTTAGTTCTGGTGAAGGGTCATTCGGACTCGAAACATTAACTGGGCTCCTCTCCACAGACCTGCTAAGTTTTTCCAGGTATTTTTGTTTTTGTTTTAATCTAATCCCTCTCTCCTGAAAGTTCCCGTACCCTTTACTAAGTTGTTTCTTCAAGTAACTAGCTAATTCTCTAACACATGTACTTATTTCCAGTCTCTTCTTCAACAATGGCAATGATGGTCACATGTTATTCATCCTCTTCATAAAGCAGTTTTGCTAGCGCTGTCTTTTTGTTGTTATCCTGAATTGTCTCAATCCCATCTCACTAATGATTGGAAACAATCTACTGTTACTTACTTAATCATAATCCTTCATTATTTTCAATACTGCCATCAGCTGCCTCTTAAATTACTCAGTTCTGGTCAAAGACTTTTTAAGGAAACTACCTCTCACCCCTGTAAAACCCTGGTAAATCTGTACAACACTTAACTCCTTATGAATGGAACTCCATATAATTCTATACATTCCTATATAAATCTTCAAAAATGGGATGCCCCAAGAGATTTTCCCCTGAAGCAACAAAAACACACATCAGAAAGCTGCACTGCCTGAGCCGATTATTTTTATTCATTCACTTCAATTATTACGGACCAGAGGGAGATTAATTTAAACAGCCCTGCTTTCGCCTCTCACTGCCCAGCTGTAAACAAAAAGATGTTTTTGCTTTCTGAATTCCCTCCTTTATCAGCGTTGGTAAGTTTTCCCCAACGCTTCAGTTTGGAGTGATCCAACCCCCTATTAATAACCCCACAGCCAACTCGAGATCAGGTGAAATAAGAAGATTGGTTTATTTTATACACACATAAAATGGTGGAAAGGGGTTTTGCGATGTCTGCTCCTTTTGGCGTTCACACAATAAAAGAGGGATAAGGAAAAGAAAGGAGTACAGGGCAAAGCCACAATCAAAATAAAAGTTATTGTTTCATGTGAGTCCAGAATCCAGAATCAAAAGTCCAGTAGCATAGTCATTTAGAGGGTAGCAGGCTGAAACTGTTGCAGGGTGATCCAACTTTCCAGGAGCGAGGACTTCCCAGGTGGGAGAAGGCACAAAGAGCTGAATTAGTCTTGAAGGCACACATACAGGAATTAAAAGGTTTCAGTAGTTCACAGTGTAGATGACGGCCAGGCCATTTTAAACCTGGACAGTGCTCTTTCTGCTGCTATCTGTTAAATGATAATTTGGGAGACTGCCTGGGTTCAGTTTCACACGGCAATATTACAGTTTCTAGTAGCTTGGAGGAGGTCATGTTACATACCTCCTACTTCTTTTCCTGGGTGTTGGACAAAAGATGTATTTTCCCACCAGCCTCTGCATTCAAAGGATCATCCTTTGCCATTTCCGCCAACTCCAGCATGATGCCACCACCAAACACATCTTCCCCTCACCTGCCCTGTCAGCATTCCACAGAGACCATTCCCTCCGTGACACCTTGGTCCACTCCTCCATCACCTTTTACTCCTCATCCCCTTCCCAAGGCACCTTCCCATGTAATCGCAGAAGGTGTAACACCCGCCCATTTGCCTCCTCCTTCCTCACCTTCCAAAGGCCCAAACACTCCTTTCAGGCAAAGCAGCACTCCTTCAATTTAATCTACTGCGTTCGCTGCTCCCAATGCGGTTTCCTCTACATTAGGGTGACTAAATGTAGACAGGGTGATCGCTTTGTGGAACACCTTCACGCAGTCAACAAGCATGACCCAGGGCTTCCTGTTGCTTGCCATTTCAACACACCATCTTGCTCTCATGCCCACATGTCCATCCTTGGCCCGCTGCAATGTTCCAGTGAAGCCCAGTATAATACCTGGAATGGTATTCCAGAGACCCAGAGTAAAGCCCTGGGGACCCAGGTTCAAATCCCAACTTGGCAGATGGTGAAGTTTGAATTCAGTAAAAATCTGGAATTAAAAGCCATGAAGCCATTGTCGATTGTTGTAAAAACCCATCTGGTTCACTAATGTCCTTTAGGGGAGGAAATCTGTTCTCCTTACCTGGTCTGGCCTACATGTAACACCAGACCCACAGCAATGTGGTTGACTCTTAACTGCCCTCTGAACAAGGGCAATTACGGATGGGTATTAAATGCTGGCCTAGCTAGCGATGCCCACATCCCATGAACGAATAAAAAAAAGACACCTCATCATCCAATTAGGTACTTTACAGCTTACAGACTTAACATTGGTTCAACAACTTCAGACCATGACCTCTCTCCTCCATCTTGACCACTTTTTAAATCCAATTTTGATTTGTTTATTTATTTTAACTTTTATCTTTTTTTTAATGTTATTCTCTTATTTATTTGTTCATTTTTAAAATCCTTTTTCCCCAAGCACCACCCCCCCTACCCTCTCAAGGCCATCCATCACTTGTTTTTATGTTGCGCTTTCACACAGTGTTGGCCCTGGTTCTGCTAGTAACACCTTCTGCTATTTTACCTTTATGCCACCATTAGCACCTTCTTTAGCCTTTACCACTAGCATTAACATTCCCTTTGTCTTGTGGCCCTGACATCTTTGTCAATCCCTCCTTAGTTTGATGAATATGGATGTAAGATAAATAGTTTCCCAGAGGGAAATTTTTATGATGATTTTTGAACACTTATTAGAAAGATTTAAGTTAAACTGTTCACATGTACTGTTAAAGTTTAAAATATGAAAATGTCTGAACTTTTGTTCCTGTCATGAATTAATAATTTATTTATGATTTTTTTTTTTAATCCTATAAGTTTATTACATTCGGTAGCGAAAATGGAGCAAAATATTTACAGGGCACAATTTTACATCCCGCAGGCAGGCGCGCCTGACCCAATTGGGAGTAAAATAGTGCGCGATGAAGTCAGGCAAGCGTCCCGATGTTATCGAGCACTTGAGCAATATTTCACTCAGTGGAAATGTGTGGGTGCCAGAGCGGCGCCCACCTTTAACTAAGTGACCACTTAAGGCCCTTAAGAGCCCAATTGAATGTGATTTTTCCTTGACCGTGCGATTTCCAGCTTGTCGCACGGGCAAAACGGGCAGGTGACCAGTCGACAGTTTCACAAACCTCAGCCAAGGGCAGGATAAAAAGGATCAGCAGTATTGCCAGTGTGAGTAGTGAGGAGTTTTGGAGATAGTTTGCTGCTGGTTGTTTATTGGTACTTGGTAGCCCCATCTCTGTTCGGGGCTTCATTCTGTGCATTTCCAGGCTTCATTTTAGGACAGATTTCTGTCTGCAAGGCCCTCAGAGGATTCAGACCATGTGGACCCTTCCAGGAATCAGACAGCCTTCCCTTACCCTGGTAATGGGGATTGTGGTCTCCTCTAGGGGCACCTGCTCTGAGGAGGAAGAGAGGTGCTGAAGGGAGAGGAGGCCATGTGTCTCTGTGCAGCTTCCAGGGGAGGGACTTGTGGGAGTTGAGGCGCAGGCACAAGGGGCACAGGGCCAGCAGGTAGTCCAAGATGGGAGGGGCCACAAGAGACACCACTATCCTGCCGACAGGGTTTACAGGCATCAATGCAGCTACCTCAATATGTCCGAGGTGCAATGAACGTACAGATAGTATGTGACCACAGGATGCAGATACTGCAAGTCTGTGCATGGTACCCTGGCAGCTCCCATGATGTTCACATCCTCTGACACTCACAGGTGCCGGGGCTCTTCAGTGCTCCAGCCCGACTGGATGGATGGCTGCTGGGTGACAAGGGCTATCTGTTGAAGAGTTGGCACATGAAGCCTCTCCGCCACCCAAGAACAGAGGCAGAGATGTGTTATAATGTAAGTCATGCCTCCAAAAGGGCGGTGATAGAGAGGACCATAGGTCTTCTCAAGGTGCCCTCCCGATGCCTAGATTGCTCAGGGGGTCCACTACCATACCCCGCAGAGTGGGTGTCACTGATCATGGTTGCATGCTGCATTCACCACAACTTGGTACTGGCAAGAGGGGACCCACTGGAGGAAGAGGATGTTGACGCAGCTGCACAAGCCACAGAGGATGAGTCCAGTAGTGAGTCAGAAGAGGAACACGGTGAGGAGAATGCTGAGGGCGTGGAGGCAGACCTCTGTAACTTCCAGGGAGGCAGGGGCACCAGAGATGCCTTGATCCAACACTCCTTCAGCTAGGCTACCAAATATCAGCTTCAAACGCATGCCAGGGCTGCTGTCTCCATCCCAGCTGTCTGAACACATGGAACACATAGAACACTCAGTTACTGTGAAGTGAAGTTCAAAGCCATTTACGGCCAGCGTTACATACTGGCCTACCCTGCACCAATAAAATAAAAAAATGTGAAGCCTACTCAAGGCCATGGCAACAAAAGCAAAATTTATCCCATTTTGACAATTCCAAACTATTTGCAAAAACTTCTCTGGTCTTCATTCCCAGACCAGTATAGATAAGGTAAACATAAATGAACATAAAATCACCCATGACCTGCCCCTCTTGTGTTCATGGGGACTTTAAATTATGCTTGTGAGTGCTACGTCTAGGTGCTCCCCCTCACTGGCACCGGCATTGGAGACAGCCTGCTGACTCCTGCTGTCTTGTTGGCCTTGATGACCTTGGCGGTTGTCCTCTTGCCAGTGGAGCCTGTGCTGGCCCTGCCTGGGAGGGAGCGCCCAGTGCCGCAGCCTCATCAGGTGACATGGTCACTGGTGGAGGGGCAAAGGAGCTACTGCCATCATCCAGAGCACCCTGAGAGCAGCCCACAGAGATGACTGGCAGCTCATGTGCCAACCTGAGGTCGCTCTGGGCCTTCCTGCTCACCATTGATGGATGGGCACCTAGCTGGGATACTGCATGCCTCATCCATCTCCCACACTGGCATTGGCCACTTTCTCAATGGAGGAGGCATTGTACTCGGCCAGGAGGATCAATGCAGTGCTCATGCTCTGCATGGACTCCTCCACAACAGAGACCATGGCTCACATAGCCCCATGGATCTCTGGTAGATCCTCCTGCACACCTCGCTGGACATCCAGCATCTGCGGCCTAATGGACGACTCCAAAGTCTCATCATCTACCTTCGATTCAGCATCGTCCTGGTCCCCAGCAGTCCTCCAACAGCTGGCACCCTCAGGATTCTCTGCCTCCGCCTGTGAAGTGCGGATTGTGAAGTGTCCTCACCCAATGTGCACCGAGATACTAGCCACTGCTCTAATGCCCACAAAGGTGCTGGTATTTGCGCTGGTGCCTGCTTCAGGGAGTGGATGTGACGTAAGTGCAACTGATACCCGGTGGTCCTCCAGGGTCAGGAGTGGTCCTTCAGGGTCTGAAGAGCAAACACCTTCTGGGAAACCTAAAAGGGAGAAGGAGGACATGACATTAGTTAAAGTCATCACACTGTCACTGTGCCTACCAGGCACCCTGGTGAGACAATGGAGATCTGCATCCCGGTGCCATTGTCTTCCAATGATCAATGGAGACTCCAGGTTCGAGGCTCACATCAACGAAGAGATTACACTAGAATAGTTGCACAAGCCATGATTCTCACCTCTGCGCACTGCACTCTTACCTTTATCTGGCATGCCCACCTCCCCATGCCCGGTAGCACATGGGACGTGCTGGCTCTCGAGCTCTAGAGCATCATGCTTGCATCCTGAGAGGATTAGGAGCCTAGTGCGGCCTCCGCCTGTCCTCCATCTTTCTATTTTGTTGTGAGCCGTCTTCTCCTGAAAGAACAGAGGAGCTTTGATTAGTCCGCTCTGTACCTGCAGCATCTTTGAGGTCCACAAGGGACGGCCACACCTTATCACATCTGCACACTGACCCACGCCAACACAGTACTCACCCTTCCTGAGCACAGCAGGCCATTGAAGCACTTATGGCACTGCGCCCATGTGCGCCACAATACATCATGGAAGCTCACCATTACTGCCACCTCCTCCCATGCCCTCTTGGTGAGATGCAGTGGCCTCCTCCTCCCATCCCTGGGGACAAGAGTGTCCCTCCTGGCAGCCACCTCCTTCAGGAAGGCAGCGAGGCACTCATGGGAAAAGCGTGGGGGGGGGGGGGGGGTGGTGGGGGGCAGGGGGCCGAGTGCCCAGCTGACCTGCCCTCCCGCCTGCCGTGTCCAGCCGTGCTCAGGTCCACCACGAAGGTTCAGGGGGCGTCCTCTGTGGCAGCCTTCCAGGGGCTGTCTGGGACGCTTTTAAACTGACTGCCAGTTCTCCATTGGGCCCAGCGGCCGACAGGTCCCTGCCCCTGCTCAGCACTTCCCAGCCAGTGCGGAGCCGCGTTTCATGCTGGGTGGGCCTGAATTCGCCCGCCAGCATGAAATCACGGTTAGAGCCCGATTGCGGGCAGCAGTCAGATTCGCGGCCATAACTGGGCCTGCCCACCACACCTGCCCGATAAGGGTAAAATCCTGCCCATAGCTTCCATAAGCTCCCATTAATTTTGATAAGTGTTTTTGCAGTGGAAAGAGAAAGCGGTGGGATAGGACTGCTCGGTGGTCCATGGGGGTCTTTTGGCCCACCCAAATGGCTCCCCGGTAGAAAATGTTTGAGAACAGCTGCTCGAAAAGGATGGTCTGGGGAAGGAGATGGCCCAACTCTCAAGCATTGCTAAGTCTTGGGGCTCAGCACCCAAAGAAGCATAAGTAACAGTGGATAGGGATCAAATACTTCCTATTGGGCCTGATCAGAATGGCTTCCCTTCATAGTTTCTTCTGATCCTCCTCCTCCTGTTCTTCATAATAGAGGAAAAGCAGACTACAAAGATGATGTCATTAGTTCTTTACTTCTATTCTGCCTAGACACACATCAGCAATCTTTCGCAAATTACAGGACTGTGTAATGTGCAAACCACAGCAATGCAAGATTGGTTGGAATGTATGCAGTCTGCTATGGGTCTACCAAGGCACTTGAAAGACATCTTCAGAGCCACTAGTCTGTTCAGTTGGAATTCTGAGACTCATTTCATCATTGTTCCATAGAGGTCTTTCAATGCTGTCAATCAGACGCTTTGCTGTAATAACAGGCTGAATCTTCAGCTTGGCGAGCAGGGGCCAAGGCATAAAATGACGTGGGGTGATGTAGGGCATGCCACCCAACGTCACTGCGGGCCAGTTAGATTTTCAGTTTGGCGGGCGCACAGCCGACTCATCAAAGGCCTGATAAAGCCATTAATGAACTAATTAAGCCCATTGAGATAGCTGCCCATTCAACCTTAAGGTTGGCGGGCAGGCGAAGAGCGCAGGTGGCCTTTGTATTTTTCATGGAACCTCATCCATGGGCGGGATGAGGTTTCATGAATGATTTTAAATTTTCAGAAATTTTTTCATTAAAATGAATGCATATGTGACAGTTTCAAATGAGAGGACATATAAAAAATTACAATCCTTTATTAAACTATTTAAACTTAAAACTAATCTCCCTGAGGCAACTCCGTGCCTCAGGGAGATTTCTCTGCTCTTTCGCATGCGCGAGAAAGAGCGTACTCCTGAGTCAGGCAACTGGAGGAACAGCACCTCATCTTCCGACTAGGCACTTTACAGCCTTCCGGACTGAAAATTGAATTCAACAACTTTAGATCTTGAACTCCCTCCTCCTTCCCCACCCCCTTTCTGTTTCTTCCTCCTTCCTTTTGTTTTTTCCAATAATTTATTATAGATTTTTCTTTTCCCACCTACTTCCATTATTTTTAAATCTTTTATGCCCCCCCACCCCCACTAGAGCTATACCTTGAGTGCCCTACCATCCATTCTTAATTAGCACATTCGTTTAGATAATATCACCAACTTCAACACCTCTGTGTTCTTTTGGTCTTTGTGACATCTTTCGATTATCTGCTCCTATCACTGCTTGCTTGTCCCTACAACCACACCATCCCTCCCCAATTCTCTCCCCCCACCCCACCCCCCACTCCCATCTTAAACCAGCTTATATTTCACCCCTCTCCTAATATTCACTCAGTTCTGTTCAAGGGTCATGAGGACTCGAAACGTCAACACTTTTCTTCTCCGCGGATGCTGCCAGACCTGCTGAGTTTTTCCAGGTAATTCTGTTTTTGTTTTGGAATTCCAGCATCTGCAGTTTTTTATTTTTAACTAACCCCCCCCCACCCCTCCCACCCCCGCACAGGGAGTGCTCAGCGCTTTCAGGCGCACGTCACACTGGGCTGGCTTTAATTGGCCTGCCCACATACAATGGTGGTGCCCAGCCGATTGGGGGCACCGATCGGCTCTGTGCCCGCCCCCGCCCAACCCCCCTGATGGGGAGAAAATTCTTCCCCACCAATTAACCTTCCGGGCACCTACCGTGCATTTATGAATTGTGCTAGGATTGCAGACAGCCTTAAATTAAAATAAATTTGCCAGCTCCTTGCATAGCAAGCATTTAGTAGCCTAATGAGGTTCTTTTGAGCTGTAAGCCGTATGTTCCTGGAATGAAACTCCTCCCAGTTGAGAATGCTCAAAGGGTTCTCAATAAAAGACATGCAGGCGATACAGGTGCAGACAGCTTCACCTTACACCTGGGGAAAATCTGGTTACTCTGTAAAAGGTAATCACTGTCTCACATCAATCTGCAAGATCCATATGAAAAAATAAACTACACTGCTCATAAAAAAAGTGTTTAATTTACCAGCTTGATGCCTCAGTGAACAGACAATTTCAGACATGCTTGATACCACCTGAATACAATCCAGGCCATAATGACTTTTACTGTCACCTACACTGATGCATCTCTAATGCTTTGGTTCTCAAAGTGTAGTCTGTCCAATGGTCCAAAATGCAAGTCACTGACATGTACAGCATGGCCGAGGCCACTAGAGAATGTAAGTCACAACCCTCTCGTCCGCCACTCACATGACATCACATAACCAAACCGGCTCCCTCATGCTCGGCACAAGCCATCATAAGCACAAGCAACAACCCAAGTAGTTTAATAAGCAAGAATTGTGTTACTGTTGATTTTCTTTGACTAATATATGTGTAATATTATTAGTTCCTCAGAAAAAGATTATTGTGATGATTTTATAACATATTAGAATGTTTCAAATAAACATATTGTCTTGTAGCATCAGGGTTTATATGAAAATATCTATATATTTGCTTCAGACATGAATTCATAATTTACTTATGATATTTGATTTTTTAAAAGCCCATAAATTTCTAACATTTAGTAGCGAAAAAGCAGCAAAATGTTTATCGTTTCCTAGTGTTCCCATTAATTCTGATGAGTTTTGTTTTGTGATGATTGGTGAAAGTGGCTGGGGTAGGGCTGATAGGTGGTCTCAGGGTTTTGGCCTGCTTAAGTGGTCCACAGATGAACAAGTTTGAGAACCATTGCTCTAATGGGTTGGTCTAGTGAAGCAGATGGCACAACTCGTAAGCATTGCTAAGCCATGGAGTTCAGCAACCAAAAAGGCATAATTAGATGAGGGTAGGGAACAGATACAACCTATTGTGCTGGTCAGAATAACTTCTGTTCTCCGTCTGTAAGTTCTCCTAATCCTCCTCCTCTTCTTCATAGAAGAAAAGAGGATTACCAAAGGAAGTATCATTTTTTTCCTAAAAGCCACAATAAAAAGACAAAGAAAAGGCACCGGGGCAATTTCACCGTGAGAGAGAGAGAGATTGCAGAAAATGGAAAAGGAAAGAATGAGAACTTCAGCAAAAAACTCAAAAGTTATTTCTGATGATGATCTTTAAGTCCTTTTCTGTTTCATGGAGGGATACCAAGCTACAGCAAAACATGCCAGCATGCTTTGTACAGGAGGTGGACAAAAGTTTAAGATTTTTTTTCACAAGGACATGCCTTTTCCAAGTCAGAATGTATTTTACTATTTAAGCTGAGAGTAATAAAGAGCCAATCAAACAAGGTTTTCTTGATTTAAAAAAAGAGCAAATTTATTAACCACTAAGCCCAAGATAAAATAATAAAAACACAACATTAAGCATTCGGACACACACACGCACACATTCAAAGATAAGGGAAGTTAGAGTCCAATAAAAAAAAGTTAAAATATATAGTTAAGTGTCCTTTGATTACCCTTGAGGTGTAGATTTTTAAATGTGATGGACGAGTTGGATTAGCTGATTTCGTGGATGTGGTCAGATGTAGAAGATGTTGCAATTATTATAAAATCTCAGTTCGCTAGTAGGTTTCTGGTAACGTTGACTTCTCGAACTGGGTAATACTCTTGTTCCAAAAGAGCGAGGGAAGGAGAGAGCTTTCAGCCTGTCTCTTCTGCTGAAGTCTTTCTTGCAATCTTCCTGCAGTGGCTGGCAGTCTGGTGTGTTACACTTCAACCATTGTGTGTTTCCGAGGGGTTTTGGTTGGTTCTGCCTGTGGCAGCCATTGTTCAATATCCAGCACTTTGCATTTTAATGTTTCTTCCTTAGACAGTTACGAGTTTCAATCGGTCTTTGAATTAAAGGAAATGTCTCCCTCTTCACACTCACCTGAGGGTGACTTTTTTGTTTTTCACCTTCACCTTGGAAGGTGGCCTTGCATTTTTAAGTTGTTTATTCTGTCTCCTTTCAAAATGCAAAATTTCCAGTCAGTTGAAAGTTGAAAAATCATACTTTCAAAAATAATGGGGCATAGCCTCGTGACATAATGCATAAAAATATAATGCAGAGAAGTCCTCATCCTTCTGGGCATGCACAATTTGTCGACTGAGTAGATGAAAAGTGAAATGTCCATTACTGGGGCAATGTACAGATGCCTTTGGGAATCTAGGTCTTAATCAAAGAGATGTACGTGTTGGGGGTGGCAGGAGGTAGGATGGGGGAGGGGGTTGCAAATAGCCAGGAGGGAAAGATTTTTATTTTTTTCAGGATTTTTTACATATCTGCTTATACATACTTAAAAGTTTAACAATAAGCAGTTGCCTTCTTTCTCTGGATACAGGCTGCTAACTTTCTTGCTCCATCTCCTCTGACACTTCCTCCTGCTGTGGGAATGGAGGCCCATCTCCCCTCTTGTTTTTCATCATTATCTTCAGATTCAGGAAGTAGTCGACCTCTCTACATAGCAAATCAGTGCAGCATTCAGAAAAATACTACAATTTAGGACACTCTTTCTGGGTTATACTGTGGGGCATCATCAAGATTTGTCCAGGCATCTAAAACAAGCCTTTAGAATGCTAGCGTTCTGCTCTGTCACTTGTTTGGTCATCCCATGGGTATCATTCTATTTGTTATCCCCTTCTATCTGTGGAAGCTGTACTAGATTTACTAACTTTGAATATCCCCGGTCCTCAATGAAAATTCTTGAGAAATTAGTTCTGGTATGGTAGCTTATTACATGACAAAAGCACAATGACAGTAACCTGGGTCGTGAGCATGAACAATCAAGATAAAATGAGTGGCATCACACACTAGCTGGATGTTAAAGGAATTCTGTCCTTTCCTATTAATGTGATTACAGAGAGGTCATATCAAACTTTCAAAGTCACAAGGTGTTCTGTCAATTATTCCCTTCATCTATAGGAATCCTACCCTCTCTCTCTCTCTGTCTGTCTCTGTTTTCAAGGCTCCTTTGAGAAAGCTTTGAGTAATGAGGACTGTTTTGAGATGAAAATGTGTCATATGGCAGTAATATATTTCCTGACAAGTGACTGACAAAAGTCAGCTGACACTGAAAAGATCCAGTGGGGAAAATAAAATGTCCAAGCCAGCGGCCGCTTCCATAATTCTGTACCCTTCATTGATGTGGGCTCTAGGTTTTCATTCAACCTGTTTTGAGCATTCCTGACTCTCCAGCATCCCGTGTGGTGCTGGGTGGTGGGACAGAGGAAATATCACAGTTTTCTGAGGCACTGACATGCAGAGAATTTTAACTAAGAGCCTTTTTGGCATGTAAACCATGTGGTGTATGAATTAACATATTGGCTTACAAATTAGCCAAGCTTAGGGACAGTTGCATTCAGGAAAATGTGATCCACAGGCAGCCTAATCTTAAAGGGTCCACTGGAGGCCTCCATTTAAAAAAACTTACTCACCTCAGTATGGAGTAAGAAGGAGCAGGAATGCTCCTCCTGGCTCTTCTCTAGTGCCAAAACCATTGGTTGGCCCCGCTCGGCACCCCCTCGTTGTCCCGATTATCAGTTCTCTCTCAGTCACTTGCCGGCCTGTTTCCTAATCACATCCCTGTCCTGATCACACCCCCAACAGATGCTTGCAGCTGGCCAGACTCATGTAAAAAATATTTTTAACCCAAAAATGTTGATAAAATGATTATCATACATTGTGCCTCTCTCAGTTTGACATACTTGGATGTGAATTAAGATGAGAATGAGGGAAGCTATTCAAACATGTCCTTAACTACATAGCTGTGTTTACATATACTGTACACAAAAGGCAGGACAAATCCAACCCAGCTAATTACCACACCATCAGTCTACTGTTGATCATCAGTAAAGTGAGGGAAGGAGTCATTAACATTGCTATCAAGTGGCACTTGCTTAGCAATAACATGCTCACTGATGCTCATTTTGGGTTCTGCCAGGGCCACTCAGCTCCTGACCTCATTACAACATTGGCTCAAACATGGACAAAAGAGCTGAACTCCCGAGGTGAGGTGAGAGTGACTGCCCTTGACATCAAGGCAACATTTGACCAAGTACAGCATCAAGAAGCCCTAGCAAAACTGGAGTCAATGGAATCAGCGGGAAAACTCCCCGCTGGTTGGAATCATACCTAGCATAAGGGAAGATGGTTGTGGTTGTTGGAGGTCAATCATCTCAGTTCCAGGACATCACTTCAGGAGTTCCTCAGGGTAGTGTCCTAGGCCCAACCACCTTCAGCTGCTTCATCAATGACCTCCCTTCCATCATAAGGTCAGAAGTGCGGATATTCACTGGTGTTTGCACAATGTTCAGCACCATTCGCAACTCCTCAGATACTGAAGCAGTCCATATCTTGTAGTAATTATAGTTTTGGGAAATATAGGGTTGTAGCTTTAAGAATAATCCTGTGTTGTAAGATTACATGATCTGTGTAAACCAATGTGTTAACAGTGCGGGGAACCTCTACAGGAGAGTTCTTCTTTAGTTATGGAGTTTGATGGACACGGGTAGTTGTTGCTGTGTCTTATAAGTAAAGTTAAACGTTTCCACTAAGAAAACTTGTTTGAAGATCAATTCTATAACAAACTGATGATGAGGATAAATCAGGTTCAGTGCTGTACCTCACCCTGCGATTGTGAGTATCTAAGTTCATTAAAAAAAAGATCGACTCATCAGAAATGCCACAGTTCGGCAGAATTGATTCCTTTGAGCCAGCCACAGATGATTGGTCTCAATATATAGAATGTCTTGCAGTTTTCTTTCAAGTAAACAAGATCATGGGGGAGGAAAAGAAGAGAACAATTCTCCTGAGTACTTGTGGAAGCAAGACCTACAGTTTAATTTGAAGATTGATGGCCCCCAGTGCCCCAGATTCAAAGACTTTCAGTGAATTAGTAGACCTTGTT
Organism: Carcharodon carcharias; assembly: GCF_017639515.1. Taxonomy (NCBI): domain Eukaryota; kingdom Metazoa; phylum Chordata; class Chondrichthyes; order Lamniformes; family Lamnidae; genus Carcharodon; species Carcharodon carcharias. The sequence continues at coordinate 142,538,400 of NC_054477.1, forward strand.
AAGGGCCATTTTCGACCCCAGCCCTCAGTCACAATGCAGAGGTTCAGGTTCAATTCGCGCAATAGAGCCCCAGGGGTGACAACTGCTACCTACATAGCAAAATTAAAACAACTAACAGAATACTGTAATTTTGCTGAAACCCTGAATGACACGCTTAGAGATTGCTTAGCATGTGGCACGCAGGGGGACAATATTCAGCCAAGATTGATGGCTAAAGTGGATCTTGACTTTAAGAAAATGCAAGAAATAGCGCTGGCAATGGAAAGCACTGTAAGGGATTCACAAGCAATTCAAGGGGCACAAAATGGCACAGTTCTTCTAGTTGGGCGGGAACAGACAGCCAAAAGTGGTGTGAAAAGCTGGGACTCCACTATGAAGCTGGAAAGAGCCCCCACTAACTGAAAATTTAGAGGAAACAGCTTAGCAACTAAATTGAAAACTAACTTCCATCGACATGGAAACAATCAGTCTTCTAGCGATTGGCAAATTAAAAAAGCAGAGTGTTATTGTTGTCACAGACGTGGACACATGATGAAACAGTGCAAAGCAAGATTTAAACAGGCCTCCAAACAACAAAACCAAGTCCAATGAAGCCCATAGTGCAGAAGAGCCAGGAACAGCCAATTCTAAAATGTATTCATTATCCAACATGAAAGTTGGGAAGACAGAGCCAATATTTGTTACAGTGCAAGTGAATGGTAAACCCTTAAAAATGGAAGTAGACATGGGAGCTTCTACCACTATAAGAGGAGAACACACTTTCAGATAGTTAAATAAAGATGATCAACAATTAAATTTGGAACAATCTTCTGCCACGTTGAAAACGTACATGAAAACATACATAGGCGAAAAAATCCAAGTAAAAGGTATCACCAGGGCAACTGTTCATTATAGGCACCAATTGACGCAGCTACCAGTGGTGGTATTAGAAGATAGAGGACCAAGCCTTCTAGGTTGAAATTGGTTGCGAGAAATTAACCTTGATTGGCCAGTGGGATTTCAAAAGGAAGCTGGGAGAGTTCCTGTCTTGAAAAAGGAACAAGGCAAGCTACTTCAGAAAGAGCCTGGAGAGTCCAAGGACCACAACAGGGTGAAAAAGGAATGTGTAAACACTCAGCAACCTAAAGAAATGAAGACATTCTTAAACAACAACATAGAAAAACAGCAGAAGAAACCCAAAGAGACTCTGCTGAATGACAGAGTTCAAGATGAAGTGAGCGAACATCTCAAAGAAAAGGTAAACCTACTGAAAGAACTTCACTACAAGGATCCCGCTGGACAAAGTTTGTGCCTCTAAAAAATTACGAAGAGAAAGAACTTAACACCTCTCTGAACAAACTGAAGAACCAATTGGCAAAGAAGATGTAGCCATGTTCAAGTTTCCAGGAGGAAGCCAACAAATATAAGGAGACAGAAGAGCTGAAGAATGAGCTAAGAGGCTTTGAAAGCAAAAGTCGAAGAACTTTCCAAGATGCGAGTAGATAATGAAGTCATGGGTAGCTCAACTATTGAACTAAGAAAAGTTAAGATTGCATCTGAGAGAGGTCTAGCTGACAGTGAAGTCAAAAAGAAGGCCGAGGCCAAATTCTGTGGTAAAAAGACACATAGAAACACGATGCAGAATGAGGAATGAGGCTTCATCTTTGGACAAAACTAAGCCAAATATTTCCCAATTTGGAGGGAAATGTGCGAAAAAGTCAATGGAACAAAAAAACAACTCATGATTTGCATAGTCGTGAGTAACAATTTACTGTTGGAGAAGCTGTATGTGTAAATAATTTCAGTGGAGGACCGAGATGGTTACTTGGTAAAGTGAGTTCTGTGAACCGACCGTTGTCGTACCACATGGAAGTGGAGGGATGGATCACCCATAAGCATGTGGATCATTTAAGGAAAAAAGAGATACGCAAATAAAATGATGTTCCACCTCGAACCATTACCGAACCAGTGTTTCCTGCTGAAGTTGCTCAACTAAGGACAGGCATGCCTGATGTCTCTGTCGGAGTGGAAGACACTGACTGCAAGTGCCTAATACTTCCTAACTTGTTTCCTACAAAAGAATCTGAAGTTGTGGAGTGGTGACGTTCTACATGGATCATGAAACCACCTGAAAGACTGAACTAAAATAAAAGCAAAATACTGCGGATGCTGGAAATCCAAAACAAAAGTAAAAATACCTGGAAAAACTCAGCAGGTCTGGCAGCATCTGTGGAGAAGAACACAATTAACGTTTCGAGTCCATGTGACTCTTCAACAGAGCTAAGTAAAATAGAAGAGAGGTGAAATATAAGCTGGTTTAAGGGGGGAGGGTGGTGGTTGGGACAGGTGGAGCTAGATAGAGGGCCAGTGATAGGTGGAGATAGCGAAAAGATGTCATAGACAAAAGGACAAAGAGTTGTTGAAGGTGGTGATATTATCTAAGGAATGTACTAATTAAGGGTAGAAAGCAGGACAAGCAAGGTACAGATAACCCTAGTGGGGGTGGGGTGAGGTGAAGGGAAGGGATCGAAACAGGCTAAAAGGTAGAGATAAAACAATGGATGGAAATACATTTAAAAATAATGGAAATAGGTGGGAAAAGAAAAACTTGTATAAATTATTGGGGGAAAAAAGGGGGATCGGAAAGGGGGTGGGGATGGAGGAGAGAGTTCATGATCTAAAATAGTTGAACTCAATATTCAGTCTGGAAGGCTGTAAAGTGCCTAGTCGGAAGATGAGGTGTTGTTCCTCCAGTTTGCATTGAGCTTCACTGGAACAATGCAGCAGGCCAAGGGCGGATATGTGGGCATGAGAGCAGGGTGATATATTGAAATGGCAAGCAACAGAGGGGTCTGGGTCATACTTGCAGACAGACCGAAGGTGTTCTGCAAAATGGTCACCCAGTCTGCATTTGGTCTCTCCAATGTAGAGGAGACTGCATTGGGAGCAACAAATGCAATAGACTAAATTGAGGGAAGTGCAAGTGAAATGCTGCTTCACTTGAAAGGAGTGTTTGGCCCTTGGACGTTGTGGAGGGGGGAAGTGAAGGGGCAGGTGTTGCACCTTCTGTGGTTGCATGGGAAGGTGCCAGGGGAACAGCACCTCATCTTCCGACTAGGCACTTTACAGCCTTCTGAACTGAATATTGAGTTCAACTATTTTAGATCATGAACTGTGTCCTCCATCCCCACTCACTTTCCAATCTGCCTTTTTTTCCAAGAACTTTTATAAATTTTTCTTTTCCCACCTATTTCCATTATTTTTAAATGTATTTCCATCCATTGTTTTATCTCTACCTTTTAGCCTATTTTGATCCCTTCCCTTCACCTCACATCACCCCCACTAGGGCTATCTGTACCTTGCTCGTGCTGCTTTCTACCCTTAATTAGCACATTCCTTAGATAATATCACCACCTTCAACAACTCTTTGTCCTTTTGTCTGTGATATCTTTTGGCAATCTCCATCTATCACTGGCCCTCTATCCAGCTCTATCTGTCCCACCCACCACCCCACCCCTCAAACCTGCTTATATTTCATCTCTTTTCTATTTTTACTTAGATCTGTTGAAGAGTCATACGGACTCGAAACATTAACTGTGTTCATTTCTACAATTGCTGCCAGACCTGCTGAGTTTTTCCCGGTATTTTTTTTTTTTGAAAGGCTGAACTTGTAATTTCTTGACCTGTGTTAATATAATAATGTCATGAGATAAACATCCTTGTAAATACAAAATGTACAGAAAAGTTTAAGGGGGAGAAATGTAGTAATTATAGGGAAATGTAGGACAGTAGCTTTAAGAATAATCCTGTGTTGTAAGGGCACATGATCTGTGTAAACCAATGTGTTAACAGAGCAGGGAAGCTCTACAGGAGAGATCTTCTTTAGTTATGGAGTTTGATGCATACGCGTAGTCGCAAATGGTCACTCCCTGCACAGCAAACTCACAGTGGTAGCAGTGTGTACCATCTATAAGATGCATTGCAGGAACTCACTACGTTTCCTTAGACAGCACTTCCCAAAACCATGACCACTACGATCTAGAAGGACAAGGACAGCAGACAATGGGAACGCCACCACTTTGACATTCCCCTTCAAGCCACTCACCATCTTGACTTGAAATATATTGTCGTTCCTTCATAGTCGCTAGATCAAAATCCTAGAACTCCCTCCCTAACAGCACTGTGGGTGTACCTACACTACATAGACTGCTGTGATTCAAGAAGGCAGCTCGCCACCACCTTCTGAATGGCAATTAGGGGTAGGCAATAAATGCTGGTTTAACCATGAATGAACTAAGAAAATACTCAGGCAGGGTTACTTAAGAGGAATCTCTGAATGATTTTGCAGGCTGAAGTTCACCAAGATGCCAGGGAAGGAACCATGCCAGCTGCTGCATTCTGACCTGAATACAACCTGCCACACCAGGGACAGCACTCAAGGGTCACCACTCTTTGATCTTTTGTGCCTTTGATTCCTCCCAGGCCCCTACAGGTGACATCTGTAACTTTAGTCAATACACAAATTTAACAAAAATATCGAGCTATGCTTCATTTGCAAAGACAATTTTTTCATCATTTTCCCTAATGAAATGAATAAGAATTGCATTTCCTAAAAGTCCAGGGGATTATTGATAGACCCATGATACCAATTAGCCTCTACAAATAGTGTCAGTATTCATAGGGGGCTTCACTCCATAAAGGCTCGGTAATCAGAACATTAACACAGGATGCTCAAAACTAATTCCTAGGGCAGTGGGATTGTCCTATGAGGAAAGATTAAATATTCTGGGCCTCTATTCTCTGCAGTTTAGAAAAATGAGGTGATCTCATTCTTCTTACAGGGCTCAGCAGGGTAGATACAGGAAGGATTCCCTGGCTGGAGAGGGAAGGGTGGGTGGAGGGGTGCTTTTGAGCTAGGGGCCACAGTCATATAATAAGGTGCAGGCCTTTTAGGACTGAAATGAGGTGGAATTTCTTCACTCAGAGGGTGGTGAATCTTTGGAATCTCTATCCCAGAGGGCTTTGGAGGCTGAGTCATTGAGTATGTTCAAGTCTGATATTGATGGATTTCTACATGTTGAAAACATCAAGGGATACAGAGGTGGTGCAGGAAAATTGTGTTGAAGTAGAAAATCAGCTATGACCTCATTGAATGAAGAAGTGGACTTGAAGGGCTGAATAGCCTATTCTTGCTCCTATTTCTTTTCTTATGATCATGCAGGGCAATGCTTATCTCCAGGTTGAAATCATAGCTGTTTAATTTTCAGGCAATCTGTGGCTATGTTATTCGAAGGCAAAGGCAGATTTAAATGATGGTTGCTAGGAGACTAAGCCAACCTTCTGTAGTTCCTTTGCGAGAGTCATGAACACAATACAACCCATGCATTTGCCAGGTTGATAATAGCACAAGCTTTTAACAACTTGCAGCATTGCTTCAGATGTTTGGACGGATCAGGGGCAGATTAGCCATACAGCCCTAGAAGGTTCTCCAGGGTGTCTACAGTCTGCTATACATTCCAGGATTTTGCCACCCAAATAGACCTTATCATTAAGAGTTAAAGGAGAATGCCCATTCACAGCCAAGGTTGGATCAAGGGACTAACAATGATCCAAAGAATATTATTGCTGAAATATGTTGCCGCCTGCAAGAGCATTATGCCAGTCTCTCATGGATCAGACATCTACTTAGTTCCTCCAATCACCCACGTCCAGTACACTGTGATCCACCTGAAACACCCACTACCTCAATTCCCATTTTCCCAATGTAAGTGACATGTGTTTGTGCTTTTGCTGCTATCTAATCCACAAGGAAACAGTGAGATCTATTAGAACCCTTTCTATCACTTTTAGCAGTCCCGTGTGTTTATCAGGCAGGAAGCTCACACTGAATAAGAAAGTTAGCAAAAGCTGATGGTTGTTACACAATTGGCCCTGCTAAGTTTGGGTGGGTGTAATACCTGCATTGTACTGTTCTTACCATCTCCAAGCACAGGGCAGAAATTGTATCTTAATTTCCAAAGAATTCTAATTGCCCTTGAAAATTATAATGTTCAGGTTAATGTTCAGATTAAAATAGTAGAGAAGGAATTTTATTCAGATGTATCACTATCTCAACAGTGTGATTGGAAGCCTTTAGTGTTTTAGTTTGTTTACCTTTTAATCAGCATAGGAATTTGGAACTTGATTATGTTATTGCTTGTACTTGATAAAAATGGAAAAAGAAAATATGGAAAGGTGTGATTGTGCTAAAATTGAGAAATGAGCAAGGAAAATATTTTATTCACATTCTTTGCTGACATCACTGGCAAGGGCAGCATTTATCATCCATCCAATTGCTCTTGAGAGGGTGGTACTGAGCTGCCTTCTTGAACCGCTGCAGTCCTTACTGTGTAGGTACGCCCACAGCGCTGTTAGGGAGGGAGTTGCAGTGTTTTGACCCAGAGACAATGAAGGGATGGTGATCTTGTAACTTGTGACTTTTTAACTAATGCTTTTAAGGTGCTACAGTTCGTATCCGCGAGTTATTGAAAAGCCACCTGTGAATGATTTGAACATATTTCATATATTTCCGTGATTACTTGTGGAAGCAAAACTATCCCAACCATCTAAACTGAGTATGAGGAACTTGGTAGAAACACTAATGATAAAGAGTTTATTCTAATGTTATGTAAGTTATGCTATATTGGAGTAAAGGCATGCAAAAAAAAAGGAATAAAAAAGGGGATTAAGGAAACGTGCTTCCCCTGCTTGGTGGTGAAAGCACATATCACTTAACTGCTATATGTTGATTTGTCCAGCTGAAGAATGATTGCTGAAAAACAGGAAAAGGGAGATAAACCATGGGGTCCCGGTGCTTCTCCTGTTTGCAAGCCCTCCATTGTGTCTGTGCAGCAGAACTTTTAGGAGGCCAGAGAACAATGACTGAATGGTTCATAATTGTATGTGTTTCATGATTAGCAGTCTTCAGACCTGCCACTTCTCACTACAATATATTTTCAATATCTATTATGCAACACTGCTTTATCACAATATTTCAATACCTCAAAAAACTCATAAAAAGCACCAAGATAGAGTGGGATAATAGGTAAGTAGACAAAGGGACAAGATTGAAATCAAAAGACTCTTGAGAATCATGTTATTACGATATAGCAGGTGGTATTTGCCAGGCTGACCAAATCCACAAGGGAAACTTGGCCACGTTTTCACAATGATTTTGCAACTTGTATTTATTATGAGAAGGCTTGTGCACTGAAGTCAGAACTAATTAGTCCACTACCATCTTTAGAGATTTTAAAGATGAAACTGAAACATTTATTAACAAAAGAAAAAAAAGCTTAAACACACACACAAGATTACAGTTACACAGTTATAGCAGTTCCCAAAATGTCTCCTTAACCAGACTCCCAACTATACACCCACTTTAAGGCAACAGTCCAAATAGATTTCAAATTTATAACGTCATTTAGCCATATTACCACAAGAACCCACTGGACAATGGAATTCCAAAGGCTTTTTACAGAACTTTGGTTACTGGAACATCAAACTTCTTCAGGGTGGCTAGAGGCTTTCCTATCAGTCTCCTTCACATGGTGCAAGTTTCAGGATCTCACATAGCCTTCCATCCTTCTTTAAATATATTTTACCCCTTTCGATTTGTAAATTCCATGATTTCCATTTGTCTTTAGAAGTTACTTGAATTAGACACACACACACACACACACACACACACACACACATGCACACACACATGCACACACCCACACAAACCTGCTTTAAAATATCCCACAAGATATTAGGAAAAATATGATAGTTCCTTGACAATGTGCAATGTAAAACAAGTTACTGATTCACTATGAGCCCATTATCCTGCCCTGTCAATCCCACCCCACAAAGCCCAATCCCAATAAACTTTCATTAGCAACAAAATAAACAGAATTCCCGCCATAATTCCACCCTCTGTTCTCCAGACAATTATGGATGACAAAGACCATCTAGCCCAGGTCATCTCATCGGTCTCAGAATGACACATGAACATATGTATTAAGAGCAGGAGTAGGCCATTTTGGCCATTGAGCATGCCCTGCCATTTGATAACATTTCTGACATTACACCAGTGACTACAACTGATATGTACATAATTGGCTGTAAAGGATTTTGGGTCATCATGAAAGACATTGTATAAATGCAGGTTTTGTCTTTCTTTTACTACACCTCTTGCAGTAGGCAGAGTGACTGGAACAATGGTGAATTCAAAGGCCGAATGCTGAGACTCTAAAAATAATTAATCACAGAACAATCAACTGATGTTAGGACAGTGTCTGCAAAGAAGTCACAACATCGACAAAAATGATTCAAATTTATAGCTAATTTCTCCCCAAAGCCCCCGCACTAATTTCCCCCAACCCTCACTCCAACTTTCCCCTCTACCTCCCACCAACCCCCCTTTAACCTCCTGCAACCTACCCTCCAACCTACACCCCCAGCCTTCCCCCCAAACCCTCCATCCAACCTTGTCCCCAAACCCCCCCATTCAACATTGCCCCCAAATCCCCCCATCCAACCTTGCCCACAAACTCCCCCATCCAACCTTGCCCCCAAACCCCCATCCAACCTTGTCCCCAAACCCCTCATCCAACCTTGCTCCCAAACACCCCCATCCAACCTTGCCCCCAAACCCCCATCCAACCTTGCCCCCAAACGCCCCCATCCAAACTTACCCCCAAAACCCTCTCCAACCTTCCTCCCAAACCTCCCTCCAACTTCCCTCCCAAATTCCCCTCTAAAATTCCCCCCAAACCTCCCCTCCAACCTTCCCCCCAAAGCCCTTCCAACCTTCCCCCAACCCCCCCTCTAACATTCCCTCCAAACCCCCTTCTAACATTCCCCCCAAACCCCACACTAACATTCCCCCAACCCCCTCTCCAGTCCCCCTTTAACATTCCCCCCAACCCCCTCTCTAACCTTCCCTCCAACACCCCCTACAATCACCCCCACCCAGACAACATCCAATTGGTTCCAAAATGACAGGGATGTGACTTACCATTTGTCTAGCAGCAACACTCTCAGTTGCTGCTGCTGCTTCTCACCTTTGGGCAGCTTTGAGGATTCCTAGCGGGCTTTTTAAAAAAAGAAAAAGCGGAATAGTTAAGCTGCCCAAAGACTGGAAGCAGCAGCAGAAACTATCGAAATTAGCCTGATACTGACAGACCAGCTTAAAAACCTATCGGAAATCTCAGCCTGACAGACCTGTATTTTTAAAGCTGGTCTTTCAGTTCTGCAGCGCTGGCTGCTCAGCACGGACAACGAGAAACTGTTTGAAACACTGAGCCCGCACCCAAGCTGAGACCCCCAGACCCAGGGCATCAGTGTTTGGCACCAGCTCCACACCCCTCACCTGGGTCCTGCTGGGACATTGGTGTGTCCAAACAAGAACTGGTTTACAATACACAACTAAACAACATACAGCTACTCATGATTTGGTGTTACACCGCTGAAGTCATGAACATTCTCACTCTCCTCTCTTGATCACGTATTCTCTTACATCAAAATTACGGGCGGTGTTTTTTATACAGTCCCACACATTAACCCCTACAAACCATAATACTACATTAACCTGTGATTTTGCATCTTCTAAGAGTGAACACAAATTTGTACAATTGTAATGGTAGAAACTTGGGCCTAAGTCTATATCGCCTTCAAAAGAGCCAGTAAATTTATGCATTAAGAGTGGATTTAACAGGACAGCTACAAAACTAAAAGCTAGACAGAAAAACCTTAATCTTTGTCACAACTGAAAGAAATTGAACGGCAACCTGCTATTTATATTTATTTGACTAGTTGAGCAGATTCACTCTGAAGAAAAAAATCATTGTGGGCAAAACAGAAAGAATGTGCCATACAAAAGCAAAACAATTTAATGATGAATTGGAACCAAAAGAATTTGCTTTGTGTTACAACTGGGACCATTCAGTGGGTGCAGAATATCACACTATACAATGCTGAAATGAAGAGGGATTACACACTCCTACATATAAACAATTTGCAACAATTAGTTTACCACATGGGATACATGAAACTGTAGCAGTATAATTATTTTCAAGGTGGTGTTCATGTGAACAATGCTTACAATGGATTCCACTGACAACACAGTTGATTTGATTTTTTTGCAAAATATTATTTGTGTTTGAGTTTGGCTATAAGTCAACCTTACAACATTTCCTTACAGTTCTGTTATTTTAAACGAGATCCTTGACTGGTGATGAAGGGGCCCGCTGATGTTACTTTAGGAAGTAAAGCAGTCACCAAAATCTTTGCTTCAAGGTTTCCTGATCCTGGCTGAAACTTGCTTCCCCATTCTCTGGCTGGGATTTTCCTGCCCCCATTATGGTGGGATCAGGCGCACGAGATTTGGCAGCCCAGCCAAAAGTCCATTGCCTTTCAGCGGGACTGGACAATCTCAGCGGCGGGCAGGGCTAGAAAATCCTGCTGTCTGTCTTTTCTTGACAGATAATTCCTGACATAGTTGTGCCCATGAAAGCACTTGTCCCTGAACATTTTCAGTTGCATATGCTTGGACCTGTACAAGTGGCTGCATGGATAATGGCATGTGTGGGGAGAACGCCACCTGCTTCTTATCCATGCTAATATCCTAACTGGAAGATTGTAGTGTTGGGGATACAATGGTGGACAGATACCCTCCAATCATTTCAGAGACAGCTAAACATCCTGGTGCGGTGTCTATAGGTTCTTTTTGATTATGCTTAGTTTGGCTATTCTTATCTGGTGTTCCCAAGCCTTACCTAATGACCACTAATTAGATTCCTAATGGCTTTGTTTTATCTTTCTTCTAATATAATGAAGCGCCTGATATACAATCCCCAGTTATTTTAGGGAATTGCAACAAGAGTAAGTGTGTAGTGTTATGTCAATAAGACATGAACGAAGCCAAAACTGTGTACATCAGCCTTTATTCCTATTTGGCTATTTTAACAATGGGCTTTCTGTTGAACCCAACAAGATGGCTGCTACAAGTCACATGACCACAGGATTGGCCCTTTGCTCTGGAAGCTTTCAACAGAAGTTACAAGAACAAAAGAATCCTCCTCTATCATTGTGGAATCACACACCCAATTGTAAGGGCATTATATTCATGAAACCAGGAGACTTACAGGGATCAAACCTTGTTATTCTTGCCAAAGTGCTAACAGACCCATCTCACACTTGAAACAGCCAAAGTCCATTTCAAAGGGGGACCATTGAGGAACAATGGATGTAATTTTCATCTTTATAAGATTACCCCTCTAACAGAGTCAGGGAGTATGCATAGACAATGGCTCCACAGCACAAGATGCTCAACATGGATGGCGACTCTTTTGAAAGCTAAAGGCATTATCAGTCTTGAAACCAAAGCCAGTCCCAGACCACTAGATAAATATTCCTTTTGAAAGCACTGTGGAGAAAGAAGGTGACATGACCCGAGTTACCATTTTGAAATCTCTATATTCCTTTGAGAACCGAGAAACCCTCAACTGAATTACTGACTAATCAAACAGATCTGCAGCAGGACCCCCAGCTGATCAAGTAGCTGGACACTGTGCCTGAACTCCTCAAAACCTGTACGTTTAAAAAATCTCTGATCATCTCCTGCCAACCAGCCCAAGCACAGAAGTCCCATCGTGCTACATTATCATTCATTCAAGGGTTTTTGTGTTGCTGTCTCCGACCAAAAACTCATCAGGACTGAACTCCACCACAAAGGAAACACCCTCTGGACTTTGACTTTCCAGACTCTGGAAATCACGCAAGCTAATATTAATTTCCGTGGTTCTTTTACTGTTGCTAACCATAGTGTAAAAACTCTATCTTTCCTATTCCACACCCACCCCCCCCTCACCACCCCCCGTCCCCACCACTCTTTACTGTATATGTGTGTGTGTATGTGCGTGTGAGGTTGCAAACAATCCCCATCCACCCCTGTCCCCGGGTGTGAATGTGAAATAAACTAACCTTCTGAGTTAATCATAATGAGAGTTTGCTGTGTGTTACCTTTACAATTGGACCACACAAGCTGAGTATTTGGGGAAACAAGTCAGTCGATTTTAAGAATAATTCACCAGTGCCTACGGAAAGATGGTGAGAGGATAAAGGAGTTCAGTTTGCTCTGCCTCTTGTCCGCAATTGTAGTCAAAAATTAAGCACAAAATCTAAAACCATTCTTGGTTCAATCAAAGCCAAGCTTTCTTTCAAAAGACTAATTCTGTCCCTTGGAGGCAAAATCTTGAAGGAGTTGGTACAAAAAGAGGGATTGCCTAATTACACATGGTCACAAATACTTCATCATGTGATTGTTAAATATTGTCTTTGGGATGTTGCAGCTGCTATTAGTGTGTAAACTGGAAGCATCAGGAAGAAAAGACAGAGAATCTACTGGGAAAGTAAGTTTCAAACAGGATCAGTGAATGCTGAAAAGCAAAGGTTTTTGTGAGTGGTTTGCTTGCTGAAGCAATATCAGAGGGCTCCTCTGGACAGCTCAATTCCCATCCAGCTGACACCCCACAGCCATCTCACCAGCTCTTCTCGGGAGGAACATACTTATAAGGGACACAAAGGTATAAACCTAAAGCAAATCTTCTTCAGTTCTCTGCCCAAGGGCAGGTCCGACCTACAGCGCCACAACCTCTACCATGGGTAGGACAAGGAGGCATGCCCCAAATTCACCTCAGCCGGAATAGGGATTGAATTTCATTCTGTTGGCACCAATCTGATCCTCAGACTGTCCAGCCAACTGAACCAACCCCAAGGAGTTTGAGTTGCTGTGACAACATACACTTTTACGTGCATGGCACCATGGATAGTGCCGGTTGAGCCTCCAAATTCTTTCCATCACATGGTTGACCAGGAATCTCTCCTGCTCTTACCACCTCTTATTGATGTGAGTTGGAAGGATTTGCAAGTTGATACTCAACCTATTTGGCCACGTTATGACCCCCACCTTCCTTGGACAGCAAGTCCTGGACTGGGACTTGAACCCGGAGCCTCTGATTCAAAGGCAAGGATGCTACCCGCGGTGTCACAAGGCTCGTAGAAGCAGATAATGGGGCCGAAAATCAGTGGTCCTTTCACCAGGAATTGGCCCTGGAGAAATTTCCACTGCTGTTCCCAGCAGACTTTCTGGGATCCATTCCCTTTCTTAAATAACTCCATTGGGTGCCCTTGCTATAACAGGCATCTCAAGGGACCCACGAAATGTGACATAGGCTGCCTGTGCGGGAGGACGTGGGGTGGAATCGTCCATGCCCACCGGTCTCAGGCGTGTTCTGTAGCATGAGCGTACAATATGGCGCAAAGGCCAAAAATCGGTTTCACAATGTTGTGAAACCAGTTTGTGATCGTCCGCTCTGCCCACTGATGGCTGGGCATGTTGCCTGCCATCAGGCGTCAGGAACCTCATTGTAACACATCTGAATATCATTATAAGCCCAGCCCACTGGAATCACCCCCCCGCTTCCCCATCCCCCGCTGCTGGATCGTCCACCCACTTTGACATGTTTCACAAAATTATATAAAAGTTGTGCACATGGAGGACCACACTTTGAGGGGAACTTGGAGGTGAGTACACAGTAACGTTGCGGACTGCTCACCCAGGCCACCTGTTGGGCTTCGAGGTTGAGGTGGGGGGCAAGGGCTGCCCTGCAGCTAAGGTGCATTGGGGGGTATGAGCAAAGGCCAGCCCTGTGGTTGAAGGTAGTGCACAAACACATGAAGGTGGGCGAGGGAAGCAGCCACACATTAGGGAAACCTTGTATAAAGTGAGCATTCCTCTGCAGCTGAGGCGCAGCCACATTGACATGGGTGGAGTCAGACCTCTAGCTCCTCTGCCCAGTTAAGCAACACAGGCACCAAAGTGCCACCAAGTGCTCCAGAGCTTTTCACCCCTGAACACAGGCTGCAAAGTAATGAGCATTTTAGTGGACTGTAGAAGAGTTGAGCAACTGCGCATGTTGTACAATCTCCTTGCTAAAGCTGGCCATGGAGCAGTCACTGGTGGAGGCATTCACAGCCCCTTGCAACCTCATCATCCTGGTTTGGACCAGTCTACCCTATGGTTCAAGCTAACAGTGCAGCCTTGCAGTGCGAGTTAGGAGAATGCCTGCGCCTGAGCTGAGAGCACAGTATGTAGTCCAGCAGGCAAAGCTGCTGCTAATTGGTCAGTTGGAGCAGGGTAGAGATGAATGGGGTTTTGGGCAGCCATGCAGTGCACTAAACTCTGGCCATCCAAGTGGTGGCCAGCACTCTCCGGGATGTGATAAGGGTCCTCCTTCAAGCTTAACCAAGAGAGGTTCTTAGTGCACTCATGCTAACCCAAACGTCTTCTCTTTCGCCCAGCAGGAGGAGTACATCAGGATCATGGTGCCTGGCGAACTAGCTGCATGCCTCATAGCATACAGGCAATGAAGACGGCTGAGAAAAGAGCGAATGAAGCACCTGGCTGCACAGAGGGAGGAGCAGCACCCTCTGGAAGATGGGGCAGCCAGGGCTTCTGCACACACCACTAAAGAGCCACAGCGAGCCGTCGCTGGTCGGTGCCTAGATGGACCCAGGGGATATAGATGCCGTCAGTCATTCCTGCAGAGGGCTGAGGACCAGTGTTGCTGAAGGCTGCATATGTCTAGGGAACTGGTTGGTCATATCTGTCAGCTACTGCAGGATTTGGTGCCACGAGGGCATCCACTGCCAGTGGCCATGAAAGTGACAGTGGTGCTCAATTTCTACGCCAGTGGCTCTTCTCAGGGCTCCACAGGTGACATCTCTGGGATATCTCAAGCCTCCACCCACAAATGCATCCATGAGGTCATGGATACCATGTTCGTGAGGGCACACAATTTTGTGCATTTTGCCCTGGATTAGAACAGCCAGGATGCAAAAGCAATTGGATATGCCCAGATCTCAGGGTTCCCACAGGTGCAGGGTGCCTTCAACTGCACTTACATGGCACTCAGATCTCCATCGCAACAAGCGGTCAACTATGTCAACTGCAAGGGTTTCAATTCGCTGAATGTGCAGCTGGTGTGCGACCACCACAAGTGCATCCTGCAGATCTACACATGGTTTCCAATGTGTGTCCAATACTCTTTCATTCTCAGTCAGTCACAGATCTCTGACATTTTCCCGGACCAAAGAGGCTGCAGGGTTGGCCCCTCAGGGAAAAGAGCTATCTGCAAAGGACGTGGCTGATGACACCCATGTGCCAGCCTCAGGCTGCAGCAAAGTGAGGGTATAATGATATTCATGTTGCAACTCGCGACTTGGTGGAACAAACTATCGGGATGCTGAAAATGAGGTTCCGGTGCCTGGACCGGTCGGGTGGAGCCTGGTGCAGCCCACAGAGGGTGCCATGCATTGTCGTCATTTGCTGCGCCTTCTAAAAGCTGGCACTGCAAAGGGGAGAGGAGCTGGCTGAGGAGGGATGAAGGAACAGGAGGCTTCTTCCCATGAGGAAGACGCTGATGGGAATCAGAATGAGGATGTCCTCGAAGGCAATGATGACGGTTTGAAGCCTTTGCACTGGCCGGACGAGGCAGGCGTGCTCAGGAGGTCCCGAGAGCTGCTAGATTTGTGAAGGATGATGGCGACATGCAGTGAGGAGGCACCATAGATCATTACATTGCATCTATGAAGGTTTGACTGCAGTCTGGCTCATGGCAATGTACATACCCTCTGTGATAATGCTCCTATCATGGCGACGCAGTGGTGGCCCTAATACATACGAACATATATAGGTGAACATACAAACATATGAATTAGGAGCAGGATTAGGCCACTTGGCCCCTTGAACCTTCTCCGCCATTCAATTTGATCATGGCTGATCTGAATGTAATCTCAAACCGACATTCCTGCCTACCCCCAATAACCTTTCACCCACTTGTTAATCATGAATCTATCCAGCTCTGCCTTAAAAATATTCAGAGAATATGCTTCTGCCGCCTTTTGAGTAAGAGAGTTCCAAAGACTCACAACCCTCAGAGAGAAAAAATTCCTCTCATCTCTGTCTTAAATGAGTGACCCTTTATTTTTAAACGGTGACACATAGTTTTAGATTCTCCCACAAGAAGAAACATCCTCTTCACATATACCCTGTCAATACCCCTCAGGATCTTAAAGGTTTCAATTAAGACGCCTCTTACTCTTCTAAATTCCGCTGGATACAAGCCTAGCCTGTAAGTCTTTCCTCATAAGACAACCCACCCATTCCTGTTACTGGTTTAGTAAACTTTCTCTGAACTGCTTCTAATGAATTTACATCATTCTTTAAATAAGGTGATCAGTACTGTACACAAAACTCCAGATGTGGTCTCACCAGTGCTCTGTATAACTGAAGCATAACCTCCCTACTTTTGTAATTAATCCCCCTCACAATAAGTGATAACATTCTATTAGCTTTCTTAATTACCTGCTGTACCTGCACACTAACCTTTTGTGATCCATGCACTAAGGCATCCAGATCCTTCTAAATCTCAGAGCTCCTCAATCTCTCACCATTTAGATAATAAGCTTCCTTTTTATTCTTCCTGCCAAAATCAATGATTTCAGATCTGCCCACATTATACTCCATTTGCCAGATCTTTGCCCACTCACTTAACCTATTTATGTCATTTTGTAGCCTCGTTACATCCTCTTCACAATTTACTTTCCTACCAATCTTTGAGTCATCAACAAATTTAGCCACCGTTCCTTTGGTCCCTTCATCCAAGTCATTTATATAAATTGTAAAAAGTTGAGGCCCCAGCACTGATCACTGTGGCACACCACTCATCACATCCTGTCATCCAGACATAGACCCATTTATGCCAACTCTCTACATCCTGTTAGCTAACCAATCTTCTATCCATGCCAATATGTTACCCCCTACACCATATGAGCTAGTATTTTCTGTGAACACCTTTGATGTGGCACTTTATCAAATGCCTTCTGGAAATCTAAGTACAGTAAATCCTCCAGTTCCTCTTTATCCACAGCACATGTAACTCCTTCAACTCCATTAGATTGTTTAAACATGATTTCCATTTTGCAAAACTTTGTTGACTCTACCTGACTACCTTGATTTTTTCTAAGTATCCTGCTAAAACATCATGAATAAAAGCTTCTAACATTTTTCTTATGACAGTTGTTAGGTTAGCTGGCCTGTAGTTTCATGATTTTGGTCTCCCTCACTTTTGGAACAAAGAAGTTATATTTGCTATTTTCCAATCTAATGAAAACTTCCCTGAATCCAGGGAATGTAGGGAAATTAAAACCAGTGCATCATCTATCTCACCAGCCACTTCTTTCATGGCCTTAGGGTGCAGTCCATCCAGACTTGGGGATTTTTCAGCCCACAGCCCCAACAATTTGCTCAATACCACTTCCCTAGTGGTTGTAATTTTCCTGAGTACCTCCCTCCCTTCCATTTCCTGATTTATAGCTATTTCTGGAGTGTTACTTGTGTCCTCTAAGGTAAAGACCGAAGCAAAGTACCTGGTTTATTCATCCGCCATCCCCCTACTTTCCATTATCAATTCTCTAGATGCACTGTCCATAGGACCGACGCTCATGTTGTGAACTCCTTTCTTATTTAAATATCAATAGAAACTCTTCCTTCTCTATGTTACCTGCTAGCTTTCTCTAATATTCAATTTTTTCCCTCCTTATTAATCTTTTTGTTATTCTTTGCTTTTCTTTATATTCTTTCCAATCTTCTGACCTGCCACCCGTCTTTGTGTACTTATATGCTTTTCCCTTAATTGCGATACTGTCTCGGCTCATCTTCAATTCCAGAAGGATGATGACGATATGCAGTGAGGACACTCCATAGGTCTTCACATAGACTCTGAGAATGTCGGACTCCTGCTTGGCCGAGGACGGCTCACTTGTGCACTGTGATCGGGGTCATAGAGACGCAGCCGTGAAACTTTAAAAGCACCTGATCCTTTGTCTTCCTTCAGCACCTGAGCCCTTCAGGAGCACAGCATCACTGGTCATAGATGCTGAAGAGATGGGGCCCAACCCCATCTTAAAGGTGCTGAGAGCACACAGAGAGAATGACATAACTCTATGATTCTTGACCACTACATTCTGGCAGCAATGACAAACACCTTTGAGGTGCAGGCATCAGTGATGTGTCCAGGGAGTGTGAGGCTGGACCATCACTTTGGTCTGAAGGCTGCACAGAGCACAGGGAAGAGGTCCTGGACTGAGACACCTGCCTTTACCTTGTGCAGAAAGATTTCACATCTGAGTGATGCGAACACTGCTCATCAGAACAAGGAGCCAGAGGCAGGGAGGCACTCTTGGGAGTTTATTGACAATAGTGAACAGTATGTACAAGTAACAACCGTGCCCTTGCTGTGCAACTACACCTTCTTAACTTTCCTAACCCTGCTATTACCGGGTGCTCCCCAGCCATCAACAGCGGAGGTGGGGGCAGCTACAGACTGCTACGCCCTCTCTGATATGATTTGCAGGTTGTCCTCTGGAGCGCCGAGACCTGCAGGGCCCCGTCTAGCTTTCAAGCTGCGGAGCTGGAGCTGCTGAGGTCACAGGAATTGGCGATTTAGATGGGTCATTCACTCCCAGAGTCACCTGGATGGCTGACCCCGGAGGTACACCAGCTGATCCTCTTTTCCATGGGTGCCCAAGGGCCCCTGGCTGACTCCTTGAGGAGGAGGGGTAGCTGGAGTGGGATTGAGCTGCCCCACACCCCTCTCGTGTACATACTGTTGGAGGCCAACTATGTCATCAGTGATGGAGTTGAACCCACACAGCAGTGCAGAAGCAACATCCTGGACCAAGGTCTCCATGGCAGCCACCATCCTACCAGTGTTGACCTCCGTGCGTTGGCATGTCGGCGCTATACCTCAGCCTGAAAGCAGATGGCCTCTTCCATCATGTCTTGAAATCTAAGGATTGCAGCAGAGATCCCTTCCTGTTGTTTCCGAGTTTGTCTTTGCAAATCCAGCAACTATGACATGACCGAGTCCAGAGACTCGTCATCTGACTCAGACTCAGCAAATATCTGGCCTCCAGCAGTCTGCCAAGTGCCAGAAACCTGGGGAGTCCCTGCTGCTGCTAACTGTGTATCAGACAGTGTGATGTGCTCACCAGATTGTGATCCTGAGACTACTATAAAGCTAAGTTCCATTGAGGTGTGTGTCTCCGCGCTGGTGGAGAGTGTGGGTGAACGCTGTGATGGAACTTCAAGGTGGGTGCCTTCAGGTTCCTCTATAGAGATTTCTTTGGGTCTTGATTGGAGGCCCTGGGTCATGGACTCTGACGGCTGTTTGGCAGACATGCCTGCGAAAGCAAGGGGAGATAATTAGTACATGGCAGTGCCCTGTGAATCAGGACACATCACTCACAGCATGGTTGTCTGATGGATGTTGCACTGCTGGATCCTCACTTGGTAGAGCACCGCTGACCTCACAGTCAACACGGGAATGGTCCAGATCCTCGCTGGCCAGCTGGATGGCTCTGTTTTCAAAGCCCATGATGATCTTAATTTCCACCAGTCTGTGATCTCTCCCTTGTGTCGTGTGTCAGCTGGCCCTGCATGAATAGAGATGGAGAGAGTGTAAGCAGGATACCTACCGGGCCAGATGATAAGTGTGTCTGGCATGTGTGGGTGACGAGTTGTCCCATGGATGGGATGAGGAAAATGAAGATGTGTATGAGAGAGTGAATGGTGATGTCCCTAGAACCAACAGTGAGTGAGGGCCCCGTGGACGTGTGATGGGTTTGTGAGCATGTGAGTTGCGAGTGATGAGAAGAGTGACTTACCCTGGCGGAACAGAAGAGATCATTCATCCTCTTGCAGCACTGGGTAGCTGTTCTCTTTTGAAAAGTGTTGGCACTGACCACGGCTGCCACCGCCTCCCAAGCTGGATTAGTGAGGCTGCTGCCCATCCTGCAGCCAGAGCAGGGGTAGAGGACATCATAGCGAGCCTTCACTACTTCCATAAGGCACTCGTTGAATATGTAATTGAAGCTGGGGGCAGCAGTCATTTTGTCTGTCAGGGCCATGTCTTCTTTGCAGCAGTCGTGGGCTGGAAGCACTGACATGTGTGTGCGCTGTTCTTCAAATATGGCACCTGGTGTGCTGAACTGGCGAGGTGATGTCGTGGTGGGTGATTGAGTGCCCGCCCATCAAAGAAACGGCATGTTTCCCTGGAATGCATAATCATTTCAGCAGATTTGGGACATTACAGCCTGAAAAGCCACCATTGTGGCCTTCGGGTAAAACAATGTTTTACCCGCCCCTCTACCACACTTAGTGCAAATCTGGGACGACTCTGCCCACCGAAAAAAATATTTTCTGTTACCAAAATCTCTAGATGTCCAGACCAGAATCCAGGCTGGAACACCATTGGACCCCACATGACTCCCACAGTGGTTGACAGACTTTTAAATTTACTTAGTTAGCTGGCCTACCCTGCACCCTTCAAACGGGGGATGAGGTATCTCTGAGGGTGAAAGTCCTGCCACTTATCATTTCCCCTTCCAACATGGTTGACCTCGTGCAGGGGTTTCCCAGAAGCTGAACCACAAACAATCTTCCACAGGGAAAGCTAGGGCCAAGCATATCTGACTTCCGGCTGCATTCTCAGCTTTTCTGCACACGCTGGACTTGCATGAGGAATGCACTGGAACAGTGTGGAGTTTTCACTCCATTCTCAACAAAGGAAGCGCGAGGATAAATCACACTGGGCCCTTCACAATCATCAATTCCAGAGTGTTCAATGTGCTTTCAACAAATTCAAACAACTTTATTTGAAATTTGATCAAGTTTCCTTTTCTTCTGATGTTACAAATTAAGGCAGCCAAGGTTAAGCAATGGGCTTCAATGATGTCGGAGGTAGTGCAGAGGATAACGTTGGTGAGAGGAACTTTAAGCCACTATATGGTGCACATGTACACATGATTGAAAGTCTCCCCTGGTATTGCACCTTTACAGATTGAACTGATTATTTATGAGCTGCTCTGCCCTTGTCTTCAATTGGTTTCCTCCTTCATTGCTTTACCATCAGCCCACTTTAGAAAAATTTTTTTTGTCATTTATATACTGATCATTGACTTGTGAAGCCATCCTGTTCATCTGACTTCTTTATATAACTCACTCACAGAGAATTGCCTTAAATTAAAGGAGTCGTGCCTATTGTGTAGGAAGCAGACATTCAACTGCATGTTCTGGTGTTGGTCACCGATCACCTGGGTGCTAAATAAATGAGATCCCTTGAAGATGCAGACTACTCCCAGCCCTACAAAAATCAAAGATAAAATGGCCGGAGTGGTTGTCACCCTTCAAATTCAGGATGGCTGGTTAGGCTGCTCAACACCTGGTACAACTGATTATTGTGTGCCTGATACACAATCTGACTATTTGTACTGAAAATTGCAATAGAGACCTGGATCCACATATTTAAGCAATCTTACATTGGATTCAAGCATATGGACTGCATACCTATTTCCAGGCCCAGTTGAACATATACATTATCTATCTTGGGTGTCGATAGGGCTGGCTGCCATTCAATGGCCCATTGGAAAGCTGCCCAGTTTCCAAGCAAGAATCGGGTTTATGACCATTGTAAGTCAGCTCCCACCATCTCTAGATTCCCTCTTTCATGCAGTATTGCATAAACCATGAGAAATGTGATTGAGCTGTTTTGAAAAGTACAAAGTGATAATCAGGCATTCTCACATCAAAGCAATAAAGGGGGAGGTGAAAGAATTAAAAACCAAATACAATGGACAAGGAGGTGGTTTTTGATAAACCACAAGTCGTAGCCTGGACCAGATAAGGGTCAAGGTTTGTGTGTATATATTGAATAGAGTGGATAATATAATCATGTACAAGTGTCTCAAAGATAATAAGATAGAACTAATGAACTAATTGCGTGTGTAAACGATTGGGTCCTGTAATGAGGTTAAAACATATAGACATTGATCATTGGTGCATGCAAACAGAGTAAGATAAGGGAAAAGTATAATTGCAAGGAAATGTAAACATTCGGGGAGCTTGTACCCATCTTGTATTGATACAGTCTCCCCTGCGTATTTGAATAAAACCGGTGAAAGAAGCATGAGTCTCGTGTATTCGCTGCGGGATCGGAGGGTGCTTCAACTCCCTTTCAGTGGCGTAGTCAGCAGGATTTCCCTGGATGTCTGTGAAGGTGGAACAATGATCTGGTGAGTATATTTCATTTGAAAATGCTCTCCAGTTGTTTGCATCAGACTAGAACGGAGGACTAATAGGGCGGATCCAAAATTTAGACCAGAGACTCAAGTGGATGGGGACGATTGAGTCCTGGGTGCATGAGTAAAGTGGGACAACTGAGTTCTGGGGACGATTGGATCCCTGTTAGGCACGAGTTTATGGCTGAGAAAACTGAACTCAAGTTTGTTGCGGAATGGGGAGGTGAGGGAACCATGCCCCTTCACCTTGCCTGAAAGCATAAAAAGCTGATCAATAAAATCAGAAAAAAACAGGGTTAGCAGCTGAGCAATTCACCATTACACTCTAAGGAGTGGTGGAAAGCTCAGACTAGTGAAAAATCCGACAAAGCTACAGTACTTATTCTGAGTCTGTATCTGCAACAAACTAAACTAATACAGAAACATCTTGATCAAGTTGCGCCAGTCTCAGCGGCAGATCAATTTCTCCCAGGTGCCAACAACAGAGAATGGGAATATGTGGAAGGATGATTGGAACCCAAAAGGTCCCCTACTGAATTTTCTGTAACTTAAAAAAAAATTGATCTAAATTACAAGAGCTGCTTGTGCTGAAGAGAGAGAGAGACAGAAAGGGGTTACCCCTAGAGGAGGTTAATGAGCAGCGACAGGCAGGGGCAGAGGAAATGTGAAGTCAGTTTTATTGTCCCTATAGGTGGAGCCTCCAAGATCCCTTTATTCCCCCCACTGTTATTTGAAGTTTTGTTTAGAGTATGAAAGTTTTAAGTCGTTAAGTTCAATGTTATAGGAATATAAATACATACCTTTATATATGTGTTTGTTTGTGTGCAAGGAAACATTTGTATATGAGCTTTAATGTGTTTTCTTCCATAAATTGTCATTTGTGTGTGTAGTTCATCACTTTAGAGTTGAAATGCCCATATTAGATTAAAGGAAAAGTATACTCAAACATTCCAAAGTTTTGACTATAAAGTTTGAGTTGAGATTTCTGGCAAAAATCGCAATTTGAAGGTATTGGAAAGATAAAACAGGCTTTTCCTCTGTTTGGGATGAACCAAACTTTGTACCACCCCCTTGTAGAATAGTAGAGGGTAACCCTTATCACCAGCTTCCAAGCTGATTGGGATTGATACATACAAGTTCCATTAGCACATACCAGTTGGTACTTTAAAATTCTGAGGAAAAAAAAAATTACCTGGAACTCAAAACAATTCTAGGAAAGCCAAAATGCATAAACACATAGTCTAGGTGATTCCAATGGATAAAAAGGGGTTTCTTTTGAAGAAATTAACTAAATATGAAAGGGAATCTGCATCCCAACAGCACTGTTACTTGAATTTGGGACAATCTTGAGATGTAAAGTGCAATGTAATTTAGAAGGTTACTTTTGAATAACTAGGATGCTATCCAAGATAAAGAATGTGTTGATAAACATAATGCACTTATAATCTGGATACCAATCAATTCACATGAGAAAGAGATAGTTTTAATTCTGATTGTGTAAATTACAATTCTCATAAAGATTTTTTTTAAATTGCAGTTTGGTTTCTGATAAGCTTCTCAAAAGGGAATTTTTATTTTAAAAGGTTTGACAACAATTGATACTAATTCAAATGCTGAAAGCTTTTGTATTTGTAAGTATGTTCCCAAAATATAAAGTTAAGCTCAAGATCTTGACAAAGTTTGGCAGAAATCCAATTTTTGGCCGAGTTAATGAATCTGGGATAATTCTAAAGAAAAGTCAGACAAAATTTAGTGGTTACTTTTGAGACAATAAAATGTTGTTTGAGAAGAAGATAAGGACACAAAACATGTCAACGCCTGATTTCTGTTTTAAAACTGTTATGAGGATACTTTATTGGGCTGTAAAGTCTTTCCAGCCAACCTGAACAAGATAAGATGGTAGCTATCGCATGTGTAAAATGGTATGAGGAAAGGATTAAGGGTAGGAAAAAGAGTTAGGGAAAGAGGAAACAATATACAAACTGTTTTAAGGGAACTGAATTTGATAACCTGGCCATCAACTGAGACACTGGAACTGCACAGCGCGAGGTAAGCAAATAGAGATCCTCGTTGACATGGAATAGTTAATATGGCTTAAAGAGTAAGGAAACATTTTAAACAATGAAGACAATAGAGAAACTGACCTCAAGAGAATCTTAGGATGATCATGGTCAGGGAAAAAAAGGTTAGAGGTAAAACTATGTGGAATCTGTAGTTGAGGCAATTGAAGGATAAGGAGAAATAATACTTAACAACAATTTACCACAAGATGGATACAGGCAAAGGGAGAGCTGTAAAAAGGCTAAATAGATGTATTAGTGATTATGTTAATGTGCCTGTGAGCTACAAAAAGACCACAGGATTAACACCATGATGACAGGCTCCCAGAGAGAACTGCCGCTAGAAGTGAAGACACTGAGCCATTGAAAGATAGGATAAGAAGGTGCATTGTAGAGTTGTGTAGACAGCTTAAGGAATTGAGGTCCGACATGGGGCAACAGCAGGAGATAGTGGACTAGATAGTGGAAGGGGGGTGCCTACCCAGATGGATTCGGATCAGGGAACACATTTCGCAGGAAGAGTCATTAAAGAAATGTGTAAACTTATGGTGGTTAAACATAAATTCCATATTCCCTGCCACCCACAGAGCTCGGGGATGGTGGAAAGGATGAACCAAACTTTAAAAACATCAATAGCAAAAGCAATTCAAGAGACAGGGAACAGCTGGGCAACAGTGCTGCCCAATATTCTGATGTGCCTTAGGGCTACCCCAAGCAGGACCACTGGGTTCACTCCATTTGAACTAATGACAAGGAGAACAATGCAGTTACCTGAAGGAATCATAGTAGTGGGGGGGGGGGGGGCGGGAAGATATATGACCACTAAAAGGCAGGGTGCGAGACTATGTGGGAAATGAGTAAGCAATTGGATGAGCTAAGGAAGGAAGTCAGAGGCCAACAAGTGATTAAGGATATGGAAACGGGCAAATCCAAAGAGCAACAATGGACCCCCCAAGGGGGAAATCAGGCGATGGTTAAGGTGAGCCCAAAGCAAACAGGGTTTGCCCCAAGTTAACATGGATCATACGAGATAATTATGACAGGTGATAAGTGCGCACTTGTAGATATGAAAATGGGAAGTAAATGGAGGCATTACACACAGTTAAAGATATATGACAAATCACCAAGCGGTAACCTGGACAGCGGGAGCTGATGTTAATGTCTCCACAGGTCTACGATCCTGGTGGTAGGCATGTCAGTACTGGCATGGGAGGCACCGACAGTTAACATCGACAATGACATCTGCCTCCACTCCGGACAGTACGTATATCTCCCCAGAGGAGGAATTGGGGAATGAATAAAGAGCCCCAACACCTGGGATTACTGATCAAGTCACTACACAAACACATCAAACGAACAATTGGAAACTGGATCTCACATGTGACAACACAAAAGGTTGTAAAAATAATTTATGTTTACTCGAATGTACCAAAGGGAACTTTAGGGGGTGGTGGTACCAACCCAAGGGCAAGGACAATGATAGAATGGCAAATGAGGATACACAGTGGGATGCACTTGCCCAGTTATATCTCTCTAAGCATAAGCACAGACACGAGCAGCAGAGTAACAATAACTGGGATTTGACTGAACTGGGTTAGAGGTATGGGGGATGTAGAATGCATGCATCCCCTACCAGTTTTTCGCCAATAAGCATGTGGGTGTATCAGGAGATTAATTTGATTGCTGGATGGACAGACCTACCTCCCTTAGTTTGGGAACCCGGTCCTGAGGGACAATTCTGTCAAGAAACATGTAAATATGTAATAGATAGGCATGAGGGTTATGAAACACAATGTTTTAAACTGAGTACTTATGGATATCAAAAACCAACCCACTGCCCTAAGATGACAAATCCCCCTCTAGACGGAATAGTTAGGATTGGGAAGGCCAAGCCCCTGTTGCATGATGTCACTATGGTATCCCTTGAGGTTATGTACAACCTCACAGGTTTAGTAACGGTCTTACAGGGACCATGTAGAAATCATCCAAACTCGATTAAGTAGGCTAAATATTGGTTAGTACAGATCATTGGAGATTGCAAGGCTCGAATTACCCCGGGGACAAGAAAGCGGGGAAGATGGATAAGGAGCCTCTTGTGGGATATAAGATGTCTCTTTGGAAGTGCAAATTCAGTGGTAAACTCTGCTCAGTTCTATGATCTAAATAATTATGCATCACAAATAGCTACCAAAGCAGCCAAAGGACTGTGGTGAAACGCACATGGAACAGAATATGCTTTAACAGCTACTAGTATACAAGGGCAGGGGCTGTTGGAAACCCTGGACGTCACCGCACAAGGGCTCATTGACGTTGCTGACTCACAAAGTCAGGGAAGTGAGTGCGATATGTTAGCCCGAGATTTAATTGAAGGGATAAAATCAGTTATAGAAGACATCAGGTTTGGGGTTGTCCCCAGACATGTGTTTGAGTTAAAATCCCAATTGAATCTAATAAATCTGCACCAGGAATGATGAGAGCTTGTAGTCACCCAACCCCAAAGTGGAGGAGAGGATGGGGTGATTAAATTACTAATGATGATACCCCGAGAGTGCTACCCAAAAACCTCCTTCCACGATAGTTATTGATTTGAATCCCTGGGGGTGGGGAGAGTTGGGCGGGTTTACCGAGCAGGATCTCATGGGTACCTCACCCACTTTAACTCCTCAATTTGGATGAGTAGCAAAGACTGTTGTATGGAATCACAAAGTTACGCTGTGTGTACTTGCCGTACCCTAGAGCCCCTGACTAACAACAGCAGGATTATCCTCGAGATGTCTCCCATCCAGGAAGTCTTCAAGGCAGTCCAAATGTCCCTGATACAGTGCTGTTTTATGACCAGTGAAGATGAGATGGTTTTGGGAGGACTAAGGTGTTCAGTGAACTCCAGTTTTTGTATACAAATCATTGACTCCCTAACATTAGGAGATTCCCACCTACCATGTCCCTGGTGGGATGATATAGAATTTACTGACGAGACCCCGGGCACAATAGCATAATTGGCCATGTTACAGGCCACAAAGTTAGCACATCAATACACACGCATATCAAAGAACCAAGTTAGGAGAGGACACATCCAGGTGGACCTGGTCATTAAATCCGCAACTAAGTTAGCTGGGTCTGCCTCAGCCCATGTTGCCTCAACACACTTGATCAATTGATCGGAGATCCTCCAATTGGCAATGATGATCTTCAGCCTAGCTGTATTGGTTTAGACCATTTGCCTGTGTTACTATCAGCAGAGAGTCTTAAAGGACTAACGCATAATATTCCAAAGACATGCTCCAGTGTCCACCGCGCACATGGGGAAAGGGGTTAAAGGGACTAGACGAAAGGTCAGTTTATATAGCTCGGCAGTTTAGGATTCCTCGAGAAGTCTGGACAATTGACCATCCGAAGGACAAAGAAGGAATTCTCAACGCCGGTAATTGGCCATCTTGGGCTTTTGCCAAGGGCCTAAACGGGGGACTGAGGGGGAGGTGAAAGAGTTAAAAACCAAATACAATGGACAAAGGTGGCTTTTGATAAACAACAAGTCATAGTCTGGACCAAATAAGAGTCAAGGTCTGTGTGTATACATTGAATAGGAACGGATATTATAATCATGTATGAGTGTCTCGAAGATAATATGATCAAACGAACAAACTAATTTTGTGTGTAAATGATTAGGTCCTGTAACAAGGCTAAAACGTGTAGATATTGATCATTGGTGCATGCAAATGGAGAAAGATAAAGGAAAAGTATAACTGCAAGGAAATGTAACCATTCGGTGAGCTTGTACCCATCTCGTATGGATACGGTCTCCCTTGCATGTTTGAATAAAACAGGTAAAAGGAGCTTGAGTCTCCTGTATTCGCTGCGGGATCGGAGGGTGCTTGAACTCCCTTTCAGCAACATTCACTATAGGCTGGATTTTATGGGATGCTGTGGGCCCCCACGCTTCCCGCCCCCTCCCCGGCTAAAAAATAAGGGTGTAGAGAGCCCACCCAAAATCCCGACAGCTGTCCTGCAGCAATTTAACGCTGGAGGCAGTGATAATTGCTTTCAGGCGAGACTTCCACCCTTATATGAGGAGGTGGTCCTGTGTTAGAGAGCTGCCAGCCAATTGGATGGCTGTAGCTCTATAATCCCTGCAACAGTGGACACTGCTGGGACTACAGGTCGTCCCAACATGTCTAAGAGCTCAGTTAAGTCCAGGGTCGGGGATCTCAGTGAGGGGTTGATGTAGGTGGGTTTGTGTTCAAGAGGCCATGCAAAGAGTCAAAGAGAGGCAAGCCCTTGGGGGGAGGGGTGCCTCCGATTGGCATGGGGATCCCCAAAGGAGGTTCCTCTGCTCGATACCAGCACGCGCAACTAATGCTGCCGGCTTCTGGCATGGCGTGGACCTCCCCCTCTACGGGTAAAATACCAACATGAGTGGGATGAGGCCCTTAAGTGGCCATTAATTGGCCACTTCAGGGCCTCAATAGGCCTGAGGGTGGGCAAGTTGCCCTACAGCTGCTGCACCTCTCTCCATAAAATTTCAGACAGGTCAGTGGTGGGTGAGTAGGCAGTGAGAACGCCATCAGCTGGGTCTCACATGCCTTGGCCTTCAAACCTGCTGGTGGGGGAGCATAAAATACAGCCCTATGGGTGTACCTGGGTGGTTTCACTCGGAAAGAGGAGCCTCTACTAGAACTACATCTGCTTAAGTGGGGCCAGGGAGATGGAGCACCTCCCGAACAGCCATGACACAGCTTGCATTCTGCTACAGACCATCTTCTTTCTGTTTGAACACATCAACTCGAAGGGTTCTCCTTGGCAAACCATTGGTGACAAGAAATGGAGCTTGGCAAGAAAATAATAGATAAAGAGAACTGGCATAAAGTCCAAATCACAGCCAGGAAAAAAACAGATCTGAAATAGCCTCAAGACATGTATCTATTAAGTTCATTTGTCTTTTTTAAATGACTGTCTGGCTGTAGCTCTGCCATCCTGGACGTCATGTTTCCCCAAGTGTGTCTAACAGATGCCTTCCAGGATGGCTGTCAGCCAGGAAATAAAGCAGACGCCTTTTTAATATTAAAATTAAGCTTCCGCATTGCATGGGAGATTCTGTCATCTATTCTAGATCTGACCACAACATTTAACAGGGCACAAAATAAAAGGGAATCACACAGATTTTACACCCGTTTACCGAAAATATTTTTATTTTGCTAGGGTTCTTGACCAGGCCCCCAAGCTGGTAATATCCGACTGGGGACAATAACACTTTGTTTAAAGTAGTCAAAGTTTGTGATTCAAGACATAAGTTAAGAGAATAAAGCCACCAGACTACATGGGTTTAGAACAAAAAGAAATAAACTTTACTATACAAGGTCAGAAAGGTAAAGCAATTTACAATACCCATTATCATGCCCAGAAGGGATGAAGGAAAAAAAAAATATATTTATATCATCCTGGCTACTTTATAAAATTACTATTATTTTTTAAATGGACACTGACTGAAGCCTGACGAGCTATGGCTCACACAGAAGGAATTTCTAGCCTTCAGAAAACAGCAAGGATCTCATTGGCCAGGATTTTACCGCCCCGCCGTGGAGTGTCTCCCCCCAGTGGATGTAGAGAGCCATTTAAATCTCCATTCAGTTCGGTGGGAATTTAATATCCTGCCTGGCTGGCCGTAAAATCCTGGCTATTGTCTCTAAAGAGGTGTTAATGCCCCCTATGGCTGGAGAGAGCAAATTCCAAGGAAATGCACAAAAATCCTTTACAGTTCTAAGGGAGAGCTCTGGCCAATGGAGATGATATGTCTACGAGGACAAAGGTGCCCTGAAACTACTGAAACTTATTAATGGATGCAACATCTCCAAAATCATGGCCAGGAGTATACATCCTTTGTCAAGCCAAGGGGAAGAAGGGATTATGTCACATGCACCCCACCCCCACCCCACCCCCCTCCCCACCTCCTCCCCCACCATGACAAACAGCTGGAGCCAGTCATATTGCATTATGGAGCTGAATCAGGCAGTCTGCCATCTTCCATCAACAAAGCGGCATTAGAAACAGAGCATGGTCCAGCTTTAAATTGTCTGGCCTTCATCTACACTGTTTTCTACTGGAATGTCTGAACTCCTGTACCAGTGCTTACTGCAAGACTGATTCATCTCTATGTGCTTCTCCCATCATGGAAGTCAGCACTACTGGAAAAGTGGATCACCCTGCGTCAGTTTCAGCTGGCTAACTTCTCTAAAGGAATACACCAATGGACATTTGGTTCCATACTCTAGACTCACATAAAGCAATAATTCTTATTTTGTCAGTGGTTTTTGCCCTGCACCTCTTTCTTTCCATTATCCCTCTTTTATTGTGCGAATCTACCGGGGGCTACATGCGAAATCCTTTCCTGCGTTTTTTTTTTGAGTGTGCAAAATAAAGTAACCCTCTGACTTTACCCTATCTCCAGTTTGCTGTGGGGTTATTAACAGAAAATTGGATCACTCCAAAAACTAAAGGGTTGGAGGAAATACGCCACCACTTCTAAAGCGGGAAATCAAAAACCAAAAACACCTTTCTGTTTATGGGTGAATAGTGAGAGGAGAAATCAGGGCTGTTTTAAATTATACCCCTTCCTGTTCATACCACTATGTTATACTCAGACATTCAGGTTAAGTATGAGGTACATGTGAATTTAGAAGTTAACTGTGGTCGAACACACCACACTACGCAATAAATGGGAGATGCAACCAAAATAGGGTCCATTGATTTCTCAACAACCAACCCAGATGTCAGTGACAGTGTGAGTCAACCAGTCCCACTGAAACTCTGTCTCTCTCACGAGGGGTTCCAGTCTTCGCCTTCGAAAATCTAACCTTGGAATTCTTTCAAATAGTCGCTCCAACTTAGATGGGATCCACAATGGCCCACCTCACAGGGTTTCAATCCCTTCTCCCGAGATTCCGTTCCCCTGGTTTGCCAGATATGCACCCAAGCACCAACTCATGGGCACTCAGCCCTTTTCCTATTTGGAGCCTTCTTTCTCTCTTCCTCCAGTCTTTTTAACTGATTTTTTCCTTTCCCTGCCCCCTCTCTGGGACTCTTCTTTTGGGTCCTCCCAATCCCCTCTCCCTGTCCCCTACCTGGGACTCTCCTTCTTGATGGCACCCTGTTCCCAGGCACCTGACCTGGGTTTTCATGCCGCTTCCTTTTGCACAAGTGTACTGGGCCTAAAAAAGAACATTAAAATGGTGATCTGCACATGTACAGCTCTCTCCTCATCCGAGGCCCATTGGGAGATAAAGTTCTTGACCTTCGTACTCTACAACAAAATAAGTTTGAGTTTCATAACAATTTACATGAAGCAAATTAAATAATTCACATATTTGTTAACAAACACACAGGAGTATAAGATTATGATGCCAAACAGGGCCTTCAGAGTTCAGTGGTCCTTAGTTTCAAATTATGATTCATAGTATCTCACATTTCACAAAATCAGCATCTTACAAATTGTTGCTACAATCCCAATGGAGCCTGACAACATTTAGAAGAAATTAATTTTCTAAATGACCCAATGGAAATAACAACAAGGACAATAGTTCACAACAAACAAACTAAAATCAACGTACTTCAAATGCTAACTAACAGGAAAATGGTACATGAATTAAAATAAAGAGGTAAATTTCATTAACCTTACGCCACACTTCGGGCACAGGAATTGTATTAAAGGGGAGTCCAGAAGTTTCTCCCAGCTCTCCAACCAAGCTCAGTCACTCCTCGCCAAGCTGAGTCAAATCATCCAGTGCCAATTGCCAACCAGTCCACTCCCGCTGAATTTTCTGGGTACCATTATCACCAGCAAGATGTTGCTCAAAGCATCTCCCTCTCCCTCAGGTCATGGCAGTCCTGATAACTCAGGCTGTCAGGCATTGCAGTATCCGGCCCCTTTAAACAGTTTAATCAGCTCTGATTAACTCTCACAGAAAGTTTCACTTCTGCTCCCCATCATTTCCTACTAAACAGAGATGACCTATTCCTAGAAATGTTTCTATTCTCTCCTCCCTGCTTCTCAGCTCCTATGAGCTTCTTTGAGTGGTGCTATAAACTCACACTTTGACATCTCAATGGCTTTTGTTATAATCGCCGGCTGATTTTACAACTGGACAAGCCAGATCTCAGGGTGGAACCTGGCTTGATAGATCCTAACTTTTACTTTTTGTTTAGAAACTTAGAGGGCAGATACTGAACAGAGTCACAGGAGGCAGCCGATGAGCTTCTAGTAAAAGAATAAAACATTTATTAGGCAAGAAAAGGTGACCTATATTACAATACTACTTCACTCACAACTACACCTTTACAGATATATACAGAATTTTAAGGATAACACAAGTTACAAAAGCTATCTTATACTCTAATGTTCACAATAAGTACACAGTCCATGTAAACCAATAGGCACACAGACTCTGAATCCAAGGGTGGAATTTTCCGTGTCCACTGGCAGTGGATGTGGTAGGTGGTGTGCGCGGACTATATGGCGCAATCGGTTTCACAACGGCGGGAAGGCAGGTCACGATGGTCCACTCAGCCTGCCTCATTTCCCGCCAAAGGTCGGCGGGGAGCTCATTGTAATACATCAGCATATCATTAAAAGGCTATCCTGCCAGGCTCTTACGCCCCCGCTGATCGTCCATCCACGTTGGCGGTAAAACACATTGATGTGTTTGACAACAGCACATGGGTGAAGTGCATTTGGTGGCCTTCACTTTGGGTGAACTGGAGGTGAGTAAACAGCAATGTTCTGCAGAACTCGCCAGGGTTGCCTGCTGCTTTGCAGGCTTCAGGGGCGCCGGGGTGAAGTGCCGCTTTGTCACGGAAGTGACTGTTGTCGGAGATGGAGGGGGGAGTCCAAGGGCAACGGTTGCCCAGCCTCGGAGGCAACTGTTGTCGGAGAGGTTTTTTGGGGGGAGCTGCTGCCCTGCCACAGAGGTGACTGTTGTCGGGTGGGGGGCAACTGCTGCCCTGGCATTGGATCCCACCCACAAGAAATAGACATGGGGGCAGGGTAGGCGAGGGAAGCAGCCATGCAGTAGGGACTGACTATTCCTCTGCAACTGAGGCAGTTCAGGCTCAGCCACAGTGATATGATTGGGGTCGGGTTCCTAATCTGCCCAACCACGCAAACAACGCAGAGGCGCCGAAATGCCATGAAGCACTCCAGAGCTTACCACCGTCCCCCAATGACTCTGCCCCCACCCCACCCCCGGCACAGACTATGAGTCCACTACCACTTTATTGGACTGCGGAGCAGTTGGAATGTACAATCTCCTCGTCAACGATGGCCATGTGGCAGTCGCTGCTCGAGATACTCACAGCCCCTTGTAATCTCAGTACCCCAGTTAGGAGCTGTCTTCCACATGTCACAGGTTGATAGGATAGCCATGCAGCGCACTCATCTCTGGCCATCTGAGGGGTGACCAGCACTCCCCTGGAAGCATTAAGGGGCATTCACACAGGGCCAGGAAAGGTGCTAAGTACAGTCAATGATAACCACGCCTCTTTCTCTCTTTCATGCCACAGGAGGACCACGTCAGGATCATGGATCCTGGTGACCGAGCTGTATGCCTGATGGCCTACAGAGACCGAAGAATACGGAGGAGAGAGTGACTGAGGCTCCTGGTCACACAAAGACAGGAGCAGCAAACTCAGGATGAAGGGGTTGCTGGGGGCTTCTGCACATGCTGCCCAGGACCGCCAGTGAGCTGTGGCTAGTCGGCGGCTCGAGACACCCAGGCTCTATAGACGCCGCCTGCCATCCCTGCAGATGACTGAGAACCAGTGTCACTGATCACTGCGCATGTCTAGGGACCTGGTCGCTCACATCTGCCACTAACTGCAGGGCTTGGCATCAAGGGAACCTGAAGGGTATCCACTGCCTGTGGCTGTGAAAGTGACCATGGTGCCCAATTTCTATGCCAGTGGCTCCTTTCAGGGCTCCACAGGTAACCTCTGTGGGATATCATAAGCCGCCACCCACAAATGAATCCACGAGGTTACAGATGCCATCTTCTCCATGGCGCACAACTTTGTTGCATTTTGCCTGGGACCAGGACAGCCAGGATACAAGGGCTGTTGGATTCACCTGGATCTTTGGATTCCCACAGGTGCAGGCTGCGATTGACTGCACTCATGTGGTGCTCAGATCTCCGGCGCTACACACGGTGGACTACATCAACCACAAGGGATTCCACTCACCGAAATGTGCTGCTGGTGTGCGACACATTCTGCTGCGCCCTTTACAACCTGGTGCCGCAACAGGGGTTGAGCTGGCTGTGGGGGAGATGGAGGAGCTGCATATCCTCTGAAGAGGAGGATGCCAACGGGGATGAGGCTGAGTAAGTCCTCAGCGGCGACTATGATGGGGATGAGGCAGGCGCGCTCAGAAGGCCTCATAGCTGCCAGATTTGTGGAGGATGATGACAACATGCAGTGAGGTGACTCCATAGATCCCCACATCGCATTTGTGAACGTTTGACTTCAGTCTGTCCTATGGCAGCATGAATACCCTTTGTCAGAATGCTCCTGTCATGGAAATGCATTGGAGGGCCTAGTTGTGGCTCGATTGCAGGAGGATGATGACAACATACAGTGCGGACATAAATCTTCACTTAGCCTCAGAGAATGACTCCTCCCTGGCCGAGGGCAACTCACTTGCGCTCCATGATCAGAGTCATAAGAAGCACTTAAGAAGTATCTGATGCTTTGTCCGTCTTCAGCACCTCAGCCCTTCAGGAGCTGGAGCACAGCATCACTGGTCACAGATGCTGAAGAGATGAGGGCCAGCCCCTCCTTAAAGGTGCTGTGAGCACATCAAGAGAATGAGAGAACTTTGTGATGCCTGACCACGACATTCTGGCAGCAATGACCAGCACCGCCCAGGTGCAGGCATCGGTAATGTACCCAGGGAGTGAGAGAGGCTGGGCCATCACTGTGGTCTGAAGGCCACACAGAGCAAAGGGAAGAGGTCCTGGACTGAGACACCTGCCTTTACCTTATGCAGAAAGATTTCACATCTGAGTGGCAAGAACACTGCTCATCAGAGCAAGGAGCCACAGGCAGGGAGACATTCTTGGGAGTTTATTGACAATAGTGAACAGTATGTGCAAGTGCTTAACACCTATGCCCATGCTACGCAACTAATTCTCCTTAACTTTCCTAACCCAGCTGCTATGTCTTGTTGCTCCCCGGACATCCACAGCGGAGGTGGAGGCAGCCTGCTGACCGCAATGCCCTGTCTGTAATGACTTTGGCGGGCATCCTCTGGAGGGCCGAGGCTTGGAGGGCCCCGGCCTGCTTTCGGGGTCCTGCCATGTGGCAGTGGCACCCTCCTCAGCCTGTGGATCTGGCGCTGCTGAGGTCATAGGAAGATGGGAATCGGATTGGCCGGACACTCTCAGAGTCACCTGGATGGATGGGCCCAGAATGTGTACCTGCTGATCCTCCTCCCTATGGGTGTCCAGGGGCCAAAGCTGACTCCTTGAGGAGCAGGTGTAGCTGGATAGCACTTCCTGGCACTCCTCTCGCGTTCACATTGTTGGAGGCCAGCTATAGCATCAGCAATGGAGTTGAGCCCGCGCAGCAGTGCAGGAGTGAAGTCCTGGTCCAAAGTCTCCATGGTGGCCGTCACCCTACCTACTCTAAAGCTAAGTGATTAGAACATCATCTTGGCATACTACCACTCGGGGAAGTCCTTGCAAAAATCTTTCCAATTTCCTTTGGATGATTGCACATGCAGACGACACTCCAAATTGTAGCAAAGTATATTGGTACAACCCTTTTGCATGTTGATGGTTATGTATCCTCCAGACATGCTACTCAGCTCTAACTGTTGGTAAGCATGTATTGGATTGCCTCTAGCTGGCTTTGCATGCGAGTTGTCTATCTTCGGGATAGGATATTTATCTTATTTGGCTGCCTTGTTCACAGTCAATTTATAGTCCCCACAAGTGCGCATAGTTTCATCAGGTTTCACCATTGAGACTATGGGTGCTGCCCATTGCAAAATTGGACTGGTTGGATGATGCCTAGCTTCTCTAACTGGCACAATTCTGCATCCACTTTTTTCTTTGAGGCATAAGGCACAGGCCTGGCCTTAAAGAAACAGGTGTCGCCTGAGAATCTACATTTATTTTTGCTTGCAAGTCTTTTAACTTCCCTAATTTGTCACAAAATATACTGTTGTTTCTCCTTAACAGCTCAGGAACTCCTCCTGTTTTCAAGTGAAATATTTCAGACCAGTTGAGCTTAATTTTTTGTAACCTGTCTTGACTCAGAAGACTAGTCCTTCACCTGTCACTATGATCGCTGGAAGCTGGGCTGTCTGTTGCCTATGGAACACCAGTATTGTGGTGCTGCCCTTTACCTGCATGGATTCTCCAGTGTATGTCTTCAATAAGCCATTGTTCATTCCAGATTCAGTGCCTTGGTACCTCCATTTAGGTATTTAAATGTGTGCTCTCCCACCACTGTGGCTGAGGCTCCCGTATCTACCTCCACTATTAGTGGCTTCCCATTCACTTGGATTGTGATGGTAATAGATTCAGTTTTTACTGCTGTGACATAGTACAGGGAATAGATGTCAGTATCAGTAGCTTCAGGTTCTGTTGTATTATTCGATTTAGTCATGTTGGTTTGCAGCCCTATGGGCTGTTTCGCTTTTACCCTGCACTGCTTTATTATGTGACCTTTTTCAAGGCAGAAATGGCATTCTGCCTCCTTGAATCTGCAGGTGTCTAGTACTTGGTTACCCCCACATCTATAACAGATTAACATTGGAGTCACTGCTGAAATGTTTCCAATAGGCCTTTTTGCTTTTCTAGCAGCAGAGATTGCTTCTCACTTCGCTGCTGTGTCTTTGGTTTTTGCGTCAGGCCCAGCAGTAGGTTCCCACCCCAAATGAAGAACAGCTCCATGTTGTACATGTTGTAAAGCCTGCGAGTCTCTCACAGCACTTTCCATGGCTAGTGCTATTTCCATGGCACGCTTCAAATCAATATTGACTTCAGTGAGTGAAGACCGCTGAATGACAGTCGTAAACTCCACAAACTAATCGATCCCGCAACATATCGTTGAGTGTGTCTCCGAAGTCGCAGTGCTGAGTCAACTGCTTCAACTTCGCTATTTAGGTTGTGATGGACTCTTCTGGGGCCCTAACTCTAGAGATAAACTTAAACCTCTGCATAATTATGGATAGCTTCAGCTAAAAATGCATTTTCACGAGGTCTACTAATTAGTTAAAGGACTTAAAATTGGGCGCATTTGGGGCTGTCAGACTGCGGAAAGATTGTATTTCTTGCTACCACATATACTCAAAAGGATTGCTTTCTGCTTCTCCTCCGTGGTAATTTCATTTGCTACGAAATAAAAACCAAGGTGCCCTACATATTGGCTCCAGTGTTCCATAGTCATGCTGTAAGGCTTGATTCTGCCACAGAGTGGCATGACTGGTGAGTATACTTTTCTTTTTTGCTTAAGATCTGATGTGCTCACATTCACAGGGCAAAGTGCACTGTTGGAGCTATTTTACCCTCGTCGCCAAATGTAATGACTTGACGTACTGGACAGGTTGAATAATTTTATTGCTGAGATCTCTTCAGAAGCTACATGCTTGAACCAGGTCCTCGACTAGCAAGCCACGCCCCCACAGATTAACCGCGCTTACTGCTCTTTGGTCGGAGTCTGCAAGGACAATCGCGTGAGCCCTGATGGGCAGTAGGAAAAGCTATACATTCAATTACTACACTGCCTCCTCCTGCTGCGACATGTGCCTGTGCAGTGGCCACCATATTGTGAATCCAAGCCTGCTCTAAATTTAGATCCCACCGAGGTGTGTGTCACTCTGCTGGTGGAGGGTGTGGGTAAGCCCTGTGAGGGGTCTTCCAGGCGGCTGATTTCCAGCACTTCAATGGAGATAGAGTTTGGGGGGTCTTGCAGGAAGATAGACAAATGGAGAGATAGGAGGCTTCAAAGGGAGAATCCCGACCTCAAGGTTGGGACAGCTGAAGGCACAACCACCACTGATCACAGTCAATGAAGAAGATACAAGAGGCCAGAATTGGAGGAACAGTTTGTTCATAGAGTTGTAGGGCCAGGTGAGCTTACATAAGTGTGCGGCAGTTAATTAAGTGATTGAAATATATCAGGCAGGATATCCTGTTTAGCATGCGGCGGCAGGCCCCACTCATCGACACGTAAAATGACACGTGGTGACTTTGTGCGTGCATCCCGACGTCTTCGCGTGTCATTCCGACCTTTTTAGTTCAGTGGGCGTGCACCGAAGTCAGCTGCACGCCCGCCGCACTGTCAAAGGCCTGTTAAGGGCATTAATAAACTAACTGAAGTAATTGTCAGGGCTGCCTGACCAACCTTGAGGTAGCCCAGGCGGCCTTCGCATTTTTCCTGAAACCTCATCCATGGGCGGGATGAGGTTTCATGAAGGATTTATGAAATAATGAAATAAAAATTTTCATC
The DNA here is from genome assembly GCF_017639515.1 of Carcharodon carcharias. Classification (NCBI taxonomy): domain Eukaryota; kingdom Metazoa; phylum Chordata; class Chondrichthyes; order Lamniformes; family Lamnidae; genus Carcharodon; species Carcharodon carcharias. The sequence continues at coordinate 142,577,162 of NC_054477.1, forward strand.
AAAATTCATAAACATGTCCCAGCTCATATGACACTGTCACATGAGGGGGAATGTCTGAATAATTTTATTTTTCCTTTTTTCAATGTTCCATAATGAAATTAAACTCTCTGAGGCAGTTCCGTACCTCAGAGAGATTTCTGTGCTCTTTCACTCGCATGCACGGAAGAGCGCAGGCCCCGACTCTCCCTCCTCCCTCCCCCCACCCCCCGCATAAGTAGCGCTGGGAGCACAACCGCTCATGTATTACGCTGAGTGGGCCTTAATTGGCCGGCCCACATAAAATGGGGTACGCAGCCAATCGCGGGTGATCAGCTCTGCGCCCGCCCCGCGCCCAACTGGCTCACCCAATGGGGAGAAAATTCTCCCCATAAAGCTGATCATTTTAAATCGGAGGTGATGGTGAACCAGCAACCAAGGTGAGCAGGACTTGGTGCATGTGAGGATACAGGGGATGGTGTTTTGGTTGAGCTGAATTATATGGAAGAGGGGGAGGTTGGGAGGCCAGGCAGGAAAGCATTAGATTGGAGCCTGCACGTAACAAAAGCATGCATGATGATTTTGGCAGAAGGTGGGCTGAGGCAAAGATGCGTGGCAGATAATGTTACAGACTTTGTAGTATGTTGTCTTTGTGATGGAGGGGGTTTGAGGTCAGAAACTCATTTCAGGTCAAACTCAACATCAAGGTTAGGGATAGCTGGGAACATGACGATAACTTTTTAACTAGAGAAAATTGCTTGACTAGATGTCGGATATACAGATTAACAGCAGACACAGTGGAGACAGATAGTGGAAGGGCTAAGCTGGGTTTTTTCAAGGCGGAGGTTGGCATCAAATCTTAGTCTAATGTCACCCTAGGCAAAATCTACACGAGGAATAGGAGGGTGTTCAGAATAGGTCCTATCACTTCTGAATCAAAATCTCAATGTGACCAGTTATATTCTAAAAAGCTTACATTCTGCAATGCCAAATGGAGTGCATCACTTAGGTATTACAATATAAAGTATTCTGTCTCTGTGAAAAATGACAGCAATCATATGTTTCTACATTACCAAAAGATTCAGTTTTATACCTGAATAGGTAAAATATGTAGTTTCATGTAAATCAGAACCTAAGGATGTGGTATTTTAGGAGATAAAGCACAAATGATGCAGAGAATTGAATTAAATGTACCTCCGGCAATATTAGCAATTTGGAATAGAACTACTTGGTGATTTATTTATCATTAACCATCATATCTTTATGTGCAACTTTCCATCTAGAAGAGCAATGAGATAGCTTACAGAATAGGCATAATGGACAGTGCATAGTTCAACTTTAGTTCAACAGTGATGTCAGGTGGCATCTTGCCTTTTTTACTTATGGATAAAGACACAAAAGAATTCATCAAATATTCATTTGAGGACATTTAGATGCCATAAACCATTTTCTAGTGGCAGGAGAATTAGGAATATTATGATTTGATAGAATGAGGCCCCAGCCAGATGTGGTAGTTATAACTAATAGAGATTAAATTGATACAATTTTGATATCCAAAGAACATGTAACAAGACATATTATCGTAAAAATATTCTCATCTGGCCCTCTCAAATAAAAAAATGATTACAGCTTCCTGAATCAAGCACATTGGTTTAAATAGGTGTTATATCTCCCTTGGAGCAAGAATCACAAACATAATTAGACATAATTAGATCACACAACAACAATCTGAATATTTCATATATATATATATATATATAATCTTTCCAAGTAACTGGATGGAATTGGTACTTTAGCAAGTACAGGAAGTATTTATAGGGGCTCTTTAATGGAAGGGATTAAGGCAGAAGTAGAGAATGTGTATTACTTCCTGTGGAGTGAGGAGCTGCAGATGAACATGACTGGGAAAAAAACACTTGTGGGGTTATCTTTTATGATGACAAGCAAGATGGAATAGTAACAAAAAGAAAGCAAGGAATTTTAACGGAAACTTAGGCATTGAGAAACTATAACACCTGAAATGCATATGATAAAATCAAAAACATATGGAAACAAATATTAATATAAAAGTGTAACAAAAAATGGAACACAAGCTTCAAAGTGTAAATTTAGTGAAGAATAAGGCCACGTGTTCCAGATCTAACTGGTTAAATCCAAACTTTGTACATGAGCAAATTTAAATTAGCAAATAAAAACAGAAAATGTAGGTACAGCAAATCATAAAGGAAAATGGTTAGCCTTTATTGCAAGGGCATTGGAGTGCAAGAGTAAAAAGGGTTTGCTGCAATTATATAGGGCATTGGTGAAACCACGCCTGAAGTATATGTGCAGTGTTGGTCTCCATACCTAAAGAATGATATTTTTGACTTAGAGGGCACAATGAGAGGTTCACTCCAGTGAGGAGAGATTGAGTATAATGGGCTTATATTCTCTGAAGTTTAGAGGGATGAGAGAATATCAATGAAAAATATAAAATTCTTAGGGGGTTTGACAGGAGCAATGCTGAGAGGCTGTTTCCCCTGGCTGTGGAAGCTAGAATGAGAGGTCCTGTAACCTCAGGATAATGGATTGACCATTTAGGGCTGAAAGGAGGAGAAATTCCTTCGCTCAGAGAGTTGTGGAAATTTGGAATCCTCTGTCCAACAGGGCTGTGGATGCTCAGCCGTTGAGTATATTCTAGACTGAGTTCAATATTTGATGGAAACAAAGGAAATCAAAAAATACTGGGTGTCATGATAATAGTTGATTATGTAGTGGACTACAGTATTAGATACTATATGGTACTCTGTACTAGATATGGGGTCGTCTGACCTGGGGGTTGAAGGTCAGGTAGAGCATGTTAGAGCCTGTCTTGATAGAATTCAGTTACTGTTGATATGTGTTTATGTTAGGAAAACGTGTTATCAAAAGTTAGCTCAGCTACAATGTCGACAGCCTGTGTGTATCATTGAAACAAAAAACAAAACGTGGAGAGAGGGCAGGAAAGTGGAATTGAGGTAGGAGATCAGTGGTGCTCTTATTAAATGACAGAGCAGGGATGAGGAGCTGTATTGCCTAATCTGGCTTTTATCTCTGATGTTCTAATAAAATGCTGGAAATACGTAATAGCATCTGTGGAGAGAGAAGTAGGATTAATGTTTCAGGTTGATTACCTTTCCTCCAGAACACAATTCTTGTTTTAAGTTTAAAATAGCGCTGGTTTGATCTTAAACTGAAAACTTGCACAGTATCACACTACATAGCATTGAAAATCCAACAAACTTGTTCCAAGTTCTGAAAGGCTTTTGCATCGAAACGTGAAACTCTGGTATTGTTTATTGTAATCGCAGCACAACATGGGCTCTCTTTTCCTTATGTTCTGTAGTCCTATTTCTTGTGTTCTTGTACTCTTGGTTTTGCTGTCTCTGAAGCAATGCAGTCATTCACATATTCAGTTAATTATTCATTTCACTCTTGCTGAGAGTTGATGTAGTGACACAGACGAAAGGCAATGTGTCTTTTATGTCTGTTTGTTATCCTGGTTCACAGTCAGGATCAGGTTTAAGCAGATTCTCCTCAGTGGGAGCCTGCCTTAGTGTATAGATTAATAAAAATCAGAGAACTTATAATGACAGTGATAATGAAGCGTGGACTTAGATTATCAAATATGTTCCAGTACTACTTTTTTAATAATTATTGGTCCTGTGACTGTTTATGTGGACTACAAAGATTTTTATACATTTCATGTTACCTTTTTTAAGAAAAAATGTGCAATTCAGGAACATCTTATTAGAAATATTTTAATTGAGTAACTTACATTTTTTATGGAAGTTTATTTGATGTTCTAGTGAAAACCTCGGTCAGCCATAAACTAGAAAAGAAAATGGTCATGCTGTGGTATTTTACATTGCATTATCTCAAATAGAGTTCCATCCCCCACAGCTCCTACTGCATTCAGTCTGAGGTTTCTACCACTACTGCTGCTAATCCATAGTTTCTTTCATTCTCACTGCCATCACATATCAATATCAAATCTAAAAATCACTAGTGATTGATTTTTGATTTGTTGTTGATTTTTAAGGTACCAAAACACCCAAGCCATATTTTTTAATACAAAATCATATAATTTGTACTGCATACATGATTACACGTGTGTCTTGTGAACCATCACCTAAGCCACCACATATGTAACCTGGTTGAGTGCCGTCCATACTCTGCTAATTATGAAAAACTAAAGGAGCATATTGTTTGATTCAATCAGCCAATTGTTGGGATGTATGTCCTACATACCTAGCATGGCACCGACCCTGAAATTCACACATGACGTTACTCAATTGTGTGGTAGGAATCAACCAGCCTACATTTGCAATGCCAAAACTAAACATCTACTGTTAGATCATATTGGGCAGCTCCTATTGAACAATCCTGAGTGTGCTAATAGCTACACTAACAACCAATTTAAGATAATCAGTTGAGCTTGTAATGTGGCCCATTTACGTTTGCTAGAAACAAGATACATTCATATGCAGGGACCTGTCCTCTGTAAACAAAAGGAATATGTTCAAGCCTTGTCCCTTTTGGAATCACCAGGCAGTTTGGGGAGCCTATACTCTCCCATTACTTTTTCAATGACAACACCGCGTCCAGACAGAGTCAACTTGCAACACCCTTTTCTTCTGCAGCATAAATTGTTGTGATCGTTTGAAATTTGGCTTCCTTGCATTCGTCCTGATGCGTGTAAGATGAAATGGCAACATGTCTCTCTTTTTAGCAATATTCAAGTTACTGACTTTTTGATTTCTGTCATCTCAATTTCTATCTCCTACAACCTCGACTGTGCCCTGCCCTGAGGGGTTTTTCCCTTGATTTACGTGTCTCAATTATAAAATTACTTATCTTCCCCATCCCCTCAGCCACACAGGGCTACATAGGAAACTTATATTTTACTTGCAGTGTGAATTCCTCTTAAATCTGACATACTTGCCAATGGAAGGGATACTAGGGCCTAAGTGAGAAGGAAACAGTCCTTACAGTCCTTGTGAATACAAAGTCTCACCTTCACATTGAAGGTACCTTCCAATATATTGTGTCGCACTACCATCAAGCTAGATGCGATAGATTTCGAACAGATCTAGCAATTCAAAACTGGGCATCCATGAAGCACTGTAGGCCATCAGCAGCAGCAGAATTGTACTTAACCCACAATCTGTAAATTCATGGCCTGGCATATCCCCCACTCTACCATTACAGTCAAACCAGGAGGTCAACCCAGGTTCAATGAAGAGTGCAGGAGGGCATGCCTGGAGTAGCACCAGGCATGCCTGGAGTAGCACCAGGCATACCTAAAAATGAGGTGTCAAATTGGTGAAGCTACCACACAGGATTATTTGCATGCCAAACAGCAGAAACAGCATGCGACAGGCAGAGTTAATCAATCCCACAACCAATGGATCAGATCTAAGCTCTGTTGTCCTGCGACATTCTGTCGTGAATGGTGGTAAACAATTAAACAACTCACTGGCGATGGGGGCTCCACAAATAACCCCTTCTTTAATGATGAGGGAACCCAGCACATCAGTGCAAAAGATAAGGCTGAAGCATTAGCAACCATCTGCAGGCAGAAGTGCCAGGTGAATGCTCCAACTTGGCCTCCTCCTGAGGTCCCCAGCATCACAGATGCCAGTCTTCAGCTAATTTGATTCACTCCTCATGATATCAAGAAACAGTTGAAGGCACTGAATATAGCAAAGGCTATGGGTCTTACAAAATTCCAGCAATAGTACTGAAGGCATGCCACAAAACTAGCCATTCCCCTAGCCGAGCTGTTCCAGTATAGCTACAACATTGGCATCTAGCTGGCAATGTGAAAAATTGTCCAGTTATGTCCTATCCACAAAAAGCAGAAGAAATTTAACCTGGCCAATAACCAGCCCATCAGTCTACTCTCGATCATCAGCAAAGCGATGGAAGTTGCTGGCAACAGTGATATCAAGCAGCACTTACTCAGTGATAACTTTCTCATTGATGGTCAGTTTGGGTTCCGCCAGGGCCACTCAGCTCCTAAGCTCAGTACAACGTTGGTCCAAACATGGACAAAAGAGCTGAACTCAAGAGGTGAGGTGACAGTGACTACCCTTAACATCAAGGCAGTATTTGACCGAGTGTGGCATCAAGGAGCCCTAACAAAACTGAAGTCAATGGGAATTAGGGGAGAAACTCTCCTCTGGTAGGAGTCAGACCTAGCACCAAGAAAGATGGTTTTGGTTGTTGGAGGTCAATCGTCTCAGTTCCGGGACATCAGTGCAAGAGTTCCTCAGGGTAGTGTCCTAGGTACAACCATCTTCAGCTGCTTCATCGATAACCTTCCTTCCATCATAAGGTCAGAACTGGGGATGTTTGCTGATGATTGCACAATGTTCAGCACCATTTGTGACTCCTCAGATACTGACGCAGTCTGTTCCATGTACAGCAAAACCTTACAACACGCAGGCTTGGGCTGATAAGTGGAAGAAACATTTACGCCACACAAGTGCCAGACAATGACCATCTCCAACATGAGAGAATCTAACCATCTCCCCTTAGCATTCAGTGGCATTATCGTCACTGAATTTCCCACTATCAACATCCTGGGGATTACTGTTAACCAGAAGCTGAACTGGACCAGCGTTATAAATACTGTGGCTACAAGAGCAGCCCAGAGGCTGGGAATTCTGTGGAGAGTAACTCACCTTCTGAATCCCCAAAGCTTGCCCAGCATCTACAAGGCACAAGTAAGGAGAGTGATAGAATACTTGCCACTTGCCTAGATGAGTGCGTCTCCAACAACACTCAAGAGACTCAAGACAATCCAGGACAAAGCAGCCTGCTTAATTAGCACATGTATTCACTATTTTAAACAACCACTCCCTCCACCACTGACACACAGGGCAGCAGTGTGTACTACCTACAAGATGCACTCCAGCAACTCATCAAAGCTCCTTTGACATCACCTTCTAAACCCACCATCTCTACAAGGACAGCAGATACCGTCTGGGAACACCACCCTCTGCAAGCTCCCCTCGAAGTCACTCACCAACCTGACTTAGAACTATATCACTTTTCCTTCACTGTCGCTGGATCAAAAACCTGGAACTATTTTCTGAACAGCATTGTAGGTTCACCTACACCATATGGACTGCAGCAGTTCAAGAAGGCAGCTCCACACCATCTGCTCAAAGGCAATTAGGGATGGGAAATAAATGCTGACCTAGCCAGAGACACCCACATCCCATGTATCATGAAAGTATAATAATTATCATAATATTATTGTGATTTATTGAAAAAATAGGTTAATAGTGGGGTTTGGATGGTTTCTGTGTGTGTGTATGTGTATGTTTGGGGTTTAATTGAATTGGAGACTGCTGATCTGGAGGCTTTAATTCATCAGAAGGAGTTAGGTTTGAAGTACTAAATATGTAAAATGGCTGAAGTTTTAGAATGTGAGGTGAGGAGAATTTGCATTTTTAAAGAAATCAGGGTAGTTTGAAATTCAAAGAGCTGGTAGAATGTTACACCTAGCAAGAGAAGTTAGGCCAACCAGTGTGTGTATTTTTCCCAAAGGTTAATGACAATATTGGCACCATGAATAGATTTATATTATGAGAAAGATAAAGTTCCAAAGACACATGGGAATAATGGAATTTGCATTAAAAGGGAGAAACAAATATAAAGGAGAATAAGTGATGTGTCCAGGGAGGCATTGTAAGATCTAGCAGAAGTGTAAAAAGCCTCCAGTAATTGTGCATTAAGTTGCTGTCTACAGAAACCGAAACTGGGAAAAGCCATTTTGAATTCTATTATTCAGGGCATTGTGCTAACTGGCTGGAATCTGTTTAAAATCTATTTCTTTTTAGTTTATTGTTGCCTTAATGGGGGAGTAACTAGAAGCCAAATTAATTAGGAGTTTTAGGAGTTATTATAGTAGTAATTGGTAGATATGTGTATGTGCTTGAAATCTTTTCTTTTGCTAATAAATGTTTAGTTTAGTTTTGTAAAAAATTTCTAGAGTCTTGGTGGACTTATTACTACTGAATTTGCATCTCAAAATAAAACTCAAATTGCAAAATTGTTTTGACCGCATGACCAAGATTCCCTCATAATTTGATCCACCTGGCACACATCATCTGCTGTATCAGAACACATAAATACATCATTTTTAAAAAAGCTGTCACAGCTTAAAAGGGCAATTGGCTGATTTTTCCTGCCCACTGGAGATGGGCTGGGAGGCAGAAGGTTTGGCAATGTGGTGGGGGAAGGGGTCAGTGGGGAGCCTGCCGTATTCCTGCCACGATGGCATATTCCAATGGCGGGAAACTTGTAGATGCAGCCATCAGCAAGGCAACCAATAAAGTCCCTTAAGTGGCCAATTAAAGGCCACATCCCACCTCCTGTGTCAGGAGGGACCAATGCCAGATAAACCCTGCCAGAATAGCAGCAGGTTCCAGGTGGGGCCCCTCCTTTATGGGTGCTTAATGGCCAATGGAGGGGCTCCCTGGTAGTAATGGCTGCCCCCGCAGCATCATCACCACCAGCGCATACCTTCCCCAATCCCCCACCAATCAGAGGGCATGTCTTCCTGGCCCCAGCTTTCCCCAATCAAATTCACCACACTTTGGGGCCCCTTGCCATTGAGACACCCTCTCCTTGGGCATGATACCTCAACATTAGCTCCTGATACAATGGCAGGGCTGAGGTTGCTAAGCTGCCGGCCCTTTGATTGAGCTGTCGCCAACTGTAAGACTTTCAGGTAAATGGAAAAATCCAGCCCTATATTGCTGAAGCTTAATTGATTTAATTGTATACTTGCACAGCAAAATTCAGGCAGTCGTTATCCTCTGGTATTTCACATACGGTCATTATTCATGTCTGAGCCCAGGTGTTTTACCTGTGCGCTGCATCACATCTGAACCACATCATGACCTCAGCCAAATGTCCAAACTTACACATGTCCCCTTTTTCCCCTTGCCAATCTCTATAGGTCACCCCTAATCTTCATGGTGTATTAATGAATCATCTGAGGGCCCATGTTCAATCTGATGGACATACTATAAACATTTGTTCTGTGGAAATTTTTGAGCACATTTATGATAAAGCAGTACTTGCTTTTTATTAAATATGCTATGATCAGTTGCATTACACTCTTGAGTATTGCACAGGGGAAATTTCTATTATGTCTTCAGTGATTAGTAATGAATTTCACAACATAATTGCAAAAATTAAATCAACTAAGATTCACCAATATTGTCCTTATAAGCTCTGACATCTTGGTTTCCTTCTGGATATACTCCTTTGATTCAACTTGTATTTGTGTATGCTAGGCTATTCACTTAGAATTGCATATTTGTTCTGCTAAAGGTGAGGGTATTTGATATTCTTTTAAAGCAAGCTCTATTCTATCCACAGATTCGTTGTTTCACTAGCATTATAGAATGAAGATGGGTCAGATGGCATCTGACTAAATTTTTTTCTGTTATTGCTCAGTTTGCATGCTGCTTAAAGGATTGGATTTTACCATGGGCTGAGGAATCCCAATCTCAGGACCAGATGAAAGGTCCTGAGCCCAAACTTCCAGGCTGTGGGACTGGCTCAATAATCTTCATGGAGTTAGCATTCTATTTGTCCTCCGCTGTGCTCGCCATTCAATTAGAGATGACGGGTGGGATATAGATGCTGCTGGTCCAATTAGAGGGCTGACAGCTCTGAAGCCTCGGGGGCATTAGTGTGAGAGATGGACACCGCTGAGACAGGTTAGGGATCAAGACGGCGCCTCCGTTTTAAACTGCCCTGGGACAGGTAAGTCAAAAATTAAAAGCCAAGTGGGCCCCTTTGAATGGCTCATTGGAGCCATTGGGGGACAGGGAGGGCGGTGGTGGAGGGAGTGATCTTCTGTCTGTGGCCCCTCCAGCTCCAGTAATGGCACCCTTACCACCACCACCACCCCCTGGACAGTAACAGGTGGGCCATGAAGCTGGCAACCTCCCGCCATTGTGGGCAGGGAAAATCAGCCTTGACAGGGTATTTAATTACTTAACTTGGCTGCCTCCCAAACAAAGGTGGGAAGCTGATTCTAACCTTGCCTTGCCTTCCAGCAAGTGGTGGGACAGCATCAGGAAGCTGTCCCAGTGTGACTCCCTCTATTTTTCCAGCCCTCCCCCTGCTTCCCTTGGGCCAGAAAAATCCTGCTTAAGGTGATTAGATGGATAATACTTTAGTGAGAAAGAACCAAGAAGCAGTTGATTTGCTAATAATTGACTAGAAGCATTTGACAGAAGTATGTGAACACTGAACCATGTTCAACAACTCTGTTCTGTCAGCTATATATGGTCAGTTCAAGCCACAGTCACTCAATCGGCAAAATATTCCATTCTTTGCTGGAGCACAAATGCAATATGGATGGATGTTAATGTATAGTTTGGGTCTAGTACCAATCAGACTGACATTTGCCCCAGAGTGCACAACAACATTTTCATTTCTTGATGATAATGAGGTTGGGTGTTTGCTTTTGCAAAAGGATCCAAGATAAGAAAGAACAAGAATTCTGTGATGCCATGCACCTGATTTTTCCTCTTACAAACTGCAGTAAAATATTATTGGCCTGCTGGAAGTCAGAGGCAGTGTTAAAGTGAAGCAGCCGTAACAAAATATATACAACAAAATCAATTTTCTGTGTGACCAGAATTCAGGACGAAGTTTTAAAAGAAATATTTTTTGAGAGAAAGAAACAGATGTTTCTACTCTGCCATTATGTTTTGCCTCTGAGACCTAATGGATGATTTAATTTATAAGGCCTTCCAGAAAGAATAATATTGCACTCTCCACGAACATTATCCAAAACAAAATGTTTGGGTCATTTAATATATACTGGCTATGGCTGGCCTCTAGGACGCTGTGTGGAGTTCCAAACATGATCGAGGGGTGGGGATGCCAGTCTGCCAGCAGCTCAGACTGGTTTCTCTGGATGCTGAGAAGCACTTTTGCTTCTCCTGACACCACACAAATAAAGTAGTATGTTAATTGCTTCCGTTCTTCAATCCAGCTGCTACTGAGTGGGATGAGCTTGGCACAGGCTTCACCAGTTCAGGCCTAAAATATTACTACAGTCTGACTGACCCTAGTTTCAATGTCTAAATCCGCTACAGCCTTCTTCAGGCAACACCTGAAGCCGCCTATTCGGAGGACCCCAACGAAATGGAGATAGCCACTGCGACAATGAGAAGGGTCAGTCATTTTCTCCGCACTATTTTCAGAGTACTACCACCCCATTTCCACCAGGTCTCAATATTCAATCCCAATGAAAGTGACCAGATAAATAATTACACCAAAAAAAAAGTCTTTGAATGGAGAGGGTTGGATATGCATGATAAACAATATTTCACAAGGGTCCATGCAACAAAAATGCTTGTTAAATTAATGTAGTTCATCTTTATTACTCCCTCACATTCTGCATCACTGAAGAGCTGTAAGGCAGTATTGTAATTTAGATTCTGACCCTACCTGAAAATCTGGCTCAATCCCATCAGGGGCAGAGAGATAAAGAGAGATGATGTATAAAAAAAAAATGTCAGGAAAATGCTGCAGATTTTTTCTTGGCTGTATTACAGCACATCATTAGATGTGCCTAAACTGCATTATCAAGAGTCTCAAAGCTCTCTTTTTGATACATCTGGTGGTGCAACAAGCCATATTGTATCTGCCTTTTGCAAGGGCCTAGGGTCTTTACAATGTGACATCAGTTATTGGATGCATTCCACTATCTCCTGAAAAAGGGTAGAATAAGTGTGCATACAATTTATAAAAAACAAGACCAGAATATAAAAAGAAAAGTCAGAACAAATGTACCCATCACTCAGCCTCCTGTAGACTAGCTTCCTTTCATCTTGTCAGCTAGGCCAGAATTAACTAAAATGTAGGAGGTACTCTGAGAACAAACTGGGCTACCTCACTGACAATTGCACGGTAATGAATCACACACACTGCCATATTCAATCCTGCCAAACCTATGATTTTCAAAATGCTGAAGATATCAAAGACACATGCTCAGGCAATGTTCCCTTTTGATTCACTGCGATGCACATATTTAATTGGTGGAACTTTTGCAATGTTTATCACTCTGGGCTATCTCAGACTGGGAAAGTCTTGGTCTGGATTTTATGTCCAGCAGGCGGGTGACAAGTGCGGAAGAATAAGTGGCCATACCTTCTGCCTAGTTCTGTGGCCTTGCATTGATTTAACATCCTTTGGAATGTTAATCACCTTGAGGCGAGACTTCCACCCCCGTCTGCTGAGCCTTACCACAAGAATTGCTAGCCAATCGGATGGCCGGCTGCTCCTTGTTCCCAGCGGGGGCTCCAGAAGCACTGGCCACTACTGGGACTACTTCCAATCTTCAGCGTCTTTGCCGCTGAAGCCAAATGCAAGATAAGTGGCGGGGGGGGGCATCACTGGGGCTAGGCGGCCAGGCTGGGGCGAGGGGAATCGAAGCCGGAGTGGGAAGGGCAAGCAAGGGGAAAAGTGGGGATGGTTGGAGTTTGGGGTGGCCTTCTATCAAAACAGGGCACCCATAAAGGAGGCATCTGCCCCTTGCACTTTCCCTCATTTGCACGTGACCTGCTGGGTGCCCGCCTGTCGCCAGCCTCGGCTCGCTGCCCACAGATTAGCGGCGGAAATGGGAAGTGGCCCTTAAATGGTCATGAATTGGGCACATTAGCACCTCGATTGGCACAAGCATTGGCGAGCTGCCTGATGTTTCCCCTGCCACTTGCAAAATTACGAATGGGGCAGGGGCAGGTGGCTAGGCATCAGGAAAGGGGCCGAATGCTTTTTAGGGTCCCCCCCCACCCACCCCCCCGCCATCTGCAAACCCACCTGTTGGTGCCGTCAAGTTCTGCCCTGCTTGCGGTTCCTCTGACACGCACTAACCAAGGGATAGGAAGCTAATGGGAACTGATGGCTGCCAAAAGGAGGAAACATACTGCCCCAAAAAGACTAAGTAAAAAATAAGCTACGTGTGGTGAAGTTACATCTTGAATAAGAAAAAACATGGGGGAAAGAGAGAGAAGGGGGAATAACATAATGTAGTCATGTTCTGTGCAGAGAGGTGCCTATTAGATGCAGTGGAAGGCCGCCACAATGTTCTCTACCCCTGCTCTGGGCAAAGACCAGCAAGCAAGGTCACCAGTCCAACATGGGAGTTGGTGGCAGCGGTAGTCAGTGCGAATGCCCTGCAAAAGAGGACAGTACAGGTAGAGGATGAATGCTCTCATCTGTCCCGCCAGGGTAAGTCACTCTTCTCATCAATCTAATCTCACACACTCCCAAACCCATCACACATCCACAGGAATCTCGCACCTCAAGGGACAACACCACTAACTCTCACACACACCCTCACATCTCCATCAGGCTCATATACTCTTGAGCCCACATCCGGATCCCATTCACGGCTCCGCTCACCACACAAACATTTAACGCAGTGCCATGCATCCTGCTCACGCTCTCTCCACCTGTTTTCATGCAGGAGAAGCTGGCTCACAGCAGCAGGGAGATGTCCAAGACCAGGGGGTGGAGTGGCCCACATTAGACCCCTCACTCACTTTGAGGAGCGTGCCATCATGCTGATTGGTGAGGATGTGGACTGTTCCTGCGGCGATGATGAGGTTGGCGGTGAACCCCCGCGTGAGGATCCTGTACCACATCATCCCTCTCTCAATGCAAATGTGAGTGCTCTCTCTCCTGCTTTTGACTCTGCTGTCATGCACCAATCATCTCAACTTTGGTTCACAGGGAGGTTTGCCAAGCGACAGACACCCTCAGCCAGCCAATCCCTCAGCTCCATCCAAGTCCTCACCTCCAGCCAAGAGGTCTCCTCCTCCATTGAGGAGCTGGAAATAAGCAGCCTGGAAGACCCATCACAGCGCTTACCCACAACCTCCGCCAGCACAGAGACACACACCTCGGTGGGACTAAGGTCCAGAGCAGGTTCAGGTTCACAATCTGGTGGTCACTGTGCAGACACACGTTCGCAGCAAGAGGAGGCAGATTCAGCTCAGTTCCCCAGCACTCAGAGGACTGCTGGGGAAGAAGCATCTGTGAGGCCCAAGTCAGATGACAAGCCTCTGGATTCGGGCTTCCCACTCATCCTGGAGTATCAGCAGAAGGAGGGGGGAAGATCACGCAGACCTGTTCAAAGCCCTCAAGAGTGGCATGTGAATTGGAGGAGTGCGTCTGCCTGCTCTCTGATGAAGTGGTGCCCACATATGCGCACACTGAGGTCCCCAATATCATGCTTCCCACCCCCAGGGTCTGTGTCTGCCACTGAGACCCCACCAACCGCCCTTGCCGTCCCTTCTCCTGCCATTGTAAGACTTTCACCTTCCCACCCTTCCAGCTCACTTTGCCCCCTCTCATACTCATAATCCCTCCCTACCATGCCCACCTTCTGTTCGCTCCCCAGGATGCAGTCATTGACTCCGCAGACTCCTCTTGCAAGTTCATCTGGACATCCCTGTCTCCCTTTTCCACCCCTACTTCCTTCTCCACCCTTACTCCTTCCTCCCCCCCAGACTCCTTCCCCTCCTGGACTCCTTCCTCCCTCGAAACTCCTTCCTCCGCATGAAGTCCTTCTACCCTCTGAATTCCTTCCTGCTCCTGGACCCTTCCCCCCTCTGAGCTCCTTCCTCCCCATGAATTTCTGCCCCTCTCAGAATGCCTTCCTCCCCCTGATGTTCTGCCCCCCTCTGCACTCCTTCCTTCCAATGAAGGCCTTCCCCCTCCAAACTCCTTCCCCCTCCAAACTCCTTCCCCCTTCAAACTCCTTCCCTTACGCCATCCTCCCACCTTACACTGACCTCCCCAGTTTCTACATTCTCCCCCATTACACCCTCCTCCCCTTACTCCCTCCCCTCCCTCCCAACCTCACACCCCCTGACACTTTTGTTTCCCTCTTCCCACCCACCCCCGGTCGTCTTTCCTCTCCCACTCAAAGCAGGACCTTCCTCTCCCCACCCCCCCCACCCCCGATGGTCATCCGTAGCAGCCTATGGCTAAGACCATGATGCCCTGAAGCAGACCCCAGACATCAACAGAGACCTTCTTCCTTCCGTGAGCTGCTTTGCGGCAGAGCCGTGTCCATCAGAATCCACCCAGCATGTGACGTACATTTCCCTTCAGGGTCTGGCTGCTGTAGGGCTCCAACATCTTCTGCCCCTCAGATGTCCGCAACGTCAGCAAGGCCCTAATG
This sequence comes from Carcharodon carcharias, assembly GCF_017639515.1. NCBI lineage: Eukaryota > Metazoa > Chordata > Chondrichthyes > Lamniformes > Lamnidae > Carcharodon > Carcharodon carcharias. Next base: position 142,592,391 of record NC_054477.1, read on the forward strand.
GTAAGTCTCGGCTTCCGCACGTCACACTTGTCAAGGCATGTTCTGGGTCAGCGTGTTTTTGCGCTAATGCGGGCAGTAAATTTGACTTTGGCGGATGTTTCTGGCAAGCAGGGCTTATAATTAAATGCAAATGTATTAAAATTATGCTCCTGACATTTGGTGGTGGGTAAGGTGGCCCGCCATTGTCGGGTGGAGCGGATGATCGCAAACTAGCTTCGCGGCTGCATGAAACCCTTTTTTTTATTGTCTGCTCACGCCCGCCATGATGCCTGACTGGGGATGCCACTGGGGATGGAAAATTCCGGCTCCCATTTCTAAAGTGCTCTATGGTTTCAAGAACTGCAGGTAACAGATATATTAAAAATATATATATGTATTTTTCTATTAATGCTACAGGACAAATATTCAATAAATATTGTTGTTATCTTGCACAAACAGGTTGATACAGGATGATAGGATATCCAAAGCATGCCTTCAGTTTTGAATCTGTATAATATTCACTACAGCCACTATTCAGGAGAAGATCATTTGGAGCATAAAGCTCGTTCTTTTCAGTGATGCGGTTAGACCCATTCTACCTTAGGCTGTACTCAACTTGCATAAGTCCTGAAATCAATGAGACATTAATTAAGTGAGTGCTATAACATGCAGGTGACTCATGCCACCAATTCACTACCCATTGCTGAAGATGAAAATTAGCCCCAATGTCATTAACCCCACTCCAAAAGCCAACGAAGCAAAGCTCTCAGAATATTTATCCAATCATGCCTCCAACTTCTGCATCTTGGAATGTTGTCTTGTTTGCTTTTATTGATGGATTTAAGAGGCTATTAAAGGATTAGTTGACTTTGATGTGATTAGTGAATCGATGTTTGTTTTTCCATATCAAGTGCGTATGAGTGAGAGCTTTCTTAGATAGTTAGAAGTTTATCTTTATTTTCATCCCCACATGGCTCCTGAGCTCTGCCCTCACTGGATATGGGTGAGTGGCCATGGAGGTGGCACGGGTGTATAAGGGGTTATGGAGATGGCAAGGAAGTATCAGAGTATGGAGGTGGCTTGGGGGTGAGGGGTGAGGCCTAGAGGACTTAACAACCTTTTATACAAATGGAGCAAAGGCTCAGAGAGCCAAGACGGACCTTCTATCCAGCCGCCTCAACACTTGCCCGCCTCCGTGGCTGCCTCTGAATCATCTTGGTGGCAACAGGTAAGTCTCTATCACAATCCCGTCTCCACGGGATGAAAGAATGGTAAGCAAGGGCTCTTTTAAGGGAGACGGGTTTGCCGAGTCAGGAAATTGCCTGACTCAAGACTCCCATCTTGGTGACGCATATCAGGCTCTCTGCATCTGATCCTGAGAGATACTGCAAACCATAGGGCCATTACTGAAGCCAGTTTTCCCCTGACAGGCTGAACAACTCCTCTGATTCCTTGTCAGGACCACAGCACCGATCCCTTGAAAGTCCATTCAGTTAGCAAAACTCCCCCAGCGACACAACACAATACTTTCACTAAGCGCATCAGCAAAATCAAGTCAAATCACCAGCTGGAAGTTGGATGGTTACCCCTTTAAGAAACATGAGTGAGGGGGCCCCTTTTGAGCTGGCTATGCAGGTGTTATTGTGAGAGGGTGTTAAATGAACCTGTGTGATCCAAAATGACAGATTGTGCATCCAATCGGCATTAGAGACTGTTTGGCATTACAATCCGCTCACTCTGCACCTTCTGGTGCACACGTGGCACATTTGTGTTAAAGCCCTATCGGTCAGGGCGTGTCACATCGGCCACGGCTGCAGTGACCAAAGACATCCTGGATGACATTTTCAGTTCAGGGCTCCCATAGTTCTGGCAGCAGCAGTGTTTCGGATCCCAATTTTACAGTGCAGGTATACAAGGCTATGCCAGGCTTAAACACCAGCACACTGATTGACCTTGCCATGTTGTAGCAAAACCACTTAAATTTAAAGGCAGTTATATTACACATTTGTAAACCCAATGCACCGTTTTGTGCTCCTAGAGTGCACTTCAAGAATTCAGGCATATTGTTCAGTGTATCCAGCAGCTCCCACAATCCATTAAATCACAATTTGTGTCCCTGGTATACTGAATTTGTGTATATTTGTGAAGCATTCCTTCTGTCAGAGGAACCTGCAGAGTTTTGTAACAGGCAAAACAAAATTCTCATGTTATGGTTCGGTTTGCTTCTTAATTCAAAGGGGGAGAGAGAAATCAAGCAACTTCATGTACAAGGCTTTGGTGCTTGACCTAAATAGCCAAGTGGTTATGGTACTGGGTTTATAACCCCAAGATCAAGAGTTCAAATCTCACAATGGCAAACTATGAAACAATGTAACTTCATCTGAAACAGATGGAAACGGGTTTGTACTTGAACGAGTTACAAGGCTTTGGTTTCAGCCTTGTTACATGGGTGCAGCTGCTCCACAGTGAATTGAATTGGGTTCAGTAGCCAGACGGTACAATTGGCAATTCTCACTGGGGATGTATTCCTGAGGTAAATTCATTTCTGAAACTGTGCTGGCCAGTCTATCCAATGAAAACCTGCCCTTTGCAGGACCGTGCAGTTCGATTTTACTTAAATGCTGAATGCCGAACAAATGCTGTTACCCCATGTATATATATATATATATATACACTATATATGTATTGATTTATACATATATACACATGCATATGTATTAATAACACATTGCATTGTACATCATTTATTTAGACAGTTACTTGAAAGCAACAGCAAGAATGATCACTCAAAAATATCAAAAAGAAGCCATGACCACAATAAGTATCAGTATAGTCAAAAAAGATTGATAATTGTCATGCACAGGGCTAGCGGTTTGGAGTGGTGCAGCATCTAGTGAAAAAACATTAAAATTCCAAAATTAGCTAAAACAGATTGACTTGCTGCCATATGAGTAAAATGAGGGTTTCTGAACAGATCTGAGATCAACAACAACTTTCATTTATATAACGCCTTTAAAATTATAAGACATCCCAAGGCACTCCACAGGAATGTTATCAAACAAAATTTGACACTGAGCCACATAAGGAGATATTGGAGAGATGACTGTGAGTTAGTTTTAAAGGAAAGAGCGGGAAGCAAAGAGGCAGAGAAGTTTAGGAAGGAATTCCAGTGCTTAGGGCCTAGGCAGTTGAAGACATGGCTGCTAATGGTGGGCAACTAAAATCAGGGATATGCATGAGACCGGAATTGGAGGAGTGCAGAGACCTCAAAGGATTGTAAGGCTAGGCAAGGTTACAAAGATGGCTTTGATGAGGCCATGGGGACACTTGAAAGCAAGGGTGAAAATTTTAAAATCAAGGCATTGCTGGAAGAGGAGCCAATGTAGGCCAGCAGGGCGAGGGGTAAACAAAACTTAGTGTGAGTTAGGATAGGCGGAGTAGAGTTTTGGATGAGCTCAGGTTCAAGTTCCACATTCAATATAGGAGTTAAAGAGTGGTGGGGAGGGGGAGGATTTTCCTGGAGGTGCAGTGCGTGGGCCAGGGAGTGGCCGCACAACATTCCATCACCCACGATCTGGCCCCGACTGCAATTTCACGCTGGCTGGCCAATTATTGGCCAGCTAGTGTCAAACGCGCGCTGATAACCTCAGCGCTGCTTTTGTGTGGGGGCAGGAGGAGGGCGAGCGCTGAAGTGTGCACATACGTGGGAGCGCGCTCCGTGAAATCTCCCTGAAGGCACAAAGCCGCCTCAGGGAGCTGAAGATTTTTAACATGAGAAATAAGGATTTTAAAAATAAGGAAAACACGTCCCCACATGTGACTCTGTCACAAGAAAAGCGACATGTGAAATTTGAGTTTTAAAAATTTTTATTGCTTTTTTCCGTCACCGTTCGAAACAGCGTCCCGCAAAAAATGCACAGGCCGCCTGGCCTATTCACCCGCCCGCCAACTGTAAGGTTGGACGAGCAGCTAAGCATTAAATTTAATTAATTGATTAAGGGGCTTAACAGCCTTCTTAACTGTCGGTGGGCACGCTGCTGACTCTTACGTGCGCCCGCCAACTGAAATACCATGCGAGTGCACGATGACATCGGGACGCTCACCCGATATCATTGCGCGCTATTTCACGCTCGCGCGTGTCCGGCATGCACCTGCACACCGAGCTGAAAATTCTGCCCTAGGAGTTAAAAACAAATAAGGAAGCTATGTTGTTCATAATTTTTCACAAATGTATTGTAATCATCCTCAGTTGCACAGAAGATAATTTATAATTTGATATTCTGAGTACCTGAAGACGATTTATAATATATTTGTAAATGTATCCCTGTAGGTTGGAGTTCTCAGAATTTCTCATGTCACTTAGCTATTTTAACCTGAAGGGCAAATTGAAAAGTAGCACTTTTATAAAATATATTAATCAAATTTTTGACATATTAATGCAATGTTCTTGTTTTCATTTGATGCTTTACATTATAGGAAATATGGTAATAAACAACATATTTTAGCCTATTTTAAATGGAAGTTAACTGCCTACATGAATGCACCATACTTATGCCAGAGGAGGTTTAGGTTAGTCATGATCAAAGACACAATTCTTTCTCTCCACATACGTGTTCACTTTTCTTTGAAGCTGTGTTATCATTTGCCAGGTGCTTCACAAAATAGCATGGAGTGCAACAAAAGCACTCCTAGCAACCACGTTGCTGCTAATGAATGAAACAATTAACATGGTTAGTCTACCTCTGACAGACCAATGATTTTTGTTTCCATTTAATTGAGTGTAATTGTATGTGATTTAATAGTCGCAGGTTTTTGCCTGAAGTATTGCTTTGCAAGGTTGAAACTCCGAGATCAGAAAGGATGGCTGAGCTAGATAAGGGAAGTAAAGGCTTGTTGGACTGATTCTACACCATCCTTATTTTTAGCTAAAACTAAAATGGCTCCCTGGTGATCTAAAATGCTGTCATAAATGGATGAGTGTTATACAAAGGCATCACAGGCTAATTAACTGTTTTGATATTTAACAGTATAAAAGTTCATAGTGTTTCTATATTTTTCTAGGTCTGCATTTAATTGTGGAAATACACAGAAAAAAATTGCAGTATAATTTTCAGAGTTGTATAAATGACATTGGGAAAATTGTATACTTTGTCTGTCCAGGAGTGAGAAGATGCTATATTTGCTCTTCAAAGATAATTTTATACCACATTATGGTACCATGAAATTACTTTGATTCATTTTTATGCACCATTTAAAATGTATCTTGTCATCCTTGCTGATTTTTATTTGCTTCTGCAAGTAGGTGTTTAGCTTCAAGATCCTTTCTATGCTCCCATTATTATTGTGATGGGAGGTTCTCCCTTATCTATTGCTTGTTAAACGCTTTACTTTTGGCAGATTGATGTTGTTTGGGCTTTAATTATTCAAACTTTCTTTCAGATTTCCTAGACATTTTTTCTCGCTTTTCAAAATGTTACCATTTGGCTGTCCAATCCCGCATGTAATCAGTTTTGCACTAGACACCCAGCCCTCATTAACTTACTGCATGTTTGACCTTCTCACCTCTTCTGGCTAAGGATAGCTACAGTTTTATCTCTCTGTGGTTGTCGAGTAATTGAAGTTTTCTACTCTCATTAATGTTTGCATTCACCTTTCTATTTTGGCTTTAATGGCTCTTGCCCTTTTTGCTTCCACTACACAGTTAGATGTTGGTTTCAGCCTCTAATTGTGATTCTGCTGGTTGGGTGCTGAGCAGGGCTAACCCAGTAAAATAACCGTTTTCAGGGAAATGTACAGATCATTCTGTACTACCTCCATATTACAAGTAGAATTGAAAGAATATTGAAACTAACTAAATTAATTACCCTTTTCTTCCACTGTTGAAAGTAGCTGTCAGCTAGTATTAGGTAGGATAGCCTGAATTTGAACATTAGTTTGAACAATGAATTATTTAGTATCGTATTGTATGGTGAATAAAGCTTTACAAATAATATGATAAGATTTTCCTTTTGCACGCTTCAGGGCACATATAAGAAATTACAATTTTCAACTCTCGCTGGCAAAATATGACTGAATTAAGAAAATAAAAAGCTCAGAGAAAAAGACAAATATGCTTAGGCCCACCAAATCTTCTCAGTATATTACCACAGCTTCCTGGCTTCTCACTACACTTCTCAATGAAGTCTCTCTAGAACTGTAGAATCCAGGATATTGGAATTCGGGCATTGCTAGAAGCAAAAAGGCCAAAGTCCATCTAATTTGCCTTTAACTATTCCGGTGCTCGCCTGATACAATGATAATGATGTCAATGGCTGATTGCAGGAATCAATATTTATCAATTAGCCCAGAGCACATTTAATGGATCTCCACTCTGGGTGAGAGGTATCGTGCACAAATTGTAAATTTGGGTGTGGAGATCTGCGGATACCACAGAAATTCCAATCCTTAAAAATAAAAGGATGGTAATTATTTTTTTAAGCCCATCTGAGTTTCATGTCAAGGTCCCGTGATATTTGTTGTCTGAGTGAAGAGTCCTGCACATGGAAAGTAAATTTCTAACATTGACCATCTCTCATATACCTTAAATTACGTACCTGAATGTTTGTACCCTGTGTTCAACACAATAGCTATATTTCAAACACCTCTTCAGATAAGGGCAACCTAGAGTGGAATTTAATGCCACCCCCGCCTCCCCACCAGCCCAAACCCCAGGAGCAGGCTGGGAGGTGGCAGAGCCATTTAATTGTGCGGAAAGGTGTGGGGTGGAGAGCCCATTGTTTTCCTGACTCCTCCCCAATGAAATCCTGGGCAGGAAGGGTTGAGGTCAGCCTTCCCACCCTGGGGCCCTTAGCCAATTAAGGATCAGTTAAAGGTCTCTGCCCAAAGCCGCGGGTAGAATAGATCGGGGACGGGGGGGGGACGGGGGGGGGGGGGGGGGGGGGGGGGGGGGGGTGGTGTTGGATGGCACGCCATGTGGGCATGTGGGCAGGCCACCATGTATACCCTGGCAGGTCTGCCTACGGCCTGGGGAGGAGGTCCCTCCTGTTTGTGCACTCTGTGCCCGACAAAGGGACCCACTGGCAAGAGGGGCTGCTCTTGTGGCAAGATCCTGCCCCTTTACCAGAGCAGGCATCTCACTTTTTTAGGTTTTCAGGGGAGCCAGGACTGTTTCACCTCCCAGGGAATGCTACACTGTTCTCAATGGCATTGCTGGTAGAGAAGAGTTGCTGGCCCCTAACTGGCCAGCAACTCTGGTAGTGGGGGGAAATCTATTGTCTTGGCTTTGAGAACCCCGCCATCAACCAGTTATGAGTCTAACTGATAAAAGCAAAATACTGCAGAAGCTGGAAATCTGAAACAAGAACAGAAAAAACTGGAAAAACTCAGCAGGTTTAATAGCATCTGTGGAGAGAAAGACAGAGTTAACATTTCGAGTCCGTATGGCTCTTCTTCAGGGCTAATTGTCTAATTGACTTTTAATCGCATTGGTATGCCTGTAAATGGCCTTGGTGGGGTTACCACTGGTTCTTCCACTAGAGGGATGGGCCCACCGCTGTGGCCATTAAACCCAGCCCTTGGTGCGCCATTCAAGAACATAAAGGTATACGAGTTCAGAAGTTAATTTCACCTATACAGATAAGTAGAAAGAAGAATACACTATTGATATTAGTTGCTCTGGACATCAACTTACACTTCAGCAATAGTGAGAGCTATTAGCCTCACCATTACCTCTTTAAAAAAAAGTCTTCCCCAACAAGATTATCAAAATGTCTGGAGATAATTTTAATCCCCAAGGATAGATGGGCTTTAGGCAGTTGAGAGGTAACTTTGTTTACATCTAAAACCCACCAACTTTTGGTTTCAATAGGGGTGGGCTAGTGATGGGCGACCAATCCACTTTCAGGCAGCAGTCTGATCAGTAAAATCTTTAAACAAGTCTGCCTGCTTCCTTGTAAACAGGACTTTAATTTTTAAGCATTATAGTCAGGGTTCCCAGGACTCAGGAATCTAGGCAGCTAAATGGTGAGAAGGGCTGAATCCATGAATTGGGTACAGTTACAACACTGCTTGTGGGTCAGGAGCAGAAGGAATGTTTCTTCCAGTCACTACAAGTTAATCTCATAGACAATTCATGTTCAGCCAACTCATCCAGACTCCTGCGAGATCTGACCCCACCACCACCCTCTCTTCAACCCCTCCCCTGCTCCCCATCTCCAACTCTTCCGGCCCTCAATCTTTGGCTGTCCCCACCCACAATCTAAGAATCTCCCCATCCCCTGACTGATGCCTGATTCACCGTCGCCTAGCGATCTCAGACTCTCCCCATATCTCTCCCGTGCTCTGCTACTTACCTGGCATCTGCTTCCCTGTTACTTTCCCACTTGGCAAGCAGCCCAGCCTCTCAATTAGTGTCATCAGTGTTCCTGGAACTATCTCTTCAACATTAATTCGTGGTGTGTCACCCATGTAGCACAGCCATTTCTGTGCAAATGCTGATGATTGTGGTCCGTCTGTCATTTTGGAAGGTTAAATGTTAATATCCCCATATCCAACACTTCAATTAAGGTAATATCTAGTATTATATTACTGTATACTGTTCAGCACAACACTTTTAAATCAGAAATTGTGGGTTCAAATCTCATTCCAGACTCAAGCGTTTAGTCTGAAAGTAAAACAAGATAAAAATAAACTGCAGTATTGAGGAATGATATACTGTTGGAGAAGGCAGGCAATGGATGCCTTCTGTGTTTCTGTTCTACTACTTCTGAATGCTAAGAATTCCCATGGTCCTACTTCAAATGAGAGTAGGGAGTTCTGGCCAATATTGCTTTCTTAATCAACACCACTCAAAAACAGATTAACCGATAATTCATCTCAGTGGTATTTCTGGCAATCTTGCTTTGTTCAAAAAGTCATATTTGCCAGCATAACAACACCCATTGTTATTCATTTCAGGATGTTTCGGAGAAGGTACTATAAAAATGAAAAGTTTATTTTTTTAAGGCTGCTATTATTCACATACAGACAAACTACATTCTTGAATCCCCATTTGACCACGTTTGAATTATTACCATTTCCATCCTTTTACAGTTCAGGATACATGTTTGTTTTCTTGGTGGGTGCAGTTTGGATGGCCTATGCCAGCTGGACGCCCAGACTGGAATTTTCCGCCCCCATTGGCGGTGGGCGGGGTGAGGAAGAGGGTAAATATGATGAGAAGGCCAAAAATCGGCTTCACAACATCATGAAGCCAGTTTGCGACCCTCCATTAGTGACAGGTCACGATTCCTGCCGCTGGATGTTGGGAACCTCATTTCAATACTTTTGCAACTAACATAATATAAGCCTTGCTCACCAGAATCATCCACCCCCCCCCACCTTACTGGATCATGCAGGCAATCACGCGGACGTTTTTCACAATGTCGCGCACCAGGTGAGCTGAACATTGAGGGAACTCGGAGGCAAGTGCACACTAACATTGCGCAAAGCTCACGAGGACGCAGGCATAGTTTGACTTCAAGAAAGAGGCACCGCACATTCAGGCGGGGGGAACAGGCAAGACGCTTTCTCCCTGCTGGCTGACAGTGCAGTGCCGGGACAAGGGCTGCACTGCAGTTGGGGCTATTTGTGTGGGGGTTGCAAGGCAGCCCGGTCTGAAGGTAGTGCACAAACGCATGCCAGGGGTGGGGAGAGGGTAGCGGCTACGCATTAGGGAAACCTTGTATAAAGTGAGCATTCTTCCGCAGTTGAGACAGTTCGGGCCCAGCTACATTGAAATGCTTGGAGTCAGGCCTCCAGTTTGTCTGCCCACTCAAGCAACACAGAGGCATGGAAGTGCCACCAATAATCCTGAACGTTGCACACCTCAGGAACAGACAGCAAATTAAAAAAGCATTTTAGGGGGCTGCAAAAAAATTGAACAACTGGACAAACTGTACAATCTTTTTTGTGACAACTGGCCAAAGAGCAGTAACTGATGGAGGCACTCACAGGCCCTTGTAATACCTTCATTAAGTATTGGACCAGTCTCCCCACGGTTCAAGCTAACAGTGCAGCCTTGCAGTGCGGGTTAGGAGAATGGCTGTGCCTGAGCTGAGAGCACAGAATGCAGCCCAATGGGCAAAGCTGCTGCCAGTTGGTCAGGTGGAGTGGGGTGGAGGTGGGTGGGGTTTCGGGTAGCCATGCAGAGCACTCATCTCCGGCCATCCAAGTGGTGGCCTCTATGGCATGCATTGAGGCCTTCAGGTGGATCCTGAGCCGCACATGTAACCATGAGAGGTCCCCAGGAGACCAATGCTACCCCACGCATCTCTCTCTTTCATCATGCAGGAGGAATACATCAGGAGCATGGAGCCTGGTGAGCCAGCTGTATGCCTCATCGCTTACAGGGCGTGGAGACAAAGGAGAAGAGGGCAACGGAGGTGCCTGGCTGGGTGGAGAGAGGAGCAGCACCCTCAAAAAAAAAAGGGTAGCTAGGGCTTCCATGCACACTGCTGAAGCATCACAGCGAGCCGTCGCAGGTCAGTGCCTATTTAGGCCCTGAGTCTACAGACAGCGCTTGTCATTCTTGCAGATGACCAAAGACCTGTGTCGCTGAAGACTGCACATGTCCAGGGAACTGGTCGGTCCCATATGTCACCGCTCGTAGCCGTGAAAGTGACCGTGCTGCTCAATTTCTACATCAGTGGCTCCTTCCAGGGCTTTACAGGTGAACTCTGAGGGAGCTCGCAAGCCTCCACACTCAAGTGCAATCTAGGAGGTCATGGATACCATATTCACAAAGACACACAGCTTTGTGCATTTTGTCGGGGGTCAGGAAAGCAAGGAAGCAAGAGTGCTGGGATTTGCACAGATCTCAGGTTTCCTACAGGTGCTGAGTGCCATCGGCTGCACTCATGTGGCACTTAGATCTCCGTGGCAACAAGCAGTCAACTACGTCAACCGCAAGGGCTTCCAATCGCTGAATGTTCGGCTGGTGTGCGACCACCACAAATGGGTCTTACAGATTTGCGCATGATTCCCAGAGAGGGCCCACGACTCCTACATTCTCAGTAGGTCTTAAGATCCCTGACATCTTCCAGGGTCCACAGAGGTTGCAGGGTTGGCTCCTTGTGGACAAGGGCTACGCACAGAGGACATGGCTGATGATGCCCGTGTGGTGGCTCAGACTGCAGCAGAGGGAAGGTACAACGAGGCTCGTGATGCAGCCCGCACTTTGGTGGATCAAACTCGCAGAATGTTGAAGATGAGGTTCCAGTGTTTGGACCGGCCTGATGGAGCCCTGCATTGCAGTCCACAGAGGGTATCACGCATCAAAATCGCCTGCTGCGCCCTTCACAACCTGGCACTGTAATGGGGGGAGAGCTGCCTGAGGAGCAGATGGAGGACCTGCATGTCTCTGATGAGGAGGACATTGACGGGGAAGAGGGTGAAAAAGTCCTCGAAGGCGACAATAATGGTGATGAGGCCATCAGGTTGTTCAGGTGATGCAGGTGCACTCGGGAGACCCTGATAGCTGCTAGATTCACGAAGGATGATGACACCGGGCACAGAAGCTGATGAGATGCGGGGCCAGCCATACCTCAAAAGTGCTGAGAAGCACACAGAGAAATGACAGAGTTCTGTGCCGCCGGCCCAGGACACTCTGGCCGCAATGATAAGCCCCATCGATGTGCAGGGATGACTAATGTGTCCAGTGACAGTGAAGGTGCACCATCCGTGTGCTAGGAAGGTCGCACAAACACAGGGAAGAGGCCCTGGACTGAGATCCCTACCTTTATCTTGTGCAGGAATCAATACTTCACATCTGAGTGACATGAACACTACTCATCAGAACAAGGAACCTTAGGCAAAGAGGCATCCTTAGGAGTTTATTTACAATCGTCAACATTATTTACAAGTAATTAACCTCGTGTCCACATGCAGAAACTAAATTTTCTTAACTTTCCTAACCCTGCCACTACGTATTGGTGTTCCTTGGACATCCACAACAGAAGTGCATGCAGCCTGCTGACTGCCACGTCCTGTCTGTGATAACCTTGACAGGCATTCTCTGAAGGGCTGAGGCCTGGAGGGCTCCGGCCTGCTTTCGGGGTCCTGCTGTGTAGCACTGGCACCGTGCTCGGCCTCTGGGGCTGGAGATGCTGGGGTCACAGGAAGAGGGGATTCAGATGGGCCGAACACTCCCAGCGTCACCTGGGTGGATGGCACCCAGATGTGCACCTGCTGACCCTCCTCCCTATAGGTGTCCAAGGGCCCCTAGCTGACCCCTTGAGAAGGGGAAGTTGGATAGAGGTTGAGCTGCCTCACTCCCCTCTCATGTTACCCTGTTGGGTGCCAACTATGGCATCAGCGATGGAGTTCAGCCCCCGTAGTTGTGTAATACTGATGTGCTGGACCAAGGTATCCATGGCAGCTGCCATCCTACCAGTGTTGACCTCAGCGCACTGGCATGCCAGCGCCATCACCTCAGCCTAAAGGCGGTCAGACTCCTCCATCGTGGTTTGCAATTTGAGGAGTGGAGCGGACATCCCTTCTTGATGTTCCTGAGCTTGCCTTTGCATGTTCAGCAACTGAGGTGTGACCGAGTCCAGAGGCTCCTCATTTGACTCGGACTCAGCAATTTCTGGCCTCCAGTAATCCTCCAAATGCCAGAAATCTAGGAAGGATGTGCTGGCCCTGGAGAAGGTCCAGAGGAGGTTCACGAGAATGATCCCAGGAATGAAAGGCTTAACATATGAGGAACGTTTGAGGACTCTGGGTCTATACTCTATGGAGTTTAGAAGGATGAGGGGGCATCTGATTGAAACTTACAGTATACTGAAGGGCCTGGATAAAGAGGACGTGGGGAAGATGCTTCCATTAGTAGAAGAGACTCAGACCTGAGGACACAGCCTCAGAGTAAAGGGAAGACCTTTTAGAACAGAGATGAGGAGAAACTTCTTTAGCCAGAGAGTGGTGAATCTATGGAATTCATTGTCACAGAAGGCTGTGGAGGCCAGGTCATTGAGTGTACTTAAGACCAAGATAGATAGGTTCTTGATTGATAAGGGGATCAAAGGTTACGGGGAGAAGGCGGAGAATGGGGTTGAGAAACTTATCAGCCATGACTGAAAGGCGGAGCAGACTCGATGGGCCGAATGGCCTAATTTCTCCTCCTATGTCTTATGGTCTTATGGTCTAAGTCCCTGCTGCCACCTGCTGTGGATCAGACGGTGTGATATGCTCATCAAATTAGCCTGAGGCTAATCTAGGGCTAGGTCCCACAGAGGTATGTGTCTCTGCATTGGTGGAGGGTGTGGCTGAGTGCTGTGATGGGTCTTCAATGAGGATGTCATTCAGATTTTTTTTCTGATGTGTCTTTGGGGCTTGAGTTGAGGACCTAGGTCACGGACCCCCTCGCTGTTTCCCAGATGTGCCTGCGAAAACAAGGAGAGATAATTAGTACCTGGCAGGGGGCTGCAGAACAGGGGAACTAACTCACAGCATGGTTGTCTGATGGATGTTACATTGCTGGGTCCTCACTTGGTTGAGCACCATTAACCTCACCGTCAGCACAGGAACGGTCCAGATCATTGCCGGCCAGCTGGATGAGTCTATTTTCAAAGCCTGTGAAGACCTTGATGTCAGGCATTCCGCCACCTGTCTTTAACCTCTTCCTTTTCTTGTGTACCAGTTTGTCCTGCATGAATACAGGTGAAAGTGTGTAAGCCCGACATCTGCCAGGCCAGACGATAAGGATGCCTTAGGTAGTGAGTGGTGCCACAGACGGGATGAGGACACGATCCATAGGGCAGATGAAGATGTGCGAGAGTGAATGGTGACGTCCCTTCAACTAGCAGTGAATGAGATCTCCATGAAATGTAATGGGTGTGAGTGTGTGAGTTGAGAGTGACGAGAAGAGTGACATACCCTGGTGGAACGGAGGAGATCATTCATCCTCTTTCAGCACTTGGTGGCTGTCCTCTTTTGCAGGGCATTGGCGCTGACCGCCGCTTCCACCCCTTCACATGCTGGATTGATGATCTTGCTTGCTGGTCTTCACCCAGACTGGGGTAGAGGACTTTGTGGTGGGCCTCCACTGTGCCCAGTAGGCGCTCAAGGGAGGCTTCACTAAATTTGGGGGCAGCATATTTCCAGCAGCTTCCGATGCCTTACAGAGAGTTAGGTCTGTGCATGGGCGCTCTTTAAATATGGATTACTGAAGGCCTGAGGTGATGACGGGTGGATGAATCAGAGGACACCCTGCCAGCATCCCAGCGTCTTTCGTAGGAATGCATTATTAATGAGGCGGGACACATTGGGAATAGGACGATACAGCGCAAAAACTCACCATTGCGGCTGGCGGGTAAAACGTCCATTTTCCTGCCCGCAATCGCACATAGTGCACATGTGGGACAATTCTACCCCTGCTCTTGGGATTAACATAACAAGGAAATAGTATACATCCTACATGTGGTGTACCTACACCACATGGACTGCAGTGTTTCAAGAAGGCAGCTCACCACCACCATCATCTCAAGGGCAACTAGGGATGGGCAGTAAATACTGGCCCAGCTTGGGAAGCCCACATCTCATAAATGAATTAATAAGAAAATATTTGTTGTATTTAAGAGGCTCATCATTCATTGGAGCAATTTACAATGTTAATCAAAAACGACAGGTTGAAGTTACTTGGCTCTGAGTTTATGGAAAGCTGAGCTGTACAGACCAAGAAGATCCCAGCTTCAGTCCTGGTGAGGGTTGAAAGCATTGGGAGTGAAACTTAGCATCAGGCAAAATCTTTGCAGCATCAATTGTAGCATAATGGGTTAATAGTTACGGTAATGAGATAGTGATATGTACTATGATGTAACAGTGACATCAGCAGTCATGTGCTAGAGACCCTGCGAGAAAGATGGAATAGCCTGTACACGTGATATGTGCTTACCTAGAAGCTTATTATGCACATAGTGTAAATAAAGTAGTTTTGAAGAAACCTACCTGAGTCAGACCAGAGTCACTCAAGTGTAGAGAGAAACCTTCCTAATACTGATTAGACCACAAGTTACCCAAAGGGAGATCCAAACACTATTCAACGTGGAAACCAAACCGCAAAACATGGTAGCAGTGGTGGTGACACCAAGCTAATAATGATTTGGTGCCATCGACAGAACACCTATGGGGAGGAATCAGAAGAAGATTCCTTCAAAAGAAGAATCAGGAGATTTACCTTGGTCAGAGGCAGAGAATTGGTAGCGATGTCAGCATCAGTTGAGCAGTCACTGCCTCTTCCACAGCTGCTCGAAAACCTTGAAGGTCCACAGAGGCCAGCATTGGGAGTTGTGAAACAAAACGCTTCCTTGAGTATCGAGCAGTGTCATACCAAAGCGAGGGTCCAGAGGAGGTTCACGAGAATGATCCCAGGAATGAAAGGCTTAACATATGAGGAACGTTTGAGGACTCTGGGTCTATACTCGATGGAGTTTAGAAAGATGAGGGGGGATCTGATTGAAACTTACAGAATACTGAAAGGCCTGGATAGAGTGGACGTGGGGAAGATGTTTCCATTAGTAGGAGAGACTCGGACCCGAGGGCACAGCCTTAGAGTAAAGGGAAGAACTTTTAGAACAGAGATGAGGAGAATCTTCTTTAGCCAGAGAGTGGTACACCTATGGAATTCATTGCCACAGAAGGCTGTGGAGGCCAGGTCATTGAGTGTATTTAAGACCGAGATAGATAGGTTCTTGATTGGTAAGGGGATCAAAGGTTACGGTGAGAAGGTGAGGGAATGGGGTTGAGAAACTTATCAGCCATAATTGAATGGCGGAGCAGACTCGATGGGCCGAATGGCCTAATTTCTGCTCCTATGTCTTATGGTCTAAAGAGGTTAATTCATTCCTCTACACAGTCAGGCCTGTTGCCAATTATGTGCTCCTGAGATAGGGGGTAGAAGAGACCTTTGCCTACTTCGAATCTGTCCTAAAAGCGCTCAATGTATACTTCAGTCCAAAACAGAACCGCATAATTGAGCAAATGCAATTCCATCAGAGATCCCAAAGGCCAGGAGAATTGTTCCTTACAGCCTTGTACAAGCTAGTTAGTTGTTGCAGGTAAGGTTTATTGAAAGATTAACTTATTTGCGACTACATTGTCATTGGAGTCTTTGACGAAAAGCTGACAGATTTTTTTGCAGACAAAAGATGACCTAACAATTGAGATCAAGAGGTTCAATACATTAGGCTGAACTTAAGGAGCAAAATTGGGCTATAATCCAATGCAATACTGAGGCTTTTGATTAGGTAGGCCCAAAGGTTGCAGTTGCACCCACTCAAAAGCCTACCAAAACATGGAAAGGGTGGGAAACCCTACAGCAGCTATCTTGAGATCCCCACCCTGTGGTGCTAAAAAGCAACATGTAAGGTAAGATTGCTCAGTGGGGTATGTAGACTGTTTCCAGTGCAGAAATACAAGACATTTCAAGCAGTTATGTAAATCTAAAATTTTTATTAAAAGATGAAAGCAAGTGAATGTCTATGAAACACAGACAATGCCAAGAAATTCGCAATAAGGAAAGAAATGAGATTACCAATTTCCTAGGAGAAGTAAAGAATCAAGAGCAATAATTTTGGTCAGTTACCTTGGAAGTTAAAGGCTTTAAAACTGACTTCAAACTGGACACTGGAGCCCATGTTAATACACAGGCTTGTCAATTGGAATGGCTCAAAGCAGTAGACATCCAGCCATCAAGCATTAAATTAAATTAAATCCGTCCAGGTCGTACGGATCTTGAGATAAAATGTCAGGTGACAGATTATCTAGACCCTCTATATCATTCACAATCAAAGCATATCTTTCCTGAGTAGAAACACATGTATAAAACTGAGCATTCTATAAACAATAGACAAAGTCCTATAGCTGAACAACCAGGTACCAGTCAGAGGAATTTCCAAGGTCTTGTGGTGAACTAACGCCTTTCCATTAAGCAGCAGCTGACAGTGTTTATTCTTTGAGCGGTGGGTCATTCTCCGTTATAGAGGCACCATCCATTGGACCTGAAGGGAGATTGTAGATCTCTCAATTCTTTTTGAGGATAGGCTGGAAGGTGCAGAAACAGAAGGCACTGCAGCAGATGGTTACCATCAGCAAGAGGACCTTGTAGACTTAGATTAGCTTTTCCCTAAAGGTGGTTATGAGAAAGAAGCCATTATAGCATCAGTGATCTGTTGGAAGATGAGATCCTAGAGATTGGTATGCTCTTTGAATCTACTGCCATACCATCTGTTGCCTTTTGTTTTTTGCAAAGCCAGCTGTGTTTTCTGTGCAGGAGCATAATTTGTATCTTTGTCAGAATGAGCTCACCAATGAAAGGGGTTGTACATCACTGGCTGACCATAGTGAGCTGTCCAGGGATAACAACATGCCTGATTCCAAGGTGGATCACACTGCCAGAGCATTGATACAGCCTATTAGTTTGGGTGAAAGCAAATTGACGCCCACATTTCAATCTCATTAGAAAGTAATCCTTCCACTAATGTTGTCCTTCAGTGCAGAAGCAGTGGCAAAAACTATAAAGCTTTTACAGCTGAAGAGTCTGAGACAGAAATTTCCTCTTCATTCAATTCTGGAGATTCATCCCATTGCTGAAGATGATGTTCTTATCTTATGCTGACAGTCACCCATTGCCTACTGTGGAGCAGCCTCAGGCTAAAGCAAGTGTGGCGATGTTACCCCTACCTTCAGAAAGTGAAAGTAGTATCTTGAGTTTAGTAGGGAAGTAGTAGTTTCTTCATATCCTGCCATGCCTACAGGACTTTTGGCTTTCTTTTTGGCGTCCAGATTTGTTCTACTCTCACATACTGAATACCCTCAATACAGCAGTGAATAATACAGCTGTGCAATTTTTCATCAAAGTTGAAAATACTTCATCTTCTCAGGCCTTTCTCCAGTGTGTTAAGAAGGAGCAGATGATTCCTGAGAGAATGCTCGTTTGTCCTCTTCTTGGTCAAGAGAATGTCCTGCAGTTTTCTCTCTCAGATCAGTCTTTCATTGAAAAGGTTTCATGATCCTTACAGTTCAGTTGTCATGGAGATCACAGCCCAATTACCAGATGTCACGGAAAGCTGCTGTCCCACTCCACTGATGTGGTGGTCTTAGGCAAAAGACGAGCACCTACATGTAATCACAATGTCTTCCCAGAGAGCTGAGAACACTATGGGAGATTGAATCCTTTCTGACAGCGACTTGGGGGTGAAGAAGAGTAAGATTAGGGGTTGGAAAGGATCTGTAACAGTAAAGGAGGTAACAGAAGTTCCAAAATGTAATGTAAGTAGTTTAAGGAAATAGCTTAAGATTATTATTTAAAAAGTTGATATTTTACTTGGGAGGGAGGATTTAGGGTAATGGGTTAACAGTTATAGTAATGAGTGATACGGCAATGATTTAACAGTGACATCAGCAGTCATGTGCTAGAGACTCTGAGAAAGATGGAATAGTCTGTACACAAGAGAGACATCAATACCTAGAAGTTTATTATGTATATAGTGTAAATAAAGTAGTGTTGAAGAAACCTACCTGAGTCACTTGTGTAGAGGGAAAGCTTCCGAATACTGATTAGGCCGAAAGTTACCTGAACAGAGATCCAAACACTATTCAACGCAAAAACCAAAGCACAAAACAACAATAGAAATGGGAAGATTAAATATGGAAACCTATAAGACTCAAAGCCCAAAAGCAATAAAAATCAAAATCTCAGGGAGATGGCAGGAGATCTACAATTGTGTTTAACACCAGAATAAGGAAAAGAAAATTGGTCAACTCTTTTGGCCATATGTCCATCCTTGCTTTAAGTATTGGTGCATGAACTACAAATGAGGACAAGTTTGGCACAACAATCCCTTAGGTATTATACCTGAGGGCATCCAATGGCTGTTAAACTGTACTCCATGCAGGCAAGTTTCAAATCCAGTGTAAATTAAGCAGATGAAGGGCAGCCTGTAGGCAGTGCTCACTCAATACAGTCAGTCTTTGACGTGTGCCATTTTCATGGTCGGGGTTCTTTATATTACTTTCGTGAGCTGGTATGAAAGAAATGCTGTCAACAAACTGAACCATTACAGCTAAGGAAGGGCTGACCAATGCTTCAAAGCTCAAGAGCAAGAAAGAAAACATCAAATAACAAAGACCAAATAACAAAGTTCTGTTCCCTTTTCCTACCTTTGTACCTGGGAACTGTCTGTTCTCCAGGCTCACGGATGAGGAATATCAGGAACTTGTTTTCAACTCAAATCTATACGAATGTAACAATGCTGAAATGTGGAATGTGTGTGCTTTGATGTTACATGTTGAAGTTTACAAGCAGACCTGTTCACAAGGATGGAACTGAATATAAAATTCAGATGAAGGGCAGTGGTCTTAATGTTTGAATACTCTTTATAATAACCACTCCTCCAAAAGTTTACTTGATGATAACATTTTCAATGTGTTTCTTGGCAAATCCTGGGCATTCTGCTCCATTAGTGAAATACTCAGTATCAACACTGTAAATGCTCCCTACTATTGAATCCATTTGTCTTTTTCCCTCGCCTCAAGGAGAGCTCATTTTACACCATGCTGGGTCAGAAGGACAGACATTCATATGATTAAAGTGTTCACATTTACTTTTTGGTAAAATGCATATTACTCTACAGAAGGTGCACCCCAGGAAAAGACCTGGTTAAATAATACTTAGCATTTCGGAAAGGTTCAACATTAAGCCTGAAACTCCATGATCCACTCTGAGCATCTAGTCACGTTTCTGAAACTAATCTTTCCCTTGGTTGTAATTAACTGGGAGTCTTTTGAAATAACACTTAAAATTTCCCGTCACTGCAGCATCCCTCCCTCCATTTCCCCATTCCATGCTATCACCAGCTGTCGCTACAGAGATCCCTCTGGCTTGGTGATGTCACCGCTGTGACACAAGAGAGCCAGGACTTCCTGGTTTATGAAAACAATCAGGAGTAGGGAGTCAATGGTGGGGAGAGGGGAGAGGGAGACTGGAGAACAAAGTTCGGCATAAATAGGAGAAACGAGGCTGAGTGATTGAGACAGAATAGAGGTGAGAGGAGAATGGAGGTTGGGCAGGTAAAGAAACTGAAGAATGGGTCAAGGGAGAAAGAGAGAATAGGAATCGAGTGAAAGGGAGAATTGGTGGAGGGGTGGGGTGCGTGGCAGTGGTCATGGAGAGAGGGAGTGGCGAGTGATAGAGAATTGGGGCGGGAGTAGAGGGAAAGATTTGGGATGTAGGCTCACAGTGAGGATGGGAGACAAAGAGCGGAATTTCCAATCCCGCTGGCGTCGGGCGTGCTTAGCAGCGTGAGCCGACAACATGGTGAGACAGCCGAAAATCGGTTTGACCACCGGCGCAAAACACCAGTTTGCGATTGCTCTATCCGTCAATGGCAGGGCACATTTCCTGCTGCCCCATATTGAAAACCTGATTTCAATCCTTTAGCATCTCCTTATAAGGATTCTGCTCACCAGAATCATGCCCCCCCACCGCCCACCCACCCCCCCAACCCCCCCCCCCCCCCCACCCCGCCACACTGGTTGATCCGGGCAGGCTGGCGTGATTGCACCCCGACATGTTTCATAACTGAACCTGAACACAGCTGGCGAGTTGCACTTCGCTCGGGACTTGGAGGTTTGTTTGCCAACCTTGTTTTGGGCAGTGCTCACAGTCACTAGCGCCAGGCTTTGTAGGCATCATCACATTATTTTTAGGGGAGCTCACGGGCAGGTCACATACCAGACCAGCCATACGGCGGCGGTGGCTTTTCAATGCCTGCAGGGCTAGGGCTTGCTTGGTGAAGGGGAAGGAGTGGCCTCAGACAAGGGAAGAAGCTGCAGGGCAAGGACTGCACCGAGGGAGGGGGGTTTCCCCGGGTGTGTGTGTAGGTGCACATGTTGATCTGTGCAAGTGGTCTCAAGATGGTGAGGGCTGAGGAGGCAGTCTCCACAGGAGATGAGGCCTGGTGAAGATGTGAGGGTATGTGTGAGAAAGTGAGTGGTGATGTCCCTTGAGCTGGCAGTGAGTGAGATGCCAGTGAATGTGTGATGGGCTGTGAGTGTGTGAGTTTGGAGTGATGAGATGGTTGTCTTACCCTGGCAGCATGGATGAGGTCATGCAACTTCTTTCTGCATTGGATGACCAACCTCTTCTGTACAGTCTTGGCACTGACCACCACTGCCACCGCCTCCCAAGCTAGAGTGGTGAGATTACTGGACTTCATGCGGCCAGAGTGGGCATGGAGGACATCACGGCGAGCCTCCAAAAGGCATTCCAGTGATGCGTCACTGAATTCTTCTTGGCTTTTAGGGCCATGTCTTCACTGTAGCAGTCCTGGGCTGCAAGCATTGAGAACTGTGTGCGCAGCTGCAGTTTAGATATGGCACCCGGAGTGAGGAAACGGTAACGGCACAGTGGGTGATTCAGAGGCCGCCCGCCAGCGAGATGGCATGTTTCCTGTGGCTGCATAATTAACAAGGCGGGAAGCGGATGATATGGCGCAAAAACCTACCATTGTGGCTGGCGGGTAAAATGTCCTATCTCACACCCGCTACCACACTCAGTGTAATCCTGGGACGATTCCACACTGAGGAATTGGGAAGGGGTTCGAGATATAGAGTGTTAGGGAGAGAAAGAGAGGGAAAGAAGGTTCTTGAACTAAAGGCTATTAGACAATGCAAAACATAAATTTCAGTTACTGTCTATACCTAGAGTCCTAATCTGGCTTCGCCAAAAAAGCTTTCAAAAAAACCTAGCTGCATGAAACATGTAAAAATGAACTCCAGCATGACCATCTGATTGTCATTTTATGTTCTCCTGGCACTTCCAACATCGGAAAACCCAAGTGTTGTTGGAGCTGCATTTGACTCAGTAAGTGGAAAGCATTCCATCACACTCCTGACTGTTATTTTGCAGGTGATGTAAAGAGTTTGGAGAGCCAGAAGGTCACCCAACCTCTTGACCTGCTCTTGTAGCCACAGAACTTATGTGGCTGGCACAGTTAAGTTTCTGGTCAGTGGTAAACCTCAGGATGCTGATGGTGGGATATTCAAAGATGGCAATGCCATTGAATGTCAAGGAAAGGTGATCGGGCTCTCTCTTAGAGATAGCCAGTGCATGGCACTCATGCGACACAAATATTAAGTGCCACTTATCAGCTCAAGCCTGAAAATTATCCTTTTCTTGCTGCACGTGAGCACACATTGCCTCACTATTTGATGGATTGCGAATAACTGAATTACAGATAGGAGCAACCAGTCACTGGGACTTGGGACCTGGCACCAATGGCCAAGCTATCTCATCACTTAGCCTAAGAAAGGATATGGTCACTTTGATCCCAAAAAACTCTCAATGGCAGCCAGCTACCAGCCACCTCACTCACTCCTTCCATTGGGAAGTTACTGGATGGACCATAAGATCAGGATGTCGAACACACAAAACAGGCAATGTCACCAAGAATAAGCATCAAACTACAAAACACTGCAGGCAGAGACAATGAAGACTTTTAAGGCAACAAAATAGGTCAATTATATCACTTTCTTGTTTAGAGTTTTTGTTTTCAATGCCAAAAAATAAAATGACTGCAAATATCACTTTCCATAGTGCATGGGGACAAAACAGGGATGGAACATGTGAAGAGGCCAATTATGAAATGAGTGCCTCAACCACTCAGGCAAAAATCTCTTCAATAAAGATAATTGACTGACACGTGCATCTGCAATGTTGTTTTTTTTGGTGATAACCTGAGGATTATCAGCATTGTCCTCACCTGGGTCTCTGTCCTTAGAAGTAAACCTCTTTGGATGGGCATATTGTGTGGCACACTGTGGAATATGATCTTGGAGGTCATGGCATGGCAAGAAACACGGGGCAGAATTTTCCCTTCATTGGGTGGGCATGGCAGGCGGGCATGGGGGTGGCTGCGAAATAGACGGCTGCCCGCGATCAGGCCCCGGCTGCGGTCTTACGCTGGCTGGCCGATTAACGGCCAGCGTGAAAGGTGTGCTGAAAGGCTCGGCGCTGTCGGAGTGTGAATGGGAGGAGGGTGAGTGCGGAAGTCTGTGCACGAGCAGGGGAGCGCATGCTCACAGCTCCCTGAGGGCACAGAGCTGTCTCAGGGAGTTGGGGATTTGGACAAAGGGAAATATAAACATGTCCCCACATGTGACTCGGTCCCACATGAAGAGGGACATGTTTAAAATGAAAATGTTTTCTACTTACCATTGGAAACCTCATCTCGCCCGTGGATGAGGTTTTGTAGAAAATGGAAAAGTCGCCTGGCCTATTCGCCCGCCCGCCAAACGAATGATGGGTTGGACAGCGAAAAATACAACTTAATTAATCGCTTAAGGGCCTTAATAGGCTTCTTAATTGTTGATGGGTGCGCTGCCGACACTCGCGCACATGTGCCTGCCAACTGAAAGATCGCGAGAGTGCGTGTTTTTACGCCCGATTGGGCAAGCATCCGCCCGGTGGATGTAAAATCCTGCCCTTGCTCTGTTCAGGTATCTGCTCAGGTATCACAGCTTCAAAATTCCAGTCATATATGTGCACTGCCCCGGGTATATCATGGATCTCTAATGTGTCTATATTATGACAATAGTGCTCCCAATACCGTCATTAGACAGCAGAGGTTAGGCCAGGTCTACTAAAGGCCAAACTTCAAGTTCACTTTCTCCTTCAGACATCCAGTCTATAGACACAAGACTTCAAAGAAACAAACCATGACTGAACCTATGTTGCTTGTTACTGGCCAACTGTTCATTGATCAGGAGGGAACCCTTGGAGTTCAATTGACAGGGTCATTGTGTCTGGGGACCTAGTTTACCACTTGTTGACAACAAGAAACTTCTTTCATCTTCCACAATTTCAGAGATGAAGTATTGCTTTAGGGGAAGTTTCAAGGCTACCCCCAGCTCTAATTTCTCAATTATAGGTTTTTTAGCATTGCACGTTTATCTTCCAGTGAGGTGCTCGACACTCTCTCATGTGGAATGAAAGTAGCGACTGTGAGTTGTTTTACAGGTTGCCTTTTCTTTAAGGGATTGCTATTCTGCTGAATTCTCTGAACTATCAGCCTTGGAATTCCACAGGCATCTCTTGGTCTCTCATCAAAGTTACTGTAAGAACTCAGGAGAACCCCTGGGCGATTTCAGAGTCATAAGTGACAAGTAATATTTGTGCCATGCAAGTGCCTGGCAATGACCATCTCCAACAAGAGTGAATTCAGCCATCTCCCCTTGACATTCAGTGGCATTATCACTGCTGAATGCCCACTATCAACATCCTGGCCATTTCCATTGACCAGAAACTGAACTAGATTAGGCATATAAATACAGTTGCTACAAGAGCAGGACAGAGGCTAGGAATTCTCGCTTCCTGATTGCTCAAAGTCTGTCCACAATCTACAAGCCACAGTTGAGGAGTGTGATGAAATATTCTCCACTTGCCTGGATGAGTGCAGCTCCAACAACATTCATGAAGCTTGACACCATCCAGGACAAAGCAGTCCGCTTGACTGGCATCTCATCCACAAACATTCACGCCCTCCACCACCGACACACAGTGGTAGCAGTGTGTACCATCGACAAGATGGACTACAGCAACTCACCAAGGCTCCTCCGACAACACCTTCCAAACCCGTGACTTTTACCATCTAGAAGGACAAGGCCAGCAGATGCATGAGAACACCAGCACCTGCAAGTTTCCCTCCAAGCCACAGACCTAACTTGGAAATATATTGCCTTTATGGTTGCTGGGTCAAAATCCGGGAACCCCTTTCCTAAAAGCACTCTAGGTGTACCTACACTATAAGGACTGCAGCGGTTCAAGAAGGTGGCTCACCAGCTTCTCAAGGGCAATTAGGAATGGGCAATAAATGCTGGCCTAGCCAGCGACACCCACATCCTGTGAGAGAACAAAAAAAATCATAGTCAGTTTTCCCATCATGTCGGAAACAGTGATGCAACAGCTTGTCTAATCAAAAGACATTTCTTCACGTTTTGATCAAAATAATAGTTAAAATCAATTAAACAAAACTAACAGAAAAAACTGTAAAAAAAATTAACCAAAAATATCATCCTGAAAAAAGACTGATGTCACTTTAAAGCTGTCTTAATGCCAGAAATGAATTGGCACCAAGAGGCATTTGCCACTCAGTAGGAACAGTTAAAATCGATCCCATTAATGTGTGAAAGCAGTTTCTGTAGAGAATTGGGCAAAATTACTGGAGGTCCAATTTGCAGGTTTCTGTGAGCTCAAATCTGGTACTGTAAATAATCCCACTGAGTGGGATCTCCACTGCTGTATAACAGCAGATCTCTTTAGAATGAACTATAGGGCTAGATGTGTAGCGGGCAGCTGTTCCGCCATGGTCTACACTGTGTCCTCCACTGATGTGGCTGCTGCTTTCCCTTATGGTTCAAGATCTTCTGTTCTCCCTGGTGGCAAGCTTGGAGGTGAAAAGGAATTTACCTAGGCGGGGTGGTGATGTACCTGAACCCCATGCCTGTCTGCCTCCACTAGAATTAAGTTATGGGCGGGAAGGCCCATGGTTGACTCACCGCCCACCCCCTGCCAATTGAGGCCCATAAGTGGCCAATTAATTACCACCTAAGGGCCTCATCCCAGCACCATTGGTATTAACCCAGCTGCAGACAGGCCTGTTTTTTAAAAATTCATTCATGGGATGTGGGCTTCGCTGGCTAGGCCAGCATTTATCGCCCACCCTTAATTGCCCTAGAGAAGGTGGCGGTGAGCTGCCTTCTTGAACCGCTGCAGTCCATGTGGTGTAGGTACACCCACAGTGCTGTTAGGGAGGGAGTTCCAGGATTTTGACCGATAGTGAAGAAACGGCGATATATTTCCCAGTCAAGATGGTGAGTGACTTGGAGGGGAACTTTGAGGTGGCGGTGTTCCCATCTATCTGCTTCCCTTGTCCTTCTAGATGGTAATGGTTGTGGGTTTAGAAGGTGCTGTCTAAGGAGCATTGGTGTGTTTCTACAGTGTATCTTGTAGATGGTACACACTGCCGGTAGTGGAGGGAGGAAACGTTTGTGGATGTGGTGCCAATCAAACAAGCTGCTTTGTCCTGGACGGTGTAAAGCTTGTTGAGCGTTGTGGGAGCTGCACTCATCCAGGCAAGTGGGGAGTATTCCATCACACTCCTGACTTGTGCCTTGTAGATGATGGACAGGCTTTGGGAGTCAGCAGGTGAGTTACATGTTGCACGATTCCTAGCTTCTGACCTGTTCTTGTAGCCACAGTATTTATATGGCTAGTCCAGTTCAGTTTCTAGACAATGGCAACCCCCAGGATGTTGCTAGTGGGGATTCAGTGATGATAATACCATTGAACTTCAAGGGGTGTTGGTTGGATTCTCTCTTGTTAGAGATGGTTATTGCCTGACACTTGTGCGGCGCAAATGTTACTTGCCACTTGTCAGCCCAAGCCTGGATATTGTCCAGGTCTTGCTGCATTTGGACATGGACTGCTTCAGTATCTGAGGAGATGTGAGTGGTACTGAAAATGGTGCAGTCATAAGTGAACATACCCACTTCTGACCTTATGATGGAAGGAAAGTCATTGATGAAGCAGCTGAAGATGGTTGGGCAGAGGACACTACCCTAAGCAACTCCTGAGGTGACGTCCTGGAGCTGAGATGACTGACCTCCAATAACCACAACCAACTTCCTTTGTACTAGCTAAGGCTCCAACCATTGGAGAGTTTTCCCCCTGATTCCCATTAACGCCAGTTTTGCTCGGGCTCCTTGATGCCACACTCTGTTAAATGCTGCTTTGATGTCAAGGGCAGTCAATCTCACCTCAACATGTGGCATACAAGACCTTGTGTGTGCGGCACTTGTCACCTCAGAGGGGTGGGCAGTCCCTTGATCAAAGGCAATCAGTGCCTGATCAAGGGACTGAACATCTGGAAGGGGCGGGAGGGGCCGCTGGGAGCCAGCCCCTGCCCTTGCTTCCGACTCCCCCGCTTCCCCGTGACTCCAGCCACACGAATCCCCCTCTCCCGCACTGCTTACCTGTAGCCTGGGCCCTTAGCAATCCTGGGAGTCTAGGAAGTGTCCTTCCAGCAGTAACCATGGCCTCCTCAGTTATGAAGCTGAACACAAGAGCTGCTGGTCTCTGGATGGCTGGCAGCTCTCGACAGGTGAGATTTCCGCCCCGAGGGTCTTGATTCCCAGGGGAAGGTCCTGCCAGTGGATGCGTGCCCACTTGGGAGGAGCTCTTCTTTTCAATATGTTGCAAGAGTCAACAACTACCTGCCTGGAAACTCTGAGCCTCCTGTGGTATAGGTGCTCAGTCATATCCAGGAAATTTATACCCTGTGTTAGATGTCTTGCCTCCTGAGAGCTGGTTCTCCACGCTTATCCCCTTCTGTCCTGTGGAGCAGAAGTTGTTTGAGGAATGGGCTGCTCCTGCTAATCTTGGTGCTGCTGCTACTAGTCATCATGTTCCGCACCTAAAGTCCAAGTTACAACAGCATTAGCGGCTCCCATGCTGATCTGAAGGTTGACAGCTGGTAAGTGTAGGCAATAAACTCCAAAAATGACCTCTAAACTATTGTAAAGCTGTGAAAGCACACACTCAAAACAAATCCTGGGAGCAAAAGCCTTTTGGCAAGGAAGCAGTTGCCGGATCTCAGTATTTAAAGAATTTTCTGCCTCTCAATTATTCAACTCCGTCAAATCACGCTGTCCTCTCACCTTGTTTTCCCTGATGAGTCCCAGGAAGGCCAGAAAACCTGTGCACAAAGAATGAAGTTCAACATTCATAGCCAAAGAAACAGGCGATAAGCAGTTTATATATTTAAATAGCAGGTCTGCCTGATTCACAGGGAGGGGGTAAGGGGCAGAGGAGTGGGGGTTTCTACATGCTGCATGATCACACTCTGGTTAAAGATGGATATCAATGAGTTCCCATCAACTTCCTGACATGCCAGCAATCCCTGCTCTTTTAACCTACTGCATGCTCACAAACTCACCCACCTTGCCAAGTTAAAATTCCCTCAAGACGTCTCATTATTAAACAAATGTCTTGCTAGTTTAAAGATACATTTTTCCATTATTGGCATTTTTAATTTTTAGAAGAAATTACAACACTTCAGCAGTGCCGATCTGCCTATTATATACTGGAAAAAATATTGCTATCCTTACAATATTTATGATGGAAATCAGTTCCCACAACGTTTGAATGGAGTCATAAATATTCCACTCACAGAGTCAGCATTCTCTCAGCAACAATGATACCTAACCTTATTGCTATATTGAAAATAAAATCTGCGCTCCGCAAGACATATTTTAAAATTTACTGCTGTTCCACAAGCAAGACAGCGTCTGTCAAAATGTCTGTTCAAGTGCCTCAGGGTAACTCTCCTTCCATTTTCACTTCTGGTCATTAGGAAGATGTCTGGCTTCTCCTTGGCACCTCTACCAGTTGGCACAGCAAAGGTTACGTCCTTTATATGTGAGGAATTGATTCAATGTCCAACCTCTTTCCAAAATAGTGATGGGAGCAGCACCAAGGTAGCCACAATATGCACGAGGGTATCAAATGATATTAAAATTTCAACAAATTATGGTTCAAAAGCATTTTTAATTAACCAATTTTAATGAAGTTCATTGCAAATGAACCAGCTA
The DNA here is from genome assembly GCF_017639515.1 of Carcharodon carcharias. Classification (NCBI taxonomy): domain Eukaryota; kingdom Metazoa; phylum Chordata; class Chondrichthyes; order Lamniformes; family Lamnidae; genus Carcharodon; species Carcharodon carcharias. The sequence continues at coordinate 142,621,053 of NC_054477.1, forward strand.
TTTTAATAATCTCCATTCTATCATTTAAATGCACTGCTCATCTCTACCACAGATTATTGATAGCTTGCACCATCCAAGGCATAGCAACAAAGACTGCACTTGTCATGTTATAAAAAAAGGAAAGAAAATAACATTTGAGGCTTGCTACTAAAAAGCCGTCCAACTGATGTCACAAACTACCCCACAAGTTCAACTGTCTTACTGTCTAAACCTTAGAATGACTGGTATTTCAGAAGCTATGACCCCATACTCCTGCACTGACCTTGAGTGTCCTCCTCCTCATCTGAGGTTAAGCTTCTTTGAATAGTTAGGCTGTAGAGCAAGCATCAGAGAATGATAAGGCAACAGTCAAAGCAAATCCCACTTAACCTCACCTCACTTCCCTCCTCAAAAATGGGGGAGAAAAGTGAAGCATGCACCCTCTTCCTTTCACGGGCTGACCTGTCTGTGGCAATGCATTTGACTCCAGATATCTTCTAACTGCAAGATCCGACCTCCATTTTTAGCTTCCAGCTCCAGAATAAGAATGGGTCTTACATTTCTTTCATCAAAATTTAAATGCCCATGACCATAGCTTGTCATTTCTTTTCAGTTTATTCCAGCTCCAGAAATCAGTTGGCCAATGTATCTGGCTTCTACCCATGCGGTACTTGACCAACAGACCTGTCAACTATTTCAACTACTCCCTTTCCCAGATTGGCAGATACCTATATCCATGTTCACATGGATCTTCCCCACGATGACAATTAAGAAATTTGGGGGAAATTAGGACAATTTTCTTCACAGAGTTTTGTTAAGATCTGGAATGCATGTCTGAAAGAGAGCTGGGAGCAGATTCCAAGGAAACTTTTAAAAAGGCATTTTGGACATGCTTAAAGAGTTCAAATTTTCAGCGTTATAGGGGAAAAGCTGGGGTGTGGAATTAAGTTCAACAGCTCTTTCAAGGAACAAACACAGATGCATCCGGGCACATCATCTCCTTTGTGCTGTAAGATTCTATGATTCTATAACCGTGTAAATATTTTTTTTGGGTGATGATTAATTGCGTGTGTTCCCTGGTCATCCTGTCTAATGGGCCTGGAATGAAACAATAGATTTTTATTGCATCAGTTTGATATAGATTGAATATAACCCCTCCTATCTAATTTGTTTGGATTTACTATACAAAGCCTGTGTAAAGACATGAAAATTGAAACTTGACAGTTCTAAACCATCATTCTTGTTGCAGTCCTACTCCGGCCCCCTTCCACAACTCTTTCTTGGTACATCGATGATTACTTCGGTGTCGCTTCATGCTCTCGTCGGGACTTGGAAAAATTTATTAATTTTGCTTCCAATCTCCACCCCTCCATCATTTTCACGTGGTCCATCTCTGACACTTCCCTTCCCTTCCTTGACCTCTCTGTCTCAATCTCTGGTGATAGACTGTCCACCAATATCCATTACAAACCCACCGACTCCCACAGCTATCTCGACTACAGCTCCTCACACCCCGCTTCCTGTAAGGACTCCATCCCATTCTCTCAGTTCCTTCGCCTCCGTCGCATCTGTTCCGATGATGCTACCTTCAAAAACAGTTCCTCTGACATGTCCTCCTTCTTCCTTAACCGAGGTTTTCCACCCACGGTCGTTGACAGGGCCCTCAACCGTGTCCGGCCCATCTCCCGCGCATCTGCCCTCACGCCTTCTCCTCCCTCCCAGAAACATGATAGGGTCCCCCTTGTCCTCACTTATCACCCCACCAGCCTCCGCATTCATAGGATCATCCTCCGCCATTTCCGCCAAATCCAGCATGATGCCACCACCAAACACATCTTCCCTTCACCGCCCTTATCGGCATTCCGTAGGGATCGCTCCCTCCGGGACACCCTGGTCCACTCCTCCATCACCCCCTACTCCTCAACCCCCTCCTATGGCACCACCCCATGCCCACGCAAAAGATGCAACACCTGCCCCTTCACTTCCTCTCTCCTCACCGTCCAAGGACCCAAACACTCCTTTCAAGTGAAGCAGCATTTCACTTGCATTTCTCCCAACTTAGTCTACTGCATTCGTTGCTCCTAATGTGGTTTCCTCTACATTGGAGAGACCAAACGTAAACTGGGCGACCGCTTTGCAGAACACCTGCGGTCTATCCGCAAGAATGACCCAAACCTCCCTGTCGCTTGCCATTTTAACATTCCACCCTGCTCTCTTGCCCACATGTCTGTCCTTGCTGCATTGTTCCAGTGAAGCCCAATGCAAACTGGAGGAATAACACCTCATCTTCCGACTAGGCACTTTACAGCCTTCCGGACTGAATATTGAATTCAACAACTTTAGGTCGTGAGCTCTCTCCCCCATCCCCACCCTCTTTCTGTTTCCCCCTTCCTTTTTTTTCCAATAAATTATAAAGATTTTCCTTTTCCCACCTATTTCCATTATATAAAAAAAAAACACCCCCACTAGAGCTATACCTTGAGTGCCCTACCATCCATTCTTAATTAGCACATTCGTTTAGATAATATCACCAACTTTAACTTTAACACCTATGTGTTCTATTGTACTATTGTCGTTGACATCTTTTGATGATCTGCTTCTATCACTGCTTGTTTGTCCCTACAACCACACCGCCCCCCCCCCTCCACCTCTCTCTCTCTCTATCTCTCCGCCCCCCACACACACACCTTAAACCAGCTTATATTTCAACTCTTTCTTGGACTCGAACTCAACTTCTGTCGAAGGGTCATGAGGACTCGAAACATCAACTCTTTTCTTCTCCGCCGATGCTGCCAGACCTGCTGAGTTTTTCCAGGTAATTCTGTTTTTATTCTGAGGGTTTCATGGGCTTTGTTGTATCTGAACTCAATCTCTGTCCTTGGCTGCTGCAAAGATGCCACTATCCATGGTTGGAAAGAGTAGCTTTAGTCTCGCAGGAACTATACTTCCAATTTCCCTTCATTTTCAAATGAGGTTGCCATAGATGGCTTATGCAACACAATGGGTGGCTGCTAACTGGGAAAAAGCACTGACCAACAAGGTTAAGATGTTTTTGGTCACTTGACAAGCTACATGCTGATGGAGCTGAATTGCCTTCTATTGATATGGACCAGTTATGCCTGGAGACTAGGATGGCCACATGGGTGTCATCCCTTGTATTTTCAGAAAGCCAGCTAAGGGCTGCATAAAGCATTCATCACCTGATTTATCTATGCACAGGCTATAATTTAGCTGATGCTCCCGGTGTTCCCTGTATTAGGCTGGAAAGAACCAGAGGTAAATAAAATGACTGTAGTGGTCACCACCACAGCATGGACTGTGCCTTTCCTATGTTTGATATTGTCTAAAGGTCTTCCTAAAGCACATGATTAGAATTGATAGGTCCAAGATACAATAGGTAAAAGTTAGGATTTTGCCAAGCATGACCACAGGCCAACATGGAAGCCCACAGTCGTCAATGTTCCCTTCGGGCATGGTAACTGAAGACAGAAAGAGGAAGATTATCATGTTATGGTCTCCCCTGTAACAAGCAATAATAACGGAAATAATTAGCATGACAAAGCTAACACACAGTTTAAGAACTGTAGCATGCAGCAAGTTCTACAAAACAATAATAATTTCCTGACTGGCATGAACCAGACAGGAATGCAAAGACAGGATAAGACTGCTCCAAGAATGCTTGATAGTAATGTTGAATTGCTCTTGGAGTAAGCCATTTTACCAACAGCAATTTTCAGACTATAAACATCACAGCAGGGTAGACATCCCAACATAAGTGACAAGATGAGCTCCCGGGTGATCTGCTGAGTAAGTGGCACCAGGAGGAGTTCACATTATTTAAATATTGGCAGTCAGTGCCTGTGCCACTGGAGGCAAATCTCAGGCACCCGCCTAGCTGAGGAAACTGATAATTATGTGGATTCAAGCCACAAGGAGAGACTGCCAAGTCTCCTGAAAGATGTATCCTCGGATGCTCCTTTACAAGGAGGCCAAGAGATTCACAATGGTACCATCTTTTCTTTAGAGGTTCAGTTCCTGACCCAGGACTTAACCCTCAAGGGAACATGACTGACACCCATGTATATCTCCTTAAATCCAGTGTACTCCTCTCAGGGTCCCATCTTCCTGACTACAAATGTTGTTTACCTTGCTTAATAGGATGGAGGTTTCCTCCTTTAAAAAACTCCTGCAGAAACTGATTGAAATAGTCAGAAACCAATATCAAGCAGGATAAATATAAATACTGAACTTTTATCGTATGAATTTCTAAGTAAGAAGATTGGGGCACAGTTATACATGCAGCTACCAGTATTAAAAATGTATCGATAGAATATGATTCACTATCTTGTGATCCAAACTGCATTGCCAATTGTACTTCACACTTAGCTCAGTCACAAAAGAGCTCTGAATGCATTGTGGTTCCACATAGGGTTAGTTATACCACATCCAATGTGAAGTCCAAGTGAAAGGTGCTTTTACATATCTGCACACCAGAGTCCAATCATATCGATGTAAACTACTCTGTCTCAATGCCAATGTGTTTTATGGCTGCAGCCTAAACCTGTTTGCCTAATAACCACTGGTTTCAGTACCAATTTTCTGCCACCATCACACTTCATACAAGACATGCAAAATACAATAGCAACACCTAGGGGCAGCAAATTGGAACTGTAACTGGGTCCTGCATGTTTTTTATATCATGGCACCTGGGTGGGCAAATAATTCTTCCAACTTTACCCTATGGGGTGCCACAAAAGAAATTAGAATGACACACTGTTGTATACTTCTGGATGCATCATATCAGACACTCAAATCTATTTTCATATAAACCATTCAGCCACTCATTGACAACATTTAGCAACATTTCTAGTGACAAAGGATCAAGAAGTTAAATCAAATAGAAGCACAGAAACATAGGTTAGCAAAATTCCAAGGCTCATTTTTGTTTTCATTTTCACGCAGAAGTGCTACTGCAAGTCCCTTGGCACTGTCTACAGAAAAAGGAAAGTTCCTTTAACTCAGCTGTTTTTGATAGACATATCATTGGTTGAAGATTGGGATTTTGATCATCCCAGATCTCCGATAACAAATCTGACTGTGCCTGGCTGGGGTATTTCTCAAAGCACGCATGAATCTCATTTATTAATAATATCAGTCAGACAGCTCAGAGAAGAATTTTAAATCAAACACTATAAGAAGGGCGTGCACCCAAAATGTTTACCTATTCCTTTCTGCTATGAATTTCCAGTGCTTTCCGTTCTGATTCCAGATGTGCTTTTTTTTTTCAGAACAGAGGGGCATGAATAGGCCATTCATTGTTGACTCCCCAACCCCAACACCATCGCCCTACCCCACCCACGGCAGCCTGCAAGCCTGATCCACAATACAATTAGATCATAAGATGATTTGTATCTAACTCCATTTACCTGCAATGGTTTTGTAACCCTGAATGCCCCCTTGCCTTAAAAAATCTATCTCATTTTTTTTTTACATTTTCAATAGGCCCAGCATCAGAAGAGTGCTTCAGATTTCTCTTTGTGTGAAGAAGTACGTTCTCACAACATCCGTGAATGGCCTAGCTCCAATTTTAAGGCTATGCTTCCGTGATCTAGACTCCCTGATTAGAGAAAATAGTTTTTTTTTATCTACCCTGTTAACTCCTCTGATTGTCTTAGAACATTCCTTAATCTTAATTCACAGGAACACAATTCTACGCAATCTCTCCTCATAATTTATCCCTTTTGGCCCCGATATCATTCTGGTGAATCTGCAGTGTATCTCCAGCAAGATCAAAAAAATCATATGAACATACGTACACATGAACATACAAATTAGGAGCACGAGTAGGCCACTCAGCCCCTCGAGCCTGCTCCGCCACTTAGTAAGATCGTGGCTGGTCTGATTGTAACTTCAACCCCACATTCCTGCATACTCCCAATAACTTTTCACCCCCTTGTTAATCAAGAATCTATCTAGCTCTGCCTTAAAAATATTCAAGGACTCCGCTTCCACCGCCTTTTGAGGAAGAGAATTCCGAAGACTCATGAACCTCTGAGAGAAAAAAATTCTCCTCATCTCTGTCTTAAATGAATGACTCCTTATTTTTAAACAGTGGCCCCTAGTTCTAGATTCTCCCACAAGAGGAAACATCCTCTTCATATCCACCTTGTCAAGACCTCTCAAGATCTTAAAGCATTCAATCAAGTCACTTCTTACTCTTCTAAACTCCAGTGGATACAATCCTAACCTGTCCAGCCTTTCCTCGTAAGACAGGTCACCCATGTGTGGTATTAGTCTAGTAAACCTTCTCTGAATGCTTCTAACGCATTTATATCTTTCCTTTAATAAGGAGACCAATACTGAAGAGAAGTGCACAAGAACATCAGAGTTTGTTTTGATTCATTCATTACTGTTTTTTGAGTAAATCCAAAATGAAACTTTTAAAAATGTGTATGCATGCTAATAAGATTAATAAGGAGTTTACATAATTTATTCAGCAGTCAGACTATTTCCCAAATGATCTGTTGATAATGTTGGTCTCCTATTCACGACAACTGCACATTATAGATAAGTGAGCTTCCTTTCTTATTTTTTGTGTTTTTTTAATATATGTTTCCCCACACTTTCAACTCTCTTAAGGGCACAAAATTAAACATCCATTATTTCAGGAAAGCCTTTTTGCCAAATATCAGGAATTTGTGACCAAATGGGGAAGGCGAAGTTTGCTATCATTGTCCCCACACCATCTACTATTTTTTTCCAGCTCAATCAACTATTTTTAATCAATCACAGCAGAGTAATTATTACCACAGTTTAGCTCCTAATGAGCAGGAAACATGTTTCTTGACTCCTGTAACAAATTAACTTTTCACCAATACAAATGTGCTAAGTGGAAAGCTTACAACTATGATGGAAGCATTTAGCAAGAAGGCAACTTTCATCAACATTGTGGTGAACTTCACATTTCAAAAAGTCTTGGGCAGAATGGCAGCATTATTTATTTTCCAAAGCCATGAAACTCCCAGTCCCAATTGCAGGTGCAACAAAGGAAACCTGCAAGAGGACCACCAGCTTGGTCAATGTGAGCTTCCCAACTTGTAGGAAGTGAGGAAGAAATGTTATGATGCCAAGAAAAAAATCTTAATTTTCTGTCAATGGTAAGCATCACTATTGGTGTTAGAACCTAGTAGAACAATTTCCAAAAGAAGCTGCAATGGAAATACAATATATCTTCCTGTAACATTGGTGAGTGCCTCTCTTGTTTTTTGCTTGGGCATGAATTTTACTAGATAACAAGTGTCATCAATGATGTGTAACATTCTATATGGATAATATTATCTGTCATGCAACAGCAAGGAATATTTTGTACTGATGCAGTAAACAAATATCTAATCTTGTGTTATCATGATAGAACAAATTGAGCTATCCACACTTTAGATCACATACTGCACCACAAAACATGCACACAACCATCAGCCAACACTGGCACTCCTGCAACTTCAAATCAGGGCCAATCATACAGCACAGAGCAGCTGGTGTCTCCATTAGCTGAAAGGGAATTGGAGATATTCTAGGCTAATGGATGTGGTTAGAAATCAGTGGATCTTCACTCATTCCTGTACCTGAGTGTTAGCATGGCTCAGTGATAGCTCTCCCACCTTTAAGTCAGAAGATTCTGAAATCCAGCTCCCCCACCCCCTCTACCCTGCCTTCCAGCATTTAGCACATAATCTAGGCTGACACTTCACTGCAGTATTGAGTGCTGTAATATTGAAGACATCATTGAAGCCGCGGGCGAGGCGGTGCCCCAGCCAGAAGTCCATTGACTTGCAGCGGGACCAGAAGATCTTAGCAGCAGGCAGGTATGGAAAATCCTGCCCAGTATCATTCAGCTGAGATATTAAGTTTGGGTTCTTTGCCTGTTCACGTGGACATAAAAGCTCCTTTGGTGCTATCTGAAGAATAGCTGTGTTCTCCCGGTGACCTAGTCAATATTTATCCATCAACCAATGCTATATTAGCTGTTCACTTATCTCTTTCCAGTTAGTGGGAAATTGGCTGCTGTCTTTGCCTTTCTAACAACACTAGCTATATATCAACTGTAATTGATTGTGAAGTACTTTGGGGGCTCTGACAATGTGAAACCTGTTATATAAATGTAAGTTCTTTATTTACTTTCTTCCAAATCAAATAGTGGAACACTCGCAGTATGGGCACAACCTTGTGCCACTGGACACATTGTGGTGGCACACAGAGTGAGCAAGATGGAAAAAACTTTCCCATGGATGCACATATCTGAGCTGAATTCCCATATCTCAGATTGACCTTTATCTTTTTCATCTGTAATGTCCTGGACCTAGGCAATGAACACAAAATAATGTTTCCAGACCACTTTTCTGGCTGCTTCATGTGTCACTATGTCTGACATTGAAACTGCAACACAGAAAGGTCTACAGTTAGGATCAAATAATCTGTTAGAGAGAATAAAGTGCCTTGCAGTGCTTCTCTACATTAAAGGCACTATGTAAATGCAAGTTGTTGGTGATGTAGAATGCAATCAATCATAATGATTTTGCTCACTTCAAGGATGTTTAGCTGCCCTCATATAGATGTACCAAGCCACAAAAGTTTGTTGTTCACCACTAGACTAAGAAGTGTAATGCAGAGTCCACAAGAGCTTGCTTGTGTCGAATGCCATCTAACCTTCACTCTGTTTCTTCTTATACCTCACTTTAAGGCATTGAATCTGATTCAGTAACGTTTCAAACTTTCTTGGCCCTGCTATTCCACCATCATGATGTGCAGCTGATCTCTGCACCAGTTCATATGAACAATGTGAAGGTCCACAGTTGATTAAGTCACATTCCAGTTGCTAGCCTGAAAGTACCGAGGGAACAATAACAAGAACACACTCACAGAATGAGGATAGGACAAGGCTAGAAAATAGATGTGGTATACATATATTTCACTTGGATACTTTATGCAACAAATTTGTGTCAACATCTTTGCTTTAGTTCTATTCATTAATTGTAGTTTCTGCTCAGACATAAGACAACAGTAGGTTTACATGATGGGAATTGTAGCTGGCTGCATCCAAAATCAGTGATAACATGTCCTGTAATTGTCAGTATAATGCATCTTGTTGGTGCTAGATTGTTCTCATGGATGCATATGTGTGAATTAGTATTGGCTAGATCAAAATTTGGCATTATTCAGCTAGGCACAGGAGATTCCTTTAACTGAAATGGATGTCAATCAGGTCCCTTATCTGAAAGGATGATGGCACCTTCCAAAAGATAGATTTCAGTGTTGCTTGGCTATAGCTGAATTTACTCAAGACTTTTGAAGTGCTTTAAAGTAGATTAACAATCTTAGTTAATGAGCAAATTGATGTTTTTTTTTCCAAACAGCTTGAATCCATTTCTGATATCGCAAGTAAATATATCAATATATCAGCTTATGCAGCAAAATAGTGTTTGTCAATCTGTCATCAGAAAAATATCCAGCCTGTGAGTTTTTTTCCTAAGTTTCTCAATGATACCTGTTAGGCCCTAGCCAAATGGATGGGCAGGGACCCATCCCCAAATCTCTATCAGTGTTGCTGGATAACCTAGGATGTATTCAACACCAGACAAAGCACACTTCCTCCAAGTATGCCTCTCTGCCCCTGGCAAAGGGTCTGGTCTCCATTTGCTACTTGCCACAGCAATAGCCTAGAAAAAGAACCCACTGTGCAGAGCCAGGATGAACTCACGTCCTATTGTCTCATTTTATGGTAGGCCAAGCATGCCAGCCTTAGGCAAGTCTGCTTACTATCAAATTCTGCATAGGAAATACTCTGAAATATTTCACATTTGCTTCATAGACATAATGAGGTAGAACTCTGTATGGGCCAAGACAATACATACAGCACTGCAGACAATACATACCTCGACAAAGAGGCCGAAGGCTATCATGATATTGGACCTCATTAACACTTCATGCATGAGCAGGACCTGTCACACCTCCACATAAACCTTGTGCATTTGACGAGTACAATTGTCATGCCTCACCAGCAGAAGCCTGAAGATAATCCCCAGGAGAGGTTGGTTGAGGCAGGCAACAAGGATGGGGAGTTGCGGGGGGTGGCAAAGATGAATGTGGATAACGTGGAGACAGGGGAAAATTCATGCCTTTCTTGGGTCCGCAGGATGATTTGATTTTTAGATTATTTTATCTATGGCTGGCTGCCATGATGCTATTTAGTCATCCAGATCTGGATAAACCCGCTGCCAGCTCCACTCATCGCAATTGAGTTTTTGTAAGGGGACCTAAACTCCAAATTGGGTCCTTCATGTACACATTAAAAGGACCAAATGCTTGTTTTAGGCACCCACCAGGGATTCCTGCAGAAATGTCCTGAACCAATTTTGAGTTGAATGCTTTTTGGATATTGGTGCCTGAAATTGGGTTATGTTAAACTTATTTGATACTCATACAAAGGGTGCAATGAAGTTCAGTTTCTACAGCTGGGCTTTACATGGGGCATGGGGACCCTGCGCCCCCACGTAAAAGACGAGGCTGAGCCCACCTCTGCTTTGTCAGCTCACCCTGCTACCATTTAATGGCTGTCAATTGGCCTGAGGCAGGCTTTCTGCCCCCATTGGGGGGAAGACCTGCCTCCGAGAGTTGCTGGACAATCAAATGGTCGGCAGTTCTCTGATCACAATAGCGCCATGGGGACTGCTGGCCACTGCAACAGTCCCAGAGGAAAGTGTGCTGCAGTGGATCTTGGATTTTAAGGTAAGTTTGGGGTCTCACCTGGACCAGGCTGGCAGGCTCCAACGAGGGAGGTGAGAAGTCAGGATGAACAGGGCAAGAGGAACGGGTAACATTGAGGTGGGTAGACCTGGGAAGAGGCCTCTGATGGGCATGGAGGGCCCATAACGCAAGTACCACACACCCCCTTGACTGGCCAGTGAAACCTGCCGAGCTGGACATTTGGCGCTGATCTCTGGCTGGCCTGGGTAAAATCCCAGCAGCAGTGGGAGGAGGCTCTTAAGTGGCCATTAGTTGTGGTGGGGATGGGCATGTAGGTGCGGGAGTGGTACTCATGGCATGGTGCCCAATTTTACAGACCCCCTCACCAGCCAACTCGTCCTCTAATGTCGTTGTTTTTATGATGTTAGAAAATGTGCTTAATGTTATAGTTCACTAGTTTAAAAGCTTGATTATGGTTTACTTGTCTATAGGGTGAATCATTATCTTTTTATTCAGGATCAGCCTCGAAGACAAACAACCCACTACTTTCCAAAGGCAGCACCAGGGGGCACCATGTGGCCAGGGCTGTGGACAGCTCAACATGCTTTATCAATGCAGCTCCATAATTGGTCTCCTGGGATCATAATACAGAAACAAATCAAGGCAAGAATAAACCAGTCAGGGGCCAGTTTTCTCCTCCTGCAAAGTGTCATGCTGCGCATCTACAAAGCATTGCAAGCTGCAATCCAGCTATGAATTGACATAACTCATCCTGGAAGCGTGAATATCAAAACAATTGGTAAGAAAAATATAACTAGTGTTGCTTTAGTGCACAGTACTTCTATAGTACAATTAGAAAGCTATCATTGTGAACATTTTCAATGTATTAAACCTCATTTAAAGTGAACTATTCAATCACTGTACAGTGATCACTGTACTGTGATCTTTGATGCTTAATGTATGCAATGGTCATCAAACCCAGTTAAATGCTTTACTGAACTATAAATAGATGAATTGCCTTTTATCAATACAGTATGTAAAGATAGTATCTACTCCTACACTGAGCCATTTTATAATGTTTTCCATTCTACAATACAACCTATAATATGTCATGTGAAAGTATAGCTAGATGAAGATCAATCAATTATGGAAGGCGAATTTTGCAGGCAGCTTTTTCATTCTTGCTGGTAAAATTTGTGTGAGCAGGAACCAGAAATTCAATATGATATTGTCCTGCCCCCTTCCCCACGGAAATCCCACCACATACACTTTTCACTAGGTCTTGACACCCATATTATATGAGAGAATTTGTTTTACTATTCAAATAAACACTAATGTATGGAAATCCAAGCATGCACGACTTCTGTTGATTGCAACAGGGTTGCACCGTGCACTCAGGTTGTTCAAATACAAAGAAAAGCTCCCCACAGAAATAAGTTCTTAAAGAGGAAAAGGCATGTTGAATCATTTATTTCTCAATGGCTTTTCCTACCTTTTAGTTATAAAAACTTGGTTATATTTCTTGTATTTTCTCCCCTTTGATTAAATTGTTTTTCATTTTATGACATCAGGACAATTTTTGGAATGTTTATTTTGCTTTACCAACAAATGAACATTGTTTGCAAAACTCCTGGAAGCCCACTACATTATCAAAAGTCAGCAGAACAGTAAAATGGTTAAAAAATGTGAATGTGAAAAGCGCTCTTACAATATAAACTTTAACTCCAGCTCAATGGGTAACAGGTCATCTATCTACATGCATCAGAGGCCCATGCTGGTTATCAGGATAATTCCAGATTAATGACAGGATTTATTTTGAAGTCCCCCAACTGCAGTTAATATACCCATCATTATGCCTCCAACCATTTGTGCAGCTATTAACACACCTACTGGCCAATAACTGGCAGGCTCCAGGTCAACACCAAACTAATTGGCTAGCTATGCCATCTCTTGTAAGTACACAGCTGCCAAAGTCCAGCAGAGGCTGACAAAGCCACCATTGCATTCATCATTTGTACCTCCACCTCCTTTCAACCAGCATGGGGATCACCGATCACCTGCAGAATCAGCCAAAGTGCTTATGCATTGAACTGATACATCAGGAACACAGTCAACATTTCTTTCTGCTTGTCCACTGCATAACAAGAGCACTTTATGTAGCTGGCCAATTTCACTATACTGTGCCATTTCTTATTAACAATAGGTCATTGATGGTAATAAAAACAAAAAAACTGCGGATGCTGGAAATCCAAAACAAAAACAGAATTACCTGGAAAAACTCAGCAGGTCTGGCAGCATCGGCGGAGAAGAAAAGAGTTGACGTTTCGAGTCCTCATGACCCTTCGACAGAACTTGAGTTCGAGTCCAAGAAAGAGCCAACTCTTTCTTGGACTCGAACTCAAGTTCTGTCGAAGGGTCATGAGGGCTCGAAACGTCAACTCTTTTCTTCTCCGCCGATGCTGCCAGACCTGCTGAGTTTTTCCAGGTAATTCTGTTTTTGTTTTGGTCATTGATGGTATCCGTTTAACCATCCGGGCATCAGGCGCCTACTCCTCATCTGCCACCGCCATATATTCCTCCTCATCTATACACTATGGCTCATTCAGTGCTACTGCTTCCAGCTCGTTAGCTGCATTCCCCAGGATGATTGTTACAACCTTGAAGATTCAAGGTGCTGTAGCATGCTGTCCAGTTCTGGGCTTCTGGCAATGCAAGCAGACTACTAACACAGCTCTACAATGACAGAAAAGGGAGAAACATCAGAATGGTAACCCCAGAGTACACAATGCAGAGCTTGCATTACATGTTGCATGGGATAGCCAAGGGAAACCTGAATACTTAGCTGAGCTTGAGAAAAACCTATGGTTTGTCCTTTTCTGTTCACACTCCTCTATGCAAGAATGTCCCCAAGTGATCCCTTTCAGCAAAAGGTAAAACTTGAGCATTCCCCCATTTTGACCTTTCATTTATATTCTGTGTCATCAAGTGATCTGAAGAAGCACATACACAATAGCAGACATGTGCTCAACCTGCAGCCTGTCCTGTGTATCAATAAGTCATTAACTATCATGTAGTTAGGATGTGTTACAATCCTCATATGTGCAAAGCCCCTTGAAATCACTATTTTCCTAAGGCTTTCAATTGTAAGCAGCTTGAAGATATGCTTGGCTGAAGTATGGTTATACATGGTCAACAATGATGATGCAGTAAAAGGGCTCAGCAAGGACTAGCAGGTTGACAGACAACACATTCTGCAAATTTAGAAATCTAGCTGGTAACTGGTACTGTGTGGTAGTAAATTCACAGCTTACTTAAGTGTCATTATCTTGCATATCAGCTCTCAAGTTCTGCTGGCAGTGCACTCAGCAATGATCCTTATTACTGCATCACACTAAGCATGCTACAGTACTTTTCCCCAGAACGATATCTGGATTGGCAAAGGAAGCATCCCTCCATGTATTAAACCCATACTGTAGTATCTCAGCTTTGCAAGGCACAATACAAGGATTTTGGATGGTGCACATGCACTAGATGGTTGATTTTAATTTTGTCCACTCAGCATTAACCAACTGAGCAGTTAAAATTGTCTGTAGAACATGTCCACACCAATCCTGCTGATGTCCAACAGATTCCAATCTTAACCTATTCTTATAAGCAGGTGCGAGGGACAGCAACCAGAAGCTAGTGACTTCTTCACTAGATATGCACATCAAGTACCAATGAACTCACTGGGGCCCAACTGCAATTTTAACCAGAAGCCTTTCAGGCCAACCTTGTGGAAAGAGGAGCTGGGACCATTTTTTTTTTGTTGTTTTTTGTTGCTTCCTTGTGGGGCCAAGAGCTTTTTTTGGACCCACAAGGAAAGCTTAGGCCTTCCCTACACTGGGCTTCTGCTATCCTTATCCTGAGGTCTGAGGCCCTCCCAAATCTCCTCAGAATCACTTATCTGAGTGCTGGCATCTGCTCTTTTAATCCCAGATGTAGCTCCCCACTGAGTTCAGGCAGAAGACTGATTCAGCCTATCCATATGAGGCCTGAGATGTCCCAGCGTCCCAGGCTGATTGCCTCACCTCAGCATCCACCCCAAACCCCTGCCCCACAGGCATTAAACCAAGGGCTTTGGTTCCATGTCTCTGTATTTATTCTGCCTTCACTAACTTTCCCCTCCCCCCACCCCACAACCTTTTGAAAGGTTGAATAATAAAATTAAAATATTCCTTTAAATTTTAACAGTAGTTTTTTTTTAAGGGTCACTGTGATGCAAATTCTTCCCATTCCCCAAGTATAATTACAAACTCTGAAATGTAAGGCCTAAACTTAAGCTCAGAGAGACAGTTTAGATTTCACTGTTTCACAAAAGAGGCAATGAATGTGTGGAACATTCTAGCAATGGGAGGAGTTGTGGTGAATAGTATAAGCAGCTTGAAAGGGGAGAATTTGCTTTGAAAGAATTGATCGAGGTGTATAAAATAATATGGC
The DNA here is from genome assembly GCF_017639515.1 of Carcharodon carcharias. NCBI lineage: Eukaryota > Metazoa > Chordata > Chondrichthyes > Lamniformes > Lamnidae > Carcharodon > Carcharodon carcharias. Next base: position 142,636,251 of record NC_054477.1, read on the forward strand.
ATGTTTTGAACTAAATGAATATAAAATCTTCTATGAAGCTGCGCAATTGGGCTGTATTTTGAAAATATTTTCTTGAAAAAAAAATTGCACTAAAAACATTATTTGAAATATTTAAGAATGGTAACGTGGCATAATTTTACTACTACAGTTGAAAATGGCTTTCTCATAAAATATAAGCATTTTTAACCAATGCCTGATCCACCACCTGTGAGTACGCTGATTTTAAATAACTGAAAGTGACTTTTAAAAAAATACACGGAACTATTTACTGCATACTTAACACCTGAAAGGAAGACAAAGAGTTTCTTGTTCAGGCGTTGGATGAGACGAAAAATGAAACGGAACTGGAGACAAGGAGAGTTTTGAAATAGGGTGAGTCCAATATTGGACTTGAAACGTTAGCTCTGTTTCTCTCTCCACAGGTGCTGCCAGATCTGCTGAGTCTTTTTTCCCAGCATTTTCTGTTTTTATTTCAGATTTCCAGCATCTGCAGTATTTTATTTTTATTTACGAGTTGCCTTGGTGCCCAGTAGTCAGTTTCTTAGTAAAGTAAAATTAATTAGAATTTTGTAAAATATTCATTTTTAGTGCCTTCTCAAAAACCTGCAAAAGGACATTGACAGTGGCTGCACCATGGTGAATCATTTGACATAGGGACGGTTTTGTGGAGAAAGACAGCTTCCAGAGCAATATTGTTTTAGACTCGTGCAAAAGATCATGGAAACTTGATTTGCACCGGACCTAACTTGTGCTTGAAATTCCTTAAGTTTTTCATGGGGGAATATAACAGTAATATAACCTAGCAGAAAACCTGGCCCTCTGTCTTTAAAATGTTTTACCTGTCGCTTATCCAGTCTCCCTTCTCTAGAAAGCAACCATAATGCTGGTTTCTAATGAAATGTAAGATTCCAAACACTATATTTTATTTTAATACACGAAAACCAGAGAATAATTTACATCAGCTCATGATGATAAAGTCTACTTTAAAGTTCCATTCCATTCTTCTCAATTTATTCCCTGCATGTCCAGAGTAACTACTTTCATGGGCAGAGTGGACAATGCAACCTTCACTGTTGCTATATTTGTCTTTCCACCAGGAAGCATTGTTGCACTGTACAAAAAGGGAGTGTTTATCTTTTTCCCACAATGATTTCTACTTCCCTCCATCCTGATTTTCCAAATAGTAAAGACTCAAATCAAAATGTAAGCATTCAGTCTTAAATCCAATATTGCAGCTACCAGCCTGTCCCAGCCAAGCTTTCTTAGAATCTCACTGTCAGCTCAAATAGAAGCAATTTGACTATAATTAATCTTACAAATACTTACTGATATGTATATAGTATGTGATTAAATAAACTGAAAGACAGCATTAGCTGCCTTTTGCGATATAAAGCTCTGAAATTGGTTAAATATAGACCGTAGTCATGGTTAATTTCAGCAGACTGCTTCAAGAGCCAATTCAATAAACCATTTACATCAAGCATGATGACTTTTGCAGTCAGCTACATTTTAACAATGTGTGCTATAATTTACCAATGGACTGGTTTTAAACAGGAGAGAATGCTTTGAACTGCTTTTTATTTTTTTTGTTTAGTTTGGGTTACATGCATAAAATGCAAAGAGCTGAGTTATGCAGAGGCGACAGCTTCCTTCCTGCACGAATTGCTGCTGTTGTGCAGGCTGCATGTGCTGTATCAGCCTCTACCCTCTCATTATTAACTTTCCTTGTTTGTCATCAATCTTCATTTGGTTCAGGTTGCCTTTGCAGTTGCTGCAGCAGGATGGCGTAGGCTGTTATGGCATCTCTGTGTCTTCTATAATCTATTCTTACCCTATCATTTTTATTATAGATCAAGAATTCTCTACATCTGTGAAATATGCTGCACGATTTGTAACAAATCTTAAGTGCAAGATTGGAAAGACAAAACATCTTTTGCTAAACTGGGTAGGACTTCAAAACCATAAATAATCTACTAGGCAGTATTTACTTATACATGTCAATATATTGATCAAATGTTAAAGAACCATCAGTAAATTAAATTAATATGACAGAACAAATGCTTATTTTTTTTTGTTTTACGTGAGTTTTTATGGTTTTGTGCTAATTAGTCCAACTTTTCTCTTAATAGAAACTCCACGGAGATTTTCAGAAGAAGTGTTTCTAAAAGTACAATTATTAGGTTTGATGTTTGACAAATAACTTTTACTGCGGAGACATGTCAAAGCTTGAATTGTTATGTTTTTCCCCTGTTTAGTTTCCTGCTGATAGCACATTATGTAGTGAGCAGTTCTGATTAAATATCATTTGCAGACACATATTTTCAGCAAACAATATTTTTTTTTCAATCCCGCATGGACAGTACCTGAATATCAGAGATAGGCATTCGTATAAATTTCTCCTACAAGACGCAGTTTGGCTTATTAAATATAATATTCGCGTTCCACAGTCGGCACCTTTTGGCTATGCACTCAAAATCATTCATGGCGGTCTCTAGCCTGTCATAAAGATTCCAGATTTGATTATATGTTCACACAACGACAAAAAAATATTGGCAATGGGAACCAGTTTAATTTTCCTTCAGATTCCAAAGATTAAAATAGCAACCTGCAGATTGCTAAAACTGACAGCATTAAATAGATCCAATTTAACTTGGGGGTGTGGGGGGGAGACTAAGTTAATTACTATTTTCCCTTCTCGCCCTGGCGTCACATTGCAACTTGCACCAGAATAGAAAGCTATCAGATGGTTGTTGCATAGAACCTTTATTATCACGTTCCAATAGTTGATTCAGCGCGGGTTTCCTGCCATTTTCATAATTTTTTACAGTTCCAGCTACAATGAAATACGGCAGTGATTTGCTAAAATTGAGTTACACCAATAATCTCTCTGGTTGCACAACGGCCAAATTCAGCTTTCAGAGAAAGCACAGGGAAGGGGAAATCCTTCCAACATCATGCAAAAACCGACAAGAGAACAAACAAACAAAAATAATAATAATAATCTAACTGAACATCCAGCTGTGCCCCGCAGACTGAGCGATAGCGCCCTTTCCCGCCGTGGTCACCAGTAAAAACAATTGGAGCTTTTGTTCGCTGGGTTAGACCCTTTCGCCGACCGGTTTAACCATTGCACTGCGATTTTCCCAAAGACCGGACTTGTCAATTTAGCATTCAGTTCAAATCGTGAATTTTGCAAAGTGAAGTTCGCTGAATTGGAACCCGACTCTTCCCACGTTCCAATTGCAAAGTTGTTAAAAACAGCGTCATATCCCCCATATATGTATATATATATATGTAATTTTACGTGGGGGCGTCTAGTTTATGTAGGGACTGACACACGTCTGGGTGTTGTACGTAACGAATACACAACTGCGTGCATTCTTTCAACCCAATCTACATAGGCACATAACAGAGCCAGGCGGACATACGCACTGAGACCAATGTTAACAGTCTCGCTGGTAATCATTTAATCAAGGATCCCCTTCTGATGCAGACCACTGCTGAAAGTGTCCGGGAGAAAGAGAGAGAGGCAGTGCTGAGAGAGGGAGAGAGAGAGAAGGGGAAAATCCAAGGAGTTCTCTACATTAAACAGAAATAGCGAGAGAGAGAGACAATTACCCCCTTACTGGTATTCAGTTGACGCGTTGTCTCTAACTGAATCCGAGCTCTGGATAAGATAACACATTGTGAAAACCTACTTTGCCAGCAGAGATCGGAGAGAAGAGAAAAAGTGGGAGGGGGGCTGGTGGGGGAAGGAATTCTGCTCCGAATCTGTTTAGGCTGAAACAGATCGTCGGCTTTCGTATCAAACAGTTGGCTGGGTTTGTGTGCATTGATTCCCCCCACCCCGCCTTTCCACCGATCAGACGGGATTTAATTTTTATTTACCACCCCCCAGCCTCTTCCCCCCCCCCTCCCCTTCTTGCCAGCACCGGCTCGGCAGAGGGTGTTAGTTTTGTTTTTCCAGCGGGCACCAAACTGGAACGAACAGAGGCGCTTAGCACTTCCCCTACATAGAAAAAAAGAGAAAGAGAGAGAGAGGGAAAGGGGCAGGAGGCTGGCGGAATATGCAGAGATTGCAGAATTTCTCTGTCCGGCACGTTGTGCTCAGCGGTCAGCGAAACGTTTGGGACTTGAGATCAGGTGCCAAGTGCAACTGAGAGGAATCTGGATTTTATGTTTTACTGTCTGCGGGGGACGGCAGCCAGGAAACAAGGGAGCGAAAGTGTGACTATAATGGATTGTAATGCCTGATTATGTACTTGCTTCGTGCATGCAGTTTTTTTGCGATGCCTATTCTTATTAGAAAGCTACCAGGGCTTCGCATAGTGCTGTGTTCCTGCTGGGGTTACATACCGACACACTTCTGGCTGGATTGATCTGCAACTGTTCTGGACTTTTCTGCACCCCACCACCCTGGATCTGTTCTTATACAATCATTCTTTTCGTTTATTTTATTTTTTCTTTTTTTTAATGAGAAAAAAAAATATCAGTTGAAACAATTCATGGCATGAAATGGGAGGCGAGTGCCACTGTGTGAAAATGCTGTCGTGGTTGGTGTGGTTACAGATCGTGCTCGGTTTGGCTTGGGGCAATACGACGACGGACCTCTGCGAGATGATGTGCTCCTGCACCGAGGTGGAAGGCGTTCTGCACATCGACTGCGAGAGGAGAGGCATCTCCAACCTGCAGCATTTCAGCGCGCCCACTTCCCGCTTTTACCAACTCTTCCTGCACAGCAATTCCCTGTCCAAACTCTTCCCCAACGAGTTCGCCAACTTTTACAACGCGGTCACTCTGCACCTGGAGAACAACGGCCTGCACGACATCATCCCGGGGGCTTTCCTGGGGCTGCAGTTGGTCAAGCGGCTGCACATCAACAACAACAAGATTAAAGGCTTCAGGAGGCACACCTTCCTGGGGCTGGACGACATGGAGTACCTGCAGGCGGATTTCAACCTGCTCAGGGACATCGACCCCGAGGCTTTTCGGGACCTCAACGAGCTGGAGGTGCTGATCCTGAACGACAACCTCATCACCTCCCTCCCGCCCGATCTCTTCCAAAACGTGCCCATCACCCATCTGGATCTGCGGGGGAACAGGCTCAAAACGCTGCCTTACGAAGGGATTTTGGAACTGATCCCCGGGGTCGCTGAGATCCTGCTGGAGGACAATCCTTGGGACTGCACTTGCGATTTGCTGCCCCTTAAAGGTGAGGCGGAGAGTTCTGGCATTGGAATTAAAGGGGTGGCGGGGTTGGTTGGTTGGATCGGTGGAGCTTGGTGGTGGTGGAGAGAAAGGGCTAATAATGATCATCAATAATTATAAACGCTAGATGGCGGAGTTGGGTAAAAGGGTGCTTGCAGCCCAAGCTGCTCCGGGTAAATAGCAGTGGTCTGTCTGTCTGCATTCATTGAAGGCTGCTAGAGGGGGTACATTAAGTTTTGACAACCTGTGCCAAGTCTGAAGTGAACAGCACAGAACAATGCAGCCTTAACTGACCCACACAGTTTTCATTCAGAATGGGCTGAGAGGGAGAAAGGAGGCTCAGTGAATTGATGAAATGGGCTCGGGTCTCGCTCATAACATGCAAGAGTTTCAGTTGTGTATCTTCTTTGAAAATGTCTTTTTGTAGCAGTGACGCTTGGCAACACTACAGCTCACTATTCTCAAATTATAGCTTTATGCTTTTTTGGCCATTTTCCTGTGATATTCTACACCCCCGTCTCGATAGTTTTAATTTCATGGTTTGTTATTTTTGCTATTTGTCATCAAAGACTTGGTAAAATTGAGAGCTGGGGGGAATGAAATATTGCAGGTTCTGAATGCCACCAATCTATTGCATTAGCAGATTTGACCAGGATGAAGTTGTGTTATAGTCAGAATTGGTTCTGAAGTTTGTGAACCCTTTATGTTAATACTTTGCACATTAATTTTGATAAGATATGCTTGTGATATGTTTTAATAATATGACAGCAACTAACAGTGGTTGTTATAACAAAATATCAGGATCATCTCCAATCTATATTGTTTTTCCCTTCAAGAATGGCTAGAACACATCTCTCATTCAGCTTTGATTGGAAGAGTAGTTTGTGAGGCACCCTTGCGATTACAAGGAAACGACCTGAACGAAACATCCGAATACGATTTATGCCCTTGGAAGATTGATAATGATTTAAGCCTTGTTGCTCCACCTGCTCAAGGGGCTTCTGGGCTGCCCCCAACTCCCGCCTTTCAGCATCCCAGGTCACCAACTTCAGCATCAGTGCGCAAAGGACTATCAAAGCCACGTGGCAACTGGCAGAGGACAAGACCTTCGGCCAATGCTGTTGTACCGAACGGCAGTAGTAGTCCCCTTTTATTAGCTGGATGCCCAACAGCTTGTAGCTGTTCTATCAATAGCCCTGAATCAGGCCTTGAGGTAAACTGCAGGGGCAGCAAGCTTGAGAGTATAGCTGACCTTCAGCCCAAACCAGTAAAAGCACAGGAACTGTTCCTAAGACAGAACAATATAGAAATCATTAGGAAAACTCATTTCCTCGACTACAGCAGGTTGACTTTGTTGGATTTGGGAAATAACGCCATAAAGTTAATAGAAAACAACACCTTTCTTAATCTCACTGATTTGCGTTGGCTGTATCTGGATAACAATAACTTGGAAACACTCATCCCTGATATGTTTGCAGGTCTGCAAAATACAGAGTATCTGAATTTGGAGTTCAATTTAATTCAGTTAATCCTACCAGGCACATTTAATGGGATGCCAAATCTGAGAGAATTGTTTTTACATAACAATCTGTTGAAGTCTTTGCCTGTAGATGTGTTTTCTTCTGTCTCACTCTCCAAGCTAAGTTTACACACCAATTATTTTATGTATCTCCCAGTCACTGGTGTTTTGGATCAGCTAACTTCAGTTGTGCAAATCGACCTTCATGGAAATCCATGGGATTGTTCATGTAACATCATTGCTTTCAAGCAGTGGGTTGAGAGGATGGGCACTGATGTTGTAATGAGTGAATTAAAATGTGCATCTCCTGAACAATTTTGGGACAGAGATATTAAGTCTATAAGCAATGAGCTGATGTGCCCAGAGTTGTATGCAAAAATTCATCTAACGTTTTCCTCATCAAGTAACATTACCATAACAACAGAGACAGGGACTCATGTGAATCCCTACTTGGAGACCAGCAGAGTTTCAATTTCGGTGCTGGTACCTGGCCTTTTACTTGTCTTTGTTACGTCTGCCTTTACGGTTGTTGGCATGCTGGTGTTTATCTTGAGAAATCGTAAGAGATCAAGAAAAAGGGATAACAACTCTTCTGCTTCAGAAATTAACTCCTTGCAAACAGTGTGTGATTCTTACTGGCACAATGGGCCTTACCATGCAGAGGGACCTCACAGAGTATACGATTGTGTTACACACTCCCTTTCAGACTAGGCTTCCTGAAATGAAATGCTGAAAATATAGAGTGTGATTTAAAACAGCACATTAAGCGGAGATGAGGACTTGACGTTTTGTGGTTAAGCCCCTGATGTAAATACTGATACTATAGGCTTCTGCTAAAATTCTGCAACAGAATGTTGAACTCAGCTTTCTAATGAAAATAGAAAGTGCACATGCTAAGGAAGTGCGTATAACTTTTAGAACTAACAACTTTTCTCCCGCTGTGAAACATACATGTATTTCAGAAGAAAGCACGGACAGAAATGCTGTGCTTTTTAGTGGTCTTTTCATGTTGATATTCCAAATGTAAATGACAATTAATCAGTTGTATAAAAAAATATAAAGAAGATTTGTTGTCATTTGGAAATATGGGAGAATTGTAAAAAGAATACACAAAAGGGGGAAATAGATACAGCATTTAGGTTTTACGGTTGTAAATTTGCACGAACGCATGAATGTATTGTACAGAACTGTCTAATTAGAAACAAGTGATGCATGTCATGCATGAACTCAACACCACAGGGATACATCACATAGCTGGAGGAAATAGCTATTACTATACTCCATTCATGAGTACTAATTGTATTCTATGAAGTCATGTACCCTGTATTGATCACAGTGACCTTCCCTGTTTATTTTTCCTGTGATTATAAATTGTGCAGTTTGTGCTATTATTGCTTAGATAAGGTGTAAGCTGCAAGTTCATCTTGTTTTAGACCATATTTGTTTGTGCATGGTTAGTAACTATTTATTTTATCTTATGAATTTTCCCATGTTTTAGGTGTTATTTTATATTTGCTAATGCCGATTTCCATCTAAATTTCATAGTAGTTACTATGTTTTGTACTGTGGTATAGGAGTTAAAATGGCCAATGGAATATTCCTTTTTTTTAATTTTGGGAATAAATATATAAAGTACACATAAGCATGACCAATTAATGTCATTCAATTGCTCAAGCTGCATCAGTGATATGATGTAAACTGTTCTGTTCAAGTCATCGTTATGTAACATAATAAAACAGAAAATACTACGGAGGTCGCACTTAGAGGACATTTAATAGGATTATTTTAGAGTTTTATAATGGCAAATTTTTCAACATTAAAATGACTGGTTTAATCTGAAGGCTGATTTAGTTATTTAGCCCTCATGACAGCAGAATTCCCATCTGTACGAAGAGCTTTGCACATGCTTATGCTTAGATATTAAATATTTATCAATCACCATTTTATTCAAATGTTTTGCAGCTTTTAAACTTTAGGAAACCCTGACATTTTCCAAAATGTTCTGAAGAAACAATGGTATTTTTCCCTGACTGCAGAAACTAGTAACATTCATGATGCCCAGGAGTGACTGCAAGCACCCAAAGCTCTACATGAGATGCAGAAGTAATGATCATCTGGTTTCACATTGATCTGTGAACTACGATGTCACTTAAGTGGTCAGCACATTGGACTGACAGTGCAAAGTGCTGGCAGTCTTGGCAACGGATACCTTGTTAATAGAATATATTGGCAGTAAATGATGCCTCAGCTCATAAAATTCCTTCTTTGTTTTAAAACAACCCATGTTATTGCAATGCTTAGAATTCATAAACAAGCAGACTTGACTTACATCCTATGTTTTTGAGGAGTCAGTCAAGCATCCATCTGACAATGTTTATTTAATATTCCATTCATATGAAACAGATAAATGTTAATGTCAAAACATGGTGACTGATGTAGTAATATGATTTTACAAGCACTGGTTACCTTACATTAAGGAGCTAAAATCACTCTACCTCTTGTGTGAGCTTAGACATTGTTGTTTGTAAGCTGTGGGACCACAGGGAGTATGAGAAATCTGCTGAATCCTTTTATCATCTGATATCCATGCTCCCATTCTCCAGCAGGACTCACTAGTAACTGGCCTTGGAGCAAGAATCCTGGTTGATTTTATCTTTCTCCAAACCAATTTTAGGCCAATTTATTGCTGCTACAACCACCATATTGAGATCATCAAACAAACACAGATCAGGGATTAAATTGTGAGATACACCTGTTCAACATAGCTCCATACTGCACCTAGCATGCTGGTTACCTCATGAAACACCAGTAGAACTAGGAGTAATTCTCCTCTAATTTGATATTGTAAAGATTTTTTTTGTACAAATAGGAATACATCTTAGATTGTGTAATTATTTTAGGAATCATGATCTTGAAATTATGCAGTGTGAAAATTAGTGTATGACTAATGCATTTGTATGAAATTTCCTTGTCTGCTACTTTAATAGCAGTTCGACTGTTTTAATGACTGTTGAAATATTAGACAAAAAAGTTTTATTCAAATTTACAGTGTATTTATATAATATATATACATAATTTCAAGGCCCAGTGTGTTATGCTGCCACCTTAAAATTATTTTAAAGACATAGAGAAGGGAACTGTTATAGTGGAGGGAGAGGAATCCTAAAGAACCTTATTATAATCTGATAAAATTTGAGCTATGTATAATTTAAATTTAATGTTCAAATTTGATTTCTTTCCAGAGCAGGAAATATGCACTGAGTCATTGTGTTCAAAAAAGAGTTAGAGATATTCCTGAGTAACTAGGGAATATAAGGATTTGGACTTCAGGACAATATAGGAGAGAAATTGAAGCTATTCTGAGCAAATATTGCAAATGAACCTAAATGAAAAGATGAGCTAGATGGGTTTAATGGTTCGTTTCTTAATTTGACCTTCTCGAGTTTCTGTTCTGGTGCTCTTAAGATACATGGCAGTGTTTAGCAGCTGCTGCTTCTATTCCCACAACAGAGACTGGAAAAAGGAATAGAGTGGGTGTATGTGGAGGCGACTGTTTGTGTTTGGAGGTGGGCAGTGTATGTTTGGAAGGGGCAATGTACGTGAGGAACAGGAGATGGTGCATTTGAGGAAGGAGGGGTGATATATGTCATGGAGATGGTATGAGTGGGTCAGTGGAGGGTGGGTGCATGAGGTGGGGCTGTGCATGTTAGGGCTGGCATCAACGCATGTGGTGGGGTGGGGATGTTGGGAGAGTTAATGTGTGGGGGAGAGCAGACTGTGTGGAGGAGGAGGTGTAAATTTAGGAGGGGGTTGTTGAGGGGGAGTGACTATGTGTTGGGGGGGGTGAAAGGTGTTTATGGTAGGGTGGTATGGGGGAGGGGTGTGTGTGCGTGGAGGAAAGAGCAGGAATATGTTAAGGAGGAGGTTTATGTGGAGGAGCAGGCATGATTTAATTTCTTCTGCAGTATTTTTTAGAAATGAGCCCCAGAGTTAACTTTAAAACTTTGAATTCAGATAAGATGCCTTCCAATCAATTAGCAGCACTTATTTAATGAAGGAAATGTAAACATTAAAGACATTTTGAATGATCAGTTGACATTTAAAGAAAAATTCTTCTGGACAATGTTCTGTGAATATAAGGTTTCCTCAAGGATCACAGAGGATTGGCAGAGTTCCAAAGCTTGTGATGAAGGTCTGTCCTCCTTAACACTGGAATAGAGCTTTTAGAGAAAAAAAGAATTTCTTCAGATAATTGGATGCCTTTGTTAATTAGACATTTCATTACCAATTAGGAAATTAGTGATGTTCTGATTTTTGTAATGAAATGGGGATAGATATGACTGTTTTTGTCTGTTCACAGTATCATCATTTTCAGAACACATTGATAGCAAAAGTCTATTAATTGGGACACCATGGTTGAAATTTAATTGTCCTATTTATCAAATTGTTCCCATTGAGTAAAAATCAATCAGTCTTGGTTTAATGCACTGGGAATCCATTGGTTTTTGAGAAATGGCCCTATTTAGCACAACTGCAGAGAGAACAGGCAAGTTAACATATCAGCTGGACTCTTCATCAGAACAGGAAGATAATACAGATGAACAGCATTTAGAAAAAAACAGAATACGGTGAAGGTGAAGGAAAAAAAAGTGCACACACACAAAGTAATACAGTGACTTACAAAGTGCATATGTGTAAGACAAGGCTGTTAAATGGCTGGTAATATTAACATTATTAATATTGACACAATGAGAGAAATTAAAGACTCTTAAAAGACAAAGGAAAAATATGTGATTCGTTGGGGTGTCGTTTCTGCTTTCATATCATCATAGGTTTACCTTGGAGAATATTGTGAAGTATTGGGGGGATTCACAGGCTAATTAATACTCTGACAGGTTGTGATGTGAAGATTCTTTTCATGGCTTCAATCATCTTTCTAACAGCCAAAAGGATAGTTATCCTTAAGTGGCACAACCAAAATGATCAGGTTCCACATCCAATAGATGTGAGTGTTCTACTAAATATCAGCCCAAGATTCAGAGGCTGTGCTCTATTTTTGACTGTATGGAGTGAGTCTTGAATCCTGAAGCTTCTAACTTATAAGTGGAAGATAACACCAAGCCAAAGGTTCAGGCCACTTGGGTTATTGGGAAGTAGAGAAGGAGGCATGAATAGTTGGCATAGCAGACTGCAGGAGCCTATGAGAAGTAAATGTAAAAAAAAAAACGAGGCCAGCATAGTATCCAACCCAAGATGCAGCCTGTTCCTCCCTCCCCATAAAACGCTGGTATATTTACCCTGCACTTCCTTACTTGAATTAAGTATTAATTATGTAGATTGATGTTTTGATCAAAGTTATAGGGGTCCGTGTATCTGAGGTGATTGGATATGTAACGGGATGCAAATATAGCTCCTGTTGAATGAATTGGGAGAAAACTGATATTGTCTATGGATATTGCAACCCAGAGACTTGGCAACAAGTGGTAAAATGAATGTTCTGATTTTGTGTGATTACATTTTGGGATCATAATATATACATAGAAATGTTCATCCATACATTAAATGAGTAGGGTAGGACTAGTATGTGGCTTGCTGAGAGAATGGCCTTGATATACTGAATAACTTTCATAAACACCAATTGTTTTATTCTTTGATGTTATGGGTATGACATTGGTGAACAATTGGATACTTTTTATTTCTTAGGTATTGCAATTGTTACTTTTCATTCTTTTCTCCTTGGTTTATATTTTCTCCTATTTCATACAAACACATACTCAGGTAATACATGTTAAGTAATGATAAGACCTACATGTTTTCATTCTTTTATTGCGTGTCATAGGCTTTCAGTTTAGCATTGAGAATAATGTGCCTCTGTGTGTTTTTATTTAACATTTCTCCCTTCATCTTCTGAAGGCACTGAATATTGGTGATATAATGTTCATCTCTTCCAAATGGCCATTTTACAGGATGAATCAAGATGGTGCACTATAGCCAGCTATTTGAACATGGGGAGCATCGCATCATGTTTAATTTTGTCTTTACCTCCCTATTTTGCGCACAGAATTGCATGTTGCCACTTTGAACCAAGGCTTATTTTAGCTGTCTCTTGATTCACGGCACTAAAACAAGTAGATTATCTGGTTATTATCATACTGCGATTCAGAGCACCTTGCTGAGAGTGAATTGACCACTGTGTTTCCTGAATTGCAGCAGTGACTATATGGTACCTTATTGAAGGCACTTTGGAAATTGAAATAGATTAATTCAGCTAAATTACCCTTATCCGCCCTTTCTGTTAATTCTTCCAAGAATTCAATAAGATTAGTCTAGAATGAACTCCCTTTCGGAAATCTATGTTAATTTATATATATATATATATATATAGATTTCTAGGGAATGGATTTAATGCTCCCTGATCGAAAGCAGGGAGATCTTATTAAATGCAATGGGCAACTTTTTGCAACCCACCCGCTTTTCCCTGACCCCACTAGAATCGTACCAATGGCAGGGGTGGCATCTGACAGCCCACCTGCCAGTGGGTCAGTTGAGGCCCCTTGAGGGCCTCATCCTGCCACACCAGGATTTAACTAGCGATGGGAGAGGCCCGTGCCAGGTGCCAAGCCCAGCAGGCTTCCTGCCATAGGCTGGTGTCAGGTTGAGAGGGGGAGGGGGGGTGGGGGGGGGGCACCCTCATTAACAGGCTCCCTGGGCACATTGGAGGGAAATCCGCCCAACACCTAACAGTTTTCCACCACCAGGATGCTCTTCCCCCTACAGCCTCTCAAACCCCATCACACAACCCCAAATGATCACCATTGCACATCTCTGTCCCAAAATGCTTCAGAGCTGCCAGCCTCTGATTGGCTGGCAGCACTCCAAGGCAGGACTTCCTGATCTAGAAGGGCTGAAGTGCTGCCTCCACTCTATTAATGGCCATTGGCTGTTAAATGGCTGCAGGGTGGTTCCCTTTCAGCATGCTCCTCCCCAGTTTTGACGGGGGTTGGAAAATCTGGAGCCTTATATAGTTCAGCCCTAGTTTTTTTCTACTTTTTTCTTTTAGTTGGGATTCCATTACCTTGCCTACCACCAATGTTAAGATTGTTCTATCTTCCTTTTTATATGTAGGAATCACACTAACCTCTGGAATTATTTCTTTTTCTAATTATTGTTACAATCTTTATTTAATCTTGCCACTGCTATCATTTCCATAACTTATTTTAATGTGCACAGGTGCAGTCCATTTGGATCAGAAGTTTTATCCTCTCTAATTTGATTACTTATCAATGATCTCCCTTCTTTCTATTTTAAATGCCTTTGTATACTTTTTGATCTCTTCTAATATCATGTCCATCATGGTAGCCTCATTGGTAAATAATGAGGCAAAGTAATTATTCAATAGTTCTGCTATTTTAGTATCATTGCCTGTGTATTTATTGCATGTATCCCTTAGTGTTCCCATCCCAACCCTTATTTTTCCCCTGTTGTTTATGTGTCTGTCGAATGCTTTACTATTTCTTTTTTATATTCCTTCAAACCTCTCCAAACCTCACGTCACCTTTTAGGAAAGATGCTGACACCAAGTAAAAGCAGTGCAGTGCCTCCACCTCAAGCCCTTATAAAGGGGACAAATGTCTTGAAAAAGGCAAATTCAGAAGGAAAAAAAAACACTAAAACTTGGGAAATATCTGGCACTGATCCAAACTGGCCTTGTATACCTTAACACGGAACTCCAGCTTGGAGCAGCACCAGTCATTTCCCAGGTTTTACTGTTTATTTCCTTCTGGAATTCAGAGTGTTTTAACAACTTTACCTTGCTTTAGTCTATATGTCTATAGTGTTTTGAAAGTATTTGCATACCTATAACAAGAAGTTGTATCTTTCTAACAATTATCAATCAGAAACCATCTATAATTGGGATCTAGTTATCACAGTGAGTCAGCACAAAGCCTTTTCACTTAGGAGAACTGGGTTCAGATCCAGGGCCGTCTGATGCAAGAAAACTTTACTCTTTCGGTTGGTTATCAGTGAACAGTTTGTGGGCAGTTGCAATCTTGTTCCTGCTGAACAGTAAACCCATCTATTACACTTCTGATGGTAGGAAAGCACTGACTGCCCGCAAATTCTTTCCTAACACTAGAAATGCTACCCAGGGTCAGATACTGTAAGTAGAGCTTTTCACACTTATTTAAATAGCATTTGCTTTTCCTTGTGCAGGGAACAGAACTAGACTCAGCCTGAAATAATGCAATATTTCATCATTATATTTGTTGATATGAAACAAAATGTGCTTTTGCTCAAGAGTTTTCCTATGAATTTGCAAAATGTTCAAACAGACTGAAATAATAATAGATATTAAAAAAACACTATGTGGCAGTCCTTAGAAATAAAAAAATAACATGTAAGTAATTTTGAAAACACTGAAAAATAAAATTGGGTTTGGAATTATTGCCCTTCAAAATATTTAAAGATTATGTAATGATGAAGTTTGATTAGTTTGACTCTGTCTCCTTATTGTTGCTTTTGCTAATAATGTTGATATGTAAAACATTCCTTTTTTACTCATGGGGAGAATTTTCTCGCCGTCGGGCAGGCTGGGCAGGAGTGGGCGTGGGTGGGCGTGCGGCTGATTGCTGCCCACGATCGGCCACATGCCGCCATTTTACGTGAGCGGGCCTAAATTGGCAGCGTGATGCGCACCTGGAGGCGCTCAGCGGGCAGGGGGAGGAGGGAGAGCGGGGCCTGCGCTCTTTCACACATGTGTGAGGAAGAGCGCAGAAATCTCCCTGAGGAGCTGTCTCGGGGAGATTAAGAGAAGCCATAAAAATGTGATAAATAAAAAAATTATTCAGACACGTCCCCTTTTGTGATACTGCAAGATCATCACTTGACCCCAGCTATTTACAATCTATATTAATGACATAGAGGAGGAGACCAAGTGTAATGTATCAAAGTTTGCTAATGAGAATGAAAAGCTGTGATGAGGACACAAAGAGATTGCAATAGGATTTGGATAGGCTAAATAAGTCGGCAAGAACGTGGCAGATCAAATATTATGTGGAATAATGAAAAGTTATCCACTTTGTTAGGGAAAAATAGAAAAACAGAATATTTTTTTGAATGGCAAGAAAATAGGAAATATAGTTATTCAGAGGGAGTGTTCTCGTATGTGAGTAAATTGGGTCTATGCGCTCTGGAATTTAAAGGAATGAGAGGTTATCTCATTGAAACATATACAATTCTGAAGGGGCTTGACAGAGCAGACACAGAGAGGTTGTTTCCCTGATTGGGAAATCTAGAACATGAAACCACAGTCTTGGGATAAGGGGGCATCATTTAGGACTGAAATAAGGAGAGATTTCTTCATTTAAAGTGTTGTGAATCTTCGGAATTCTCTATGCCAGAGGGCTATGGATGATCCATCATTGAATATAATTAAGGCTAAATTTCACAGGGAATCAAGGCAAGCAAGCTGGAAAGTAGAATTGAAGCTGAAGATCAGCCATGATTGTATTGAATGGCGGAGCAAATTTGATGGCCCATATGGTCTATTCCTGTCTCTTATGATCTTATAAATCACAAAAAGTTGATAAACAGGTACAGCTCAGATTTACAGAACTGTTACGGTGTAGAAGGAGGCCATTCAGCCCATCATGTCTGCACTGGCTCTCCGAGCATTTTAACTTAGTTCCAGCCTCCTGCCTTTTGCCTATAACCCTGCACATAGTTTCTATTTAGATAATCATCCAATTCCCTCTTGAATGCCTCAATTGAACCTGCCTCCACCACACTTCCGGGCAGTGCATTCCAAACCCTAACTGCTCGCTGTGTCAAAAAGCTTTTTTTCACCTTGCATTTACAACCAATTAGGTAAAAACAAATGGTTGTTAGCTTTTACTACAAAGGGATTGGAGTATAAGAATAAAGAAGTCTTAGTGCAGTTATATATGGCCTTGGTGAAATCACATCTGGAGCAGTGCAGTTAGTCAGCACTGTCTCCTTACCGAGGAAAGGATATATTTGTCTTAGAGGGAGAGGTTCACCGGGTGAACTGCCCGAAAAGTAAAGGTTGAGTAGACTATGCCTTTTTTCTCTAAAGCTTAGAAGAATGAGAGATGAACTACATACACAATTCTTAAGGGACTTGACAGGTTATATGCTGGGAAGATGTTTCCCCTGGCTGTGGAGTTCAGAGCTAGGAGTCATGGTTGTGTATTGCACTATGTAAGACATGCAAGCAGCCATTATTGAACTAATTCTGTTTATGACTTCCCAACAGAGAGGGAAGCAGAAAGGGCAATATAACAAAATGATCAGACCTTGCAAAATACTAAACTCCCTCAGCAATTAAAAAAAAATCTTATGGATTAAAGTGTAAATAGTACCTGTACATAATTCATCAGATGAAATGTGACTAAACCAATATCAATAATACCTGAAATTTAACAGGTTGGGTTGCATGGTATTTTTACTGTAATAACAACCAAAACATAAATAACCAATACTACCAGAGTTATTTGCATGTAAAGGAAAATTTCTCTTTAACAGCACTTTGTGTTTAACAAAAATATCACCATTTGAAAAGAACAATATTGTTTCTTCCTTTCTACATACTATTAATTAACCTTTTTGGCTCCTTTCTCCTGTTATCTGGGCATCTTCTTTGCTGGGTCAAAATCCTGGCACTCCCTTCCTAATAGCACTGTGGGTGTATGTACATCACATGGGCTGAAGCAGTTCAAAAGGCAGCACACCATCATCTTCTCAAGGGCAATTAGGGATGGGCAATAATGCTGGCATAGCCAGTGGCACCCATAGTCCTGTGAATTAGTAAATTAAAAGAAAATTCCATTGGCTTGACTCTGCTCTCTCAGTATCTCTGATTGTGTCAGATCTGAACTTTAATGCCTACTACTTATTCCGCTTAATGATTGAGACTGTGACATTGATTTGTCTTAATCAAAGGCCGGAATTTTCCAACCCCTTGCGCTGTCGGGTTCTTCCGGTCCCGTCGATGTAATGGGAGATTTCAATGGCTCACTCGCCCTGCCGGGGGGGGTGCTTTAAAATTCCAGCCAAAAACCCTGACTCACTTTGCTGTGCAGATGGATTCTGTGACATCAAGAAGCTTGGAGGTTCCTTGTGCCTTTCAGTTTCTTTGTGACTCTCACTTTGGACTGTTGGAAAAATTTGGATTATAGGAGATTTGTCATGTTCTCCCTTTGTCATATTTCCTATTTCAAGCAAATAATTTACATGACACTGACAGAGCCTTTCTCCAATCTTAAATAGATTTGTGAATTCACCTAGTCTCTACACAACAACTGCAATCACAAATTTCTCCTCATCACCTCGGTGTTTCTTTACCAGGATCCTCTGACTAGCACTGAACACTATAAGTTTCATGCCTCATGTATCATGGCTCATCTTCACTTTCTCTTTCCTCTTGCTTTACTGTTGATGTCAGTCCTAAGCAAACTAAACCTTGTCCTAAGAGGATGTTTAAACACTAACTCATAAAGTGATCGATTTGTTCTAGATGATGGGATTATTCTGTCAGAGAACAGAAAATTGTCCAGCCTGTGTCGAAGAGAAACATGGAAATTGCTGCCTAGCTTGTCGCCTAGAAAATACTTCTGCAAAGATCTCTTCACAATCTGTGCACTTTTTTCTGCAGCACCGTTCAATGCTTGGTGATAAGGGGTGATTAGAGTGTGATTGACTCCTTACTGAAATGTTTCAAATTCTTCTGGCATAAACTGTGGACCATTATCTGACACCAACACTTCTAGCAACTCATAACTTCTCAAAACAGCAATAGTTTTGGCACTTGTGGTATTGTGGTATTCCTTGAGCTATCAACCAAAACAAGGTACTCTTTCCCTCCCACCTCAAAGAAATCCTTTGTTTGACCATGAATGAATGATCATTTCTCGTTTTGAGACACACTTCACAACTTTTCTCCAACTCTGGTCTAACCTTGCAAAATGGCAATTGTATGTTGTCCTTTATCTTGACTTCAGCCTTGAGATGCTTAATTTTATAATTTGGTCCTCCTTGCTCAAAGACCACTTTGTGCTCTCTTTGCACTTTCTCACTGCCAGACCTATTCTTACTGTAAATAACTCTGCCCAGTTTAACTGTATTTTCTTCCATTCCTTCCCATCAGGGAGGCTTTGATCCCTTCTACTGCTAACGATAGCCAGTAATAGGGTGCATCACCATATTTTTAAAAATTATTTATTCGTTCTTGGGATGTGGGCATCGCTGGCTAGGCTAGCATTTATTGCCCAGTCCATTGCATTTAAGAGTCAACCACATTGCTGTGGGTCTGGAGTCACATGTAGGCCAGACCAGGTAAGGACAGCAGATTTCCTTCCCTAAAGGACATTAGTGAACCAGATGGGCTTTTACAACAATCGGCAATGGTTTCATGGCCATCGCTAGACTTTTAATTCCAGACTTTTGTTGAATTCAATTTCTACCGACTGTCGTGGTGGGATTTGAGCCCGGGTCCCCAGAGCATTCCCCTGGGCCTGTGGATTACCAATCGTCCAATATTCCACCCTAACACACACTTTACCTAACACTGAAATACTATTATTGGAATAACTAGTCAGTTTCACACCAGTTTTGCACCGGGAATGTGACTTAAAGACTAATTGTACACTTCTGAAATAACAGAACGGCCGCAGCTGTATCAATGATGAAAGTAAGTTGTGAATGTCAAACTTTTATTTCTACTGTGAGTGCTGGAATTTTATCTTCAGCCTTATTACTCTCATCTCCCATGTGCTGTTTTATTTTTGTTTTCTGAGTACAATTCTTGATCTTCCTGCTCGATGACATCAGCTTCTGTTTCCATCTCTTATCGTGTGCACATTCAAGGATTTCCAGACTCCTGACCTAGCTTTACATCTACCATGACCTCAGCCTGGTGTGTAGATGTGACTTGGGGCTGCATCTTCTGGTCGGCGAGCAGGGGTTGGGGGGGGGGGGGGGGGGGGGGGGGTGGAGGGATTGCGGGGGCCTGCTCGCGGATGTGTAAAATGACGTGGGGTGATGTCGGGCGGGCATCCTGGTGTCACCCCGCATCATTTAGCTTTTCAGTTCGGCTACTTAAGGTCTTTTAAAAAGTAATTAAGCCAATTAACGGACCTGCCTTAAGGTTGGCGGGGAGCCCCTGCGGCATTTAGAAAAAAACATAAACCTCATCCACATATGGGATGAGGTTTCATGAGGGATTTGAAATATTTATAAGACGTTAAAATAAAAGAAATTGACATGTCCCAGGGCATGTGACAGTGTCACATGAGGGGACATGTCAGGAACTTTTTTTTAACACTTCCAAAACGTTTTAAAACTTCCAGCGATCTCCCTGAGGCAGCAATTAGCCTCAGGGAGACCTGTGCACTCTCTCACGTGCGAGAAAGAACGCAATCTCAGTTCAGGGACCCACCGCCGCCACCCCCCCCCCCCCCCCCCCCCCCCCAACCCGCACATGGAGTGCTCAGAGCTTCCGAGCAGACGTCTCGCTGGGCGGGCCTTGATTGGTCCGACCACATAAAATGGGGGCACTGATCGGGAACCTGTTCCCCCGCTCCCGCACATCCACCACCCCCCCCCCCCAACCCCGACAGGGGGAAAATGTTGTCCTTGGTGCTCTACTGAAACTTGAAGCTTTACTGTACAGTTTCCTCTCTTCCTGGATATGTCTGACCTTTCTACAAGCATTGTACTTGGACTATAAATGGGGACATTTAAATGGTTGGTAGTTTTATGGCAATGGTAGCATCTAAATTTTTGACTCTAAGGCTGTCAACTCATCTTCCATGGCCTATATCTCACTGAAGTCCAGTGGATGTCCATTGCCAATGCAGGAAGAGAACTTTCTTGCAACTGCAACTATCTCTATCTGTCATTTCCATGGCTGTGGCCTCATAGGTCATCTTCCCCTTTAGCTTATTGCCTTTGCTCGAAAGTTTGACCTGGATTTTATTGTCCGTTAGGCCTCCTTAGAATATATCTCTAAGATTGATTTCCAGTTTTGTGCCATACCCACGATGATGAGAGAGTTTCTTTAATTTGAGAATGTAATCTGCAACAGTCTCACTTGTCAACTGCTTCCTTTCATGGACAACATCTTCGTGTAACTTCATTCTTAGTCATGACATAATGAGTCCAAAATTTAATTAATTTCAGCACATTCCATAATGCTAAAAACTACATCAAAAGTATCCTGCCCTGTCATGATGAGGAAAACATGTACTTTATCCTGACCTTATATTTTATTTGCCTTCAGGCAAATGTGTAAACTCTGTTCATAATTACACCAGTCCCTTTTGTTAGGATTGAATTCCTCCATTTTCCCCAAATATGTCTTCAATGCCATTTTTTCAGTTACGTACAGCACTGAGTCACTGTGTTCCCAAATACAAGGTGCACACAAAGCAATCTTTCCAATTGCTCAGACTTCCTGAAAATGAACTTTAGGGCCAGAATCTTTGCGTTGGCATGTGGGGGGCAGGCCCCGCTCGCCGATGTGTAAGATGATGTGTCCCGACGTCATCGTGTTTCATTCCGACTTTCAGTTCGGCGGGCACACGCCGGAGTTGGCTGCGCGCCTGCCGAACTGTCAAAGGCCTATTAAGGACATTTAAATATCAACTTAAATGCTTAACATAGCTGCCCACCCAACCTTAAGGTTGGCGGGCAGGCGAAGAGCCCAGACGGCCTTTGCGTTTATCATGAAACCTCACCCACAGGTGGGATGAGGTTTCCTGAATGATTTATAATTCAAAATAAATGCTCTCATTAAAATGAATAGACATGTCCCAGCTCATGTGACACTGTCACATGAGGGGACATGTCTTAAATTTTTTTTTCATCCTCTATTTAAATTTTTAAAGCTCAAACTAATCTCCCTGAGGCAGCTCTGTGCCTCAGGGAGATTTCTACATTCTTTAGCACACATGCGCGATAGAATGCAGGCCACAACTCAGCCAACTCCCCCTGCCCGCACAGGGAGCGCTCAGCGTTTCCGGGTGCGCGTTACATTGGGCGGGCATTAATTGGCGCACCCACATAAAATGATGGCACGCAGCCTATCGAGGGCGGCAATCGCCTGCACGCCCGCTCCTGCCCAGACGCCCCCAAATCCCCCCTCCCAAACCGCCTCTCCTCCCAGACGGGGAGAAATTTCTCCCCTAGGAGTTCCAAAAATGTATTCTTCTGTCCTTAATTTCTCAAATGGATTGTAAAGGAAAATTCCACCTCATCCCCGTCATCATCTTTCTGTTGTGAATTGCACTGTGTAAGGCTAACCAATGCAGGTAGCTATTATTGAACTATACCGCCCCAGCAGAGAGGGCAATGTAACAAAATGTTCATGCCATGCAGTATAATATAGTCAAAGCCTGAAATAAAGAATTGGCCATTTAGGACCGAGATGAGGCAAAATTTCTTCACTCAATGGGTTGTGAACTGTTGGAAGTCTGGACTGCAGAGAACTTTAAATGTTCTGTCGTTGAATATATTCGAAGTCAAAGATTGGTAGCTTTTTGAATACTGAGAAAATCAAGGTATACGGGGATCATGCATGAAGGTGTCGCTGAGGGAGAAGATTGGCCATTTTCTTCTCAAATGCTAGTGCAGACTTGAAGAACTAAGTGACCTACTCCTGCTCCTATTACTTATTTTGTCACATATTAAAAACGTCAGTGATCCGTGATGAGGGAGTATAATTTCAATCTTGTGAATGGTCTGATCTGGCAAAGGAAGTGGGCTATGGTAAACATCAAAAATGGGATACCTTCACCACACATTCTGTTCCTAGCACTGGTTAAGTAGATAATTCAAATAAATTAATGAGAGTTAGCTACAAATGTAAATTTAGGTGTCAACACTAACTTGTGCAGATTGCAGTGAATCCAATGAGACTACTCTGAAACTTTTTAAAAAAAATTTTACTTTGCTGCATGTTCTCAATTATATTGGCATCTCCAAGGAATATGAGAAGTAGTTGAGCAAGATTATGGGTTTGTGTAATCTAAATGCATTTATTGATTTCTCATATGAACAAATTATAATAACTGCAGGTTATTGTATGTATTGTTTGGTAAGCTCTTCAGTTTTCTTGCAATGTGCTGTCTACCTTTTTTTTTTACTTTCCCTTTTCCATAAGTTACATTTTAATTAAAAAGGAAAACTAAACAGCTAAGCCATTAAATAAATTAAAACTGTGGCTACGAGCACTTAAATTGATTGACCTTTGTATTCCCTTTTTGCTGTATAGCACAGCAACTTTGAGGCAATCAGGTTTTCTCAGCAAGCTCAGTGATCATTAATAATGACATTTCTGGCGCTGACTATGCAACACGTCTTTTTAAGGAAGAGGTCTATAAGCTAATAAGTGATTGATGGTGATATTAACACACGGACCTTTTGGTGAGAAATTGCCTCACAAAGTGCTGCATGTATATGAATGCTTTGCGCTCATCTCCATGTGCCCTCCAAGATATAGGCGCTTCCTATGTGTCTCATATGACATCCTATTAGTAGAAGGGTGCACCTGGGGGGCATCCCCGGTGTGCACCAGAAGGTTTTGAATGGATGCCATGCTGACGTCCCACAGCCCACCCAGCTGATGTTGGACAAGGACTCCTAATTTGGTGAATGAATGTGCGGGCATGTGTCTTTGGTGTTCACCCTGCAAACAACAAGTGTAAAGCTGCAAGAGGGACCCAGCATGAGCATTACCTAAAGGGCCAGCCACCCAAATTGAAGGTAAGGTAAATTCTTTTAAACTTTTTCTGTTGCAAAGTTTCTGAAAGTACCCCAGAATGCTTTTGGAGGTCTTTTGGTGAGTTCCTTTATTGGCCAGAGTGTTGTTGCATCCTCTTAGAGATGGCAGAGAAGTAGGTGACCTGTTCACACAAAGGCTGCAACAGGTATGGGAACAGCAGTGCCAGTGCCTCTGGTCTGTCACACAACAGGGAGATGGATCCGAGGCTGCAGAGAGGGAAAGGCAAAGGCTGCAGAGAGGGGCAGCTTCACACCATGCCCTCTACCCAGGTAAAATCAGACTCCATCATGCTCTTTAACTGTGACAGGAGATTGTCCAGCAGACAAACCAGTGCACCTAGCGACTTGGTGGTGCATATCCTTCAGCATTCTCCTTATGCCACCCCATCGAGTTCCTCATCTGAGTCTTCTGCAGCAGTACTCATCTCTACCTCCCCCTCCTCTGAGCTGGAAAATGAACTGTCCTTTACCCCTGGCATGACTGCAGCCCACTCGTGCCCAATGACTCATCACATGCTGATCCCAACTCTATACCAGCTCCCAGAATACCTTTAGTGCAATATCTGAGCTGGTGACTTTAAGTGTCAGACAAGTGGTGGGGCATCCTTATCAACATTGAGCTGTTAATTCTGTTTCCTCCTCTTGGGGCTCCTGTGGCTCGGCAGCAAGCAGTTCTTGGGTGCCTGGAAGCAGGAACTAAGGAGGGGAAAGTTGGTGAGGAAAGGGGGTTGGGGTGAAAACAAAGAAGTCCATGATTACACCATCTTCACCCTGTTCATTATGCCAAATAGCAGGATGACGATGAGCTGGGAGTTGAGAATGGGCATAAGGCAGGCAGGTGCCACCATCCTTGATCTTCACAGTGACATCGGATGTTATGGGCCCCACTGCAGCCGGTTCCACAATGCAGGGAGCCACCTCCTCCTTAGGGCTCAGGCTCCCCACTGGTTCTGCTCAGTTCCCATTTGATTGTATACCACCTTGTCCTGCAAGAGAGAGGGCAGAATGCCAATGTTTTGGTGACCTGCCATAGGTGAATAGCTGGAGGTATGTAGAGGCAGAGAGATGTGGGTATGAGGTTGGCAGCTTTGGTGGTGTGTGAGGGTGAGGTGAGGCATCTGAAGGTTGAGCATGAATCCTGAGTGGTAGGAGTGCTGCTGGGTGAGTGATGGGGGTGTGGTGTTTTGAGTAGTATGAACAGCTGGTGCTGTGGTAGGTAGGAAACTATATGTAAAGGTGGCCTTAACCAGCCATGTGAGGTCCTTAGACGACTAGTGGCACTGCTGTTAGGTCATTGGGTCCAGAGTCTGTGAGTTGACCTTCATGGCCATCTGCTCCCACTCCCTTCTGAGGATGGTCCCTGAGCCATGCTGCCTCTCCTCCTGTCCACCTTCACCACTAATGCCTCCAGTGCCACATCCATCACTCTGGAACTTTGCAATAATTTACATTACAGCAACATTTTTGTGTAACTTCTCTTTAAGTTACAGCCTTCCTTTAAGAAGAGCAAGCTGGCTGTGCCACGTAATTGGCAGAAAACACTGTTGGCCTCCCCCTGCTGTGCGCTGAAGCTATAAACAGCCTGAAGGAACAGACAACTGTACTGAAGCAGGCTCAGGCCAACACTACATCACAAGACAACACTACAAGAACTACTGCTCTACACTTGCAGATGAATACACAATAATTTTGTGGTGCCTATCTCAATCTGCATGGATAGAGGTCTGTTATGCCAAAAAAAAAACAGGGCAACTCAATTTTTAGCCCTTTAAGTTTTAAGCATTGTTTGATTAATATTGTCTAGTTTCTAGGCTAGTATTGTGTATGAAGAGTGAAGAACAATATAAGAAATCTAATGTAAATCTGAAATTGTGTATTTTCCAAATTTGAAATCACAATGGCTCCAAAATTCCTGGGGAGTCGGGAGGAGTGAGTTCACCATGTCAGTGTAAGTATGTAGTTTGATGGTAATTTTCAATTAGATTAACTGCATGGCACATAATGAGGTGGAAATGAAAATATTTTGCCTGATATTCTAATAAATTATCAATGTCTTGTGATATAAATAAATGTAGATACACAATATTCATTTTTTTTAAAAAAAGCCTTTCTGAAACTTTGACACAACTGTACAAAGCAAAAATTATGCTTAGATTAACAGTTCAATTAGTAACTTATCTCCGTGTGATCAGGTGGAAATAATGAATAAGCTACAGCATTCCACTTCAGTAAATCGTCTTTCTTAGCTTAACGGTATAACCCCTCTTCATTTTGTCCTCTTTCTAGTTTTAGGCAGAATCTCGGGATCGAGGGTGGCTTGCTTCCAGTCCAGTTCAGCGGGTTCTGAGATGGCTGATGAGTTCAACTTGTGACCTGCAGACTCTGCTACGTGAGGAGCAAGTGGTGCTTGAAGGGTCAGGTAGGTGAGGTGTTTGAAGGTTTGCGCGCTCTCACCGACACCTCAACGTTGGCTCTGCATATTCTTAACAAAATCTCTCGATGTGTTTGGTGCCTTCCTGAATGAGCCTTCTCCATTTTGGTTGGTCAAAGGCCAGGGACTCCCATGAGTCAATGGGGATATTTGACCTCTTCAGGCATGCATTGAGGACATCCCTGAAGTATTTCCGCTGTCTTCCAGGGAGTCTCTTGCCATGACCGAGTTCCAAATGGAGCAGTTGCTTCTGGATTTTGGGCCCAGGTTTCCCTGTAGGGACAGGAATATGTGAGTTGAGCACTCTTACAGCTTCTGAAACATCCAATTCATGTGACTTTGCCCTCGATTTTTGTTTTTTCAAGTGAAGTTCAGATTTGCCGTGAAGTTTGTAAGCCACAATGGAGTGAATGAGGAGTGCGGGTGCAGAGGCAGGCTGGTTATTTGGTCTGCCTTGGCTCTCAGAGAGAGCAGCCCGGCTTCCAGCACCATTTAAAGTGTTGTTAAACCTCACCACTTAGCCTCCTCAACCACCACAAACTCCCATGCAACCTCATGCTCCATGCTACCAAATGTCCCCTCAGAATGCAATGTCACATTCATACCCCCTCCCTGTCCCCTGTGTACCTCCATAGCCACTCACCCAGTATCCACTGTGTTAAGTCCTCTGGAAATGCTAGCAATGGGGAATATTTTAAATGCAGGTGCAAAAAATATTGATCCTGTGATAATCTAATAAAATGCTCATTCACAAATTTGTCATTGGTGCTGCAAAAAACTGGCCTCCATAGAAAATAAATAATATTTTAAGTGACCATTAAGTTGTGGAAATAAACAACCATCTACTCTGAAATTACATCAAAGGCACAGTATGTTATTACAACCTTATAAAACGGTCAGTCATTCCCCTATACAGCTGTGTCAACAGACTGAGCTGAGTACAGCAATAGCTTTTGGAACTCAGCCAAGCACTAATAATAGTCACAGCTATTAAAACATTATTGCAACTCCAAGAGCATGAAATTGAAAAGCAAAATGGTGTGTTCTCCATTTCAAAGCAGATTAATTGACAGGCAATGGAAGTGAGCAGGTGCTTTTATCACTTTCAAAAGCAGGGAATGTTTTTTCAAAGACTGAACTGTCTTTTTCAATCCCAGTACTATTTGTGACAAGGAGGGTTTGCCAAGACATTTTTCTACATTTTGAATGCATATGGCACTTTCTTTAGAGAAAAAAGGTACTATAATGCACGTCAGTGCTTAAACAATACTGATCAATGTAATGGTAAACTTATCTCAGTAGGACAGAGCATTATGATGAATCACTACATTAAAAACACATCTACATTACAATAAAGCATTTTATAGTGACAACTAAAGATATGAAAACAGCTTATACTTGCCTTTCAGAATGTTCCCAACTCCTCAGCAGTCTCTTCCCATTCCCTGCCCCCAATGGTCATGAACTCTCCAATGAGGGACTTTTTTTTTAGTAATTAAAAAAATCTGCACTAGCACATGAAAATAGTGTGCGGGAGGAAATAAAATTTTCCTATGGTCTGAACCCTCAAACTCAGAAGAGCTGCACGTGCATTATGTACCCATGGCCTTTCCGACATGCAAAAATGCTTTACTAAAATGGTGGCGGGGACATTAGTAAAGGCAGAAGAAAATTGTTTTTCCTGCAAAAAAAATATACTGCACTTTGTGAGCCAATTCCCACCTCCACGAGGAGATGAAAACCTGGCCCCTGAACGACATGTCCTGCCCAGCGGAGTGGGTTTTGTGTGATTCATGCCTCAATGATAGATATGTTGGCTGGGGAGAGGATGCTGCTGTTGGACTGGCTTTCTTGCCACTGGGTTTAGAGGATCTTATGAAGGTGGTTCTTCTCCAGCTCTTTCAGGTACCTGCAGTAGCCTGTCTAAGTCTCCTAAGCATAAAGGAGTACAGAGATCACTGCTACCCAGTAAATCATGTCCTTAATCCGGGTTTGAGATTCTGGTCCTCAAGTATATTTTCCTCAGTCACTCTTTTCTTCCCTACAGCCAGGGTAACACCTCCTTCCCCTGTACATATCAGTCATTTGCAGTCTTTTGCTGCCTGACTGTCTGTACATTATCCCATCACTTTAGATTACGTTAGTTGTGTCTGATATACTGTTGTACTTCTTGACTGCTCAGAGTAAGAAATAAATCAAAAATGTTCCAACACAATGGGTGTGAGGTATTCATCAATGACAGAGACAAGCTTCTGAACTCCTAATTATTTACAGAGTCTCACAACAAGATCATTAGTACATTAACTCCTAACATCACAGGCACCATTGTGTTGAGCTACACCAATACACAATGGCCCTAAAACTCCAAAGAGTGGAGGTGAGGTAGGCACACACATGTGTGCCCTTAGTAAAAGTTCCTGTCCTTATGCACTCCAGTGATTTAGTGTAGGAATGACAGCTGCTCCAGAGAATTCCATCAGCAAGGGGAATGTGTGAGTTCCAGTGGATAAGTCTGTGAACAAGTGGCCATCAAAGAAAAACAAATTATTTTCACACTCAGTATCTGGGTGTTAATTTAGAAGAGTAGATAGTGATTTCAATGTAATGGAATTTGGTGTCAGCAGTGGCTCAATTGAAAGCAATTTTGCCTCTAAGTCAGAAGGTTGTGGTTTCAAGTCCCACTCCATGACTTGAGCAGAAAAATTTAGGTTGATGTTCCAGTGTAGCACTGAGGGAGTGTTACAATGTCTGAGGTGCCTTCTTTACGATGAGATGTTAAGCTGAGGCCCCATACACATGGCAGATCCCATGAGCCTACTTTAAAGAACAGGGAGGTTGTCCCTCAATTTATCTGTCAATTGACCTCCCAAAAAAAGGTTATCTGCACATTATCACATTGCTGTCTCCAGGAGTTTGCTATGTGCAAATTGGTTATGCATTTCCTACATTATAACAGTGAGTACAATTGAAAAGTACTTCATTGGTTTAAAGTGATTGGGGATATCCTGAGGTTGTGAAAGACACCATATAAATGCAAGTATTTTTCTTTAAAATCAAGCAGGTTCTATAAAGGATGAGTATTGCAATCACCAGATTACTGCCAGGCAATGAACATGAAAATCTAGCCCAAAATATGTCCTGGATCAGCCCTCTTGCTCAGTCATGCCAGGGGCCTAAGTAATCTTTTCCCTCCCCTTCCTCAATTGTCAGTTAATTAAATTTATGCAGCATTGATGTCACATATAAATGAGTTGCCCTTCCAATGATCCCGTAAATTCCAACCGCGATCAGTGTTAAAGTACACAGTCATGTTCAAATTTGGTACAATCACCAAAATGCCACCCTTCAAATTTCACAACTTATCTTTATAAATCACAATGTTAATGGTAACTCTAGTTCCAAAACAGTTTGGAAGAAAAATGGTCAAAAAATCCTGAAACATGACTGTTAGCACAAGTGTGATTGGTCACATGTTCAAAAGGAACCATGAAAGCAGGTCTGAGGTAGCAGTAAGCATAGCAGTTATTTAGCTGAAGATATTGTCCATATTTGTCCATATCTGCCTCTGTCTAACAAAGATTTATCTTATTCATACTAGTCTTTGAACAAACCAAGGCTTTGGTCACCTTGCACTTAGTCCTCCTCATAATTAAGGAATATGTAATGCCTAATGAAAAGGTCATACTCTCCTGGGGTGGGGCAAGGCTGCAGAGGCACATAATGAAGGGATGGAGCCCCAAATGGCACAGTGGATATACCAGGTAGGTGGTAGTGATGGGTTACAGTTCACTCATGAGTCCCAGCTTGTTGTAGCAACATACACTTTTGCATGCATGTTGTAATCTGGAGCTCTGGATAACGATGGTAGAGGCTGCAACTTGTTTCCATGACATGGTTGACCAGACATCTCTTCTGGTCTTACTGCCTGCCATTGGTATGAGTGTTGAAAAGATTTGCAGATCGATACTCAACCTGTTTGGCCGCATTATGAATGCACATTTCTTAGCCACGAGGTCCTGGAGTGTGACTGAAACCCAGAGCTTCTGGCTTAAAGGCAGGGATGCTACCCACTGCTCCACAAGACCCCCCATTGGGGTAGGCAGAGGTGCAAAAAGATAGCATTGCAGAAAATCCATGGGCGATGAAAAAATAATTTGTGCCTAATGGCCATTAATAATATTTCTGCATGGGTGCTGATGCCTAACAGCCAGTAATCCCTCTTATATTTAAAAGAAAGTTGCTATAAGGTAGCATGCTGGGTGTGTTGGGTGTGGGAAATTCAACGTGGTTTCCTCAATGCAGCAAGAGGGGAAATGCAGTGGGCTGTCTGCAGTTGGAGATTAGGCAGTCTGCTTCCCTAACAATTTTCCTCTCTTGTTGACCCTATCACAGAACGAATAATAAATAAGACAAACATCATGCCCTTTGTAACCAGTTCAAAAAAAAATTCTAGACAACTTGGCTGTCCAGTTCAAAGCCAAATTGGTGGCAAACGTAGAACATTTTAATGGCTGGCTTACTTCTCAAAAAGCAATGAATTAAACAAACCAAAAGACAATACGAGTTTTTTTTTCCCCTTATTATCTTGTGAGTGACTTGCCATACCTTCAATAGATGAGTTAAATATCATGGAGTGAGGATTAAAGGAAAGGAATTTTATTTTTGGGTGGGAGGCATTAACCAAAGTAACGAGTTGTGGTAAAATACTCTCTATAATGGGCCAGAAAGTTGTTATGTATTGCTTTCCTACTATGTGCCTACTATTTTTTTCCACAGGGCAAAATCACAAAATTCTAGAGGTAAATGAAGCAAGAAGTAGTAATTGTCTACAGTTATTATATATACTGTGATAAAAATACATTTACTCCCACATGCTCTAAGCAGTATGGTGTTAGAAAATCAAGATTTAAATTAAAAAGGCCTTAATAAGAGATTGCAGTCACTACATTATGTTTGTCATCAAGCTGTTGAAGCAAAGGAGTGCTGGGAGCTGACTGTGATGTGGATTTATCCCATGGTCCAACCAGATGTTGGATGCTGTCATGTGTTCATTGTTCATGAACTTACACATGGGAAGGTTCTCAATTTTAATTCATTTGTGGATGCTTTTAAAAAAATGTCTGCCATCAGCAATTCAGCAGCACTGGTCACAATCAACCTACATATTTGAAAAAAAAAACATGTGTCGTGACAGTGTTAAAACCTTGAAAGCTGTAAAGGTTACGTTTCAAATATGGACAATAAGACAAAATGGACTCTGAGGAAGATCACCTGATTCGTGGATCTGACCATTTCTCTTTCCCTCCCGATGAGACAAAATGACATTCCCAGGCTTGAAAGGCACCTTGGAATTCAATGGATGTTCCATTGAATTGCGACATTGACCTTCAAGCGCAAAAAGGCATTCATAAGAGAAACATTAGTGTGAAAAAAACCCACAGCAGCTGGGATAAGATTTCAGATTGTAATTAGGTTACTCCCACTGCCTTATTTGGAAAATGACTTGGCACAGTTGTCCAGGTCACACAATACAGTGGCCATTTTTGCTACCTGAAACAATATAGCAAGAAAGTTCAGCTGTGCACAAGCGGACAAACTTTCTAAGTAGAGAGAGAGAAATTCAGCTAAAAGCCATCGGGCTGCTGTCATAAATTGGGGAGCTAAAGTGTCTCACTGAAACCCTTTGAAAAGGAAACAAGTAACCTTGCTCTCCCCTCCAACATCAAGCTTACCTGTGAAACCAACTTTCAACAGATTGACTAAAGGAACCGTCACATCTGCTGAGACATCTGCAATTTCAAAGCCTTCACTTCAGACAATGTAACAACTAGATGGCAGAACAACAACAGCCTGCACCAAAATAGAGTCTGAGCTTGATTCCATTTTTAAAAGAATTGTTTTATTTTCACCTGAACCTAGTTTTGTGTGTGTGTGAGTGAGAGGGTGAGTGCAACTTAGTTTTCTTTAAAATCTGAAGGGCAAGGGTGTGGAAAAATAAATCAACTTTTTTTTTTCTTTTTCAATGCCAAAGGCTTGCGTTTGGGTTATTTAAAATTGATTCACTCGCTTCAAGGGTAAAAAAATATCCACATTCACATACAAATATCACAGACAATAAAAGGCAACATGTTAAAATCGTCCATGACAATCAGTCTAATAACTCAATGGGCAATCTTGTTGAAGCACCCCATGTACATATGAAAAACCCATATGCTTGCATGGAGCAAATACCGGATGACAGAGGAACTAATGAATGTGTTGACTTCGAATATGTATTTGAACATCTTTTCTCCACCTTTGCTTTCCTCATCTCCCAAAGGCAATAGCTCATGACAGCCTTAAAGCACCATTGTTCCAGTAGCTTCCAGTAACCTTTCATAAGAGAGTGCCCTTCAAGTGTGACCCGAGACAGTAATTGTCAACAGACTATTTGGTCAACTGGGATGAGGCAGGTGAGTCTAACCCTATCCTCACCCAAACTCCTGCTTTCTATCTCCATTTTTTTTTCTGCAAGGCTGAAAAGTTGTTTTTTTCTTGTCTGAATGGAGGTATTCCACAAAGCAGTCACCCAGTTTGCGATTGGTCTTCCCAATGTAAAGCAGACCACATTGTGAGCAAATTTTGCACACTAACCCCTTTGTGACAAAATACTCTTTCCTTCCACCATATCACAGACCTAGCCTTCTGTTTCCTTTCCCATCCTACCCCCTTTCACTTGCTTAAAACCTATTACATTTCTAAACTTCTCTAGTTCTGCCAGAAAGGTAATTGATCAGAAATGTTAATTCTGTTTCTCTCTCCACAGATACTGCTTGATCTGCTGAGTGTGCAGCATTTTATGTTTTTACAAACACCCATGTTGATGTGGTGCCTTCATTACGTGATGATAATAAACACAATGCTGACTTTGAACCCTTTTCCCCTTGTCAGCTCTAATTCAGGTCTTTCATCTCCCATAGGTCCTTCAAGCATAATGCAGGAGCCGGTGCAGGCGCTGGCTGAGGATTCCTCAGAGGTCATGCACTCTAAGGAAGCACTGCCACATGACCAATGTGCACCCATCACCAGCTCAGATACGCACACCTCGGTGAGGCCTCCAAGGCAGGTAGTGGATTAGTCGCATGGTGAGCTATACACCATAAGTGAGCAGGAGACAATGCCAGAGACAAGGATAGAATCTGAATGTCCCTGTTGTAGGGTGCAGAACACTCTTTGTTCAGCTGGATGCAGATGCTGAGCCTCTGGCATGAGGTGGGTGGGCTGTCGCCTCAACCAATGCTGGAGCAGCAGCAAAAATTGTGTGAGGTCATTGTCAGCATTTCCAGTGTCACTTTGGAGAGGGGTTGGAAGAACCCATCTTCACCACGTGTCCAAGGGCAGGAATTTGCACTGAGCCTGCGGGTGTGCGCCCAACCCGCTTGAGGGTAAAATGATGGGTGATGACGTTGGTTGAGCGTCCCGGCACCATTGCGCACTCGTGCGATATTTCGGTCGGCGGGTGCATGCCAGAGTCAGCAGTGCACCCGCCGACAATTAAGAGGCATATCAAGGCCATTAAAGTTTTAACTGAATTAAATTTTTCACTGCCCCTCCAACCTTATGGTTGGCGGGCAGGCGAAAAGACCAAGCAGCCTTTGGGTTTTTTAGGAAACCTCACCCATGTGCGGGATGTGGTTTCCAACAGCAATTAAAAATCAAATAAAAGTATTAAAAATGTGTTCATAACATGTCCCTGCTGATGTGACAGAGTCACACGAGGCGACATGTTTTTAACGTTGTTAACTTTCTTATTTTTAATGTGATAAATCTTCAGCTCCCTGAGCAGCTCTGTGCATTGATGGCAACCTCCATGTGAGGAGTGGCCATTTCATGGAGAAGCTCATGTGGCAGGCCACAAAGTGCATGCTGGACCTCAGTCTGCCATTTTAAATGGAAGGTACGCCTTGTCTTGGCCATTCAGCATCTCACTAAAATGCAGCAAAGCTCTCTCCTGCTCTAGGCTAATAGGGGAGTGTGGGTGGGCCATGAGACAGAAGATGGAGAATGGGGATGTGGAAGTGGGATCTCTGCTCAATGTGATTCCAACCCTCTCTCCTGCCCTCCACACTAAAAACATCACACCCTTCCCCACCCCACAAGCCCTCCTCCAACTCCAAAGGCTTTATCGAGAGTGCAGAAGTGATTTGCTAAAGTGGTGCCAGGGGTTAATTATGTGGAGAGACTAGAGAAGCTAAGGTTGTTCTTCTTAGAGCAGAAAATGCAATGAGGAGATTTAGTAAAGGTATTAAAATCATGAATGGTTTGGATGGTGAAAATAAAGTGGCAGAGGGATTGGTAACCAGAGGGCACAGATTTAAGTTGATTGACAAAGTAACCTGAGGTGACCTGAGGAAACGTTTTTATACAGTGATCTGTTATGACCTGGAATGCACTGCCTGAAGGATACTTGTAGCAAACTCAGGAGTAACATTGAAAAGACAATACAAAAAAAAATGAAGGGAAGCAAATATTACAGAGCAATGAAGAACAAGCAGGGAAATGGCACTAATTGGATAGTTCCTCCAACGGAGCTGGCATAGGCACAGTTGATTGAATAGCCTCCCTCTGTATAACATCATTCTACAATTTTATGAATGTATGACTCCAAGTTCCCCATCATCCCCCTCCAAAGGAATTCCCATCTTTAACACTTAGTACGATGCTATTTAAGTAAATGGAGCAGACAAAAGTTATGAAGAAATGTATAGGGAAACACAAAATGGCAGATTACCAAGCAAAATCAAACAATACTTTGAGCAATCTTCAGTGAAATGCAATTATAAATGCATAAAAATTGCCAGCAATTCCCATGCAGGTCCTTGCAATCACCTGCCTTAACTTTAGTGACAAGTCTGCAGAAATGACTTCCAAGTTCATTTACACTGTTTCTCCAGGGATTTTCACTAACCTTCTGCCAAAGTCCCAGTGGGAGATCAGGAAACTACTGCAGAGATTCTACCCCAACCATTTGTTTCTCAACCTGTCATCTTCCTCTAAAAACACCTGCTTAGCAGGCCAGCTCCCAAGACTCCCAATGTACCAATTTCATAGGGATATGTTGTGCACTTGTGAATAATTTTCCTTTGTAATTATGTCATCTTGCATGTCAATCAAGCTTGCACAGAGCTCTTTATGGTCCCCATAATCACACATCACAAGTTGCAGTGGGCAATGAATTGCATGTCTGATTTTCACCCCTGCCTGTCACCAATGCTCTCAATGAAGCTCACAAAATCCAATTATATCAGGGGTCTGGTATTTACACTTTGTATTTTTTAACCTCATTAACAAACTCAGAAGAACGAAGTCCGTTGTTCTCCCTTTGAAGTTGAAGCAGGAATTATATTTTAACCTTGCATTGTAGAGAGTGCTGCTGATAATTTGTATATCGAAATAAAAGGCATCAGGGAGTTCAAATTTAAGACAAGTCTATTCTCAGGTAATTTATTGCATAGTTACAGTCTGTAACAGTTAGATAACAAATTATTCTATATTTAAAATCCACTCTAAGGTAATGAATTATTCCACATTCACAGTCCATTGCCCTTAAATAGTGATTATTCCATGGCTACAATCTGTCAAAGTTAGATAATGAATAATTCTATATTTTCAGAGCTTTCTTCGATCATCAAGTATTTTGTTTCTTGTTCGCTTCCTGCCGTTGCTCCATTTTATTTTTGGTTTCATTAACTGTCTCGCTTTTATATTGTGTGTGTTTTGCTTTCATTTATTTGGCAGATGGAGGAACCATTTTGCTATGCTAATGCAGGAGGGTGAACACTGTGAACAACCTATGAAATGTGGAACATGAATAGGCATTTCCTGTTTGTCATATCATGCTCCCTGTGTTTTACTGCTCTGTCACATTTAATTAAGAAAAATATCTATGATATATTAAAATATTACATCTGCAAGCTCTTTCTGTTTGCACCACTTGACTTCCTGTTTCACATTTGTGTACCACTCTTTGTGTCAACCTTTTCCCATTATCAATTACTCTATCCATTTTTTTAATATGGATTTTCCTTTGTAAAT
The DNA here is from genome assembly GCF_017639515.1 of Carcharodon carcharias. Taxonomy (NCBI): domain Eukaryota; kingdom Metazoa; phylum Chordata; class Chondrichthyes; order Lamniformes; family Lamnidae; genus Carcharodon; species Carcharodon carcharias. Next base: position 142,672,283 of record NC_054477.1, read on the forward strand.
TTGTCACACTATAGTCGCACCTCCTGCCAATAAAATTCTGCAACAAGTTTTCGGGCCCAATGCCCAGCTCTGCTAACAATAGTGGCTCTGTAGTGTCTAACCTTTGTGCGCCAGCAGATATATATGCAAGCCCATTGTTAATCTCACTTGTTCCTACTACCATGGTGTCCAAGACCTAAAGTGAACTAATTAAATGAAAGCTATTTTCTTAAAAGATGGCTCTGCCTCTTGCACAGAGGGAGGGAAGCCCTGGGGAATGGAGACCATGGTATCCACCACCTCAGTGTGAGACAGTGTTGAAGTTGCCAAATTCATTGAGATAGAGAAATAGAGCCACAGGTTATGAATAAATCAAGGCCCATCGAGGAACGAGGAGGTAATAATACAAATTCAGAGAAGGCATAGCAAGGGTTATAGGCACGGCTCCAGGAATGCGACCTGATAGCCAAAAGATAAATAATTTGAAAATTGGCCTTGTGAAATAAAGCAATGACAAAATCATGGAAAGGATGAGGGAAATGGGAAAGAAAATAATCATTAAAAAATAACGCAAAATAGACACAAATTTTAATATGGCTGCCTTTTGTGTTTTAAGGAATTGGATTTTGGGATCAATTGACTGATCTATGTTGAGCAAACTAACAGATAATAGAATGTCATTAATGTGAAGCAACAAGCATATTTTTTGACTTTACATATGTTCATCCATTTATGCAGCTCTGCATATCTACATCCTTATATTTAATTCACAATATTTTCATAATATTGTTTTGACTTGTGGGTTTTAAATGTTATTCCTTTATTTTATCCCTTTTTCCTTTCCTAGTTTTCATGTACATCACACCACTTAAGTCTGACGTCACAGGGAAGCTTTCTGTTAGTGGCCTTTGGCAATATCAACAAAGAATTGGCAGAGGCAAAAGTAAGGTCCAAAGCAATTTTCACTCCACTTCTTGCCTTATCAGTCAATAAGTAACTGGCCTCTTCTCAACCACATCACCAGCTGTGATCTAGAATCCACTTTGTGGGAAATCGCAAGAGCAAATTGTCATTGTACTGCTCCATCTCACAGCATGTTGAAATCCTGTTTGCTGTGCCACTGTCTTTTTCTATGTATGAAAATCAAATAATAGCCACTGGCAGGAATATAAAGTGCAATCACAAGACCAAACAACTTGACTGTTAAAGCTGAACCACCTTGGCTAATTGGATAAAACTCAATGAGTGTGAAATTCATTCGCAGAGCACTGGTCTTAGCACAACTGCGTCCCCTCTGTACAGTCAAAATTGCTGAATGTGTGCAATAATGACATCACAGATGTCAACGGGCTCATGCAATGCTACGATAGCAAAATCGGCAAACGACTTTGAAGGAAATGCCTTCCTTTATCACTCCTGAATCAACAAGGAAGCAAGATTGGCCTATTCTGGGGCTATTTGAAGAGCCATTCAACAAATTGCAACTGAGCTGTTTTTGACTTGATGTACTCAGGCAAAGTTGGTGGAAACTCTGTGGTGAGTTGCTGAAGGATTTTGGAGGTTTTTGCAGATCATAGGAAGACAGAAAATAATATTATCTTGCATTGCTTTGGAGCCAGTGGTTGCAGTGCCATCATGCTCTGCAGTATAAGTAAACATGCAGAGGAGGAGGCAGAGAGAGAAACTTCTGGAACACCAGAGGAGAATGAGGACCCTCTTTCAAGGATCCTACCTTGAGAGGGTCTTTTGGGAGCACTAGTTTGACTGCTGTGATGAGCAATGACTCAGGAGGCTGCACTCTGCCAAGGAGGCAGTGAAAGAGTTGCATCACCTTTTTAAAAATTTGTTCATGGGATGTGGGTGTCACTGGCTTAGGCCAGCATTAATTGTCCATCCATATTTGCCCTTATTCAGGAGGCATTTTAAGAGTCAACCACATTGCTGTGGGTATGGAATCACATGTAGCCCAGACCAGAAGGACAGCAGATTGACATTAGTGAACTGGATGAGTATTTGCAACAATGGGCAATGATGATGGTTATCATCAGACTTCTTAGTTCCAAGTATTTATTGAATTCAGATTTCACCATCTGCTATGGTGGAATTCAAATTCAGGTCCCCAGGACCTTATGCTGGGCCTCTGGAATACTAGTCCAGTGATAATACCACTACACCACCACCACCTTCACAAAGCCCTGGTGCCTCAAACCAGAGTGGGGTCGGCCCTCCCAGTGACTGTGAAGATTTTAGTGATCCTTTCATTCTCCCTTCCAAGTAGGAGCTGGTAACATTGGCAATGTGTCACAATTTGCAACCCACAGAAGCTTCAGGAGGGTCACTCTACAGCAATTCTCCATGAGAAGGAGAGATCAAGATGAAAGTGCTCATGGTTTTGCTAGGAGTGTGGCTTATCGATGATGCGGGGCAACATTGACTGCATGTGCAATGTTCTGCAGACCCCTTATGTCAACAGCGAACAATGTTCCAATTGTGAGGGCTAACACTCGGTCAATAATTAGTTGGTGTGGGACCACATCAAGAAATATATTTCAGTTAATACCCACTTTCCTGGCAATGACAATGGTGCTTTTATCCTACAAGAGCCCCACTACTTTCAGCCTCCAAGACAGATAGCACAATGGCTGCTCGGATACTCCCTCTACACATGCTTCATGAGTCCCTTCCACCATCCCACCATGTGAGGTCGGGGGACCTTCGATGGAAGCCCTGGGGTCACTAAAATAACTGTGGGGCAAGCTGTCGGTCTCCTAAGGTAGAGATCTCATTGTTTAGATTGGTCAGCGAAAATCCTTGTAGTACACAGCTCAGATGGTCCGCATGGTTGTGCTGGTGATGTATCTTCCACAACTTCCGAATTATGAGGACCCAGCCTCTAGCCCCTGGGATCTGGAAGAGGAGGAGAAAGGGAGGAGGCCAAATGCATCACATGCAACTGAATGAAGCAGGAGGAGTGCACAGTGAGGTTTCATTTCAGTTCAAAGGAACTATCCCACCCATAACATTGACTGAATAATTCCTTTACAGTACATCCATTTCAGACATCTCATCATGTAGTCCCCTTGGCAAACATCACTCAAGAGGGTGTCAATCAGCAAAAGCCTTCACACAGCAACCTTACCCAGCAATACATTAATAATACAAGAAACTGAACCATTTACTCTCGCATCTCCCCTTAATATCTTTCTTACAGGTGTCCTTGCATAGCCCAATGTTCCAATGCAGTGCTACCCCAGTGGCTGCAGCATGGCAAGTGAAAGGCTTCTGACTACAGCTCTTGTTGGAAAGTGCCTGGAAGAAGCCCTGGATCCTGAGGGTCTGACTGTAGACTGGACCACCTCAGCATGGGCAATAGCAGTCTGGCTTGGCTGTCCCAGATGCAACAGCAAGGGCATTGGCTGAGTGGCAGTGGTGGGAGCACGAATGCTGTCACCCTGAGGGAGGTCACTGCCTTCACGGTGTCACTGCCACCCCCATGGGGCAGCTCCTCAACACTCCTCAAAATCTGCTGGAGTTGCTGCTCTGTTATGGGAGCTCGCAAGCCCTTTCAAGCACATCAGGGTTGCGGCAGCCAGAGATCTCATAACCTCTGTCTTAGCTTCCACTGCAGCACTGATGCATTGGCAGGACTCCTGCCGGTGCTACAGTGGAAGCTGAGACAACAGCCATTAAGCACACTGGCCTGTGCTGGTCTGGCAGTGCTGCTAATGGAGGTGGCCACCACCTCCACAGTGGAAAGGATGGGCTCCAAGCTCTGCAGGATGTACTCAGCTATGTTGAAGCTGGACTCCGCCATGCCCCTAGCTAGTGACTTGAGGCTATCTGGCGGGCTTACCAATGCACCAAGCATTTTGGTGTGTATGTTCCTGTAGTCTATCCTGATGAGGTCCTCACCTGACTCTCCTGCAGTAAATCTGGTCTGTGAACTCACCCTCCACTATCCCCTGGCCTGGCTGCATCACATTCATGCCTGGTAACTCACCGGTGCAGATCCCAATGCTAAACTTTTGTGCAGTACCAGTGTTTGAGCTGGAGGCTACAAAGTGTTAAGCTGAGTGATGGTATTTCTTCCTCAGAGCTCTCTTCATCCTCTTGTCTGAAGGGCTGTCGCAGGGGCTGAGCAGCTGGCAGCTCTTGACTATCTAAAAGCAAAAAACCAAATGGATAGGATAGGGCTCAGAGAAGGGGCCTTGAGGAAGAAAGAAGATTCACAGTCACTCCATCTTTCTGGATGAGGGTGAGGAATGAGCGAAAAGGTTGCATAAGGCAGCTACCTACTATCATTCAGGGTGGTCACATCAGCATCAAGTGACTTTAACTCTGTGTCACTGGCTCCTATGATCCTGAGAATCATTCGCTTGAGATTGCTGAGCAGATGGATTCTTGGTGGTCCTCTGCCAGTCATCTGCTTCCCCTGCCTATTGTGGCTGATCTTCTCCTGCAGGAGAGAGAACAGCATGTCAGTAACTGTGTCAATGTGTTTGGTTGATGTGCCTGCCATAGCTGAATAATTGTAGGTGGAGGCAGTGAAAGGTGGTTCTGAGGCTCCCAGCATTGGTAGGTTTGCGAAGGTGAGATGCAAGGATGTAAAAATATTAGGGGTGAGTCCTGAGTGCCAAGGTGAGTGATGGAGGAGTGGTACATTGATAATGTGAGAAGTATGTATGCTGTGATACATGGCAAATAGCTGGCATACAGTCTCAGTAATTTTCTGATTCAACATCCTTGGGAATTCAGAGATAGGCCAGCCAGAAACTTACCTTCGTTGCTTTCCATTTCCCTCCTAGTGTTTGGCAAGGTGTTTACTAAAACCCGCTTTCACAGCCATATCTCCTTTCTCAGTGACTGTCTCCGTCTCCGACTTACCCCACGTGGATTTCAACTGAAATTCCACCCCTCATATTTCGAACCCACCCAGGATTACAGGTATCTCCGGGACATAAAACGTTTCTCGGATTGCTGTTCCAGTCACATTCTGAAATCCACACTCAGTGCCACGTGCCGCCATATGAACACACTCGACCTCTCCCTCCAGCAGCACCGCCGTACCCTTTTTCAAAGCTGCGCGTGCCCCCAGTTTCATTTTATCCTTCGGCTCATCCGACGCCTCAACAAGAAACTTTTTCTCTTTCTCTCAAGTGCTAAGGAACGCAAGCTCCAACAACTCATCGACACCAACACCCATCTAGGACCCTCCACCCCTGCCTGTCCCTCCATCCCCACCCTTTCTTCCAATCCCAACCCCAGCCGTGTATTCACTATACCCCCTGACCTTCCCCTCTCCGATGCTGAACGTTCAGTGCTCAACAAAGGACTTAGTTTCATACCCTTACGCCCTCACCTCAATGAGTTTCGGGCTCGGCATGATACTGAACTCTTCTTCCGCCGTCTTCGTCTCCGGGCTCACTTCTTTGGGCAGGAGTCCTCTCCCAGTTCAACGGATCCTTTTACCCATCTCCAATATTCTCCCTCCACCTGGACCCCTCCCTCTGGATTCTTACCTTCTCTCGATCTTTTCATTGAGAACTGTCGGCGCGACATTAGTCGTCTCAATTTCTCTGCTCCTCTCATCCATTCTAACCTGTCTCTCTCTGAACTTACTGCACTCCATTCTCTCAGGTCCAACCCTGACATTGTCATCAAACCCGCTGACAAGGGTGGTGCTGTTGTTGTCTGGCGCACTGACCTCTACCTCGCGGAGGCTGAGCGTCAACTCGCAGACACTTCCTCCTACCTCTCCCTGGAACATGACCCCACCACTGAACATCAAGCCATTGTTTCCAGGACTGTCACTGACCTCATCTCCTCTGGGGATCTCCCTCCCACAGCTTCCAACCTGATAGTCGCCCAACCTTGGACGGCCCGCTTCTATCTCCTACCCAAAATCCACAAACAGAACTGCCCCGGTAGACCGATCGTCTCAGCTTGCTCCTGCCCCACAGAACTCATTTCTCGTTATCTTGACTACCTTCTCTCTCCCCTTGTCCAGTCCCTTCCCACCTACATCCGTGATTCCTCTGACACCTTACGTCACATCAACAATTTCCAGTTCCCTGGCCCCAACCGCTTCCTCTTCACCATGGACGTCCAATCCCTCTACACCTCCATCCCCCACCAGGATGGTCTGAGGGCCCTTAGCTTCTTCCTCGAACAGAGGCCCGAACAATCCCCATCCACCACTACTCTCCTCCGTCTGGCTGAACTTGTTCTCACACTGAACAATTTCTCCTTCAACTCCTCTCACTTCCTCCAAATAAAAGGTGTGGCTATGGGTACCCGCATGGGCCCCAGCTATGCCTGTCTCTTTATGGGGTATGTGGAACATTCCTTGTTCCAGTCCTACTCCGGCCCCCTTCCACAACTCTTTCTCCGGTACATCGATGATTACTTCGGTGCCGCTTCATGCTCTCGTCGGGACTTGGAAAAATTTATTAATTTTGCTTCCAATCTCCACCCCTCCATCATTTTCACGTGGTCCATCTCTGACACTTCCCTTCCCTTCCTTGACCTCTCTGTCTCAATCTCTGGTGATAGACTCTCCACCAATATCCATTAGAAACCCACCGACTCCCACAGCTATCTTGACTACAGCTCCTCACACCCCGCTTCCTGTAAGGACTCCATCCCATTCTCTCAGTTCCTTCGCCTCCGTCGCATCTGTTCCGATGATGCTACATTCAAAAACAGTTCCTCTGACATGTCCTCCTTCTTCCTTAACCGAGGTTTTCCACCCACGGTCGTTGACAGGGCCCTCAACCATGTCCGGCCCATCTCCCGCGCATCTGCCCTCACGCCTTCTCCTCCCTCCCAGAAACATGATAGGGTCCCCCTTGTCCTCACTTATCACCCCACCAGCCTCCGCATTCAAAGGATCATCCTCCGCCATTTCCGCCAACTCCAGCATGATGCCACCACCAAACACATCATCCCTTCACCCCCTTTATCGGCATTCCGTAGGGATCGCTCCCTCCGGGACACCCTGGTCCACTCCTCCATCACCCCCCACTCCTCAACCCCCTCCTATGGCACCACCCCATGCCCACGCAAAAGATGCAACACCTGCCCCTTCACTTCCTCTCTCCTCACCGTCCAAGGACCCAAACACTCCTTTCAAGTGAAGCAGCATTTCACTTGCATTTCCCCCAACTTAGTCTACTGCATTCGTTGCTCCCAATGTGGTCTCCTCTACATTGGAGAGACCAAACGTAAACTGGGCGACCGCTTTGCAGAACACCTGCGGTCTGTCCGCAAGAATGACCCAAACCTCCCTGTCGCTTGCCATTTTAACACTCCACCCTGCTCTCTTGCCCACATGTCTGTCCTTGGCTTGCTGCATTGTTCCAGTGAAGCCCAACGCAAACTGGAGGAACAACACCTCATCTTCCGACTAGGGACTTTACAGCCTTCCGGACTGAATATTGAATTCAACAACTTTAGGTCGTGAGCTCCCTCCCCCATCCCCACCCACTTTCTGTTTCCCCCTTCCCTTTTTTTTTCCAATAAATTATATAGATTTTCCTTTTCCCACCTATTTCCATTATATAATAAAAAAAAAAACCCACTAGAGCTATACCTTGAGTGCCCTACCATCCATTCTTAATTAGCACATTCGTTTAGATAATATCACCAACTTTAACTCTAACACCTATGTGTTCTATTGTACTATTGTCGTTGACATCTTTTGATGATCTGCTTCTATCACTGCTTGTTTGTCCTTACATCCACACCCCCCCCTCCACCTCTCTGTCTCTCTATCTCTCCGCCCCCCACACACACACCTTAAACCAGCTTATATTTCAACTCTTTCTTGGACTCGAACTCAAGTTCTGTCGAAGGGTCATGAGGACTCGAAACGTCAACTCTTTTCTTCTCCGCCGATGCTGCCAGACCTGCTGAGTTTTTCCAGGTAATTCTGTTTTTGTTTTAGAAACTTACCAATGTTGGGCAGGCTAGGCGGGAGCGGGTGGGCGCGGAGCCGATCGCTGCCTGCGATTGGCTGCACACCGCCATTTTACATGGGCAGGCCAATTAAGGCTCGTCCAGTGTGACGCACAGCCAATAGCGTTCAGCACTAGCTTTGTTGGGTGGGGGGGGGGGGGGTGCGGTGGTGGAGGAGGGAGAGCCGGAACCTGCAAATCTCCCTGAGGTACGGAGCTGCCTCAGGGAGATTAAATTGCTTTAAAAATGTTGTTATAAGTAAAGTACAAAATTATTTAACCATGTCCCCCCATGTGACAGTGTCACACGAGCTGGGACATGTTTTTATATTTAGAAAAATTTTATCCTTTAATTATTAAAAGTTTTTGGAAATCTCATCCTGCTCATGGATGAGGTTTCCTAAAAAAGGCGAAGGCCGCTTGGGCTCTTCGCCTGCCCACTAGCCTTAAGGTTGGACAGGCAGCTTTGCAAACAACTTTAATTGTTTTTTTAATGGCCTTAATAGGTTGTTGACAATTCAGCGGGTATACAGCCGCCTCTGGCATGCTCCCTCCGAACGAAGGATCTAAATGGCACACGCCCAACGTCATCTCGCGTCACTTTGCACGTCAGCGTGTCGGGCCTGCCCCCACATGCCAACAACAATATTCTGGCCGGAGAGATCAACCCACCCGGCAAAAGCCTGCGAATTAAAAGCAATGGATTACAGCTGTATACTAGGAAAGGCCTTGAGTCGCATGAAGTCTAGCATGTGACACACAGCTGGAGATACTAAAATTTAACATGAACCAGTAGAAAGCTATAGACGTTGCATATAGTTTTGTAACTTATTGGTTAGACTACATTTCTCAGTGCAATTCCATTCTTCACATTTCCAAAGGGATGCACATGTGTTCCAGGTGATGCATTGGAAAGCAATAACAATGGTCCCATGTGAAAATTGGATTGAATATATGATAAGCAAAAGGAGAAGATTTAAACACAGCAGCCGACAGAAACATTTAAAGGTGGCACTCATTAAATACGAAGAGGGGGAAATTGGATTTGGGCCCAAAGCAGGTGATAAGTCAGCAGAGCAACAGTTTCATCTATCGGTCTGTGTCAGCCTGATGCCCAAATCAACTGGGGAGGCTAAGATGTTTCCTCCTTCGTTTCAAAATTCTGACCATCTGTTTGTCAGGCACAAAATGGACTGCCACAAGTTGAATGTATTGAAGTATTAAATGCCACTAGTAAAATGGAACCAGAAAACTCCTTCAAGTTAAGCCAGACAAGAGAGCACAACATTAAAACCAGTGAAAAGTGAATATAATTAGAGTTCTCAGTGGGATCACTGAAGATCAAAGAGGAAGTTATATCACGTGAAGGAAAGTCTTCCCGCTTCAGTGACACTGTCCTGGTGCCACTGGATAATAAGGGTGAGACGGTGGCATACTGGTAATGTTATTGAATTAGTAATCAGAGGGCATTGATTCAAATCCCATTATGGCAGATGGTAGAATTTAAATTCAATGAAGTAAAAAGCTAGGCTCAATAATGGTAACTGTAAAACTATCATCAATTGTTGTAAAAACCCATGTTTTGCACTAATATCCTTAAGAGAAGGAAATTTACTGTCCTTACATGGTCTGGCCTACATGTGACTCCAGACCCACAGCAATGTGGTTGACTCTTAACTGCCCTCTGAAATGGCCACTCAGTTCAGGGGCAGTTAGGGATGGGCAACAAATGCTGGCCTTGGCAGCAATGCCCACGTCCCATGAAAAAATGAAGAAAAAATATATACTAACAAAAATACCTTTTTTATTATGTTTAAAATCATCTTCCCAGTAAAACAGTAAGATCAAAGACACAGGGCAGAATTTTACGAGTCGGGCGGGATGAGGTTTCATGTAGGCTTTAAAAAATTTCAATAAAGGTTTTGTAAAAATTATGCACACGTCCCAACTCATGTGACATTGTCATATGAGGGGACATGTAAGGAAAATTTTATTTTTCTATTTTTGTCTTTTTCACATGTACAGCCGATTTCCCTGAGGCAGCACTTAGCCTCAGGGAGATGAGTGTGCTCTTTCGTGCGCATGTGCAAAAGAGCGCACTCTCGATTTTGAGATTCACCCCCCCCCTCCCCCGCACAGAGAACACATAGCGCGTCTGTGCAGACGTCACGCTGGGCGGGCCTTAATTGGTGCATCCACGTATCCACGTAAAATGGCGGCGCGCCTCTGATCGGGGACACCGATCGGAAGCCGGCCCGTACGCGCCCACCCATCAACTTCTCTCCCAATGGGAGGAAAATTCAGCCCTTAGGCAGGAATTCTAAGGCCCGGTCGCGGCAAGCCATTCTAAACTCCATTGACTTTGGTGGGACCGTAAAATCCCGCTGTCATAAAATTCCACCCGGAGTTCAAACTTCACTTGGATTTTGGGCTTTGTGGAATGGAGAATTAGAAAAACAAGCTTTGAAGGACCAAATAAATTTTGCTGGTGCATGTCTTTTTTTCTTATATATTATTTTAAAATTAAATAAATCTTTCGTAATTTCAATTTTAAACTGAATACATAAAAATTCAATCAAATGTATAGCGGTCCTGAGATTATAATGGCGACAATGTCTTAAAAGTACTTCATTGGTTGTGAAGCATTTCACAATGTCCTAAGGACATGAAACACATTATACAGATGCAAATTCTTTCTTTCTAAACGTTTGACTGAAATGAAGAATTTTTGACCATGCCTTATTATGGTATTGGTTCCTTTGTTCCTGCCATGTTGTATTTGAAGGTTACAAATGAGACTCACTTCCAGAAAATGACTGACTTGCTTTGAAACATAATAGCCAGGATTTTTCAGTTGGCATGTGGGGGCAGGCCCGACACGCCGGCGCGTAAAATGACATGCGATGATGTCGGGCGTGTGGCCCGACACCATCGCTATGTTTCGTACGGCGGGCGCACGCCGGAGTCGGCTGTACGCTTGCTGATATTTAAAAGGCCTATTAAGGCCATTAAGGAAGTAATTAAAAACAAAAACAGAATTACCTGGAAAAACTCAGCAGGTCTGGCAGCATCGGCTGCCAGAACATAAGTTCTGTCGAAGGGTCATGAGGACTCGAAACGTCGACTCTTTTCTTCTCCGCCGATGCTGCCAGACCTGCTGCGTTTTTCCAGGTAATTCTGTTTTTGTTTTGGATTTCTAGCATCCGCAGTTTTTTGTTTTTTTCAAGTAAGTAATTAAGTTCAACTTTATGCTGCAGGTTGATGGGCAGGCGAAAAGGCTAAACGGCCTTTATGTTTTTTTAGGAAACCTCATCCATGAGCGGAATGAAGTTTCCTAAAGCTTTTAAAATTTAAATCAAATTTCTGAAAAATAAAAACATGTCCCATCTCACGTGACACAGTCACATGAGGGGACACGTTTCTTTAAATTTTCATTGGTTTTATTTATGTCTTTAACAACTGCTTCAAGCTCCCTGAAGTAGCTCCATGCCTCAGGGAGATTCAAGTGCTCTTTCACGCCCATGCGCCCCGACTCTCCCTCCTACACCACCACCCCCCGCCGCCAGCACGGGTAGCGCTGAGCACTACCACTCGCGTAGTACGCTGGGCAGGCCTTAATTGGCCTGCACGCACAAGATGGCGGTGCGGAGCCAATCACAGGCAGCCATTGACTCCATGACTGCCCACACCCGCTCCCGTTGAGCATGCCTAACACGGGAAAAATTCAGGACAATATGCTGTTATTGTCCAGGCAATTAGGTGAGGACCAGTCATTCAGTTCAAATATATGCATCTTCCAGATCTTGTTGGAATATATGTTTAATTGGTGGTTCTTTTTAGTTTAAAATATTTACAGCCTCTTTATCCAGATTATTTTTAAAATAGTATTTTTTAGAATATGTTTAATTTGAATTTAATATTTTGAATAGAATGTTTAGAATAGCCTACCTTGTAAAATTGACTAGTTTGTCGAAAGCTATCAGAGAGATATGGCAAAATCAAAAAGATTCCAATCACACCTCACAAATAATAACTCCAGTTAAATTAAAGCTTACATTTTAGCCCAGTTTAACCCAGAGGCCACAATAGTTAGATTCCACCAATTTGAGGAGAGATAGTTACATTTATAACTATCGCAGAAACTACAGTGTGCCATTATTGTACTTCAATTATCTATCTACTGTTCAGTAAAACTATTTAACAGTTACGTTTAAGTCATAGTTTTATTAAAAGACATTTTGTAATGCCTTCCAAAGAGCATAATTTTTCTTTCTAATCTCTGGTTATAAATTATCAATTAATAGGCACATACTGAGCTGGTGTAGCTTAATAACCCAAATATAAACCATGCATCATGAAACACTTACCTGCTACTCCATCATTGTGCAGATTTTCTAGCTAAATATATTGTTAGAGATGTGTTTATGTAATTTTGCATATGTAGAGGTAATGAAAGTATTTAGTAAGAGCTAGTGTTTTGCATGATGATTAATGAGCTCATCTCTCCTATCTATTAAAAACTCATAAGTTGAGGTGCAGGATCAGATTTTACTGTCATAAAGACAAACATCATCATTACCTTCAAGCTATTGAATCCTCAACAGAAACTCGGAAGAAATGAGAAGAGTAGCAGATTTTAGAATGGGTACATTTAAAGATTTAATAACAGCACAATGTAAGATGCTCAAAAGATTAGAAATATGTTATCATTCCTCATCAGAAATGGAACCTATATTGTGCATTTGTTAAACAGAGAAAAAAATGATTAAGTACAAAGAAGAAAATTATTAAATATAATTATAAAATAATCTATGGAAGAAGATTTTGTTGAAATAAGTTCCTTGAAATGAGAACTTTTTTCCAGTAAATTAATTCCCAAATAAAGGGTTCAATATAAGTTATCATTATGATACACTTGATTTTGAACTTTCCATAGTAACATCTCGGAGTAGTGAGTTTTGTAAGCCACCTTCAAAGATGTCAGTATATTGTTGTTTTTAAAAAATGAAATAATTATACTGCTGCATAGTTAGTAATTTACTTTATCCCAGAACTGAATTTTCAAGGGTGTTGCTCATAGTGAGTCAGAGCAATGCTTTATAATATGAGTCTACTGAGGCCTAACTGCAACTGTTCGTTCTAGCGCAAAAGAATTTAAAATTCGTCCCATAATAGGGTTTATATTATAATAGCCTTTATTCTTTCATTCCTTTTTGTTCAACAGAGAACTACCTCCTCAAATATTTACCTATTTCTACCCCTCACAATAGGGTATCTCTTCCTTCCTAATTATGACCTCTGCTCCACGGAATCTCTTTATCTGCCTCCGCCCCCTTTCCCAATGAGGGGCTCGCTCCTCCAGCTAAATGGGATGTCTCCCCACATGTTTCTGCCTCTCTCTGGCTTTACCCAACCAGATGAATCTCTCTTCCTCTCCCATTACCACCAATCCACAGCACCTTTCTTTTCCCTCTCCATTTCATGGGTCACTGCTGTGCTACTAAATTTCATATGGTCAGATTTTTACATACTTGCCATCCAGGGTGGCTGAGATTAAAACATATCCCTTTATTACTCAAATTAACCCAAAATCTTCAATTATTTGTCTAATGACAGCACATAAAATGAACTTGTGTCATTTTGTAATGCACAAGATCCAATACTTTTCAGACAAATAAAATGAAATAATTTTTGTATTTTCCTTTCTGCTTAATGTGTTCTTCCTGGTACTTCTGCTATTTTCTCTCTGGATTCTATAGACTATTTATGATGTCAATATTTTGTCTTTGTTGCACTTTCCCTATTTTAACAACTACTAGAACATTTTCTACCTCCTTCTCAAAAGTGTTTATATCCCTGCAGTTCTGCAATGTTTTCTCATTTTTTTTGACCATTTCTGTATTATTTTCTCTCACTCCCTCATTCTGCCTCTTCACAGTTGGTGACATATGTTTTTTTTTCTCAGTTTCTATCTGGAGCTTCTCCTTTTCCCCCAGCTATGCACCAATATCCTCACACGGTGCACCACAACCCCATCACTCAACTACCAACAATTTCTCAATCCCGAGTCATACCTCAGATTCGTGGCTTTACCTCACCCTCACACATATAGCAATGCAGCAAACCTCACATTTAAATCTCATAACTTGTACGTGCCGCCAGCAATACAAGTCCCATTACCCAAACACATTACTTAACACTCACTGACACATATCTTTCTCTCTTGCAGGCCAAGGTGGTGGACAACCGAGGGCAGCAGCAGCTATCTTGCGGGGGACAAGCAAAGCTGCGGGACTTCCTCCCTATGGAGGAGACAGTGCTCATTGGAGTGTGAATGAGGTCATGGCCAGCAGCGGGGAGTATCTAAGATGATAGTACACTCTGACCTAATCCTCCTTCTCAGATCCCATTTTCCCCTCACCCCACAAACTCTCCTGATTTGCAAAGTGCAGATGGTCCAAGAATTTGCACCCCACTCCCCTTTCCTCATGGCAACCCTATTCCTGTGCCTTTTTCCTTTCAGATACCAAAGAACCTCAACCTGACAAGGCAGCAGTGCAGGAGCAAGAAGTGCTGGAGGAAGAAGATGATGAAAATAATATCAGTTGATCTCATGCTCCAATTCACCAGTTCAAATATTGATACTGGACATGATTTAGAGGGAAGTATGTAAGTGGGGTCTGCACATGGTGAGTCACTGGTCACAAATGATAAAGTTGGTTTGGAATGTTTGTTTTGTGGTGGCTTTTATTTCAGCATTGTAACCAAGAGAATGCTCTGATGGGTGGTGACAGAGAGAACGTGAGGCGTATGCCTATAATAGAATGGGGATTTGGGGGTCTGTTTATTGTACTGCAGTCGATGAGGCTGAAAGGGGATGTGTTGGTTGACTTCTCCCATTCTCCTCTTCAGCAGGTCACTCTATACCTAGTGGTAAAGGTTGTGCCCTCACAATGACGAGATAGTGCAGGATGCAGCGGACTATGACAACTTGTGACATGTTCTCTGGAGAGTAGTGCATGAGTCCTCCTGAGCAGTCCAGGCATCAAAAGTGTTGCTTAAGCTCTTCAATGGTCTGCTCAATGCAATTTTGTGTGGCAGCATGTGCATGCTTCCCACTTATACATGGGAGCCATGAGCCAGGTGACCAGCAAATAGCCCATGCTACCCAGAAGCCAACCTCTGGCCTCTTATGGTGACTGAAATGCTAATGGTACAGTAGATTGGCACACAGTAAAGGCATATGATTACTACTAAGAGAGCAGACAATAACTGTATGATGTTGTCTGCACTGGAGTGTTGCTTTGGGTGCATTAGAGTGCTTAAGTTGGAGTTTGGTGAGTGGGGGAGTTTGGTGAAGAGGGGGAAGAAGTGCTCCTTTCTTTTTCTACCTTTCCTCAGTCTCCAGTAGCTGACTCTTGTTTTGTTACAGGGGAAGAAGCTGCTTGAATGTCATAGGAGTCCATAAGGCAGCAGAGAGAGAGAGAGAGAGCCATGAGCTTATAGGTAAAATATAAAAGTGATGTCACAGGAGTCCCAAATGTTTATTGGTTGGTAAGTATGGGCCTTTCCAGGTTTAGCACAAAGGAGACGATTGGTAAATGACAGGTGAGTTATTATGTTATACCATAAAGTTTAAGGCATGTCAGTACAGTTCGGCCATGTGGAATGTGCATTCCTGCTGGTTCTGGGAAGTCATGCAGATGCAAAGTGCCCTCGATGACAACATCTGCGAGAAGTATTCCCAGCTGCAAAAACTTCTTGAGCTCTGAGCTGCAAAACTCGAGCAGCGGCTGGAGTCACCATGGTGCATCTGCAAGGCTGAGGATTACGTGGATAGCACATTTAGAGAAGTGGTCACACAGCGGCTAAGAAATACACAGGCAGAGAGGGAAGGGGTGACCATCAGAGTAACTAAGAACAACAGACTGGTAGTGCAGGAATCTCCTGAGGCTATCTTGCTCTCGAACTACTTTTCCATTTTGGATACTGGTGAGCGAGATGGTTCCTCAGAGCGCTGTAGCAAGAGCCAAGTTCGTGGCACCACGGGTGGTTCAGCTGCACAGCAGGGGAGGAGAAAGAGTGGAAGTACTATAGAGGTAGGGGATTCCTTAGTTAGGGGAGTAGACAGGCATTTCTGCACCCATAGCCGTGACTCCAGGATGGTATGTTGCCTCTCTGGTGCCAGCATAAAGGATGTCACAGGGCTGCTGCAGGGCATTCTTTTGGGGGAGGATGATCAGCCAGAGGTCATGGCCCACATTGGGACCAATGACATAGGTAGGAAAAAGGAGGAGGACCTGAAAGCAGATTTTAGGGAGTAAGAAAGGGGATTAAAAAGCAGGATCTCAAGAGCAGTAATCTCAGGATTATTCCTGGTGCCCCGTGCTAGTGAGCATAAAAATAGGAAGATTGAGCAGTTCAATACAGGGCTGGAGAAATGGAGTAGGAGGGAGGGCTTTAAATTCCTGAGGCATTTTGACCAGTCCAGGGGCAGGTGGGCCCTGTACAAGAAGGACGGGTTACACCTTAACATGGCTTGGACTAATGTCCTCGTGGGGAGGTTTGCTACTGCTGTTGGGGAGGGTCTAAACTAGATTAGCAGGGGGATGGGAACTTAAGAGGCAATTTACAATGGAGAAGAGAAAAATTGGCAGTGGGAAGTAAAGAAATATAAACTGATAAGGAGGATATATCAGAGAGCAGTATTAAGGTTAGAGTAGGCAATCATAAGTCATTAGATGGGATCAGAATAATGGGGAAAGCAAAAAAAACTTAATCATGGTTTATGTGCATGTATTTGAATGCATGGAGTGTGGTTAATAAGATTGGTGAACTACAGGCACAGATTAACAAATGGAATTACGATATTATTACTATAACAGAGACCTGGCTCAAAGAAAGGCAGGACTGGGTATTAAATATTCCTGGGCAGAAGTTGTTTAGCAGAGACAGGAAAGGAAGAAAAGGTGGAGTGGGGATGGTGAAGGAGTGGCAGTATTGATTAAATATGGCATTAGAGTACTGGAGAGAGATGATGTTCCAGAGGGCTCATAATGGAATCTCTCTGGCTAGAGGTAAGAAATGAAAAAGGTGCAATAACATTGATCAGTGTAGTGTATAAACTACCAACTAGTGGAAGGGTTGTAGAGAAACAAATTTGCAAAGAAATTGCAGAGAGGTCGCAAGAATTCTAGAACAATTATAATGGGGGACTTCAGTTATCCAAATATAGACTGTGATAAGAATATTGCAAGAAGGGCAAGATTTCCTAGAATGTGTTCCCTATAATTTTCTGCAACAGTATGTTTCGAGTCCAACTAGAAGGCAGGTATTCTTGGACCTGGTTCTGGGGAACGAGTTGGCCCAAGTGGATCAAATATCAGTGGGAGAGCAATTAGGGGATAGTGACCATTGTATCATAATGTTGGCCATGGAAAAAGACAAGGAACAATCTAGAGTAGGGATAATTAATTGGGGGAAAGCCAACTTTGATGAGATGAGAAGGCATCTGAGTCAAGTGAGTTGGAATCAAATGTTGGCAGAAAAGCCGTTGGCTGAACAATGGGCCACCTTCAAAGAAAAAGTATTGCAGGCAATGTCAAGGTATATTCCCTTGAAGGGGAAAGGTAGGACAAATAAATCCAGTGTGCCCTGGATGACAAGAGAGACAGAGGTGAAGATGAAAAGGAAGATGTGCAAGTACAACAGATGCCAAGTAGAAAATACAAGGGAGAATCAGGCTAAAGGTAGAGGGACCAGAGAGAAGTGAAAAAACGAATAAGAAAAGCCAGGAGAGAACATGAAAAGAGACTGGCAGCTAACAT
Organism: Carcharodon carcharias; assembly: GCF_017639515.1. Classification (NCBI taxonomy): domain Eukaryota; kingdom Metazoa; phylum Chordata; class Chondrichthyes; order Lamniformes; family Lamnidae; genus Carcharodon; species Carcharodon carcharias. The sequence continues at coordinate 142,690,044 of NC_054477.1, forward strand.
AAAAGGGAATCCCAATGTTTTTTAAAAGCATATACATAATAAAAGGGTGGTGAAAGAAAGATCAGGGCCAATTAAGGATAAAAAAGGGACTTGCACGTGGAGGCAGGAGAAATAGCGGAGGTATTAACCAAGTACTTTTAATCTGACCAAAGGACGAGGTGAGAGGAGGTAACTGGTACACTAGAAGAATTTACATTTGTGAAGGAGGAGGTGTTAGAAAGGTGATCTTTATTTAAAATAGATAGGACCAGAGAGATGCATCCAAGGGTGCTGAGTGAAGTAAGTGGAAACTGCAGAGGCATTAGTGATAATCTTCCAGTCTTCCTTATTCACAGGGGTAGTGCCAGAGGACTAGAGAATTGTGAATGTTACACCCTTGATCAAAAAGGGATGCAAGGATAAAGCTGGCAACTACAGACCATTCAGTTTAACTCCAGTGGTAAGGAAACTTCTGGAAACTATAGTTCAGGACAAAATCAATAGTCACTTAAACAAGACACTTAGACAAGACATGTTTAACCAATTTATTGGAGTTCTTTGAAAGAGTAACATGCACTTGTGGGTAAAGGGGAGCCTGTAGACGTGCTGCACTTGGATTTCCAGAAGGCATTTGATAAGGTTCTAGATCAAAGGTTATTGCAGAAAATAAATGCCCATAGTGTAGGGGATAACATATTAGCATGGATAGAAGATTGGCTGGTTGGCAGAAAGCAGAGAGTGTGCATAAATGGATCTTTTTTCTGATTGGAAGGATGTGACAAATAGAGTCCCACAAGGGTCTGTGCTGGGGCCTCAACTTTTTACAATTTACTTCAATGACTTAGATGAGGGGGAGTGAAGGCATGGTAACTAAATTTGCAGATGACTCAAAGATATGTCGGAAGGTGTGTTGTGAAGAGGACAAAAGGAGGTTGCAGATGGATATAGATAGGTTGAGTGATTGGGCAAAAATATAGTAGATGGGGTATAATGTGGGATAAAGCGAAGTTGTTCACTTTGTCAGGAAGAATAAAAAAGCAGAGTATTACTTAAACAGAGAACGGCTGCAAAATTCTGACCTGCAGAGGGATCTAGATGTTCTAGTGCATGAATCACAAAAAGTTAGCATGCAGGTACAACAAGTAATTAAGAAGGCTAATGGAATGCTATCCTTTATTACAAGAGGAATTGAACATAAAAGTAAGGATGTTTTGCTTCAGTTATACATGACATTGGTGAGACTATATCGCGAATATCATGTGAAGTTTTGGTCTCCTTTTTTAAGGAAGGATGTAAATGCATTGGAGGCGGTTCAGAGGAGGTTTACTAGATTTATACCTGGCATGAATGGTTTGTCTTATGAGGAACCGTTAGCTGTTAAGCTGGACTTCAGAAGTGTGCGGAGTGACTTGATTAAACTATATAAGATCCTGAATGTTATTGACAAGGTGGACATGGAAAGGATGTTTCCTCTTGTGGGTGAGCCCAGAACTAGGGGGCACTGTTTTAAAATTAGGGTTTGTGCCGTTTTAGGGCAGAGATGAGGAAATTATTTTTCTCTCAAAAGGTTGCGTGACTTTGGAATTCTCTGCCTCAAAAGGCAGTGGAGGCGGGATCACTTTATATTTTCAAGGCAGAGGCATATAGATTCTTGTTAGATGAGGGAATCGAAGATTATCAGGGTTAGATGGGACTGTGGAATTCGAAACACAAACAGATCAGCCATGATCTTAATGAATGGTGGAGCAGGCTTGAGGGGCTGAATGGCCTCCTTCTGCTCCTATTTCATATGTTCATATGTAAATGCAGGTTAATGAAGGAAAGCAAGCATGGATTCATTAAGGGAAAGTGATGTTTAACTAACTTGTTGGAGATTTTTGAGGAGACAACACTGTAGATTTTCAAAAGACATTAGATACAGTGCTACACAACAGATTTGTGAGCAAAATCCTATCTCATGGAATATAAGGGAAAGTAGGCACTTGGATAAGAAATTGGCTGAGTGGCAGGAAGCATTAGAGAGTAGTGATAAATGATTGTTTTTCAGATTGTAGGCAGGTTTGTAGTGGAGTTCCCCGGTGTCAGTGTGGGGACCCTTGCTCCTCTTGATATATATTAATGACCAAGAATGTGGTGTTCAGCGCTTGATTTCAAAATTTGCAGATGATTCGAAGATTGAAAATATTGTCAACTGTGATGAGGATAACCTTGAATATCAAATGTTGGTGGATTGGGCAGACAAGTGGCAAAAGACGTGAATTCAGAGAAGTGTGAGGTGATTAATGTTGGCAGGAAAAATATGATGAGGCACTATAAAATAAAGGGAGAAATTCTAAAGGGGGTGCAGGAACAGAGGGACCTCAGTGTATATATACATAAGCCATTGAAGATGGTAGGGCATGTTGAGAGAGCAGTTAATAAAGCATGTAGTATCTTAGGCTTTATTCATAGAGGCATTGAGTCCAAGAGTCAGGAGGTCACGTGAACTTGTATAAGCACTAGTTAGGCCTCATCTGGAGTAATGCGTCCAGTTCTGGGTGTCATATTTGAGGAAGGATGTGAAGGCATTGAAGAAAGTACAAAGGAGATTCATAAGAATGATTCCAGGGATAAGGAACTGTAGCTATAAGGAAAGATTGTAGAGGTTGGGACTGTTTTCCTTGGAGAAAAGAAGGCTGAAAGGAGACTTGATAGAGATATTCAAGATCCTGGGAAGTATGTAAGGGTAAAAAGTGAGGAACTGTTCCCACTCAAAAGAATATCAAGAACTAAAGGGCACTGATTCAAAGTAATTGAATAAAGGAGTAAAAGTGAGGCAAGGGAAATTTTTTCACCCAGAGGGTCATTGGAGTTTGGAATTAATTTCTTGAGAGCATGGTGGAGGCAGGTTCGATCGAGCTATTCAAAAGAGAATTAGATTGCTATCTGTCGTATTTGTAGCTTTAAGGAATGCAGTGACTGTAGCTTCAAGACTTATTGTGTTGTATAGCATCACATGACGGTATGAACAAATCAGCTCTAAATGCGGGGAACCTTAGATTGGGAGTTCTTCTACTAGTTGTAGAGCTTGATGGAAACATGTAACTGCTGCTGCATCCTGTAAATAAAGTTTGATGTTTCTAATGAGAAAACAGTCTGGAAAATCAAGTCCATAACAAGCTGGTGATGAGAATAAATTGGGTCCGGCATTGTCCCTCTCCAAGCGACTGTGAGTATCTTGTTTAAACAGAAGAAACTCGAAGAGGACTCAGGGGAAGCCCTGGGTAATAAGAGAGGCCACACAGGAAGCCCTGGTAATTGGAGAGGGCTCACAGGAAGCCTTGGGAGTCGTATATATCCGGATGCAGCCAGGAGACAGGAGTTTGGAGAAACTCCAAGGCGGTGCCAGTTCAGTGAAGCTGGCTGTCTAGCAAAGAGCTGAAGAGTCAGCTGAATGAAGCTAAGGAGGCATTGAAAGGAAAATTCGTATAACTTTCCAAGATGCAAGTTTTTACCTAGTATAGTAGTTTCTGTGACCAGACCTTGTCATACCACATAGAAGTGGAGGGCCCTTTCACCCGCAAACACATGGATCATCTGAGAAGAAGGGAGATACCACAAAAAAATGGTATTCCACCTGCAACCATTGTAGAACCTGGGGTCCCTGTTGAGATGGTTTAACCAAGGATAGACATACCAGATGTTTCTGCCGGAGTAGATAACACTTAGTTGCCTGTGCCTAAAGAGGTAACTAATGTTGCTACCGTTCCAGATAATGTGGATCCTGTAAGAGATTCAGAAATCATGGAGCTACAATTTTCCACACAGATCAGGAAACCACCTGAGAGACTGAACTTATAATTCCATGACCCATGTATATATTTGCAATGTCATGAAGGTAGATGTTCTTCAAAATACAAATTGTACAAAAAATTTAAAAGGGGAGGAATGTAGTAATTGCAGCTTTAAGGAATGTTGTGACCGTAGCTTTAAGACTTATTTTGTTGTATAGTATCACATGGCAGTATGAGCAAATCAGCTCTAAGTGTGGGGAACCTTAGGGAGGGAGATCCTCTTCTAGTTGTGGAGCTGGATAGAAGCATGTAACTGCTGCTGCAGCCTGTAAATAAATTTTGACGTTTTTAATGAGAAACCTGTCTGGAAAATCAAGTCCATAACACTATCTGAAAAGAAAAAAATGTGCAAGGTTAAAGGGATGAGGAAGGGGAGTGGGACTAGATAGAAAGCTCTTTCAGAGAGCCAGTGCAGACTCGATGGGCTAAATGGCGTCTTTCTGCATTGTAAAGTTTCTGTAATGTGTTGAGTATGATTGCATGCCAGCTGCACGTTGTGAGAGTAGAACCCTTTGCAGTTACAGTGCATCTCTAAACTTAGATGTGGTGTATGCAAAGCGACATATATGGATTCAGTGGCAACCTAGGCCTTGGGGAAGGTTGCAACCTCACGAAAGTCATGTGCATGTTCTATCTGATTCCCTCTGGAAAGAGAGAAGATAATTTATTCTCCTCTCTTCACATACAGTGCATCATACACCTCCTCAATATAATAGTTGACAGTGAGCTATGAAAACATGGAGATATCTCTTTTCCAGACTGGAAGGAGCCCAATGCAAAGGAATTCATGGTCATAGTCGCCTTCACACCATTGTTAGTGCCCTCTTCCCCCTGCTGTGAGATCACAGATCTGTCTGCAAAAGGTGGCAGATTTCAGCATCTTCTTAGTGAAATGGAGATACCTAGCGCACTGTTCTTCGCTGAGGTAAGGTAGGAGAATTGCTCCTTGAAGATGCTGGATGGATGTGGCCTCCTGCTGAGAGCCCTTTCCCCCCTTCCTCTTCCTCCCTCCCATATCTTTGAACAGCTTGTCCTCCTCTGTGTTGCCTCTGTTCATTCTCCCTGACATGCTGCAGGCCAAGAAGCATGGAAATTACGGCACCCATGAATGGGAGCAAGCAGCTTGTGAAGAACATTTGTAGTCAGGACCAAGGTCTTCACGATGTGCCACAGCACTTCCTTTGTACCTCACTAACTTTAAATGGCAATACAAAGCAAAAAGCACTTCAAACTCAGCAGCAGCTAATCAGTAACTGACAAGTGAGTGGTTGATGCCCCTTGTAAATAATGCCAGTGGGTGATTTTTCCTGCTATGTGAGGTGAAGAGAAGGCATTAGCTAGAACGCTGAAGTCAAAACTGACACCGCTAGCATCAAATCATCATCACAAGCTGATTGGTATAACTACCCGCATATTCTCTGCACACACTCCCGGGGCTGACTTCTGGCTGACGTGCGAGTGGCGGAGCCCGCACATCAGCGCTTAAAATGTTGTGCGCTGACGTGGCGCGAGTGTGCTGATGTCAGCGCACGGCATCGTGATGTATCGGTTGCCTGGCGCAGTATGCAGCGCGATGCGCGCCCGTCATTAATTAAAGGCCTTGTTAAGGCCATTAAATCACCAATTGGCGAGGATTTTGAGGAGCCCGTGCGAACTTCGGCTCGGTGCACGGGCTCAACGGGCAGATGGGTAAGTGATCCAGTGGCGGGATAAGGTTTGATATCGGAATTTAAAATGTTTAATAAAGTGTTTGTGTACTTCATTAACATGTCCCACCTCGTGTGACATTTTTCACATGAGGAGGCCGTGTTAATGATTTTTTTACTTTTCTAGTTTTAATGTTTCACAGCCTTTCAGCGATCTCCCTGAGGCAGCACTTAGCCTCAGGGAGATGTGCACTCTTTCACGCGCATGCGCCAAAGAGCACACTCTCGCAGTTGGGGAATTTCACCCCCCCCCCCCCCCTCCACCCCCCACATACAGGGAGCTCATAGTGCTTCCCGTCGGGCGGCCCGCTGAATGGGCCTTAATTTGCCCGCCCATGTAAAATGGCAGCAGGGCCCGTTTCGGCGGCGGCGATCAGCTGCCCGCCCGCCGCCAAGTCGGTCGGCCCCGCCCTCCCTCCCTGCCCCTAGTGTCACCATTACTGACTTACCCAAAATTGTTACCTGGAGTGGCCTGCATGTGCATGTGCATGTGCAGAGCAGCTTCATTTTGGACGAGAAACAATACACTTAGCAACGAAGGAATGGGCCCTATGGAGGCAAAGTTTGGGGCCAAAGTTAATTAATAAATGATTTGTGCTAGCCAGTTATTTAACAGTCTCAGTAAGGATTACATTCTCTTGTATAAGGTAATATGAAGCTAATTCCTGCAAAAAAATCAAAGAAATGGATTCACAAACAAGAAACCCCAATGCATTCAGTCTGACTGTTGAAAGAACTTCTTATCCAGTAGTACCAAGAAGAGAATAATCTGTAGCTGGAATGAATCAGATCTATAATTTGACTCTCTGCAAATAAACTTCCATGTCTAATTGTGTCAGGTCAGTACAATGAATGAATGAATTGATTGCAGTGCAACTGAAGAATTGGTAAGAGCAGGACATATTAAGAGTTTAATCTATAGCATTCTCAGATAAAAAAAAATCCTGATTTTGTAGTGTGACCTAATTAATCCATTTACTGAATAAAACAGTTCACATACGATTTCAACAGGTGACTTCCAGAATCATGTTTTCCATTTTTCACTGGAATTTAATTGGCTGGAATTTTACTTTGTTTTATTATCTGTGTTAGAGCAGCGTTGGTGCATTAAAACCAACAACATAAAGCAACATAACCTGCCACTGCAACACTATCCCAAAAATATTTTTACTGAGATTCTAGTTCTGGAAACCTGACACTCTGCAACTGCACACAATGGAATCTGTCATCATGGATGGATGTGGCCAATGTTCCTATATGATGTCCCTCAAAATCCAGCCCAAACTGGGCCTTCAGAACACAATCGTAATATAAGTGGTGGTTTGAATGCACATTGGCATTACTGAGACAGATTCTGGATGGAGGAATCCATTTTGGATTTCCTGATTTAATTTTTGCAAAAACCTTGACTACACAAGAAACTTGCTCGATGTATGCCCTCGAACTGGCCTGGAGGCAGATTCTGGAAGTACATAAGAAAGTAAAATTTTGGGCTGCAAAAATCAATTTCCCAAATGGATTTGTTTTTTTTTTAAAGAGGAGAAGGTGAAGATAGAGGAGAGGTTCTCTAGAATATGAACTGTTACAACATGTTGAGACCCACAACGCTTATAGACCTAGAAAGTCTTATTTACATTGTTATAGCTGTCAGTGCCTGAAAAGGCTGCATCACTCTGTGGATGAAATTTGGGAGTTAGCCAGCTAAATGGTAAAAGTCTGCAAACCACTTCTACCAAGAAAGCACAATTTTCTGTAGAATTAGGTGCCACATAAATTGTTAAGATACAAGATACGGCTTAATAGAGTTGGGAGTAACATTAGCATGGATAAAGGATTGATTAAATGAGGAAGAAAAGAGCATGGATTAATGGGGCCTTTTTAAGTTGGCAGGCTGTGACTAGTGAGTTGTGACTAGTGGAGTGCCACAAAAATCAATGCTGGCCTCAGCTATTTATAATCTTTATTAATTACTTAGATGAAGAGACATTGGGGAGTATTTTCTCTCTGTTGGGGAGTTGAGTGGGAGCAGGCACGCAGCCAATCGCTGCCCATGATCAGCTGTGCGCTGCCATTTTACGTGGGCTGGCCAATTAAGGCCCACGCAGCTTGACATGCACCCAGAAGTGCTGAGCGCTCCCTGTGCAGGCAGTGGGGGGGTGGGGGGGGAGAGGCTGAGTCAGGGCCTGCGGTCTTTTGCGCGTGCACAAGAAAGAGTGCAGAAATTTCCCTGAGGCAGCTGTGTGCCTCAGGGAGTTTACCTGCATTATGAAAAATTTAAGTAACGAAAAAAATTGTTCAGACATGTTCCCTCATTTGATAGTGTCACATGATCTGGGACATGTCAATGAATTTTAGTTTAAAACATTTTTATAAATCCTTCATGAAACCTCATCCTGCCTGTGGATGAAGTTTCATGATAAATGCGAAGGCCGCCTGGGCTCTTTGCCTGCCCGCCAACCTGAGGCTGGACTGGCAGCTCTGTTAATCCTTTTAATTGCTACTTAACTGGCCTTAACAGGCCTTTGACAGTTCGGCAGGTAGGCAGCAGACTCCGGTGCGCGCCCGCCGAACTGAAGATCTGAAAGATGCGCGGTTATGTTGGGACGCAGGTCCAACGGCAGCCCACATGTCATTTTACCTATTGGCGAGCGGGGCCCGCCCTCGCATACCGACCAGAAAATTCAGGCCATAGCGTAATGTATCTGGGCTTGCTGATGATAAAAAGGTAGGTGGGGATGCAATCTGTGAGGAGGATGCAAAAAGACTACAAGGGGCTATAGACAGGTTAAGTGAGTGGACAAAAAGGTGGCAGATGGACTATAATTTGGGAACGTGTGAGATAATTCACTTTGGTCATAAGAATAGAAAAGTAAAACATGTTCTTAAAAGGTGTGAAACTTGTAAATGTTGCTTTGCAGAGGGACATGGGTGTACTCTGTTATAAGGATATGTTTTTTTTAGATGCAATTTCTATTTGTTTTTGGCTGCATTGTTAAAAAAAAGGAACCCTTAAAAGACAATGAAAACTGCCCAGACTGCTGCATACTTAACCACATTCTACCATGTAGGATGGAAAAAAAAACAAGCATTCATCCCCTGGGAAGTGTGAAGGACCGCATCCCCTGTTGGCTTCACACTACCCTGAGACTTTTCCAATGTTTCTCAGATGAGACATCAAAATGGAATGACATGTTCTGAATCAATAACTGCAGCAGACATGGACTAATAGTATTTCCCTAGAATATACAGCCAGCAGAGTACTTTAAGGGGCTGCTTAACAAGCAGGAGAGAGAACTTAAAAGACAGTGCTGTACTGAAGCAGATTGCTGAGGTGTGCCCTCTGTGCCTGTCTGTCTGACTCTCTCAGAAGTATTGTGCAGGATTTGCAAAGTAGCCATCCTAAGAGATATCTGCTGCAAACCGAGATCTTCTGGAAATAAAATGTGGAAATCTGCTCTATAAAACTCCACTCAAGAAAACAACAGAAAAAAATGGCTGAAACGTGGAACCACCGCATTGAGACCAGCCAAGGAACTTCTAACTGCATACTCCGTTTTTCATTAACTGTAAAGTATCCTTAAGTCTATCCTCTTATTCTGCCATCTGTACTGGTGTGTGTGTGTGTGTGTGTGTGTGTGTGTGTGTGTGTGGGCTCAGACCAACGTGTGTGACATTTGAATGGTTGTTGTGATTTACCTAGGCCGGGATTTTCCAGTCCTGCCGTGGGTGGGACTCGTGGTGGGTGAGGTGGTGCCCCAGCCAGAAGTCCACTGACATGCAGTGGGACCGGAAGATCCGAGCGCCAGGCGGGTGCGGAAAATCCTCCCCTGGACTTTTTTTTTTGATTCAGGAAATAGTTTCAATAAACTCATCCTTTTCTTCGGTTAACCTAAGAAAACCAGCCTGACTAATTCTTTATAAACTGAAAGCTTAAATAGTGGGTCTCCATTGGCAAAGTACATCCCCTTTAAATTCACTAAAAAATACTATTGCGGTCAGACCTGGAGTGGGAGAATAGGGGAGTCATTTCATACCTCCTCATGTGGTCATAACAACTCATACAGGAATGCAGAAAAGTTAGCGTGCAGGTACAACAAGTAATGAGGAAGGCAGAGGCATGTTGGCCTTTAATGCAAGGGGTTTGGAGTATAAGAATAAAGAAATGCTACAATTGTGCAAAGCTTTGGTGAGACAACGTAGGGAATACTGTGTGCAGTTTTGGCCTCTGTATTTAAGGCAGGATATATTTGCATTGGAGGCGGTAAAGCGAAGATTCAGTAGATTGGTCTCTAGGGTGACAGGGTTGTCCTATGATGAGAGGCTGAGTAAATTGGGTCTACGTTCTCTAGAGTTTAGAAAAATGACTAATAACTTCATTGAAACATAAATGATTCTGAACGGGCTTGACAGGGTAGACACTGAAGAGACGGTTTCCCCTGGCTAGAGAATCTAGAACACAGTGGCACAGTCTCAGGATATATGGACAATCATTTCAGACTGGGATGAGCCAAAATTTCTCTCCCCAGAGAGTTGTGGATCTTTGGAATTCTCTCCCCAGGGGGTTGTGGATGTCCCACCATTGAATATATTTAAGGCTGAGGTAGAGAGATTTTTAGTCTCTCCGGAAATTGAGGGATACGGGGGAGCAGGTGGGAAAGTGGTGTTGAAACCCATGATCAGCCACGATTGTAATGAATGGTGGTGCAGGCTCTGCATCCTGTTTATTCCACTCCTGCTCCTATTTCTTATGTCCTTATGATAGTAAAAAGCTCAACAAAGTGTAATCCCTTTCATCGTTGCTATCGATGGACAGAGGTTATTGGAGTACGAGTTCACAGAGAACTAAACGTTACCAATCCCAGGTTGATAAAAAACATTTGAAACAGAAGCTAATACAGTTCCAGTTTTTATAGAAAGAGCAAAAAAAAAACAGTAGTCATAAATTTATGTAACACATCATTAAGACTGTAAATAGAGCGTTGCAAACCATTGGGGCAGGATTTGATGGAGCCACCAAGGATCTCATTCACCAGCTGAAGCCTTGCATTACCCCTTTTTGGGGGAAGGGCGGTCGAATTCATATGTTTGTATGAATTAAGTGCCACTCAGGCTAGTCTTCCCTGGGATCAAGGACCAAGGCTGACAGTTCTATTGGATGGCAGTGCCCCTGGGGGGGCAGTGGCTGCTCCCAGTATGATATCCACCAGAGGCCTGATATCATTACTCAACCAGAAGCCACAGGTGAGTGTTGGTGGGTGCGTGTTTGTGGGGACAGGTGTTCAACAGCAAGGGGAGGGGCACCACACACGACTCCCAATGCTGTGTCCCTTGATTAGGAACTGAGTGCCTTTGAATGAGGAACCCTACCCCCAGGAGCCCACAAGCAACCCCATATGGTTTTGCTTGTCACGCTCCACAGATGGCAAGACCGCCCGCATGCCAATGAGTTAATGCCAGCAGCAGTGGGATGAGACCCTTAAGTGGACATTAATGGCCCACTTAAGGATTTTAATTGGTGGTGGGACAGGAAAGCCATCCATGGGTCTCAGAACGGACTTAATTGGGATGGAGGTGGGACGGTGGCAGGACCCCCACCCATCATTCTTCTGCCCTGATCAAGTGCCTGCCCACCACCAAACCCATCAAGGGAGAATGCATTAAATTCCACCCCTGGGCTCCAGGTTATAGAAGT